>NC_090437.1:1091969420-1092679234 GCF_031143425.1 Pleurodeles waltl
GCCTGCTAGAGGGGTGACTCATCTATACTGCATAGGGAGTGTGTGGTTGGCATGGCACCCTGAGGGGAGTGCCATGTCGACTTAACTCGTTTTGTCCTCACCAGCACACACAAGCTGGCAAGCAGTGTGTCTGTGCTGAGTGAGGGGTCCCCAGGGTGGCATAAGATATGCTGCAGCCCTTAGACCTTCCCTGGCATCAGGGCCCTTGGTACCAGGGGTACCAGTTACAAGGGACTTACCTGGATGCCAGGGTGTGCCAATTGTGAAAACAAAAGTACAGGTTAGGGAAAGAACACTGGTGCTGGGGCCTGGTTAGCAGGCCTCAGCACACTTTCAATTCAAAACATAGCATCAGCAAAGGGGGTAACCATGCCAAGGAGGCATTTCCTTACAACAACCCACAAAGTATGTAATAGAAACCCTTCACAAGCTAGGGTTCTCACTCAACTACAACAAATCACACCTACAGCCGTGTCAAATACAACAGTACTTAGGAGCAACAATCAACACAAAAAAAGGAATTGCCACTCCAAGTCCACAAAGGGTACAGGTATTCCAAAACATAGTACAGGCCATGCACCCAAACCAAAGATTCCAGGTAAAATTAGTAATGAAACTACTAGGCATGATGTCCTCATGCATAGCCATTGTCCCAAACGCAAGATTACACATGCGGCCCTTACAACCGTGCCTAGCATCACAATGGTCACAAGCACAGGGTCAACTTCAAGATCTAGTGTTGATAGACCGCCAAACATACACCTCGCTTCAATGGTGGAATACTATAAATTTAAACTAAGGGCGGCCTTTCCAAGACCCAGTGCCTCAATATGTAATGACAACGGATGCTTCCATGGTAGGGTGGGGAGCACACCTCAACCAACACAGCATCCAAGGACAATGGGACACTCAGCAGAGACCGCTTCATATAAATCACTTAGAACTACTAGCAGTATTTCTAGCGTTGAAAGCATTTCAACCTATAATAACCCACAAACACATTCTTGTCAAAATAGACAACATGACAACAATGTATTATCTGAACAAACAGGGAGGGACACACTCAACACAATTGTGTCTCTTAGCTCAAAAGATATGGCATTGGGCGATTCACAACCACATTCGCCTAATAGCGCAGTTCATACCAGGAATTCTAAATCAGTTAGCCGACAATCTCTGTCGGGATCACCAACAGATCCACGAATGGGAAATTCATCCCTAAATACTAAAAACTTACTTCCAAAGATGGGGAACACCGCAAATAGACCTATTTGCAACAAAAGAAAATGCAAAATGCCAAAACTTCGCATCCAGGTACCCACAGGCTCACTCTCAAGGCAATGTGTTATGGATGAGTTGGTCAGGGATATTTGCATACGCTTTTCCCCCTCTCCCACTCCTTCCGTATCTAGTAAACAAATTGAGTCAAAACAAACTCAAACTCATACTGATAGCACCAACTTGGGCACGACAACCTTGGTACACAACACTACTAGACCTCTCAGTAGTGCCTCATATCAAACTGGCAAACAGACCAGATCTGTTAACTCAACACAAACAACAGATCAGACACCCGAATCCAGCATCGCTCAATCTAGCAATTTGGCTCCTGAAGTCTTAGAATTCGGACACCTAGACCTTACATAAGAATGCATGGAGGTCATAAAGCAAGCTAGGAAACCACCCACAAGACGTTGCTCCGCAAATAAGTGGAAAAGATTTGTTTATTACTGCCATAATAATCAAATTCAACGATTACACGCATCTGCTAAAAACATCGTAAGCTACCTACTACACTTACAAAAGTCCAAGTTAGCTTTTTCATCCATTAAAATACATCTGACTGCAATTTCGGCTTATCTGCAAATTACGCACTCAACGTCATTATTCAGAATCCCAGTCATAAAAGCATTTATGGAGGGTCTGAAAAGGATTATCCCACCAAGAACACCACCAGTTCCTTCGTGGAACCTCAACATCGAATTAACACGACTCATGGGTCCACCATTTGAGCTCATGCACTCATGTGAGATACAGTACTTAACATGGAAAGTAGCCTTTCTAATAGCTATCACATCTCTCAGAAGGGTAAGTGAAATACAAGCCTTTACCATACAAGAACCCTTTATACAAATACAGAAACATAAAGTAGTTCTACGCACAAATCCTAAAGTCATATCACCGTTCCACTTAAATCAAACTGTGGAACTCCCAGTGTTCTTTCCAGAACCAGATTCTGTAGCTGAGAGCATTACATACATGTAGGAAGTTGGCTCTGTATGTGCTATTTCAAAGTAAGGAATAGCATGCACAGAGTCCAAGGGTTCCCCTTAGAGGTAAAATAGTGGTAAAAAGAGATAATACTAATGCTCTATTTTGTGGTAGTGTGGTCGAGCAGTAGGCTTATCCAAGGAGTAGTGTT
This sequence comes from Pleurodeles waltl, assembly GCF_031143425.1. Taxonomy (NCBI): domain Eukaryota; kingdom Metazoa; phylum Chordata; class Amphibia; order Caudata; family Salamandridae; genus Pleurodeles; species Pleurodeles waltl. Next base: position 1,091,971,843 of record NC_090437.1, read on the forward strand.
AAGCATTTGTTGTACATACACATAGACAATAAATGAGGTACACACACTCAGAGACAAATCCAGCCAATAGGTTTTGTTATAGAAAAATATCTTTTCTTAGTTTATTTTAAGAACCACAGGTTCAAATTCTACATGTAATATCTCATTCGAAAGGTATTGCAGGTAAGTACTTTAGGAACTTCAAATCATCAAAATTGCATGTATACTTTTCAAGTTATTCACAAATAGCTGTTTTGAAAGTGGACACTTAGTGCAATTTTCACAGTTCCTAGGGGAGGTAAGTATTTGTTAGGTTAACCAGGTAAGTAAGACACTTACAGGGCTTAGTTCTTGGTCCAAGGTAGCCCACCGTTGGGGGTTCAGAGCAACCCCAAAGTCACCACACCAGCAGCTCAGGGCCGGTCAGGTGCAGAGTTCAAAGTGGTGCCCAAAACGCATAGGCTAGAATGGAGAGAAGGGGGTACCCCGGTTCCGGTCTGCTTGCAGGTAAGTACCCGCGTCTTCGGAGGGCAGACCAGGGGGGTTTTGTAGGGCACCGGGGGGGGACACAAGCCCACACAGAAATTTCACCCTCAGCGGCGCGGGGGCGGCCGGGTGCAGTGTAGAAACAAGCGTCGGGTTCGCAATGTTAGTCTATGAGAGATCTCGGGATCTCTTCAGCGCTGCAGGCAGGCAAGGGGGGGGTTCCTCGGGGAAACCTCCACTTGGTCAAGGGAGAGGGACTCCTGGGGGTCACTCCTCCAGTGAAAGTCCGGTCCTTCAGGTCCTGGGGGCTGCGGGTGCAGGGTCTCTCCCAGGTGTCGGGACTTAGGATTCAAAGAGTCGCGGTCAGGGGAAGCCTCGGGATTCCCTCTGCAGGCGGCGCTGTGGGGGATCAGGGGGGACAGGTTTTGGTACTCACAGTATCAGAGTAGTCCTGGGGTCCCTCCTGAGGTGTTGGATCGCCACCAGCCGGGTCGGGGTCGCCGGGTGCAGTGTTGCAAGTCTCACGCTTCTTGCGGGGAGCTTGCAGGGTTCTTTAAAGCTGCTGGAAACAAAGTTGCAGCTTTTCTTGGAGCAGGTCCGCTGTCCTCGGGAGTTTCTTGTCTTTTCGAAGCAGGGGCAGTCCTCAGAGGATGTCGAGGTCGCTGGTCCCTTTGGAAGGCGTCGCTGGAGCAGGATCTTTGGAAGGCAGGAGACAGGCCGGTGAGTTTCTGGAGCCAAGGCAGTTGTCGTCTTCTGGTCTTCCTCTGCAGGGGTTTTTCAGCTAGGCAGTCCTTCTTCTTGTAGTTTCAGGAAATCTAATTTTTTAGGGTTCAGGGTAGCCCTTAAATACTAAATTTAAGGGCGTGTTTAGGTCTGGGGGGTTAGTAGCCAATGGCTACTAGCCCTGAGGGTGGGTACACCCTCTTTGTGCCTCCTCCCAAGGGGAGGGGGTCACAATCCTAACCCTATTGGGGGAATCCTCCATCTGCAAGATGGAGGATTTCTAAAAGTTAGTCACTTCAGCTCAGGACACCTTAGGGGCTGTCCTGACTGGCCAGTGACTCCTCCTTGTTGCTTTCTTTGTTCCCTCCAGCCTTGCCGCCAAAAGTGGGGGCCGTGGCCGGAGGGGGCGGGCAACTCCACTAAGCTGGAGTGCCCTGCTGGGCTGTGACAAAGGGGTGAGCCTTTGAGGCTCACCGCCAGGTGTCACAGCTCCTGCCTGGGGGAGGTGTTAGCATCTCCACCCAGTGCAGGCTTTGTTACTGGCCTCAGAGTGACAAAGGCACTCTCCCCATGGGGCCAGCAACATGTCTCTAGTGTGGCAGGCTGCTGGAACCAGTCAGCCTACACAGATAGTTGGTTAAGTTTCAGGGGGCACCTCTAAGGTGCCCTCTGTGGTGTATTTTACAATAAAATGTACACTGGCATCAGTGTGCATTTATTGTGCTGAGAAGTTTGATACCAAACTTCCCAGTTTTCAGTGTAGCCATTATGGTGCTGTGGAGTTCGTGTAAAACAGACTCCCAGACCATATACTCTTATGGCTACCCTGCACTTACAATGTCTAAGGTTTTGCTTAGACACTGTAGGGGCACAGTGCTCATGCACTGGTATCCTCTCCTATGGTATAGTGCACCCTGCCTTAGGGCTGTAAGGCCTGCTAGAGGGGTGTCTTACCTATACTGCATAGGCAGTGAGAGGCTGGCATGGCACCCTGAGGGGAGTGCCATGTCGACTTACTCATTTTGTTCTCACTAGCACACACAGGCTTGTAAGCAGTGTGTCTGTGCTGAGTGAGGGGTCTCTAGGGTGGCATAAGACATGCTGCAGCCCTTAGAGACCTTCCTTGGCATCAGGGCCCTTGGTACTAGAAGTACCAGTTACAAGGGACTTATCTGAATGCCAGGGTGTGCCAATTGTGGATACAATGGTACATTTTAGGTGAAGGAACACTGGTGCTGGGGCCTGGTTAGCAGGGTCCCAGCACACTTCTCAGTCAAGTCAGCATCAGTATCAGGCAAAAAGTGGGGGGTAACTGCAACAGGGAGCCATTTCTTTACAATACATTAGACATCAAAAGGGCACTAATGCACTACATTGATAGAACCAAATAAATTCGCAAAACAAAATTTTTTTTTGCTTTCCAAAAACCTCATACAGGGAATCCAGTATCCAAACAAGGCATTGCCAGATGGATAGTTAAATGTATTCAAACCTGTTATATAAAAGCAAAAAGAGAACTGCCTATTACACCAAAGGCACACTCCACTATAAAGAAAGGTGCTACCATGGCCTTTCTAGGAAACATACCAATGACTGAAATCTGTAAAGCAGCCACATGGTCTACGCCTCATACATTTACCAAGCATTACTGCGTGGATGTGTTAACACAGCAAGCCAGAGTAGGACAAGCAGTATTACGGGCATTATTACAAACAATTTCAACTCCTACAGGCTGAACAACCGCTTTTTAGGGGAGATAACTGCTTACTAGTCTATGCACAGCATGTGTATCTGCAGCTACACATGCCATCTAACGGAAAATGTCACTTACCCAGTGTACACCTGTTCGTGGCATGAGACGCTGCAGATTCACATGCGCCCTCCCACCTCCCCGGGAACCTGTAGCCGTTTTTAAGTTGACAAATAATTAAACTTGTACATTTGTAAATCTGTAAATATATCACTTTTAGCCACATTATGTACATACATACTTACTCCATTGCATGGGCACTATTACTATATACACAACTCCTACCTCACCCTCTGCGGGGAAAACAATCTAAGATGGAGTCGACGCCCATGCGCAATGGAGCCGATGGGGAGGAATCCCTCGATCTCGTGACTCAGACTTCTTCGAAGAAAAACAACTTGTAACACTCCGAGCCCAACACTAGATGGCAGGATGTGCACAGCATGTGAATCTACAGCGTCTCATGCCACGAACAGATGTACACTGGGTAAGTGACATTTTCCATATATATATATATATATATATATATATATATATATATATATATATATATATATATATATATATATATATATATATTTTCCATTTGCATGGACATCTCTTTTCTTTATAATCTTATCATTCCTACCTTGCCCTCTGCAGGAAAACAATCTAATAGTGAGTCGATGCCCATGCGCAATGGAGCTGAAGAGGAGTCACTTGATCCTGTGACTCCAAAACACTTCTTCGAAGAAAAACAACTTGTAACATTCTGAGCCCAACACTAGATGGCAGAATATGCATAGCATGTGAATCTGCAGCGTAACATGCCACGAACAGATGTACGCTATATATTTATTCGATGACATGTGTAGCTGCAGATACACATGCTGTGCATATATTGTCATCTAGTGTTGGACTCAGTGTTAAAAGTTTTTACTTCGAAGAAGCTTTTTTCCGAAGTCACAGAATCAAGTGACTCCTCCTCTAGGTGATAGTGGGCATGGGCATCGACATCTTTATTAGATTGTTTTCTTTCTACCGTCTGGTTCGGATGTGTCCCCTCGCACTCTGGGATTTTCGGTTCGGAAACTCTCTGAACTTTTCTCTTACCATCGGTATTGTCAAGCACGATTTCTTTCTGCACTCGATCCGATAGTACCGTCGTGCCTCTACAGGCCTACTGCGTCATAGGCTCAGGGATCGGACTCCATTCCAATTCTGTTCTCTGTGCCACACCAAGTTTCCATACCAGCACTTGGTGTGTAATCTCTGCCTTTCTCCAGACCAACGAGACGAAAGCAGCGAGGCATATCTGTCTTTTCGATTGAAGAAAACCTTATGCAATCGAAGGGCAAGAATATCGGCGATGGTGTAGAAATTCAGAGCCCACCACCGACATCCTTAGTCAAGAACAGGCAAAAAAGGCAGTCTTGATTCCAGATTTCGTCTCAGAGCTGGATTCAGAGGACAGACAGCCTATATCTGCTGCGCAATACCTGAATTTACCAGCCCCAACAAGTAAAAAGCCACACAAGGCCTTGGGTGCATCACTGCTTTTTAGCCATGGTTCCACCTGAAAACAATAGTCGACCGCCCCTCAGGTTCGGTGCCGCAAAAGGCCAGGACACAACAGGCAACCACACCTGTTTCGGGGTGAAGACAAAAGATGCAGGCTTCCACCTCTAAACCGAGTCAGCGCCCTGTTATATTAGGAGCCGAAAAATGCACGCTGCTCTTCGAATCCGAAAACATATTCCTATACAGAGGAAACAGGACTTTTGACTCAACTGAAACATGTTGCTAGGAAACTTACAGAACATTCCTTTAAAAGCACAAAACATGCTTCAGAACATCAAGGGGGTGAATCAGACATTCAACCCATTCTGGAAGTTATGGCTAGTAAACAAAGGAGAATTCAAATCCAGAATGACTGGAAAAATTATTGCTTCTCCACCTCCTCAGACCAAAAGGAAGTTAACTTTCCAAGAAACTCTGGTTCTCTTCCAGGGGATCCTCATCAATAGTCATAAACATTGAATATTCCCGCCCTTGTGCGGGGACCCCGGAGCATATATATAAAATACATACATATTATCATGTGTAAAACAGCAATGCAGGCTATAATCATAAATAGGCTAAAATGCTTTATTTCTATGCAAGTTTTTTTTTTTTTTTTTTTTTTATATTATAAAATCACAATAGATCATAAATATCTACCTAAGCCCCCAAAAACTGGACTTAGGGAAGTAAACAGCAGTAAATAGCAGAGAAAAATAGAAAAAACTACATTGAAAAACAATGAAGCATTCTTAGCCAATAGGCTGCATGCAGGTTAACACAGGAGAACCATAAAAACTTTGGCACCGTGCCTTTAAGACCCTGAGCACCTCCAGTATCCCACCATGCCTCAGGGGTGAAGGGAAGGTGACAGTTGGTTCACAGTTAGGTCAGTTCTTTTTTCCGGCTTCTTCTGAGAGGATCCTGGAGCATTGAGCTCTCAGTTTTTTCTGAGTTTTTCTTCAGAAAAATCCTTAAAAATAGTGTTTTTCCTGTTTACTCGACAGATAACATCTTTTGTCTGAGTTTGGAAGTCTTTTTTGACAGAAAATGCCATCTTTTTGTAAAATGTCCTTCTTGTGGGAAGAAGAAAGCCCAGTCAGACCCACACTCTCTGTGTATTGTCTGCCTGCCACAGAGTCACTGTCCTGACACCTGCAAGTATTGTAAGAACATGTCAAGGAGGACTCTCAAAGACAGAGAGAAGATCAGGCTACATGGGCTTCAGGAGAGGAAAAAGTCAACATCCTCTTCACTTCCCAGACCTACAGCAGAAGGAATGGCCCGATCGACGTCGACAGGTAGGATTGTGCCTGTTTGTTCTCCATCGACGTCATCGGCACCACCGTCTCACCGGCATAGATCGCCATCGCCGGCGACCAGACAGACGTCGAGGGACAAAACGTCGAAGCATGGACACAGGGGTACATCTCCGTCGACGGCAGGCCGCCGTTCGGCGTCGAGCCATCTCCGGCGCTCCCGTTCGCCGTCGAACGTCTCACCCCTTGGCGTCGAAGGACACGACACCAAAAACACCTCGACGGCATGAACATCCGCCGTCGACCACTCGCCACTCAACGTCGAGACACACGACGGCGAGTAGGTCCAGGTCCCGCGATAGGCGATCGGCGTCAAGACACTCGACGGCAAGACCTCCGACGTCAAGACCTTCGACGTCGAGAACAGATCAACCATCGCAACCTTCGACGTCGAGGATGCAATCGACGTCGGCACAACCTTCAGCTGTGTCACAGGCAGTAGAGCCAGCGGACAAAGCTCCCTCACCGGTGGTCTCTATAAGGAGTGCATCATCCCATTCCAGAGCATCGGGGCATGTTTCTCCCATCACTCTATCACCCAGATGGTTAGAGAGCCTGAATAGACCGGCAGCATCCCCGGATTCACAATACTCTAGGATGTATTCTCCTACTGCCTCATTACCGAGAACGCCATCGCCTACAGCTAGAGCAGGACGGGCTCGTTCTGCTTCTCGTCAGCCGACCACAAGACCTGCACACTCTGCTACAGCCTCTCGGAGCAGGTCCCGTTCCCGAAGGAGAACCAGGTCACGAACACCACGCAGAAGATCACCTTCTTGGTCTTCTTCAGGATCGTCTGTTGGGCGCTACTCCCCCACACTCACAGATTCTCCACCTGCTAGGATTTCCCCGGTGGATGATATCACCACTTTTAATGAGGTTCTTCTAAGGGGAGCGCAGAAGCTAAATATTGAGGTACCGGAGCCGGCCACCTCATCCTCAGTTATCTTTGAGACCCTACAACACAGATCAGTCTCGAGAAAACTGCTGCCACTAGTACCGGGTTTGCTGCAACCGACTATGGACACTTTTCTGTCTCCAGCCACTCTCAAGTCTGCCCCGGCTAGGATTCAAAAGAAATACAAAGCTCCGGAACAAGATCCTTTATTCCTGCGGAAGGATCCGCCACCGGACTCTGTGATCTTAGCCGCAGCCAGAAAAACACACTCTGTGGCATCATCTTCCACAGTCCCCCCGGATAAGGAGAGCAGACACCTAGACTCTCTGGGGAGAAAGATGTGCGGTACGGCGGCATCTGCTATGAAGGTCTCCAGCGCCTCAGCACTTCTGGGCAGATATGACCGCTCTCTGTGGGACTCAGTCCACAGATTTACAGAAAAGTTGCCCAGGGAAGATAGACAGGACTTCCAGGAAATCTTGCAGGAAGGGGGCCTAGTATCTAACCAGGTCATCAGCGCGGCGGCGGACGGGGCGGATTTGGCTGCGCATGGGTATGCGCACGGAATCTGCGCTAGGAGGTCTTCCTGGCTACGGCTCACGGGTCTGAAACAGGAAGCACAGCAGCGCATTTTGAACCTCCCATTCAGCGGGAGTTCGTTGTTCGGTACCCACGCGGATGAAGAGCTGGCCCGAATGAAAGCGGAAGTCGACACGATGAGGGCAGTGGGCCTGGAACGTAAAAAAGACTTCAGGCGGAGGTACAGGCCGTATGACAGACGACCATTCCAGCAGAGGGTTCAAACCCCTCACTGGTCTCAGAGGCCACAACAACGACAGGGACGTCCCCTGTTTCAGGCACGTAGACCCACAAGAGACCGAGGGTCAAGTAGACCTCAACAGTCTACAGCAAAGACACCATCAAAGCAATGAGGCATTGCTTCCCTCAGCACTGTGCACCACTCCGTGGGGGGAAGTGTTACGCATCATCTTCGCGAGTGGCACTCCATCACAAAAGACAAATGGGTGCTCAATATTGTCGAACATGGTGTAGGATGTTGGCTCTGTATGTGCTATTTCAAAGTAAGGAATAGCATGCACAGAGTCCAAGGGTTCCCCTTAGAGGTAAAATAGTGGTAAAAATAGATAATACTAATGCTCTATTTTGTGGTAGTGTGGTCGAGCAGTAGGCTTATCCAAGGAGTAGTGTTAAGCATTTGTTGTACATACACATAGACAATAAATGAGGTACACACACTCAGAGACAAATCCAGCCAATAGGTTTTGTATAGAAAAATATCTTTTCTTAGTTTATTTTAAGAACCACAGGTTCAAATTTAACATGTAATATCTTGTTTGAAAGGTATTGCAGGTAAGTACATTAGGAACTTTGAATCATTTCAATTGCATGTATACTTTTCAAGTTATTGACAAATAGCTACTTTAAAAGTGGACACTTAGTGCAATTTTCACAGTTCCTGGGGGAGGTAAGTTTTTGTTAGTTTTACCAGGTAAGTAAGACACTTACAGGGTTCAGTTCTTGGTCCAAGGTAGCCCACCGTTGGGGGTTCAGAGCAACCCCAAAGTCACCACACCAGCAGCTCAGGGCCGGTCAGGTGCAGAGTTCAAAGTGGTGCTGTAAGGAAATGCCTCCTTGGCATGGTTGCCCCCTGACTTTTTGCCTTTGCTGATGCTATGTTTACAATTGAAAGTGTGCTGAGGCCTGCTAACCAGGCCCCAGCACCAGTGTTCTTTCCCTAACCTGTACTTTTGTATCCACAATTGGCAGACCCTGGCATCCAGATAAGTCCCTTGTAACTGGTACTTCTAGTACCAAGGGCCCTGATGCCAAGGAAGGTCTCTAAGGGCTGCAGCATGTCTTATGCCACCCTGGAGACCTCTCACTCAGCACAGACACACTGCTTGCCAGCTTGTGTGTGCTAGTGAGGACAAAACGAGTAAGTCGACATGGCACTCCCCTCAGGGTGCCATGCCAGCCTCTCACTGCCTATGCAGTATAGGTAAGACACCCCTCTAGCGGGCCTTACAGCCCTAAGGCAGGGTGCACTATACCATAGGTGAGGGTACCAGTGCATGAGCATGGTACCCCTACAGTGTCTAAACAAAACCTTAGACATTGTAAGTGCAGGGTAGCCATAAGAGTATATGGTCTGGGAGTTTGTCAAACACGAACTCCACAGCACCATAATGGCTACACTGAAAACTGGGAAGTTTGGTATCAAACTTCTCAGCACAATAAATGCACACTGATGCCAGTGTACATTTTATTGTCAAATACACCCCAGAGGGCACCTTAGAGGTGCCCCCTGAAACTTAACCGACTATCTGTGTAGGCTGACTAGTTTTAGCAGCCTGCCACAAACCGAGACATGTTGCTGGCCCCATGGGGAGAGTGCCTTTGTCACTCTGAGGCCAGTAACAAAGCCTGCACTGGGTGGAGATGCTAACACCTCCCCCAGGCAGGAATTGTCACACCTGGCGGTGAGCCTCAAAGGCTCACCTCCTTTGTGCCAACCCAGCAGGACACTCCAGCTAGTGGAGTTGCCCGCCCCCTCCGCCCAGGCCCCACTTTTGGCGGCAAGGCCGGAGAAAATAATGAGAAAAACAAGGAGTCGTCACTGGCCAGTCAGGACAGCCCCTAAGGTGTCCTGAGCTGAAGTGACTCTAACTTTTAGAAATCCTCCATCTTGCAGATGGAGGATTCCCCCAATAGGGTTAGGATTGTGACCCCCTCCCCTTGGGAGGAGGCACAAAGAGGGTGTACCCACCCTCAGGGCTAGTAGCCATTGGCTACTAACCCCCCAGACCTAAACACGCCCTTAAATTTAGTATTTAAGGGCTACCCTGAACCCTAGAAAATTAGATTCCTGCAACTACAAGAAGAAGGACTGCCCAGCTGAAAACCCCTGCAGCGGAAGACCAGAAGACGACAACTGCCTTGGCTCCAGAAACTCACCGGCCTGTCTCCTGCCTTCCAAAGATCCTGCTCCAGCGACGCCTTCCAAAGGGACCAGCGACCTCGACATCCTCTGAGGACTGCCCCTGCTTCGAAAAGACAAGAAACTCCCGAGGACAGCGGACCTGCTCCAAGAAAGGCTGCGACTCTGTTTCCAGCAGCTTTAAAGAACCCTGCAAGCTCCCCGCAAGAAGCGTGAGACTTGCAACACTGCACCCGGCGACCCCGACTCGGCTGGTGGAGATCCGACACCTCAGGCGGGACCCCAGGACTACTCTGATACTGTGAGTAACCTGTCCCCCCTGAGCCCCCACAGCGCCGCCTGCAGAGGGAATCCCGAGGCTTCCCCTGACCGCGACTCTTTGAACCTAAAGTCCCGATGCCTGGGAGAGACCCTGCACCCGCAGCCCCCAGGACCTGAAGGACCGGACTTTCACTGGAGAAGTGACCCCCAGGAGTCCCTCTCCCTTGCCCAAGTGGAGGTTTCCCCGAGGAATCCCCCCTTTGCCTGCCTGCAGCGCTGAAGAGATCCCGAGATCTCTCATAGACTAACATTGCGAACCCGACGCTTGTTTCTACACTGCACCCGGCCGCCCCCGCGCCGCTGAGGGTGAAATTTCTGTGTGGACTTGTGTCCCCCCCGGTGCCCTACAAAACCCCCCTGGTCTGCCCTCCGAAGACGCGGGTACTTACCTGCAAGCAGACCGGAACCGGGGCACCCCCTTCTCTCCATTCTAGCCTATGTGTTTTGGGCACCACTTTGAACTCTGCACCTGACCGGCCCTGAGCTGCTGGTGTGGTGACTTTGGGGTTGCTCTGAACCCCCAACGGTGGGCTACCTTGGACCAAGAACTAAGCCCTGTAAGTGTCTTACTTACCTGGTTAACCTAACAAATACTTACCTCCCCTAGGAACTGTGAAAATTGCACTAAGTGTCCACTTTTAAAACAGCTATTTGTGAATAACTTGAAAAGTATACATGCAATTTTGATGATTTGAAGTTCCTAAAGTACTTACCTGCAATACCTTTCGAATGAGATATTACATGTAGAATTTGAACCTGTGGTTCTTAAAATAAACTAAGAAAAACCTATACAAAAACCTATTGGCTGGATTTGTCTCTGAGTGTGTGTACCTCATTTATTGTCTAGGTGTATGTACAACAAATGCTTAACACTACTCCTTGGATAAGCCTACTGCTCGACCACACTACCACAAAATAGAGCATTAGTATTATCTCTTTTTGCCACTATCTTACCTCTAAGGGGAACCCTTGGACTCTGTGCATGCTATTCCTTACTTTGAAATAGCACATACAGAGCCAACTTCCTACATTGGTGGCAGCGGTGGGATACAAGACTTTGCATTTGCTGGACTACTCAGCCAATACCTGATCACACGACAAATTCCAAAATTGTCATTAGAAATTCATTTTTGCAATTTGAAATTTTTCTAAATTCTTAAAAGTCCTGCTAGGGCCTTGTGTGTTAAGTCCCTGTTTAGCATTGTCTTTTAGAGTTAAAAGTTTGTTAAAAGTTTGAAATTAGATTCTAGAAACAGTTTTAGATTCTTTAAAAAGTATTCCAACTCTTAGCAGAATAATGTCTGATACAGAGATGCAGGTGGTGGAACTCGACACCACACCTTACCTCCATCTTAAGATGAGGGAGCTAAGGTCTCTCTGTAATATAAATAAAATAACCATTGGCTCCAGACCTACCAAAATTCAGCTCCAGGAGCTGTTGGCAGAGTTTGAAAAAGCCAACCCCTCTGATGATGACATCACAGAGGAAGAAATTAGTGACTTGGAGGCCAATGTCCCTCCTCCAGTCCTAAATAGGGAGAACAGGACCCCTCAAGTCCTGTCTCCAACTGTGTTAGTCAGAAATAGTGAGTCCCTCACAGGAGGGTCCCACATTTCTGAAATCACTGAGGATGCTCTCAGTGAAGATGACCTCCTGTTAGCCAGGATGGCCAAAAGATTGGCTTTAGAGAGACAGCTCCTAGCCATAGAAAGGGAAAGACAAGAGATGGGCCTAGGACCCATCAATGGTGGCAGCAATATAAATAGGGTCAGAGATTCTCCTGACATGTTAAAAATCCCCAAAGGGATTGTGACAAAATTTGAAGATGGTGATGACATCACCAAGTGGTTCACAGCTTTTGAGAGGGCTTGTGTAACCAGAAAAGTGAACAGATCTCACTGGGGTGCTCTCCTTTGGGAAATGTTCACTGGAAAGTGTAGGGATAGACTCCTCACACTCTCTGGAAAAGATGCAGAATCTTATGACCTCATGAAGGGTACCCTGATTGAGGGCTTTGGATTCTCCACTGAGGAGTACAGGATTAGGTTCAGGGGGGCTCAAAAATCCTCGAGCCAGACCTGGGTTGACTTTGTTGACTACTCAGTGAAAACACTAGATGGTTGGATTCAAGGCAGTGGTGTAAGTAATTATGATGGGCTGTACAATTTATTTGTGAAAGAACACCTGTTAAGTAATTGTTTCAATGATAAACTGCATCAGCATCTGGTAGACCTAGGACCAATTTCTCCCCAAGAATTGGGAAAGAAGGCGGACCATTGGGTCAAGACAAGGGTGTCCAAGACTTCAACAGGGGGTGACCAAAAGAAAGGGGTCACAAAGACTCCCCAGGGGAAGGGTGATGAGACAACCAAAACTAAAAATAGTAAAGAGTCTTCTACAGGCCCCCAAAAACCTGCACAGGAGGGTGGGCCCAGAGCCTCTTCACAAAACAATGGGTACAAGGGTAAAAACTTTGATCCCAAAAAGGCCTGGTGTCATAGCTGTAAACAGCATGGACACCAAACTGGAGACAAGGCCTGTCCCAAGAAAGGTTCCAATCCAAACTCCCATCCAGGTAACACTGGTATGGCTAGTCTCCAAGTGGGATCAACAGTGTGCCCAGAGCAAATCAGGGTCCACACTGAAGCTATTCTAGTTTCTGAGGGTGGGGTGGATTTAGCCACACTAGCTGTCTGGCCGCCTAACATGCAAAAATACAGACAGCAACTCTTAATTAATGGGACTAGAATAGAGGGCCTGAGGGATACAGGTGCCAGTGTCACCATGGTGACAGAGAAACTGGTTTCCCCTGGCCAATACCTGACTGGAAAAACTTACACAGTCACCAACGCTGACAATCAGAGAAAAGTACATCCCATGGCAATGGTTACTTTAGAATGGGGAGGGGTCAATGGCCTGAAACAGGTGGTGGTCTCCTCAAATATCCCAGTGGACTGTCTGCTTGGAAATGACCTGGAGTCCTCAGCATGGGCTGAGGTAGAACTAAAAACCCATGCAGCAATGCTGGGTATCCCTGAACTGGTGTGTGTGAAAACAAGAGCACAATGCAAGGCACAGGGTGAACAAGTAGAGCTGGAGTCTGGAAGAATGGCCCAGCCTACCAAGAGAACAGGAAAGTCAGTTGGGAAACCAACTGCAACACAGCAAAAGAAAGGGAACCTCTCTTCTCAGGAAGAAGTTCTGCCCTCTGAGGGAACTGAGCCTTTGGAGCTTGAACCTTACCAGGTTGAGCTCTTAGGCCCAGGGGGACCCTCAAGGGAGGAGCTGTGTAAGGGACAAGAAACCTGTCCCTCTCTTGAAGGCCTTAGGCAGCAAGCTGCTGAAGAGTCCAAAGGCAAGAAAAATGGAACACATAGGGTCTATTGGGAAGATGGGCTCCTGTACACTGAGGCCAGAGACCCCAAACCTGGTGCCACTAGGAGAGTGGTAGTGCCTCAGCTGTTCAGGAAGTTCATCCTAACATTGGCCCATGACATTCCCCTTGCTGGACATTTGGGACAAACCAAGACGTGGGAGAGGTTAGTCAACCACTTCTACTGGCCCAATATGTCCAACATGGTTAAGGAGTTTTGCCTCTCCTGCCCCACCTGTCAAGCCAGTGGTAAGACAGGTGGGCATCCAAAGGCCCCCCTCATTCCACTTCCAGTGGTGGGGGTTCCCTTTGAAAGAGTGGGTGTGGACATAGTTGGTCCACTAGAACCTCCCACAGCCTCAGGAAATATGTATATCCTGGTAGTAGTGGATCATGCTACCAGGTATCCTGAAGCTATTCCCCTTAGGTCGACTACTGCCCCTGCAGTAGCCAAGGCCCTCATTGGTATCTTTACCAGAGTGGGTTTCCCTAAGGAGGTGGTGTCTGACAGAGGTACCAACTTCATGTCAGCATACCTAAAGCACATGTGGAATGAGTGTGGAGTGACTTATAAATTCACTACACCATACCATCCACAAACTAATGGCTTGGTTGAGAGATTCAACAAGACATTAAAAGGCATGATCATGGGGCTCCCAGAAAAACTCAAAAGGAGATGGGATGTCCTCTTGCCATGTCTGCTTTTCGCTTACAGAGAGGTGCCACAGAAGGGAGTAGGATTCTCACCCTTTGAACTTCTGTTTGGTCATCCTGTAAGGGGACCACTTGCCCTTGTTAAAGAAGGCTGGGAGAGACCTCTCCATGAGCCTAAACAGGACATAGTGGACTATGTACTTGGCCTTCGCTCTAGAATGGCAGAGTACATGGAAAAGGCAACCAAAAACCTTGAGGCCAGCCAACAGCTCCAGAAGTTTTGGTATGACCAAAAGGCTGCACTGGTTGAGTTCCAACCAGGGCAGAAAGTCTGGGTTCTGGAGCCTGTGGCTCCCAGGGCACTCCAGGACAAATGGAGTGGCCCTTACCCAGTACTAGAAAGGAAGAGTCAGGTCACCTACCTGGTGGACCTGGGCACAAGCAGGAGCCCCAAGAGGGTGATCCATGTGAACCGCCTTAAGCTCTTCCATGACAGGGCTGATGTGAATCTGTTGATGGTAACAGATGAGGATCAGGAGGCAGAGAGTGAACCTCTCCCTGATCTTCTGTCATCAGACCCAAAAGATGGCACAGTAGATGGAGTGATCTACTCAGACACCCTCTCTGGCCAACAGCAAGCTGATTGTAGGAGAGTCCTACAACAGTTTCCTGAACTCTTCTCCTTAACCCCTGGTCAGACACACCTGTGTACCCATGATGTGGACACAGGAGACAGCATGCCTGTCAAGAACAAAATCTTTAGACAGTCTGACCATGTTAAGGAAAGCATCAAGGTGGAAGTCCACAAGATGCTGGAATTGGGCGTGATTGAGCGCTCTGACAGCCCCTGGGCTAGCCCAGTGGTCTTAGTCCCCAAACCTCACACCAAAGATGGAAAGAAAGAGATGAGGTTTTGTGTGGACTACAGAGGGCTCAATTCTGTCACCAAGACAGATGCTCATCCAATTCCAAGAGCTGATGAGCTCATAGACAAATTAGGTGCTGCCAAATTCCTAAGTACCTTTGACTTGACAGCAGGGTACTGGCAAATAAAAATGGCACCTGGAGCAAAAGAGAAAACAGCATTCTCCACACCTGATGGGCATTATCAGTTTACTGTTATGCCCTTTGGTTTAAAGAATGCCCCTGCCACCTTCCAAAGGTTGGTGAATCAAGTCCTTGCTGGCTTGGAGTCCTTTAGCACAGCTTATCTTGATGATATTGCTGTCTTTAGCTCCACCTGGCAGGATCACCTGGTCCACCTGAGGAAGGTTTTGAAGGCTCTGCAATCTGCAGGCCTCTCTATCAAGGCATCCAAATGCCAGATAGGGCAGGGAACTGTGGTTTACTTGGGCCACCTTGTAGGTGGAGGCCAAGTTCAGCCACTCCAACCCAAGATCCAGACTATTCTGGACTGGGTAGCTCCAAAAACCCAGACTCAAGTCAGGGCATTCCTTGGCTTGACTGGGTATTACAGGAGGTTTGTGAAGGGATATGGATCCATTGTGACAGCCCTCACTGAACTCACCTCCAAGAAAATGCCCAAGAAAGTGAACTGGACTGTGGAATGCCAACAGGCCTTTGACACCCTGAAACAAGCAATGTGCTCAGCACCAGTTCTCAAAGCTCCAGATTATTCTAAGCAGTTCATTGTGCAGACTGATGCCTCTGAACATGGGATAGGGGCAGTTTTGTCCCAAACAAATGATGATGGCCTTGACCAGCCTGTTGCTTTCATTAGCAGGAGGTTACTCCCCAGGGAGCAGCGTTGGAGTGCCATTGAGAGGGAGGCCTTTGCTGTGGTTTGGTCCCTGAAGAAGCTGAGACCATACCTCTTTGGGACTCACTTCCTAGTTCAAACTGACCACAGACCTCTCAAATGGCTGATGCAAATGAAAGGTGAAAATCCTAAACTGTTGAGGTGGTCCATCTCCCTACAGGGAATGGACTTTATAGTGGAACACAGACCTGGGACTGCCCATGCCAATGCAGATGGCCTTTCCAGGTTCTTCCACTTAGAAAATGAAGACTCTCTTGGGAAAGGTTAGTCTCATCCTCTTTCGTTTGGGGGGGGTTGTGTAAGGAAATGCCTCCTTGGCATGGTTGCCCCCTGACTTTTTGCCTTTGCTGATGCTATGTTTACAATTGAAAGTGTGCTGAGGCCTGCTAACCAGGCCCCAGCACCAGTGTTCTTTCCCTAACCTGTACTTTTGTATCCACAATTGGCAGACCCTGGCATCCAGATAAGTCCCTTGTAACTGGTACTTCTAGTACCAAGGGCCCTGATGCCAAGGAAGGTCTCTAAGGGCTGCAGCATGTCTTATGCCACCCTGGAGACCTCTCACTCAGCACAGACACACTGCTTGCCAGCTTGTGTGTGCTAGTGAGGACAAAACGAGTAAGTCGACATGGCACTCCCCTCAGGGTGCCATGCCAGCCTCTCACTGCCTATGCAGTATAGGTAAGACACCCCTCTAGCGGGCCTTACAGCCCTAAGGCAGGGTGCACTATACCATAGGTGAGGGTACCAGTGCATGAGCATGGTACCCCTACAGTGTCTAAACAAAACCTTAGACATTGTAAGTGCAGGGTAGCCATAAGAGTATATGGTCTGGGAGTTTGTCAAACACGAACTCCACAGCACCATAATGGCTACACTGAAAACTGGGAAGTTTGGTATCAAACTTCTCAGCACAATAAATGCACACTGATGCCAGTGTACATTTTATTGTCAAATACACCCCAGAGGGCACCTTAGAGGTGCCCCCTGAAACTTAACCGACTATCTGTGTAGGCTGACTAGTTTTAGCAGCCTGCCACAAACCGAGACATGTTGCTGGCCCCATGGGGAGAGTGCCTTTGTCACTCTGAGGCCAGTAACAAAGCCTGCACTGGGTGGAGATGCTAACACCTCCCCCAGGCAGGAATTGTCACACCTGGCGGTGAGCCTCAAAGGCTCACCACCTTTGTGCCAACCCAGCAGGACACTCCAGCTAGTGGAGTTGCCCGCCCCCTCCGGCCAGGCCCCACTTTTGGCGGCAAGGCCGGAGAAAATAATGAGAAAAACAAGGAGTCGTCACTGGCCAGTCAGGACAGCCCCTAAGGTGTCCTGAGCTGAAGTGACTCTAACTTTTAGAAATCCTCCATCTTGCAGATGGAGGATTCCCCCAATAGGGTTAGGATTGTGACCCCCTCCCCTTGGGAGGAGGCACAAAGAGGGTGTACCCACCCTCAGGGCTAGTAGCCATTGGCTACTAACCCCCCAGACCTAAACACGCCCTTAAATTTAGTATTTAAGGGCTACCCTGAACCCTAGAAAATTAGATTCCTGCAACTACAAGAAGGACTGCCCAGCTGAAAACCCCTGCAGCGGAAGACCAGAAGACGACAACTGCCTTGGCTCCAGAAACTCACCGGCCTGTCTCCTGCCTTCCAAAGATCCTGCTCCAGCGACGCCTTCCAAAGGGACCAGCGACCTCGACATCCTCTGAGGACTGCCCCTGCTTCGAAAAGACAAGAAACTCCCGAGGACAGCGGACCTGCTCCAAGAAAGGCTGCGACTCTGTTTCCAGCAGCTTTAAAGAACCCTGCAAGCTCCCCGCAAGAAGCGTGAGACTTGCAACACTGCACCCGGCGACCCCGACTCGGCTGGTGGAGATCCGACACCTCAGGCGGGACCCCAGGACTACTCTGATACTGTGAGTACCAAAACCTGTCCCCCCTGAGCCCCCACAGCGCCGCCTGCAGAGGGAATCCCGAGGCTTCCCCTGACCGCGACTCTTTGAACCTAAAGTCCCGACGCCTGGGAGAGACCCTGCACCCGCAGCCCCCAGGACCTGAAGGACCGGACTTTCACTGGAGAAGTGACCCCCAGGAGTCCCTCTCCCTTGCCCAAGTGGAGGTTTCCCCGAGGAATCCCCCCTTTGCCTGCCTGCAGCGCTGAAGAGATCCCGAGATCTCTCATAGACTAACATTGCGAACCCGACGCTTGTTTCTACACTGCACCCGGCCGCCCCCGCGCCGCTGAGGGTGAAATTTCTGTGTGGACTTGTGTCCCCCCCGGTGCCCTACAAAACCCCCCTGGTCTGCCCTCCGAAGACGCGGGTACTTACCTGCAAGCAGACCGGAACCGGGGCACCCCCTTCTCTCCATTCTAGCCTATGTGTTTTGGGCACCACTTTGAACTCTGCACCTGACCGGCCCTGAGCTGCTGGTGTGGTGACTTTGGGGTTGCTCTGAACCCCCAACGGTGGGCTACCTTGGACCAAGAACTAAGCCCTGTAAGTGTCTTACTTACCTGGTTAACCTAACAAAAACTTACCTCCCCTAGGAACTGTGAAAATTGCACTAAGTGTCCACTTTTAAAACAGCTATTTGTGAATAACTTGAAAAGTATACATGCAATTTTGATGATTTGAAGTTCCCAAAGTACTTACCTGCAATACCTTTCGAATGAGATATTACATGTAGAATTTGAACCTGTGGTTCTTAAAATAAACTAAGAAAAGATATTTTTCTATATAAAAACCTATTGGCTGGATTTGTCTCTGAGTGTGTGTACCTCATTTATTGTCTATGTGTATGTACAACAAATGCTTAACACTACTCCTTGGATAAGCCTACTGCTCGACCACACTACCACAAAATAGAGCATTAGTATTATCTCTTTTTACCACTATTTTACCTCTAAGGGGAACCCTTGGACTCTGTGCATGCTATTCCTTACTTTGAAATAGCACATACAGAGCCAACTTCCTACACCTGGTTAACCTAACAAATACTTACCTCCCCTAGGAACTGTGAAAATTGCACTAAGTGTCCACTTTTAAAACAGCTATTTGTGAATAACTTGAAAAGTATACATGCAATTTTGATGATTTGAAGTTCCTAAAGTACTTACCTGCAATACCTTTCGAATGAGATATTACATGTAGAATTTGAACCTGTGGTTCTTAAAATAAACTAAGAAAATATATTTTTCTATACAAAAACCTATTGGCTGGATTTGTCTCTGAGTGTGTGTACCTCATTTATTGTCTAGGTGTATGTACAACAAATGCTTAACACTACTCCTTGGATAAGCCTACTGCTCAACCACACTACCACAAAATAGAGCATTAGTATTATCTCTTTTTGCCACTATCTTACCTCTAAGGGGAACCCTTGGACTCTGTGCATGCTATTCCTTACTTTGAAATAGCACATACAGAGCCAACTTCCTACAGGTGCCCAAAACGCATAGGCTAGAATGGAGAGAAGGGGGTGCCCCGGTTCCGGTCTGCTTGTAGGTAAGTACCCGCGTCTTCGGAGGGCAGACCAGGGGGGTTTTGTAGGGCACCGGGGGGGGACACAAGTCCACACAGAAATTTCACCCTCAGCGGCGCGGGGGCGGCCGGGTGCAGTGTAGAAACAAGCGTCGGGTTTGCAATGTTAGTCTATGAGAGATCAACGGATCTCTTCAGTGCTGCAGGCAGGCAAGGGGGGGCTTCCTCGGGGAAACCTCCACTTGGGCAAGGGAGAGGGACTCCTGGGGGTCACTTCTCCAGTGAAAGTCCGGTCCTTCAGGTCCTGGGGGCTGCGGGTGCAGGGTCTTTTCCAGGCGTCGGGACTTAGGTTTCAGAGAGTCGCGGTCAGGGGAAGCCTCGGGATTCCCTCTGCAGGCGGCGCTGTGGGGGCTCAGGGGGGACAGGTTTTGGTACTCAGTCGTAGTGTAGTCCGGGGGTCCTCCCTGAGGTGTTGGTTCTCCACCAGCCGAGTCGGGGTCGCCGGGTGCAGTGTTGCAAGTCTCACGCTTCTTGCGGGGAGATTGCAGGGTCTTTAAAGCTGCTCCTTGAAACAAAGTTGCAGTCTTTTTGGAGCAGGTCCGCTGTCCTCGGGAGTTTCTTGTCTTTTTCGAAGCAGGGCAGTCCTCAGAGGAGTCAGAGGTCGCTGGTCCCTTGGAAGGCGTCGCTGGAGCAGAGTTCTTTGGAAGGCAGGAGACAGGCCGGTGAGTTTCTGGAGCCAAGGCAGTTGTCGTCTTCTGGTCTTCCTCTGCAGGGGTTTTCAGCTAGGCAGTCCTTCTTCTTGTAGTTGCAGGAATCTAATTTTCTAGGGTTCAGGGTAGCCCTTAAATACTAAATTTAAGGGCGTGTTTAGGTCTGGGGGGTTAGTAGCCAATGGCTACTAGCCCTGAGGGTGGGTACACCCTCTTTGTGCCTCTTCCCAAGGGGAGGGGGTCACAATCCTAACCCTATTGGGGGAATCCTCCATCTGCAAGATGGAGGATTTCTAAAAGTTAGTCACCTCAGCTCAGGACACCTTAGGGGCTGTCCTGACTGGCCAGTGACTCCTCCTTGTTGCTTTCTTTGTTCCCTCCAGCCTTGCCGCCAAAAGTGGGGGCCGTGGCCGGAGGGGGCGGGCAACTCCACTAAGCTGGAGTGCCCTGCTGGGCTGTGACAAAGGGGTGAGCCTTTGAGGCTCACCGCCAGGTGTTACAGCTCCTGCCTGGGGGAGGTGTTAGCATCTCCACCCAGTGCAGGCTTTGTTACTGGCCTCAGAGTGACAAAGGCACTCTCCCCATGGGGCCAGCAACATGTCTCTAGTGTGGCAGGCTGCTGGAACTAGTCAGCCTACACAGACAGTCGGTCAAGTTTCAGGGGGCACCTCTAAGGTGCCCTCTGGGGTGTATTTTGCAATAAAATGTACACTGGCATCAGTGTGCATTTATTGTGCTGAGAAGTTTGATACCAAACTTCCCAGTTTTCAGTGTAGCCATTATGGTGCTGTGGAGTTCGTGTTTGACAAACTCCCAGACCATATACTCTTATGGCTACCCTGCACTTACAATGTCTAAGGTTTTGTTTAGACACTGTAGGGGTACCATGCTCATGCACTGGTACCCTCACCTATGGTATAGTGCACCCTGCCTTAGGTCTGTAAGGCCTGCTAGAGGGGTGTCTTACCTATACTGCATAGGCAGTGAGAGGCTGGCATGGCACCCTGAGGGGAGTGCCATGTCGACTTACTCGTTTTGTCCTCACTAGCACACACAAGCTGGCAAGCAGTGTGTCTGTGCTGAGTGAGAGGTCTCCAGGGTGGCATAAGACATGCTGCAGCCCTTAGAGACCTTCCTTGGCATCAGGGCCCTTGGTACTAGAAGTACCAGTTACAAGGGACTTATCTGGATGCCAGGGTCTGCCAATTGTGGATACAAAAGTACAGGTTAGGGAAAGAACACTGGTGCTGGGGCCTGGTTAGCAGGCCTCAGCACACTTTCAATTGTAAACATAGCATCAGCAAAGGCAAAAAGTCAGGGGGCAACCATGCCAAGGAGGCATTTCCTTACACATGGCTATTCTCTCCTTTTCAAAAAACCTCCTCCACACTTGCCGCCAGCAAGGTGTTTTCCTTCTCATCTCAGCCTGCTACGCAAGGAAGTTCTCGCACTCCTACAAAAGAAAGCTGTAGAAAAGGTTCCTCCGGCACAAAAAGGAAAAGGGGTGTACTCCCGTTACTTTCTGGTGGCGAAAAAAGGTCAACAGGGCCTCTTCAGGCCAATTCTGGACTTACGGCTCCTGAACAAGTACATAAGAAAACAAAAGTTCAGGATGCTAGCCCTTCACCAGATTGTCCCGCAACTGCATCAGGGAGACTGGATGTGCTCCATCGACCTACAGGATGCATATTTTCACATCCCAATAGCAACCAAACATCGGAAATTTTTACGTTTCCAGATAGCGTCACAGCACTACCAATTCAGAGTCCTTCCATTCGGCCTGAAGTCTGCACCCCGAGTCTTTTCAAAATGTGTAGCAGTGGTAGCGGCACACCTTCGAAGACAAAAAATATTCGTCTACCCCTACCTGGACGACTGGCTAGTGAAGGCCTCATCTCCGGATCAGGCGAGAAAACATCGAGATATCGTTCTAAGAACTTTCGAGTCTCTAGGTCTTCAAATCAACCACGACAAGTCAACCTTGATTCCAACACAAAACCTCCATGTAGGAAGTTGGCTCTGTATGTGCTATTTCAAAGTAAGGAATAGCATGCACAGAGTCCAAGGGTTCCCCTTAGAGGTAAAATAGTGGTAAAAAGAGATAATACTAATGCTCTATTTTGTGGTAGTGTGGTCGAGCAGTAGGCTTATCCAAGGAGTAGTGTTAAGCATTTGTTGTACATACACATAAACAATAAATGAGGTACACACACTCAGAGACAAATCCAGCCAATAGGTTTTGTTATAGAAAAATATCTTTTCTTAGTTTATTTTAAGAACCACAGGTTCAAATTTAACATGTAATATCTTGTTTGAAAGGTATTGCAGGTAAGTACATTAGGAACTTTGAATCATTTCAATTGCATGTATACTTTTCAAGTTATTGACAAATAGCTACTTTAAAAGTGGACACTTAGTGCAATTTTCACAGTTCCTGGGGGAGGTAAGTTTTTGTTAGTTTTACCAGGTAAGTAAGACACTTACAGGGTTCAGTTCTTGGTCCAAAGTAGCCCACCGTTGGGGGTTCAGAGCAACCTCAAAGTCACCACACCAGCAGCTCAGGGCCGGTCAGGTGCAGAGTTCAAAGTGGTGCCCAAAACACATAGGCTAGAATGGAGAGAAGGGGGTGCCCCGGTTCCGGTCTGCTTGCAGGTAAGTACCCGCGTCTTCGGAGGGCAGACCAGGGGGGTTTTGTAGGGCACCGGGGGGGACACAAGCCCACACAGAAATTTCACCCTCAGCAGCGCGGGGGCGGCCGGGTGCAGTGTAGAAACAGGCGTCGGGTTCGCAATGTTAGTCTATGAGAGATCTCGGGATCTCTTCAGCGCTGCAGGCAGGCAAGGGGGGGATTCCTCGGGGAAACCTCCACTTGGGCAAGGGAGAGGGACTCCTGGGGGTCACTTCTCCAGTGAAAGTCCGGTCCTTCAGGTCCTGGGGGCTGCGGGTGCAGGGTCTCTCCCAGGCGTCGGGACTTTGGATTCAAAGAGTCGCGGTCAGGGGAAGCCTCGGGATTCCCTCTGCAGGCGGCGCTGTGGGGGCTCAGGGGGGACAGGTTTTGGTACTCACAGTATCAGAGTAGTCCTGGGGTCCCTCCTGAGGTGTTGGATCTCCACCAGCCGAGTCGGGGTCGCCGGGTGCAGTGTTGCAAGTCTCACGCTTCTTGCGGGGAGCTTGCAGGGTTCTTTCAAGGCTGCTGGAAACAGAGTTGCAGCCTTTCTTGGAGCAGGTCCGCTGTCCTCGGGAGTTTCTTGTCTTTTCGAAGCAGGGGCAGTCCTCAGGGGATGTCGAGGTCGCTGGTCCCTTTGGAAGGCGTCGCTGGAGCAGGATCTTTGGAAGGCAGGAGACAGGCCGGTGAGTTTCTGGAGCCAAGGCAGTTGTCGTCTTCTGGTCTTCCTCTGCAGGGGTTTTCAGCTAGGCAGTCCTTCTTCTTGTAGTTGCAGGAATCTACCCTTCTAGGGTTCAGGGTAGCCCTTAAATACTAAATTTAAGGGCGTGTTTAGGTCTGGGGGGTTAGTAGCCAATGGCTACTAGCCCTGAGGGTGGGTACACCCTCTTTGTGCCTCCTCCCAAGGGGAGGGGGACACAATCCTAACCCTATTGGGGGAATCCTCCATCTGCAAGATGGAGGATTTCTAAAAGTCAGAGTCACCTCAGCTCAGGACACCTTAGGGGCTGTCCTGACTGGCCAGTGACTCCTCCTTGTTGCTTTCTTTGTTCCCTCCAGCCTTGCCGCCAAAAGTGGGGGCCGTGGCCGGAGGGGGCGGGCAACTCCACTAAGCTGGAGTGCCCTGCTGGGTTGTGACAAAGGGGTGAGCCTTTGAGGCTCACCGCCAGGTGTCACAGCTCCTGCCGGGGGGAGGTGTTAGCATCTCCACCCAGTGCAGGCTTTGTTACTGGCCTCAGAGTGACAAAGGCACTCTCCCCATGGGGCCAGCAACATGTCTCTGGTGTGGCAGGCTGCTGGAACTAGTCAGCCTACACAGACAGTCGGTTAAGTTTCAGGGGGCACCTCTAAGGTGCCCTCTGTGGTGTATTTTACAATAAAATGTACACTGGCATCAGTGTGCATTTATTGTGCTGAGAAGTTTGATACCAAACTTCCCAGTTTTCAGTGTAGCCATTATGGTGCTGTGGAGTTCGTGTTTGACAGACTCCCAGACCATATACTCTTATGGCTACCCTGCACTTACAATGTCTAAGGTTTTGTTTAGACACTGTAGGGGTACCATGCTCATGCACTGGTACCCTCACCTATGGTATAGTGCACCCTGCCTTAGGGCTGTAAGGCCTGCTAGAGGGGTGTCTTACCTATACTGCATAGGCAGTGAGAGGCTGGCATGGCACCCTGAGGGGAGTGCCATGTCGACTTACTCGTTTTGTCCTCACTAGCACACACAAGCTGGCAAGCAGTGTGTCTGTGCTGAGTGGGAGGTCTCCAGGGTGGCATAAGACATGCTGCAGCCCTTAGAGACCTTCCTTGGCATCAGGGCCCTTGGTACTAGAAGTACCAGTTACAAGGGACTTATCTGGATGCCAGGGTCTGCCAATTGTGGATACAAAAGTACAGGTTAGGGAAAGAACACTGGTGCTGGGGCCTGGTTAGCAGGCCTCAGCACACTTTCAATTGTAAACATAGCATCAGCAAAGGCAAAAAGTCAGGGGGCAACCATGCCAAGGAGGCATTTCCTTACACTCCACTACCTGGGAGCGATACTAAACACAGAGCTCCAAAGAGTGTATCCTTCGGAGGAACGACTTTTATCAATCCACAGGAAGTGTCAACAACTATTAACAGCCGATGCACCTACAGCTCGTCAGGTGACATCGCTTCTGGGCTCCATGGCTTCATGCATCTTCATTGTCCCGAATGCCAGGCTACGCATGAGGCCCCTTCAGGAGGCATTAGAGAACAATTAGAGCCAAAAGACTGGTCACTGGGAGAACAGAGTTCGACTACCAGCAGTGGCTTTTCAATCACTACAATGGTGGATGCACAGACCTCACCTGTCGATAGGTTCTCCGTTTCACCAGACAATTCCAGTCGACACTCTGGTAACGGATGCGTCTCTTCAGGGTTGGGGTGCTCATCTGGGTTCCTTCCAAGCTCAGGGTCTGTGGTCCGACAAGGAAAAGAACTATCACATAAATCTACTGGAACTCAGAGCAGTCCATCTGGCTCTCAAATCTTTCTCTCCATTGGTTCAGGGGAAATCTATCCTAATTCAGACAGACAATACAACCACAATGTATTACCTGAACAAACAGGGGGGAACAAGATCACTACCTCTGTCTCGAGAATCCCAAACAATATGGCATTGGCTCCTGGCCAGGGGAATGTCTATCACAGCGGTACACCTGCCAGGTCAGCAAAACGTAGAGGCAGATTTCCTGAGCAGACATCTGGAAGACGCGCACGACTGGGTCCTACACGACGAAGTCGTCGAGGACATCTTCGGTCAATGGGGTCGACCCCAGTTGGATCTCTTTGCAGACGAAACAAACAAGAAATGCCCAGACTTCGCATCCAGGTTCTGCCGTCCGGGATCTCAAGGGAATGCCCTGTTGATCAACTGGTCAGGGACATTTCTCTACGCCTTTCCACCGATTCCCCTCATACCGGCAGTAATCAACAAATTTTACAACTCCAGAACCAGAATGATTCTGATAGCGCCACAATGGCCCCGCCAATTCTGGTACACGGACCTACTCAACTTATCGGAAAGACCTCACAGGAGGTTGCCGTGCAGACCGGATCTCCTGAGCAGAATGGAAGGCAGAATCCTACATCCCAACCTTCCCTCTCTGAGCTTCACAGCATGGCTCCTGAATTCCTACAGTATGGGCACCTAGGGCTCTCAGAGGAGTGCATGAGCATCTTGAAAGAGTCAAAACGACCTTCCACGCGGCGTTCTTACGCTTTTAAGTGGAAGAGATTTTACATCTGGTGCTCTCAACAAGGTATAAATCCCATACGAGCTCAGGAGGACGTCATACTGTCCTATTTACTTCATCTGGCGAAGTCTGGTCTGCAGGTATCTTCTATTAAGGTTCATTTGTCTGCAATTACAGCGTATCGTAAGTCGCCTTCTCAGGAATCCTTCTTTACGATACCTGTAGTCAAGGATTTTTTAGAAGGCTTGAAAAAGGTTTTTCCTCCCATTCGGAGACCTTCTCCTCCATGGGAACTGAATGTAGTCCTGTCAAAACTTATGGGCCCTCCTTTTGAACCTATCCACAAGGCCTCTTTACAGCACCTTACGTGGAAGACGGCTTTTTTGGTGGCCATTACTTCAGCGAGGAGGGTCAGCGAAATTCAGGCTCTGTCTTGCAGAGAACCGTACACGTTTTTTCACGATAATAGAGTGGTTCTGCGAACTCACCCATCTTTCCTTCCGAAGGTGGTGTCAGAATTCCATATCAATCAGACTATATCTTTACCGACTTTCTTTCCCAAGCCGGAGACTCCGGCTGAGAAAGCATTGCACTCTTTAGACTTGAAAAGAGTGCTGAAATTCTATTTGGACAAAACAAAACCGATTAGACATTCTAACCATTTGTTTCTAAATTATGGTCATTTAAGAACAGGAGAGGCAGCGTCTAAACGAACGATATCAAGATGGATTGTGTCTTGTATTGTTAACTCTTACCAATTGGCTAATAAGAGATTACTGGCTAGGCCAAAAGCGCATTCCACAAGGGGAAAAGCGGCTACTGCTGCCCTCCTTAACAATGTACCAATTTCCGAGATTTGTAAGGCTGCTACATGGAAGTCTGTGCATACCTTTACTAAGCATTACTGTTTAGACTCGGATGCAAGAGCGGATGCCCAGGTGGGGCAGGCCTCTCTTAGAAATCTATTTGCATGAATATATATCTTTTCCTGCACTTCTTTCAGACAGTCCGCAGAGTTTAGGGATGGGCTTGCTAATCTATTCAATGTTTATGACTATTGATGAGGATCCCCTGGAAGAGAAGGATAAGTTACTTACCTGTAAATCCTAGTTCTCTTCCAGGGGTATCCTCATCAAAGTCATAAACAACCCACCCTCCTCCCCGGTCTCAAGTCTCCTGGAAGTGCAGGACAGATTATCTTTCTGATCAGTTACACAGATTGTCACCGTAAAAAAGTACTGACCTAACTGTGAACCAACTGTCACCTTCCCTTCACCCCTGAGGCATGGTGGGATACTGGAGGTGCTCAGGGTCTTAAAGGCACGGTGCCAAAGTTTTTATGGTTCTCCTGTGTTAACCTGCATGCAGCCTATTGGCTAAGAATGCTTCATTGTTTTTCAATGTAGTTTTTTCTATTTTTCTCTGCTATTTACTGCTGTTTACTTCCCTAAGTCCAGTTTTTGGGGGCTTAGGTAGATATTTATGATCTATTGTGATTTTATAATATTAAAAAAAAAAAAAAAAAAAAACTTGCATAGAAATAAAGCATTTTAGCCTATTTATGATTATAGCCTGCATTGCTGTTTTACACATGATAATATGTATGTATTTTATATATATGCTCCGGGGTCCCCGCACAAGGGCGGGAATATTCATTGTTTATGACTTTGATGAGGATACCCCTGGAAGAGAACTAGGATTTACAGGTAAGTAACTTATCCATACTGCCCCACCACTGGTGAAAATTTACCAGCAAAAGGAAAAGCCAAAAACTGTTGAGCTTTCTCCACCACATTCACCTCAATTTTCCTTTTCACCACAACCTCTTAGCCCACCACCACGACTTCACCCACACTCTCATACTTACAAGATGAAGAAAGAGTTAATACTAGTTACTCCATAGATCCGTTGGATACATACGACTGGTCCGATCCCACCTAACGATCCTGATATGTATCCCACAAAACCATCTCCACCCAAGGATACAACAGCATACAATCAGGTTATCTCCAGGGCTGCTGCATATCATGAGGTGCAAATGCATGCTGAACCATTAGAAAATGATTTCCTTTTTAACACCCAATCCTCAACTCAAAAGCAGTACCAGTGTTTACCAGTGCTCCCTGGTATGCTCAAACATGCAGACGATATTTCTAAAGAGTGTTTTAAAGCTAGAGTTCTAACACCCAGAATTGATAAGAAATATAAGCCTGCACCAACAGACCCAATTTACATTTCACAGCAGTTACAACAGATTCCATTATAGTCAGTGCAGCCAGGAAGCGTGCAAACAGCCAGTCCTCTGGGGATATTCCTCCCCCTGACAAAACTGTACATTTGAGGTGACAGGTAAAAGGGTATCAATACAAGCAGCCAATCAATGGCGTTTTGCTAATTCCCAAGCCCTGTTAGTTAGGTATGACAGGGCACATTGGGATGAGATGCAAGAATTCTTGCAATATCTCCCCAAAGAACATCATAAGAGGGCGCATCAAATTGTAGGATAATTTAGCAAACAACCAAATTAGGACTGTTCTAGATGCAGCTGATACTGCAGCTAGAGGAATAAACACCAGCATTACCATCAGGCGACATGCTTGGTTGAGGTCCTCAGGTTTTAAACCTGAGATGCAGCAGGGTGTCCTTAATATACAGTTCAATAAACAGCAGCTTTTTGGACCACAAGTGAGTCCAACAGCAAAGGCTGCGGGAGTGCTTTATACTACACCATTTTGGGGTTCCTTTAGAAAACCTCAATTTAGAGGAGTGTAGGAAATTGGCTCTGTATGCAGTATTTCAAAGTGAGGAATAGTATGCACAGAGTCCAAGGGTTCCCCTTAGAGGTAAGATAGTGGCAAAAAGAGATAATACTAATGCTCTATTTTTGTGGTAGTGTGGTCGAGCAGTAGGCTTATCGAAGGAGTAGTGTTAAGCATTTGTTGTACATACACAAGCAATAAATGAGGAACACACACTCAAAGGACAATTCCAGGCCAATAGGTTTTTGTATAGAACAATATATTTTCTTAGTTTATTTTAAGAACCACAGGTTGAAGATTTGCATGTAATACTTCAAATGAAAGGTATTGCAGGTAGGTTCTTTAGGAACTTTGAATTAGCAAAATAGCATATACAGTTTTCACATAAATCACATATAGCTATTTTAAAACTAGACACTTAGTGCAATTTTCAACAGTTCCTGGGGGGGAGTAAGAGTTTGTTTTTGCAGGTAAGTAAACCACCTACGGGGTTCAAGTTTGGGTCCAAGGTAGCCCACCGTTGGGGGTTCAGAGCAACCCCAAAGTTACCACACCAGCAGCTCAGGGCCGGACAGGTGCAGAGGTCAAAGTGGTGCCCAAAACGCATAGGCTTTAATGGAGAAGGGGGTGCCCTGGTTCCAGTCTGCCAGCAGGTAAGTACCCGCGTCTTCGGAGGGCAGACCAGGGGGGTTTTGTAGGGCACTGGGGGGGGGGGGGGGGAGAGGACAAAAGTCAGCACAGAAAGTACACCATCAGCGGCATGGGGCGGCCGGGTGCAGTGTACAAACAAGCGTCGGGTTTTCAATTGGAATCAATGGGAGACCAAGGGGTCTCTTCAGCGATGCAGGCAAGCGGGGGGCTCCTCGGGGTAGCCACCACCTGGGCAAGGGAGAGGGCCTCCTGGGGGTCACTCCTGCACTGGAGTTCGGATCCTTCAGGTCCTGGGGGCTGCAGGTGCAGAGTCTTTACCAGGTGTCTGGATCTGAGGAACAGACATTCGCGGTCAGGGAGAGCCTCGGGATTCCCTCTGCAGGTGTCGCTGTGGGGGCTCAGGGGGGGCAACTCTGGCTACTCATGGTCTCGCATTCGCCGGGGAGTCCTCCCTGAAGTGATTGTTCTCCACAAGTCGAGCTGGGGGCGTCTGGTGCAGTGTGTCCAGACTCACGCTTCCGGCGGGAAACACAAGTTGTTTTAAAGTTGCTCCTTTGTTACAAAGTTGCAGTCTTGGGTGAGCAGAGCCGCTGTCCTCTGGAGTTCTTGGTCCTTCTAGAGCAGGGCAGTCCTCTGAGGATTCAGAGGTTGCTGGTCCCTGGGGAAAGCGTCGCTGGAGCAGTGTCTTTAGAAGTGGGGAGACAGGCCGGTAGAGCTGGGGCCAAAGCAGTTGGTGTCTCCGTCTTCTCTGCAGGGTTTTTCAGCTTAGCAGTCCTCTTCTTCTTAGGTTGCAGGAATCTGAGTTCCTAGGTTCAGGGGAGCCCCTAAATACAGAATTTAGGGGTGTGTTGAGGGCAGTAGCCAATGGCTACTGTCCTTGAGGGTGGCTACACCCTCTTTGTGCCTCCTCCCAAGGGGAGGGGGGGGTCACATTCCTATCCCTATTGGGGGAATCCTCCATCTGCAAGATGGAGGATTTCTAAAAGTCAGTCACCTCAGCTCAGGTTGCCTTAGGGGCTGTCCTGACAGGGCAGTGACTCCTCCTTGTTTTTCTCATTATCTCCTCCGGCCTTGCCGCCAAAAGTGGGGCCATGGCCGGAGGGGGCGGGCAACTCCACTAGCTGGAGTGCCCTGGGGTGCTGTAACAAAGGGGGAGAGCCTTTGAGGCTCACCGCCAGGTGTTATAGTTCCTGCAGGGGGAGGTGATAAGCATCTCCACCCAATACAGGCTTTGTTACTAGCCAAAGAGTGACAAAGGCGCACTCCCCATGTGGCCAGCAACATGTCTGGAGTGTGGCAGGCTGCTAAAACCAGTCAGCCTACACGGGTAGTCGGTTAAGGTTTCAGGGGGCACCTCTAAGGTGCCCTCTGGGGTGTATTTTACAATAAAATGTACACTGGCATCAGTGTGCATTTATTGTGCTGAGAAGTTTGATACCATACTTCCCAGTTTTCAGTGTAGCCATTATGGTGCTGTGGAGTCCGTGTTTGACAGACTCCCAGACCACATACTCTTATGGCTACCCTGCACTTACAATGTCTAAGATTTTGCTTAGACTCTGTAGGGACACAGTGCTCACGCACTGGTGCCCTCACCTATGGTATAGTGCACCCTGCCTTAGGGCTGTAAGGCATGCTAGAGGGGTGACTTATCTATACTGCATAGGCAGTGTGAGGTTGGCATGGCACCCTGAGGGGAGTGCCATGTTGACTTACTGGTTTTGTCCTCACCAGCACACACAAGCTGGCAAGCAGTGTCTGTGCTGAGTGAGGGGTCCCCAGGGTGGCATAAGATATGCTGCAGCCCTTAGAGACCTTCCCTGGCACCAGGGCCCTTGGTACCAGGGGTACCAGTTACAAAGGACTTACCTGGATGCCAGGGTGTGCCAATTGTGGAAACAAAAGTACAGGTTAGGGAAAGATCGCTGGGGCCTGGTTAGCAGGTCTCAGCACACTTTCAAATCAAAATTTAGCATCAGCAAAGGCAAAAAGTCAGGGGGTAACCATGCCAAGGAGGCATTTCCTTACAAGGAGGATTTAAATCCCAAACTGCTGAAGCCTCCACTTCCCACTCAAAACAGGGACAACAGTATTACAGTAGGGGTTCTTTCAGGGGTTCTTACAGAGGACAACATTGCAGGTCCAAGGATAAATTCCCTGCCTGAAAAGGTCCTTCTACCTCCTCAAACAATGACTTCCCATCCATTTCACAGCAACATACATCTCCTGTGGGAGGAAGACTGCAACATTTACATTCTCACTGGCAACAAATTACAACAGATCAATGGGTACTGGCAATTAACTGCAATGGTTATTGCCTACAACTCATCTCTACCAAACATTCCACCCCGTTTTCACTGGCTATCTCTCAAACACACTACTCTGCTGAAACGAGGTAGTCACTACTTCTAAAACAGGCAATAGAAATAGTTCCCTTCAGTCAGCAAGGCACAGGAGTATATTCTCTATACTTCCCTCATACCGAAAAAAGATGGTACTCAGACCCATTCTCGATCTCGGGCCTCTAAATATATACTATCAGGGCATTTTCACATGGTCACTCTAAAGGATGTCATTCCCTTGTTACAAAAACAAGATCACATGACAGCGTTACATCTAAAGGACGCTTACTTCCACATTCCTATACACACAGCTCATCGCAAGTACCTAAGGTTTGTAATAGCAGGCAAGCACTATAAATTCAAAGTGCTACCCTTTGAGGTAACAGCACCAAGAGTATTCACAAAATGTTTAGCTGTAGTCGCAGCATACCTCGGAAGGCAGCAGATACATGTCTTCCCTTATCTAGACAACTGGTTAATAAAAGCCAGCACCATTCTAAAATGTCAACAGCACACACAATACGCAAGATACCCTACATAAATTAGGGTTCACAATTGATTACCAGAAATCTCACCTTCATCCAGCACAAATTCAACCTTATCTGGGAGCAATTCCCAACACTCAGTCAGCATTAGCCTATCCAAATCCACAACAAATACAAGTGTTTCACACATTTCCCAATTACCGGTGAATCAAACTTACACAGTGTAGCAAGTTGGCTCTGTATGCACTATTTCAAAATAAGAAATAGCATGCACAGAGTCCAAGGGTTCCCCTTAGAGGTAAGATAGTGGCAAAAAGAGAATTCTAATGCTCGATTTTGTGGTAGTGTGGTCGAGCAGTAGGCTTATCAGAGGGTAGTGTTAAGCATTTGTTGTACATACACAGGCAATAAATGAGGAACACACACTCAGACAATTCCAGGCCAATAGGTTTTTATATAGAAAAATATCTTTTCTTAGTTTATTTTAAGAACCACAGGTTCAAGATTTACAAACAATACTTTAAATGAAAGGTATTTCACTTAGGAACTTTAGGAACTTTGAATTAGCAAAATAGCATATACAGTTTTCACACAAATGGCAATAAGCTATTTTAAAACTGGACACAGTGCAATTTTCAACAGTTCCTGGGGGAGGTAAGTGTTTGTTAGTTTTGCGGGTAAGTAAACCACCTACAGGGTTCAAAGTTTGGTCCAAGGTAGCCCACCGTTGGGGGTTCAGGGCAACCCCACAGTTACCACACCAGCAGCTCAGGGCCGGTCAGGTGCAGAGGTCAAAGTGGTGCCCAAAACGCATAGGCTTCAATGGAGAAGGGGGTGCCCCGGTTCCAGTCTGCCAGCAGGTAAGTACCCGTGTCTTCAGAGAGCAGACCAGGGGGGTTTTGTAGGGCACCGGGTGGGGGGGGACACAGGTCAGCACAAAAAGTACACCCTCAGCGGCACGGGGGCGGCCGGGTGCAGTGTGCAAACAGGTGTCTGGTTTGCAATGTAGTTCAATGGGAGACCTAGGGGTCTCCAGCGATGCAGGCAAAGGGGGGGGGGCTCCCAGGGGTAGCCACCACCTGGGCAAGGGAGAGGGCCACCTGGGGGTCGCTCCTGCACTGGAGGTCGGACCCTTCAGGTCCTGGGGGCTGCGGGTGCAGTGTCCTTAGCAGGCGTTGGGTTCTTAGAAGCAGGCAGTCGCTGTCAGGGGGAGCCTCTGGATTCCCTCTGCAGGCGTCGCTGTAGGGGCTCAGGGGGGGGGTCAACTCTGGCTACTCACGGGCTTGCAGTTGCCGGGGAGTCCTCCCTGTAGTGTTGGTTATCCACAAGTCGAGCCGGGGGTGTCGGGTGCAGAGTGCAAAGTCTCACGCTTCCGGCGGAAAACGCAGTGGTCTTTAAGTTGCTTCTTTGGAAACAAAGTTGCTGTCTTGGGTGAACAGGGCCGCTGTTCTCTGGAGTTTCTTGGTCCTTTTAGAGTAGGGCAGTCCTCTGAGGATTCAGAGGCCGCTGGTCCTGGGGAAAGCGTCACTGGAGCAGTTTCTTCAGAAGGGGGGGGGGGGGAGAGACAGGCCGGTAGAGCTGGGGCCAAAGCAGTTGGTGTCTCAGTCTTCTCTGCAGGGTTTTTCAGCTCAGCAGTCCTCTTCTTCTTAGGTTGCAGGAATCTGAGTTCCTAGGTTCAGGGGAGCCCCTAAATACAGAATTTAGGGGTGTGTTGAGGGCAGTAGCCAATGGCTACTGTCCTTGAGGGTGGCTACACCCTCTTTGTGCCTCCTCCCAACGGGAGGGGTCACATTCCTATCCCTATTGGGGGGGATCCTACATCTGCAAGATGGAGGATTCCTAAAAGTCAGTCACTTCAGCTCAGGTTGCCTTAGGGGCTGTCCTGACTGGCCAGTGACTCCTTGTTTTTCTCATTATCTCCTCCGGCCTTGCCGCCAAAAGTGGGGCCGTGGCCAGAGGGGGTGGGCAACTCCACTAGCTGGAATGCCCTGTGGTGCTGTAACAAATGGGGTGAGCCTTTGAGGCTCACCGCCAGGTGTTACAGTTCCTGCAAGGGGGAGGTAATAAGCATCTCCACCCAGTGCAGGCTTGAATACTAGCCACAGAGTGACAAAGGCACTCTCCCCATGTGGCCAGCAACATGTCTCGAGTGTGGCAGGCTGCTAAAACCAGTCAGCCTACACAGGTAGTTGGTTAAGGTTTCAGGGGGCACCTCTAAGGTGCCCTCTGGAGTGTATTTTACAATAAAATGTACACTGGCATCGGTGTGCATTTATTGTGCTGAGAAGTTTGATACCAAACTTCCCAGTTTTCAGTGTAGCAATGATGGTGCTGTGGAGTTCGTGTTTGACAGACTCCCAGACCATATACTCTTATGGCTACCCTGCACTTACAATGTCTAAGGTTTGGCTTAGACACTGTAGGGGCACAGTGCTCATGCACTGGTGCCCTCACCTATGGTATAGTGCACCCTGCCTTAGGGTTGTAAGGCCTTCTAGAGGGGTGACTTATCTATACTGCATAGGCAGTGTGAGGTTGGCATGGCACCCTGAGGGGAGTGCCATGTCGACTTACTTGTTTTGTCCTCACCAGCACACACAAGCTGGCAAGCAGTGTCTGTGCTGAGTGAGGGGTACCCAGGGTGGCATAAGATATGCTGCAGCCTTAGAGACCTTCCCTGGCATCAGGGCCCTTGGTACCAGGGGTACCAGTTACAAGGGACTTAGCTGGATGCCAGGGTGTGCCAATTGTGTGAACAAAAGTACAGGTTAGGGAAAGAACACTGGTGCTGGGGCCTGGTTAGCAGGCCTCGGCACACTTTCAAATCAAAACATAGCATCAGCAAAGGCAAAAAGTCAGGGGGTAACCATGCCAAGGAGGCATTTCCTTACACATCTACTTAATGGCACATACATGTCTGCACATGCACCCCTCCAATGCTGCCACCATTCACAATGGTCTCAAGTGGTGGGGCATTTACAAGACCTAGTCTTGGTTGGGCCACAGACATATTGCACTTTGCAGTGGTGGATCACCAACAATCTGTTGCGGTGTCAGGCCTTCAGATCAGTCACCTAGAGCTTTTCAGCAGCATCTTCATCACCAAGTGATTCTGGTCAGTACAGACGTGACCACAATGTATTACATACAAAAACAAGGGATAACACCCTCCCAATAGCTCTCATGCACAGCAGAACTTATATGGCACTGGGACATACATCACAAAATCCACCTCCTAGCAGAATACCTGCCAAGGGTGGTTAACAATTTTGCATAAATTTTCAGCAGAATGCATCAGCAAGTACGTGAGTGGGTAAAAAGACACACAACTCCTCCACACATACTTCAAAGGGTGGGGAATCCCAGAGGTAGACCTCTTTGCATCCCAGCAGAAGGCAAAATGTCAAAGCTGCACCCCAGGTTTCCTCAGCCCAAAGAGAAGGCCTTATGGATCATCTGGTATGGGATATTTATTAAGCTTTTCCACCTCTCCCACTAATTCCTTATGTGGTTTAAAAGCTCACACAGATATGCCTCACACTAATCCTAATAGCCCCTCCTTGGGCTCGACTAACATGATTCTCAACCCTGTTACAACTATTGGTTGTGCCATGCGAGAAACTCCCATTTTGCCCACAGCTTGTGACGCAGGAACAGGGAAAAATCACCCACCCAAATCCAAAACAGCTGAGTCTAGTGATCTGTCTCCGGAGTCCTGAATTTGGATACTTCAATCTACCACAAGAATGTATGACCATTCTCAAATAAGCTCACAGGCCAACTACACGAGCCTGCTATGCAGCCAAATGAAAAAGGTTTGTCCATTACTACCTAGCCAAACCAATCCAACCACTCATCTATAGTGCAAGACCCTGGTCCCTATTTAGAACTCTGCTGACGGCTTACTCTGTCCCAACAGTGACGGATATCCTGTGGGCGGAAATCTAAATCCCATAGGATTGAATGGTATTTAGATTTCAGCAAACTGGTCACGGTTGTGACTGAGTACCCAGTCTGCTGAGTTCTAAAACGGGCCTCTTGTTCGTTAACTAATACATTTAAAACACACCGGTTTTTCATTTTCCTCATTTATACTACCCTTAGCAGCACTTGCAGAATACATGCAAAACAGACAGCATATGTCTCTGTTCAAAATTCCAGTAATCAAAGCATTTATGGAAGGGCTAGTCCTTTCCATTCCCCACCCCCTCCCCCAGCAGGAGTCTGAACCCTAATATCATTCTCACCAGACATAGGGATTCACCTTTTGAACCACTATAATCCTTTTGCTTTACAGTTTCTCACATGGAAAGTAGCATTCTTACTCTGTCACATCTCTTAGGAGAATGAGTGAACTCCAAGCGCTCACTTTAGAAGAAACTTTCTTCTAGATCTATTCATATAAAGAACAATCCCTAGGTTGCTCCCTAAGGTGGTTTCCGCATTCCATGCAAATCTAACAATTGACCTACCAGTATTCTTTTCTACACCATATTCTGTAGCAGAAAGAGCACTTAACACCCTTGATGTCAAATGAGCATTAATGTACTACATCTTGCAAACAAAGACCTTTTGCAAAATACAGCAACTTTGTTGCTTTTTGTATCCCACAAAATGGTCCTCTGTCTCAAAAGCAGGAATTGCATATGAATACAAAGAGGTATCAAAACTTGCTAAACGATTGCTACCTGCAACTCTTAGGGCTCACGTTACAAGAAAGAAAGGAGCCTCTGTGGTTTTCCTTGGAAACATTACATTAGCAGACATCTGCAAGTGAGCCACTTGGAGCAACCCACATACATTCACAAAACACTATTGTGTGGTTGTCTTAGCTAATCAACAAGCTAGAGTGGGTCAGGCTGTGTTAGGAACACTTTTTCAAACATCTGTCAGCCACTAGCTAGCTACTGCTTTTGGGCATTCAGTGCTAAGCATACGTATTTACAGCTTAACACATGCTACGAAGGGAATATGCTACTTATATTTGTAAGCATCTATTGGTAGCGTGTAGTGCTGTAGATTCATATGCACACACCCTCTTCCCCGGAAGCTAATGGCCAATGTATACACCTCTCCTCAAAGCCTTAACCTTTCTCTTAACTAAATCTGCTTGTTCATTCTTTCTGACTCTCTACTGCTCCTATATTATGTTCAGCCGATGAGCCAAATGCTAATCTAAAGGACCTGTTGACCATGCACAATACAGACTATAAGAGGATATACAGAACCTTGTGACTAAAAAGACCTCTTTGAAGAAAACCATCTTGCACACGTCCTAGTCCAACCACTAGGTGGCAGGAGTATGCTAAGCAGACAAACCTATGGCACTATACATTACGAATAGATGCTTACAGGTACGTAAAATATTCCATATATATATATATATCACTATTGCATTTGTTTACTCCATTTTGGTGAGGTCTGCATTTTATGTTAACTTCAGAGGGCATTGGAAAAAAATAAAACCAAAAAATATTATCTTTTCCTAATAGGTGTACAATCCCCGTATTCGTGTGGAATCTCTTCTAGTAACTGCAATCAGTAAAGCATCTGCTCAGCAGAGGGCGGGCCGTGCTGGTCGTACAAGGCCAGGAAAGTGTTTTCGATTATACACCGAAAAGGCATACAAAACTGAAATGCAGGTAACAAATTTTGTTTTTAATGAGATACATGCTTGTAATTTTCCGAAGGGAATGCTGGAAGTAAAAGGCTGGAAGGGAAGAGGGGTGCCGTAGTGACAACATTGGATGCAGCTGTGTGGAAGACTTTTTAAGTGGAGAGTAACTTTTCAGGGACTGCCCCTTAAACCTTGACAAATAATCTTGAACCTATGTTTTTGCAGACAAACTTCTTCGCATCCATGTAAGGCTGCAGTTACAGTAACTACACCAATTCTTCTGTCTGCTCACTAGAGAGAAGAATTGTCAGTTTTTCATTGCAGTTTTGGAACAGTTGAAATTCAAGTTTTGAAGAGATTCTGTTTCTGAATCTACGCACTCCATTGCATCGTACCTTATCTAACACCCTATGATTATAGCTCTTGAGAGTTTGACAAGTGGTCTGGTAAGAATTAAGTCTCGTATAACCACTTACTAGATAGTTCTTTGAAAGTCTACACTAACACAGCCATAGGTTTTTACCTTGACCTTCAGGGAGGGACTTACACACAACTATAGCTGTGAAAAATAAAATATTGGATCCGGAACTGGACCTCACACTTGTCATTCATCAACATCTAAATGGTTTTCCTAATGACGATTTTTTGTTTGCAAAAGGGAACTTTAAACACAAGATGTATAACATCTCCCCTATGTAAATTTGAGGTTTTCCTTCCAGTGAAGATTTGGCTCAAAGAACAGATGGTGCCATTTTCCCTCCCTCACATGCAAAGTTTCTTGTTCACTGGGTACTGCTTTTCTCCTCACCTGGCACAAAGTCTCTACTCCCTTTTTTTATTGCTGAAAGAGGAATAACTCATTATGCAACAGCAAAGGGCTGTACAGTGATTTTGTTGCATACATCTACTATTGATTCTCCGGTTGATTTGACCTAGGTGAATGGGTGTGCACTTTTTTCATGCTTAAGCTTTATTAGAGACGGACCGAAGTTATGTGGTGGGTATTCGTACTGGCCAAGTTAGGAGGAATTGCCAAAAATTTAGATTGTGGACTAGGAGTACTAAAGTACAGAAGGGTGGCATTTTGTGCGTTTCCTTTGAAACATTTTGTTGAGGAATAACTTTGCTTTTAAGTCATTTCTCTTATATGTTCTCTTATTTCAAAGTAAGGATTAACAGTAATAATTGAATTTGTCTTTCAGGATAATACTTACCCTGAGATTTTGAGGTCTAACTTGGGATCCGTGGTTCTGCAGTTGAAGAAGCTTGGTATAGATGATTTGGTGCACTTTGATTTCATGGATCCACCAGGTAATGTATTGTGGGAATGTGATAGAGCCATTTTACCAGTAGTTTCATTATATGTTTTTTTTTTTTTTAAACGATATATATTTTGTACTGCTTAACGTTTGGGGTTTTGTACTTATTACTCATGGTCGTTATGTTGCACTTATCTATAAGAGGTTTTTCAACCTTTTGTAATATAGTAGGATTTTGGCTGTCAATATAATCTGGTGGAAAAAAAGGTGTCAAGTTGTAATTCAAGTTTTCGTTTTAGCTCCTTGTTAGTAAGAAAGATGAAGGGTTGTATTGGGAGTGTGTTTTTCCCCTCTGATTTTGAAGAACAACATTAAATGCAGTTGACCAAATGTAAGGAAATGCCTCCTTGGCATGGTTGCCCCCTGACTTTTTGCCTTTGCTGATGCTATGTTTACAATTGAAAGTGTGCTGAGGCCTGCTAACCAGGCCCCAGCACCAGTGTTCTTTCCCTAACCTGTACTTTTGTATCCACAATTGGCAGACCCTGGCATCCAGATAAGTCCCTTGTAACTGGTACTTCTAGTACCAAGGGCCCTGATGCCAAGGAAGGTCTCTAAGGGCTGCAGCATGTCTTATGCCACCCTGGAGACCTCTCACTCAGCACAGACACACTGCTTACCAGCTTGTGTGTGCTAGTGAGGACAAAACGAGTAAGTCGACATGGCACTCCCCTCAGGGTGCCATGCCAGCCTCTCACTGCCTATGCAGTATAGGTAAGACACCCCTCTAGCAGGCCTTACAGCCCTAAGGCAGGGTGCACTATACCATAGGTGAGGGTACCAGTGCATGAGCATGGTACCCCTACAGTGTCTAAACAAAACCTTAGACATTGTAAGTGCAGGGTAGCCATAAGAGTATATGGTCTGGGAGTCTGTCAAACACGAACTCCACAGCACCATAATGGCTACACTGAAAACTGGGAAGTTTGGTATCAAACTTCTCAGCACAATAAATGCACACTGATGCCAGTGTACATTTTATTGTAAAATACACCAAAGAGGTGCCCCCTGAAACTTAACCGACTATCTGTGTAGGCTGACTAGTTTTAGCAGCCTGCCACAAACCGAGACATGTTGCTGGCCCCATGGGGAGAGTGCCTTTGTCACTCTGAGGCCAGTAACAAAGCCTGCACTGGGTGGAGATGCTAACACCTCTCCCAGGCAGGAATTGTCACACCTGGCGGTGAGCCTCAAAGGCTCACCTCCTTTGTGCCAACCCAGCAGGACACTCCAGCTAGTGGAGTTGCCCGCCCCCTCCGGCCAGGCCCCACTTTTGGCGGCAAGGCCGGAGAAAATAATGAGAATAACAAGGAGGAGTCACTGGCCAGTCAGGACAGCCCCTAAGGTGTCCTGAGCTGAGGTGACTCTAACTTTTAGAAATCCTCCATCTTGCAGATGGAGGATTCCCCCAATAGGGTTAGGATTGTGACCCCCTCCCCTTGGGAGGAGGCACAAAGAGGGTGTACCCACCCTCAGGGTTAGTAGCCATTGGCTACTAACCCCCCAGACCTAAACACGCCCTTAAATTTAGTATTTAAGGGCTACCCTGAACCCTAGAAAATTAGATTCCTGCAACAAGAAGAAGGACTGCCCAGCTGAAAACCCCTGCAGCGGAAGACCAGAAGACGACAACTGCCTTGGCTCCAGAAACTCACCGGCCTGTCTCCTGCCTTCCAAAGATCCTGCTCCAGCGACGCCTTCCGAAGGGACCAGCGACCTCGACATCCTCTGAGGACTGCCCCTGCTTCGAAAAGACAAGAAACTCCCGAGGACAGCGGACCTGCTCCAAGAAAAGCTGCAACTTTGTTTCCAGCAGCTTTAAAGAACCCTGCAAGCTCCCCGCAAGAAGCGTGAGACTTGCAACACTGCACCCGGCGACCCCGACTCGGCTGGTGGAGACCCGACACCTCAGGAGGGACCCCAGGACTACTCTGATACTGTGAGTACCAAAACCTGTCCCCCCTGAGCCCCCACAGCGCCGCCTGCAGAGGGAATCCCGAGGCTTCCCCTGACCGCGACTCTTTGAACCTAAAGTCCCGACGCCTGGGAGAGACCCTGCACCCGCAGCCCCCAGGACCTGAAGGACCGGACTTTCACTGGAGAAGTGACCCCCAGGAGTCCCTCTCCCTTGCCCAAGTGGAGGTTTCCCCGAGGAACCCCCCCCTTGCCTGCCTGCAGCGCTGAAGAGATCCCGAGATCTCTCATAGACTAACACTGCGAACCCGACGCTTGTTTCTACACTGCACCCGGCCGCCCCCGCGCCGCTGAGGGTGAAATTTCTGTGTGGACTCGTGTCCCCCCCGGTGCCCTACAAAACCCCCCTGGTCTGCCCTCCGAAGACGCGGGTACTTACCTGCAAGCAGACCGGAACCGGGGCACCCCCTTCTCTCCATTCTAGCCTATGTGTTTTGGGCACCACTTTGAACTCTGCACCTGACCGGCCCTGAGCTGCTGGTGTGGTGACTTTGGGGTTGCTCTGAACCCCCAACGGTGGGCTACCTTGGACCAAGAACTGAACCCTGTAAGTGTCTTACTTACCTGGTAAAACTAATCAAAACTTACCTCCCCTAGGAACTGTGAAAATTGCACTGTGTCCACTTTTAAAACAGCTATTTGTCAATAACTTGAAAAGTATACATGCAATTTTGATGATTTGAAGTTCCTAAAGTACTTACCTGCAATACCTTTCGAATGAGATATTATATGTAGAATTTGAACCTGTGGTTCTTAAAATAAACTAAGAAAAGATATTTTTCTATATAAAAACCTATTGGCTGGATTTGTCTCTGAGTGTGTGTACCTCATTTATTGTCTATGTGTATGTACAACAAATGCTTAACACTACTCCTTGGATAAGCCTACTGCTCGACCACACTACCACAAAATAGAGCATTAGTATTATCTATTTTTACCACTATTTTACCTCTAAGGGGAACCCTTGGACTCTGTGCATGCTATTCCTTACTTTGAAATAGCACATACAGAGCCAACTTCCTACACCAAAAATTCATTCTTAGACAGATAATCCAAAAATCATACCGCCAAGATCTAAACTAATGAATCCTTAACACTGTTGCTGAAAGAGGTGATTGAATGGTTGGTTAAAGGAGAAATTGCAAGGTTAATAAACGTTGACTCTGTGTTTTTGAGACTAATACTTGACGTCAGACATCTGAACATAAAGTTAAGGATAATGATACTGTAGGAAGTTGGCTCTGTATGCACTATTTCAAAGTAGGGAATAGTATGCACAGAGTCCAAGGGTTCCCCTTAGAGGTAAGATAGTGGCAAAAAGAGATAATACTAATGCTCTATTTTGTGGTAGTGTGGTCGAGCAGTAGGCTTATCCAAGGAGTAGTGTTAAGCATTTGTTGTACATACACATAGACAATAAATGAGGTACACACACTCAGAGACAAATCCAGCCAATAGGTTTTGTTATAGAAAAATATATTTTCTTAGTTTATTTTAAGAACCACAGGTTCAAATTCTACATGTAATATCTCATTTGAAAGGTATTGCAGGTAAGTACTTTAGGAACTTTAAATCATAAAAATTGCATGTATACTTTTCAAGTTATTGACAAATAGCTGTTTTAAAAGTGGACACTTAGTGCAATTTTCACAGTTCCTAGGGGAGGTAAGTATTTGTTAGGTTAACCAGGTAAGTAGGACACTTACAGGGCTTAGTTCTTGGTCCAAAGTAGCCCACCGTTGGGGGTTCAGAGCAACCCCAAAGTTACCACACCAGCAGCTCAGGGCCGGTCAGGTGCAGAGTTCAAAGTGGTGCCCAAAACACATAGGCTTCAATGGAGAAGGGGGTGCCCCGGTTCCAGTCTGCCAGCAGGTAAGTACCCGCGTCTTCGGAGGGCAGACCAGGGGGGTTTTGTAGGGCACCGGGGGGGGACACAAGCCCACACAGGAATTTCACCCTCAGCGGCGCGGGGGCAGCCGGGTGCAGTGTTAGAACAAGCGTCGGGTTTGTAGTGTTAGTCTATGGGAGATCTCGGGATCTCTTTAGCGCTGCAGGCAGGCAAGGGGGCGGTTCCTCGGGGAAACCTCCACTTGGTCACGGGAGAGGGACTCCTGGGGGTCACTCCTCCAGTGAAAGTCCGGTCCTTCAGGTCCTGGGGGCTGCGGGTGCAGGGTCTCTCCCAGGTGTCTGGACTTAGGATTCAAAGAGTCGCGGTCAGGGGAAGCCTCGGGATTCCCTCTGCAGGCGGCGCTGTGGGGGCTCAGGGGGGACAGGTTTTTGTACTCAGTCTTAGAGTAGTCCTGGGGTCCCTCCTGAGGTGTTGGATCTCCACCAGCCGAGTCGGGGTCGCCGGGTGCAGTGTTGCAAGTCTCACGCTTCTTGCGGGGAGCTTGCAGGGTTCTTTAAAGCTGCTGGAAACAAAGTTGCAGCTTTTCTTGGAGCAGGTCCGCTGTCCTCGGGAGTTTCTTGTCTTTTCGAAGCAGGGGCAGTCCTCAGAGGATGTCGAGGTCGCTGGTCCCTTTGGAAGGCGTCGCTGGAGCAGGATCTTTGGAAGGCAGGAGACAGGCCGGTGAGTTTCTGGAGCCAAGGCAGTTGTCGTCTTCTGGTCTTCCTCTGCAGGGGTTTTCAGCTAGGCAGTCCTTCTTCTTGTAGTTGCAGGAATCTAATTTTCTAGGGTTCAGGGTAGCCCTTAAATACTAAATTTAAGGGCGTGTTTAGGTCTGGGGGGTTAGTAGCCAATGGCCACTAGCCCTGAGGGTGGGTACACCCTCTTTGTGCCTCCTCCCAAGGGGAGGGGGTCACAATCCTAACCCTATTGGGGGAATCCTCCATCTGCAAGATTGAGGATTTCTAAAAGTCAGAGTCACCTCAGCTCAGGACACCTTCGGGGCTGTCCTGACTGGCCAGTGACTCCTCCTTGTTGCTTTCTTTGTTCCCTCCAGCCTTGCCGCCAAAAGTGGGGGCCGTGGCCGGAGGGGGCGGGCAACTCCACTAAGCTGGAGTGCCCTGCTGGGCTGTGACAAAGGGGTGAGCCTTTGAGGCTCACCGCCAGGTGTTACAGCTCCTGCCTGGGGGAGGTGTTAGCATCTTCACCCAGTGCAGGCTTTGTTGCTGGCCTCAGAGTGACAAAGGCACTCTCCCCATGGGGCCAGCAACATGTCTCTG
Source organism: Pleurodeles waltl (assembly GCF_031143425.1). Taxonomy (NCBI): domain Eukaryota; kingdom Metazoa; phylum Chordata; class Amphibia; order Caudata; family Salamandridae; genus Pleurodeles; species Pleurodeles waltl. The sequence continues at coordinate 1,092,016,023 of NC_090437.1, forward strand.
GTGTGGCAGGCTGCTGGAACTAGTCAGCCTACACAGACAGTCGGTTAAGTTTCAGGGGGCACCTCTAAGGTGCCCTCTGTGGTGTATTTTACAATAAAATGTACACTGGCATCAGTGTGCATTTATTGTGCTGAGAAGTTTGATACCAAACTTCCCAGTTTTCAGTGTAGCCATTATGGTGCTGTGGAGTTCGTGTTTGACAGACTCCCAGACCATATACTCTTATGGCTACCCTGCACTTACAATGTCTAAGGTTTTGTTTAGACACTGTAGGGGTACCATGCTCATGCACTGGTACCCTCACCTATGGTATAGTGCACCCTGCCTTAGGGCTGTAAGGCCTGCTAGAGGGGTGTCTTACCTATACTGCATAGGCAGTGAGAGGCTGGCATGGCACCCTGAGGGGAGTGCCATGTCGACTTACTCGTTTTGTCCTCACTAGCACCCACAAGCTGGCAAGCAGTGTGTCTGTGCTGAGTGAGAGGTCTCCAGGGTGGCATAAGACATGCTGCAGCCCTTAGAGACCTTCCTTGGCATCAGGGCCCTTGGTACTAGAAGTACCAGTTACAAGGGACTTATCTGGATGCCAGGGTCTGCCAATTGTGGATACAAAAGTACAGGTTAGGGAAAGAACACTGGTGCTGGGGCCTGGTTAGCAGGCCACAGCACACTTTCAATTGTAAACATAGCATCAGCACAGGCAAAAAGTCAGGGGGCAACCATGCCAAGGAGGCATTTCCTTACAGATACCCTACAAGATGAAACACCATTAATTATGCAAAGCGACTTGCGTGCTGTATCTTTCTATTTAATGATGTAGTAACAGAATTGCCAACCATGGGGGCTCAAGTAGGTTTTTCACAATATTCACACGTTGCATGTCTGGGTGGACAGTTCATCTCGGACGAGATGGCCTGTGTGTATATCCTTACTTCTGTAATTGACTTGTCTGGTTGAATTTTCTGAAGGCATCATTATACTGGATATTGCAGACAAATGCTAGTTTTGCTTTTACCGCCTCAAATTAATTAATAGCTAAAGACCTATTGCAGGAGATAATCTAGAATTTGTTGGAAAAATAAAAATCCAGGTGAGGCACAAATGATCCATGAGTAGAATGCACTCTGCATAAATTTTATGTTCGATGGCATCTGTCGCTGTAGATACACATGGTATGCATTAGCTCGCCATCTGGTGTTGGGTCGGAGTGTTACAAGTTGTTTTTCTTCGAAGAAGTGTTTTCGAGTCACTGGACCGAGTGGCTCCTCCTTCTGTGCTCATTGCGCATGGGCGTCGACTCCATCTTCGATTGTTTTCTTTCTGCCATCGGGTTCGGACGTGTTCCTGTCGCTCCGAGTTTCGGAACGGAAAGATAGCTGAAAACGGAAGATTTTCGACGGTATCGTTGCGATCCGGTTCGAGATAAACACATACGACAACGCATTGAACATCGAAGCGCTTCGGTGCCCTTCGGGGTAGATTTCGGCACACCGTCGGGGCCTAGTCGGCCCGACCGAGTGGATAACAACGCCGATGGAACGGACCCCGTTTCGATTCTGCCATGAAGGCCACAACAAATATCCTTATACGGACCAACACTCGGTCTGTAACCTGTGCCTGTCACCCGAGCACAGCGAAGAATCCTGTGAGGCCTGTCGGGCGTTCCGGTCCCGAAAAACTCTGCGCGACCGTCGAGCGAGAAGACTGCAGATGGCGTCCACGCCAAAAGAGCATCGACAGTTCGAGACAGAAGAGGAACAGGAGGAATCCTTTTCCATCCAGGATTCAGACTCCGACGAACTCGACCATCCAAAAACAGTGAGTAAGACGTCGAGATCAGAAATTAAAAAAGGCAAAAAGGCCCAGGGGACGCCACTGCCAACCGGCCATGGCTCAACCCAAATTCACGGTGACCAACAATCGCCACCGAAAAAGGCCCATTCAGTGTCGAGATCGTCCGACTCCGGTCGAGACACCGGCACGCAGCCTCCTCGGGACCGAGAGAGTGCTAAAGAGAAGCATCGACACCGAGAGTTCGGTGTCGACACGGATCGACGCCGAGACAGTGGCGCCGAAGATCATAGAGGCCAAGATTTTTCGGCACAAAAGAAGAGGAAGGTTACCTCGGAGCCGAAAAAACAAACAACAGGGTTTTCGGAGCCGAAAAAAGCACCAACAGACCCAGTTTCAGGCTCCTATACTGAAGAACTTTCTATGTCTTCACAAATGAAAAGACACAGATTCGAACAGGAACTGCAATCCACTGAAGTGGATCACACACAGAAGCGTATCTTTATTCAGCAGGGGACAGGGAAGATCAGTACCCTTCCACCTGTCAAAAGAAAGAGAACACTTCAGTTTGTAGCACGAGAGGCTCCTCAGCAACAAACAGCAAAGACGGTAACACCTCCTCCCTCGCCTCCACCTGTAACTCCGGCTTCACCAACTTACACCCAGTCACATTCGCCAGCTCACACCTCCATGAGCCACGATGACCAAGATCAAGACGCGTGGGACTTGTACGATGCACCTGTGTCTGATAACAGCCCAGACACATACCCAACTAGGCCATCACCACCTGAGGACAGCACAGCCTATTCACAAGTGGTGGCTAGAGCAGCTCAGTTCCATAATGTGGAACTACACTCTGCACAAGTAGAGGATGACTTTTTATTTAACACCCTCTCCTCCACCCACAGCTCCTACCAGAGCCTGTCTATGCTCCCAGGCATGCTTCGCCATGCAAAGGAGATCTTCAAAGAGCCAGTCAAAAGCAGGGCAGTAACGCCTAGAGTGGACAAAAAATATAAGGCGCCTCCTACGGACCCTGTATTCATCACCTCTCAGCTGCCACCAGATTCTGTGGTGGTAGGGGCTGCCAGAAAACGGGCAAATTCACACACTTCTGGGGATGCACCTCCCCCAGATAAAGAAAGCAGAAAGTTTGATGCAGCCGGGAAGAGGGTCGCTGTCCAGGCAGCAAACCAGTGGCGCATCGCAAACTCACAAGTGCTGCTAGCGCGATACGACAGAGCCCACTGGGATGAGATGCAGCATCTCATTGAACATCTCCCAAAAGATCTACAAAAAAGAGCAAAACAGGTTGTTGAAGAAGGTCAAAACATTTCCAACAATCAAATACGCTCCTCTATGGATGCAGCAGACACAGCCGCAAGGACCATTAATACGTCGGTTACCATCCGTAGGCACGCATGGCTCAGAACGTCTGGATTCAAGCCAGAAATTCAGCAGGCAGTACTTAACATGCCAGTAAACGAAAAAATGCTGTTCGGTCCGGAGGTCGACACAGCCATAGAAAAGCTCAAAAAGGACACTGACACTGCCAAGGCCATGGGCGCACTCTACTCCCCGCAGAGCAGAGGATCTTATACCACCTTCCGCAAAACACCTTTTAGAGGAGGGTTTCGGGGTCAGGCCACACAAGCCAGTACCTCACAGTCCGCACCGTCCACCTACCAGGGACAGTACAGGGGAGGCTTTCGGGGCCAGTATAGAGGAGGGCAATTCCCTAGGAATAGAGGAAGATTTCAAAGCCCCAAAACCACTACCAACAAGCAGTGACTCACACGTCACTCACCCCCCCCACACAACACCAGTGGGGGGAAGGATAGGTCAATATTACGAAGCATGGGAGGAAATAACTACAGACACATGGGTCCTAGCAATTATCCAACATGGTTATTGCATAGAATTCCTGCAATTCCCTCCAGACATACCACCAAAATCACAAAATGTATCAAAACACCATTCACAGCTTCTAGAGATAGAAGTTCAAGCATTACTGCAAAAAAATGCAATAGAATTAGTACCAAGCACACAAATAAACACAGGAGTTTATTCACTGTACTTCTTGATACCAAAAAAGGACAAAACACTGAGACCAATTCTGGACCTCAGAGTAGTAAACACATTCATCAAATCAGACCACTTTCACATGGTCACACTACAAGAAGTGTTACCATTGCTCAAAAAACACAACTACATGACAACCCTAGACCTCAGACGCATATTTCCATATACCAATACATCAATCACACAGAAAATATCTAAGGTTTGTATTCAAAGGAATACATTACTGTAGGAAGTTGGCTCTGTATGTGCTATTTCAAAGTAAGGAATAGCATGCACAGAGTCCAAGGGTTCCCCTTAGAGGTAAAATAGTGGTAAAAATAGATAATACTAATGCTCTATTTTGTGGTAGTGTGGTCGAGCAGTAGGCTTATCCAAGGAGTAGTGTTAAGCATTTGTTGTACATACACATAGACAATAAATGAGGTACACACACTCAGAGACAAATCCAGCCAATAGGTTTTTATATAGAAAAATATCTTTTCTTAGTTTATTTTAAGAACCACAGGTTCAAATTCTACATGTAATATCTCATTCGAAAGGTATTGCAGGTAAGTACTTTAGGAACTTCAAATCATCGAAATTGCATGTATACTTTTCAAGTTATTCACAAATAGCTGTTTTAAAAGTGGACACTTAGTGCAATTTTCACAATTCCTGGGGGAGGTAAGTTTTTGTTAGTTTTACCAGGTAAGTAAGACACTTACAGGGTTCAGTTCTTGGTCCAAGGTAGCCCACCGTTGGGGGTTCAGAGCAACCCCAAAGTCACCACACCAGCAGCTCAGGGCCGGTCAGGTGCAGAGTTCAAAGTGGTGCCCAAAACACATAGGCTAGAATGGAGAGAAGGGGGTGCCCCGGTTCCGGTCTGCTTGCAGGTAAGTACCCGCGTCTTCGGAGGGCAGACCAGGGGGGGTTTTGTAGGGCACCGGGGGGGACACAAGCCCACACAGAAATTTCACCCTCAGCAGCGCGGGGGCGGCCGGGTGCAGTGTAGAAACAGGCGTCGGGTTCGCAATGTTAGTCTATGAGAGATCTCGGGATCTCTTCAGCGCTGCAGGAAGGCAAGGGGGGGATTCCTCGGGGAAACCTCCACTTGGGCAAGGGAGAGGGACTCCTGGGGGTCACTTCTCCAGTGAAAGTCCGGTCCTTCAGGTCCTGGGGGCTGCGGGTGCAGGGTCTCTCCCAGGCGTTGGGACTTTGGATTCAAAGAGTCGCGGTCAGGGGAAGCCTCGGGATTCCCTCTGCAGGCGGCGCTGTGGGGGCTCAGGGGGGACAGGTTTTGGTACTCACAGTATCAGAGTAGTCCTGGGGTCCCTCCTGAGGTGTCGGGTCTCCACCAGCCGAGTCGGGGTCGCCGGGTGCAGTGTTGCAAGTCTCACGCTTCTTGCGGGGAGCTTGCAGGGTTCTTTAAAGCTGCTGGAAACAAAGTTGCAGCTTTTCTTGGAGCAGGTCCGCTGTCCTCGGGAGTTTCTTGTCTTTTCGAAGCAGGGGCAGTCCTCGGAGGATGTCGAGGTCGCTGGTCCCTTTGGAAGGCGTCGCTGGAGCAGGATCTTTGGAAGGCAGGAGACAGGCCGGTGAGTTTCTGGAGCCAAGGCAGTTGTCGTCTTCTGGTCTTCCGCTGCAGGGGTTTTCAGCTGGGCAGTCCTTCTTCTTGTAGTTGCAGGAATCTAATTTTCTAGGGTTCAGGGTAGCCCTTAAATACTAAATTTAAGGGCGTGTTTAGGTCTGGGGGGTTAGTAGCCAATGGCTACTAGCCCTGAGGGTGGGTACACCCTCTTTGTGCCTCCTCCCAAGGGGAGGGGGTCACAATCCTAACCCTATTGGGGGAATCCTCCATCTGCAAGATGGAGGATTTCTAAAAGTTAGTCACTTCAGCTCAGGACACCTTAGGGGCTGTCCTGACTGGCCAGTGACTCCTCCTTGTTTTTCTCATTATTTTCTCCGGCCTTGCCGCCAAAAGTGGGGCCTGGCCGGAGGGGGCGGGCAACTCCACTAGCTGGAGTGTCCTGCTGGGTTGGCACAAAGGAGGTGAGCCTTTGAGGCTCACCGCCAGGTGTGACAATTCCTGCCTGGGGGAGGTGTTAGCATCTCCACCCAGTGCAGGCTTTGTTACTGGCCTCAGAGTGACAAAGGCACTCTCCCCATGGGGCCAGCAACATGTCTCGGTTTGTGGCAGGCTGCTAAAACTAGTCAGCCTACACAGATAGTCGGTTAAGTTTCAGGGGGCACCTCTAAGGTGCCCTCTGGGGTGTATTTTACAATAAAATGTACACTGGCATCAGTGTGCATTTATTGTGCTGAGAAGTTTGATACCAAACTTCCCAGTTTTCAGTGTAGCCATTATGGTGCTGTGGAGTTCGTGTTTGACAGACTCCCAGACCATATACTCTTATGGCTACCCTGCACTTACAATGTCTAAGGTTTTGTTTAGACACTGTAGGGGTACCATGCTCATGCACTGGTACCCTCACCTATGGTATAGTGCACCCTGCCTTAGGGCTGTAAGGCCTGCTAGAGGGGTGTCTTACCTATACTGCATAGGCAGTGAGAGGCTGGCATGGCACCCTGAGGGGAGTGCCATGTCGACTTACTCATTTTGTTCTCACTAGCACACACAGGCTTGTAAGCAGTGTGTCTGTGCTGAGTGAGGGGTCTCTAGGGTGGCATAAGACATGCTGCAGCCCTTAGAGACCTTCCTTGGCATCAGGGCCCTTGGTACTAGAAGTACCAGTTACAAGGGACTTATCTGAATGCCAGGGTGTGCCAATTGTGGATACAATGGTACATTTTAGGTGAAGGAACACTGGTGCTGGGGCCTGGTTAGCAGGGTCCCAGCACTCTTCTCAGTCAAGTCAGCATCAGTATCAGGCAAAAAGTGGGGGGTAACTGCAACAGGGAGCCATTTCTTTACAATTACCAATTCAAAGTATTGCCTTTCGGTTTAACAACCGCTCCAAGGGTATTCACAAAATGCCTAGCAGTAGTCGCTGCACACATCAGAAGGCAGCAAATACATGTATTCCCGTATCTAGACGACTGGCTAATCAAAACCAGTTCGCTCACACAATGCTCAAACCACACAAATCAAGTTATACAAACCCTCTACAAACTAGGGTTCACCGTCAACTTTGCAAAATCCAACATTCAGCCAAGCAAAGTACAGCAATATCTAGGGGCCATAATAGACACGACAAAAGGAGTAGCAACGCCAACTCCACAAAGAATTCACAATTTCAACAGAGTCATTCAACACATGTCTCCAAATCAAACAATACAAGCAAGAACAATACTACAGCTCCTAGGCATGATGTCCTCATGCATAGCCATTGTCCCAAACGCAAGACTGCACATGAGGCCCTTACAACAATGCCTAGCCTCACAGTGGTCTCAAGCACAGGGTCACCTTCTAGATCTGGTGTTAATAGACCGCCAAACTTACCTCTCGCTTCTATGGTGGAACAGTATAAATTTAAACAAAGGGCGGCCTTTCCAAGACCCAGTGCCACAGTACGTAATAACAACAGATGCTTCCATGACAGGGTGGGGAGCACATCTCAATCAACACACCATAAGAGGACAATGGAACATACATCAAACAAAACTGCATATAAATCATCTAGAATTATTAGCAGTCTTTCAAGCACTAAAAGCTTTCCAACCAATCATAACCCACAAATACATCCTTGTCAAAACAGACAACATGACAACGATGTATTATCTAAACAAACTAGGAGGAACACATTCAACGCAGTTAAGCTTATTAGCTCAAAACATATGGAAGTGGGCAATCCACCATCAAATTCGCCTCATAGCACAGTTTATTCCAGGGATCCAGAATCAACTGGCAGACAATCTCTCTCGAGATCACCAACAAGTCCACGAATGGGAAATCCACCCACAAATTCTGAACACCTACTTCACACTCTGGGGAACACCTCAGATAGACTTATTTGCAACAAAAGAGAACGCAAAATGCCAAAACTTCGCGTCCAGATACCCACACAAGCAATCCCAAGGCAATGCCCTATGGATGAACTGGTCAGGAATATTTGCTTACGCTTTTCCTCCTCTCCCTCTCCTCCCTTATCTAGTGAACAAATTGAGTCAAAACAAACTCAAACTCATTTTAATAGCACCAACGTGGGCAAGACAACCCTGGTACACAACACTGCTAGATCTTTCTGTAGTACCCCACATCAAACTGCCGAACAAACCAGATCTGTTAACGCAACACAACCAACAGATCAGACACCCAGATCCAGCATCGCTGAATCTAGCAATCTGGCTCCTGAAATCCTAGAATTCGGACACTTACAACTTAGCCAAGAGTGTATGGAGGTTATAAAACAGGCCAGAAGGCCATCCACTAGACACTGCTACGCAAGTAAGTGGAAAAGATTTGTTTGTTACTGCCATCATAATCAGATACAACCACTAGACGCAACTCCAAAACATATAATAAATTACTTGCTCCATTTACAAAAAGCAAGGCTAGCCTTCTCTTCTATTAAAATACACCTTGCAGCAATATCTGCATACCTGCAGACTACCTATTCAACTTCCTTGTATAGGATACCAGTCATCAAAGCATTCATAGAAGGTCTTAAAAGAATTATACCACCAAGAACACCACCTGTTCCTTCATGGAACCTAAACGTGGTCCTAACAAGACTCATGGGCCCACCTTTCGAACCCATGCACTCTTGCGGAATACAATTCCTAACCTGGAAAGTTGCCTTTCTCATCGCCATTACATCTCTGAGAAGAGTAAGTGAAATTCAAGCGTTCACAACACAGGAACCTTTTATACAAATACATAAAAATAAGGTCGTCCTACGACCTAATCCAAAATTTTTACCAAAAGTTATTTCACCGTTCCATCTAAATCAAACGGTAGAACTACCTGTTTTTTTCCCACAGCCAGATTCTGTGGCTGAAAGAGCACTACATACATTAGATGTCAAAAGAGCATTAATGTACTACATTGACAGAACAAAGAACATCAGAAAGACTAAACAGCTATTTATTGCATTCCAAAAACCTCATGCAGGTAACCCAATATCAAAACAAGGTATAGCCAGATGGATTGTTAAATGCATCCAAATCTGCTACCTTAAAGCAAAAAGACAACTGCCCATTACTCCCAGGGCACATTCAACCAGGAAAAAAGGTGCTTCAATGGCCTTTTTAGGAAACATCCCAATGCATGAAATATGTAAGGCAGCCACATGGTCTACGCCTCACACATTCACCAAACACTACTGTATAGATGTGCTATCCGCACAACAAGCCGCAGTAGGTCAAGCTGTATTAAGAACTCTATTTCAGACAACTTCTACTCCTACAGGCTAATCCACCGCTTATGGGGAAATAACTGCTTACTAGTCTATGCATACCATGTGTATCTACAGCGACAGATGCCATCGAACTGAAAATGTCACTTACCCAGTGTACATCTGTTCGTGGCATCAGTCGCTGAGATTCACATGGGCCCACCCACCTCCCCGGAAGCCTGTAGCAGTTCAGAAGTTACCTTCAATTTTGTACATTTGTATATTTATTATTTAAACCTTTAATAGGTACATACTTACACACTTCATTGCGCGGGCACTATTACTATAGTACAACTCCTACCTCACCCTCTGCGGGGAAAACAATCGAAGATGGAGTCGACGCCCATGCGCAATGAGCACAGAAGGAGGAGCCACTCGGTCCAGTGACTCGAAAACACTTCTTCGAAGAAAAACAACTTGTAACACTCCGACCCAACACCAGATGGCGAGCTAATGCATACCATGTGAATCTCAGCGACTGATGCCACGAACAGATGTACACTGGGTAAGTGACATTTTCATTACATTCACATGCAGAATAGTGCAAATGCCTTCGCCTTGTGATGCCACATACTTTAAAAAAGCTGACAGGTATATGCAGAGCCAATCTGTTACGAAGTCTGTAGGTGGCTGTACGAATGGGACACGATCAGTGTTACTTGTAATCTGTGTTATTCGGAGGCTGTGGTGGCAGTTGGTTGAGTTTTGAGGCCATGGGTAGCCTTAACTAAAGCATCTGGTGGTACAGAGTCTGAGCACAATGCTTAAATGAATCTTTGACTGCACTTGGCCATGGGCGACCTGTGATGGCCCAAAATTACACCTGGTGCCTTCAGGTTTCTACATTGAACCAAAACGAACTATAAGAGGCCATGGACTGTGTTCAGATTTCATTGTATACAACAAAGCCAAAACATTAGCCAGAATTCCCATAGGCATGCCCCATTGGAGCTTGGCACACACCACATTACTTTTTGTTGGGCCAACCTGCATTCACTGTGAGAACTTGCTGTGCCTAGGTGATAGTTTAATTGTTTTTAAAAATCGAAAGCTGTGGCCCTTCACTCTGTATAGATAAATGTTTAAGGACATAGTAATTACCTTACTAAAACACAAATGGAGGGGATATTAACGCTACAATCTGAACCCTAAAAGTCAAATTTGCTGCGTCAATGTCATTGATTCATTTAATGCTTAGTGTGATTGCTACACTTTACCTTTTGTTAACCAGTCTCATGCGTTGATTTATTTTGTAGCCCCAGAGACTCTGATGCGAGCCCTAGAGCTTCTGAATTACCTGTCTGCTTTGAATGATGATGGAGACCTGACTGAACTGGGATCCATGATGGCAGAGTTCCCACTGGATCCACAGCTTGCCAAGATGGTTATTGCAAGTTGTGACTACAACTGTTCTAATGAGATCCTATCTATAACTGCCATGCTGTCAGGTAATAGCAGGGAAAGAAATGCTGAAAAAATGATTTTCAAACGATGCCCTTTTTTTCCAAGACATTATATACATTTTTCAGGAAAAATATTAATTCCTTTGTAAGTGGGCAGATGCATAGAATGCTTTTTATGTACCCATCGGGGAAAAATGTGATTCCGGAACCTCATACGTTTCTTTTTCTATAGTGAGGCAAACTGATTTGTTTTTTTTTCTTCTTTTAATTAAATGGATTTTTAAGTTGGTTAGGAATTGAGAAATCCACGTTGAAAACAAAAGCAGCAGTACCTTAAGAACATAAATATTTATTTATCTAGTTGATCCACCTGTATGGCTTATTGGAAAGATCGGTGTAAAATATTGTCAGTTACTTTCTTACTGGAGTGACTAAAACAGCAGATTGGATGCCTGAAGGAACACTAAATGCTGTTCTGCTTTGTGCCTTAGAATAGATACTGCTCAAGCGGCCCATTGCTCAGCCCACCTCCTTACCTTCATAGTGGAAGTTTCAAGTATGATCCTGGTACAAGCCGAATGTGTTTAATGAGGAGCTCCTATTTTTGAGTTCCAGTACCCTAACATAAGATTGTCAGTTTTAATGGCTTGAAGATATTAACCAGCTCACTAGTTAAGGGTAGTTGTTCCCAACAGAAAATCTACATTTTCTTCAGTACACCTTGCAACAAATGAATAGGCCACACTTTCAGTTGTTTTGAAATTATCTAATTTAGCCAAAATGTTTGTTATAGCGTTCTAATAAATAAGGTTCAGTCTCAGAGCAGATGGGCAGGGCAGAATCAAATGCGTTTCATCATGTGCTTCTCTTTGGAAAGGTGGTGGTAGGTTGGTATTTTTTTCCCTTTTTATAATTTGTTTCAGCACTAGAGTTGCCATTTGTTTTAATACTCCGACCTTAATTGCCACGGGCAATCCCGTTTAACTGCATTCCTTGGGTGATGAGACCTACGCTTGACAATCTCACTAACCTCTCATTAAACACTGCTTTTAGTTAAAATATCTACATTTTTAATTAGAAACTACGTACAAAAGAAAAAACATCCCCCTAGGAAAATCTAATCTTTCTTAGATATAACCAACTTCTCAGTCATATTATTGTTTACCTAGCCATGCAGAAGTGCGCTGTCCAGAAACAAGTTGGTGGACTTGAAGTGCATTTGAACTCTGGTAGAGCCTTCCATATTCTCTCTCTCTCTCTTACTGTCGTCTTTGTACATAACTGTTACTTGAAACCACAGCTCCCTTGCCAGACACACCCTTAACTTGTACCAAAGCCAGGTACCCGAGTCTACATCACAATTGTTGTAATTTCCCTCATGGACACTGATGAAAGCACCACAATATATGGTTCTTTGTGTGAAAGCCAGTTTACTTGACACTTACACCCTCCATATGGTGCACAGCTTTATAAATACAGCTACAATTTAATTAAAAACAAATCGATGCCCAATGTGAAGTTGTTGGCAGGAGGTAGAAATTGTTGCATATATTATTGATGCAAACAATATACTTCGACTTGGACTCAGTGATGGTACTGTTTGCACTTTGTCCCATGATGACACAGTAGTAGACATTCTGATATATACATTTTCACCATCAATTTTCTTTGCACCAGATTACATTTTATGCTGATTTCAAGCAAGAATGCTGCAGAAGCAGGTCTCATTCTGCTTTTACCTCCATTTACTATGAGCCAGTGTGCTAGGTTTTTCGTGGTAACCATACATTTAGTTTTCCTTTTTTGAAGTTTATTAAATATTCTAGTACTACGGGCTTTTTAAACCTTCCACATTCTTAACATTTGAACATAAATTTTGTGCTGTTTCGCTGATGGCAAAAAACATGTGTGGTGATAAAGCATTCACATGTTTATTAAAGCAGAATATTCACACTATTCAAGATTAATAGTATTGGTGTATTGCAAGAGCCTGGAATCCAATTTTCAGTGTTTGTTTCACCAATCCGGTCCATTATTAAAATATAAGTGTCAACATTTCACCACACATGATTCTTGGTACAGTTGCCAGCACGTCTTGTAAAGTGTATTTGAGCCCTGTAGGTTGTTCTTTCTGGATAATCCTTTGAAGAGACATAAATGCCTGTTTTTATTACTAGACACAGTAATCCGGTGTTTTGTAGTTTTGAATCCCTCTTGTCTTGCAGATGTGGTTAGGTGTTGATGTACCACTGAAAGGTAGTAAACAGTCCAAGATGCAGTTGGAGGCCATCAAAAGTCCCATCCTGCCCTGCCCTATGCTCTGAGCTGACCTAGCTAGGCCTTGTTCCTCTGTCTGTGAATGCGTGACTCATCGATATGGGCATTTGTGTTGGGCCCATACCAACCTTGTTTAGTCCCACAGTGTTTTGTTCGACCTACCGAAGCCAAGAAAGCAGCAGATGAAGCCAAGATGAGGTTTGCCCACATTGATGGCGATCATTTGACGTTGCTGAATGTCTACCATGCTTTCAAGCAAAGTAAGTGGATTACGTTTTTTAAATATAGTTTGTCCTATTAAGTAGATATATGCTTTAAAAGCTATGTTGTACACATTCACTGTATTGATTCTTTGTTGTATACATTCAGAATCTTTATGAGCCTTTCCTAAAATAAGAGTACAATAGAGAAGTTTATTTTTGTTGAAAACGCCAATTAAATGTTTGTGCTTAACAAATGTTTTCTGCATGCCCAGGCTCTTAAACTGTTTAAACACCTTAAGCAGATAAATTGTGATTTGTTAACACACTGGCGTTTTCGGCTCTTTCAGAGTTTAACATTTTTTTTATGTTCATTTTTGATTGCAGATCATGAGTCCGTTCAGTGGTGTTACGATAACTTTGTAAACTACAGGTCACTGATGTCTGCAGACAATGTACGCCAGCAGCTGTCAAGAATCATGGACCGGTTTAACCTACCACGTAGAAGTACAGACTTTACTAGCAGGGATTACTACATAAATATAAGAAAGGCGTTGGTTACTGGATATTTTATGCAGGTAAACATTTGAAAACTTTAGTACCCAATGACTTAATCATGGTAAAAATGCATTTTTGTTACAGCTTGAGTGTTTACAGTTAACACTCTAAAAATGATTACTGTCATAATTATTTAGTACATACATGTCTACTGCGTTACGGTATGTTTTCACACTTGATTCTGATGTCAAGCACTTAATTGCGTTGCCTATTATTAAAATGTATTTTACAGCATCTTTAAATAATTAATTCAGAGGTCAGGTTCAACCAAGCCAAAGTAATTGAAAGTTGCTTTTCTTTGAAGAGGTTTTTGGAATCATCAGATGTGCTGCGACTCCTGTAGTGGGAAATGCTCATGGGCACTGACTGACTAGATTTTTTTTTTTTTTATCTTTCACTATCAGGTTCAGGCGTTTACGGAGAAGGCTCAGTTAACCTTGTAGTGAACAAGTTTTTCGTGCCCGCAGTTTTCAGTACCATTGTGTTGGGATAACATTCCCTTTCTCGACACTTTTGCTGCGCCTCCTTCTCGTATACATTTGAAGGCATCAGCGGCCAATGCTCAACATGCACGACTCTCTGCACCCTTTGGGGACTACATGGTCTACTTTAGCCCTCAACACCAGAGAATGCAGACTGGTTGGCGATGTTGGAACTGATGCCTTTTCAGTGTTGCCCTTAATACAATTTAAGTATCCATGGTCAGACAATCACAGCGTCTGCATTTATACTGTCTTCTGACCACAACAGTACCCCTGTGACTACTGCCTCGCTTTCAGTTTAAAAGAAAACCCCAAGGTACTAAAGGGGAAAGTTCTGGGCTCATGGCAAGACACCAGCAGGTAGACTCCAAGGCTCCAAATATCTTCAGGGAGAAAGATCCCTTTAGCACCAAGATGGGCAAAGAGGCCGGTCCATCAGGAATACCTGCAGCTCCCTGAGCGAAAACACCTGTTTATAGCATGCAGTGCTGCTGATTCCCTGGTACCCACCCTCCACAGACACATGTGTTAAACACATTAATAACTAGTTAACATTGAACAATGCACATAGTGCAATAGGCTACACTAATGTGATAAACATTCCCAAATGCTGTGCGAAAAGCAATCTAGCATGGAGTTTGGTCCCATACATATTCACCCACTGATTGAGGAATCTCACTGCACATTGCGCTTTGAAACATGTTACATTTTTAGAAAAAACTTGTGTAAGGAAATGCCTCCTTGGCATGGTTACCCCCTGACTTTTTACCTTTGCTGATGCTACGTTTTGAATTGAAAGTGTGCTGAGGCCTGCTAACCAGGCCCCAGCACCAGTGTTCTTTCCCTAACCTGTACTTTTGTTTTCACAATTGGCACACCCTGGCACCCAGGTAAGTCCCTTGTAACTGGTACCCCTGGTACCAAGGGCCCTGATGCCAGGGAAGGTCTCTAAGGGCTGCAGCATATCTTATACCACCCTGGGGACCCCTCACTCAGCACAGACACACTGCTTGCCAGCTTGTGTGTACTGGTAAGGACAAAACGAGTAAGTCGGCATGGCACTCCCCTCAGGGTGCCATGCCAGCCTCACACTGCCTATGCAGTATAGATAAGTCACCCCTCTAGCAGGCCTTACAGTCCTAAGGCAGGGTGCACTATACCATAGGTGAGGGCACCAGTGCATGAGCACTGTGCCCCTACAGTGTCTAAGCCAAACCTTAGACATTGTAAGTGCAGAGTAGCCATAAGAGTATATGGTCTGGGAGTCTGTCAAACACGAACTCCACAGCACCATAATGGCTACACTGAAAACTGGGAAGTTTGGTATCAAACTTCTCAGCACAATAAATGCACACTGATGCCAGTGTACATTTTATTGTAAAATACACCCCAGAGGGCACCTTAGAGGTGCCCCCTGAAACCTTAACCAACTACCTGTGTAGGCTGACTGGTTTTAGCAGCCTGCCACACTTGAGACATGTTGCTGGCCACATGGGGAGAGTGCCTTTGTCACTCTGTGGCAAGTAACAAAGCCTGCACTGGGTGGAGATGCTATCACCTCCCCCAGGCAGGAGCTGTAACACCTGACGGTGAGCCTCAAAGGCTCATCCCCTTTGTTTCAGCACCACAGGGCACTCCAGCTAGTGGAGTTGCCCGCCCCTCCGGCCACGGCCCCACTTTTGGCGGCAAGGCCGGGGGAGATAATGAGAATAACAAGGAGGAGTCACTGGCCAGTCAGGACAGCCCCTAAGGTGTCCTGAGGTGACTCTAACTTTTAGAAATCCTTCATCTTGCAGATGGAGGATCCCCTCAATAGGGATAGGAATGTGACCCCCTCCCCTTGGGAGGAGGCACAAAGAGGGTGTACCCACCCTCAGGGCTAGTAGCCATTGGCTACTAACCCCCCAGACCTAAACACGCCCTTAAATTTAGTATTTAAGGGCTCCCCTGAACCTCAAAATTTAGATTCCTGCAACTTAAGAAGAGGACTGCTGAGCTGAAAAACCCTACAGAGAAGACGGAGACACCAACTGCTTTGGCCCCAGCCCTACCGGCTTGTCTCCCTCCTTCGGAAGAAAGCTGCTCCAGCGACACTTTCCTCAGAGGACTGCCCTGTTTCCAAAAGACCAAGAAACTCCAGAGAACAGCGGCCCTGTTCAACAAAGACTGCAACTTTGTTTCCAGAGGAGCAGATTTAAAGACCCCTGCAAGAAGCGTGAGACTTGCAACACTGCACCCGGCGACCCCGACTCGACTGGTGGAGAAACAACGCTACAGGAAGGACCCCCCGGCGACTCCAAGACTGTGAGTAACCAAAGTTGTCCCCCCCTGCGACGCCTGCAGAGGGAATCCCGAGGCTCCCCCTGACCGCCTGACTCTGAAATCCCGACGCCTGGAAAAGACCCTGCACCCGCAGCCCCCAGGACCTGAAGGATCGGAACTCCAGTGCAGGATTGACCCCCAGGAGGCCCCTTGGTCTCCCATTGATTCCTATTACAAACCCGACGCATGTTTACACACTGCACCCGGCCGCCCCCGCGCTGCTGAGGGTGTCATTTTTGTGTAGACTTGTGTCCCCCCCGGTGCCCTACAAAACCCCCCTAGTCTGCCCTCCGAAGACGCGGGTACTTACCTGCTGGCAGACTGGAACCGGGGCACCCCCTTCTCCATTGAAGCCTGTGTGTTTTGGGCACCACTTTGAACTCTGCACCTGACCGGCCCTGAGCTGCTGGTGTAGTGACTTTGGGGTTGCTCTGAACCCCCCAACGGTGGGCTACCTTGGACCCCAATTTGAACCCCGTAGGTGGTTTACTTACCTGCAAGAACAATAACTTACCTCCCCTAGGAACTGTGAAAAGTGTCCACTTTTAAAATAGCTATATGTGTTTCATGTGAAAAGTATATATGCTATTGTGATTATTCAAAGTTCCTAAAGTACTTACCTGCAATACCTTTCAAATGAGATATTACATGTAGAATTTGAACCTGTGGTTCCTAAAATAAACTAAGAAAATATATTTTTCTATACAAAAACCTATTGGCTGGAATTGTCTCTGAGTGTGTGTTCCTCATTTATTGCCTGTGTGTATGTACAACAAATGCTTAACAATACTCCTTTGATAAGCCTACTGCTCGACCACACTACCACATAATAGAGCATTAGTATTATCTCTTTTTGCCACTATCTTACCTGTAGGAAGTTGGCTCTGTATGTGCTATTTCAAAGTAAGGAATAGCATGCACAGAGTCCAAGGGTTCCCCTTAGAGGTAAAATAGTGGTAAAAATAGATAATACTAATGCTCTATTTTGTGGTAGTGTGGTCGAGCAATAGGCTTATCCAAGGAGTAGTGTTAAGCATTTGTTGTACATACACATAGACAATAAATGAGGTACTCAGAGACAAATCCAGCCAATAGGTTTTTATATAGAAAAAAATCTTTTCTTAGTTTATTTTAAGAACCACAGGTTCAAATTCTACATGTAATATCTCATTCGAAAGGTATTGCAGGTAAGTACTTTAGGAACTTCAAATCATCAAAATTGCATGTATACTTTTCAAGTTATTCACAAATAGCTGTTTTAAAAGTGGACACTTAGTGCAATTTTCACAGTTCCTAGGGGAGGTAAGTATTTGTTAGGTTAACCAGGTAAGTAAGACACTTACAGGGCTTAGTTCTTGGTCCAAGGTAGCCCACCGTTGGGGGTTCAGAGCAACCCCAAAGTCACCACACCAGCAGCTCAGGGCCGGTCAGGTGCAGAGTTCAAAGTGGTGCCCAAAACGCATAGGCTAGAATGGAGAGAAGGGGGTGCTCCGGTTCCGGTCTGCTTGCAGGTAAGTACCCGCGTCTTCGGAGGGCAGACCAGGGGGGTTTTGTAGGGCACCGGGGGGGGACACAAATCCACACAGAAATTTCACCCTCAGCGGCGCGGGGGCGGCCGGGTGCAGTGTAGAAACAAGCGTCGGGTTCGCAATGTTAGTCTATGAGAGATCTCGGGATCTCTTCAGCGCTGCAGGCAGGCAAGGGGGGGATTCCTCGGGGAAACCTCCACTTGGGCAAGGGAGAGGGACTCCTGGGGGTCACTTCTCCAGTGAAAGTCCGGTCCTTCAGGTCCTGGGGGCTGCGGGTGCAGGGTCTCTCCCAGGCGTCGGGACTTTAGGTTCAAAGAGTCGCGGTCAGGGGAAGCCTCGGGATTCCCTCTGCAGGCGGCGCTGTGGGGGCTCAGGGGGGACAGGTTTTTGTACTCGCAGTCTTAGAGTAGTCCTGGGGTCCCTCCTGAGGTGTTGGATCGCCACCAGCCGAGTCGGGGTCGCCGGGTGCAGTGTTGCAAGTCTCACGCTTCTTGCGGGGAGCTTGCAGGGTTCTTTAAAGCTGCTGGAAACAAAGTTGCAGCGTTTCTTGGAGCAGGTCCGCTGTCCTCGGGAGTTTCTTGTCTTTTCGAAGCAGGGGCAGTCCTCAGAGGATGTCGAGGTCGCTGGTCCCTTCGGAAGGCGTCGCTGGAGCAGGATCTTTGGAAGGCAGGAGACAGGCCGGTGAGTTTCTGGGGCCAAGGCAGTTGTCGTCTTCTGGTCTTCCGCTGCAGGGGTTTTCAGCTGGGCAGTCCTTCTTCTTGTAGTTGCAGGAATCTAATTTTCTAGGGTTCAGGGTAGCTCTTAAATACTAAATTTAAGGGCGTGTTTAGGTCTGGGGGGTTAGTAGCCAATGGCTACTAGCCCTGAGGGTGGGTACACCCTCTTTGTGCCTCCTCCCAAGGGGAGGGGGACACAATCCTAACCCTATTGGGGGAATCCTCCATCTGCAAGATGGAGGATTTCTAAAAGTTAGAGTCACCTCAGCTCAGGACACCTTAGGGGCTGTCCTGACTGGCCAGTGACTCCTCCTTGTTTTTCTCATTATTTTCTCCGGCCTTGCCGCCAAAAGTGGGGCCTGGCCGGAGGGGGCGGGCAACTCCACTAGCTGGAGTGTCCTGCTGGGTTGGCACAAAGGAGGTGAGCCTTTGAGGCTCACCGCCAGGTGTGACAATTCCTGCCTGGGGGAGGTGTTAGCATCTCCACCCAGTGCAGGCTTTGTTACTGGCCTCAGAGTGACAAAGGCACTCTCCCCATGGGGCCAGCAACATGTCTCGGTTTGTGGCAGGCTGCTAAAACTAGTCAGCCTACACAGATAGTCGGTTAAGTTTCAGGGGGCACCTCTAAGGTGCCCTCTGTGGTGTATTTTACAATAAAATGTACACTGGCATCAGTGTGCATTTATTGTGCTGAGAAGTTTGATACCAAACTTCCCAGTTTTCAGTGTAGCCATTATGGTGCTGTGGAGTTCGTGTTTGACAGACTCCCAGACCATATACTCTTATGGCTACCCTGCACTTACAATGTCTAAGGTTTTGTTTAGACACTGTAGGGGTACCATGCTCATGCACTGGTACCCTCACCTATGGTATAGTGCACCCTGCCTTAGGGCTGTAAGGCCTGCTAGAGGGGTGGCTTACCTATACTGCATAGGCAGTGAGAGGCTGGCATGGCACCCTGAGGGGAGTGCCATGTCGACTTACTCGTTTTGTCCTCACTAGCACACACAAGCTGGCAAGCAGTGTGTCTGTGCTGAGTGAGAGGTCTCTAGGGTGGCATAAGACATGCTGCAGCCCTTAGAGACCTTCCTTGGCATCAGGGCCCTTGGTACTAGTAGTACCAGTTACAAGGGACTTATCTGAAGGCCAGGGTGTGCCAATTGTGGATACAATGGTACATTTTAGGTGAAGGAACACTGGTGCTGGGGCCTGGTTAGCAGGGTCCCAGCACACTTCTCAGTCAAGTCAGCATCAGTATCAGGCAAAAAGTGGGGGGTAACTGCAACAGGGAGCCATTTCTTTACACAAGCCTCCCCCAGCCTACAGGCCAGGAGACTCAGCCCAAGCTGGGAGAGTCTTCCTAGTCTGTCAGGCGAGGAAGAGTAGGAGAAATAGGCTGGTTAGTTGCAGGGCCTACTCTGCCTTACATCCTTCTGTTCAGGTCATTCCCTTTGGGGAACTGACCCACTTCCACAGTGATAGGACCTAGTCTGAATTGCCTCTTGTCTGCCTCTTCAATGTCTCCACCCATTCTTTCTATTTTGGTCTTAGAGGTATCCACCTCTGCTAACCTTATCTTGGCCAGGGTTACCCCTAGCTTACCCAAAGAGGTTACCCAGAGCTGGAGTAACCCCACCATGACCAATAGGGTCAGGGGGCCTAACTTGCTATTTGGCATGGGGTCAGACCACCATGCTAAGGATAGTGCAGCCATAAAGGCTAACACCCAGCAGAGGCCACTGACAGCTGTCAGTGCCCAGAACCACACCTTTAGCTCTTCACCTAAAAGGGAAGGGGCTAAGTTACAGGCTTCTTTGGGTTCAGGTTGCCTGTCTGCTGTATTAGAGTGGGGGGTTACCACATCTTGTAGTAAACACCCTTCTTCCACTCTTTCTTCTGTTAGCTGAGGAGCCACCCACTCAGGTTTAACAGTTGCCTGACTAGCCAGGACTTCTTGTGGGTCAGGTTGGACTTTATCAGGGCCATTTTTGGAGTTCTCCCCTACTGGAGCAGAATCTCCTTGGCTTGCTGTAACCTTGGCTAAAGGTTGTCCACCCTTCCTACTCTGTTTTCTTTTCTTCTTCTTCTGGGGCCTGCTTGCATTTACTGCAGAGGCAGGACTTCCAGAATCCTTGGGAGAGGACTGGCACTGGACCAGTTCCTCTCTTGGGCTCTGACTAACCTCTGGGTAGTCATTTCCAAGGAGACAATCAAGGGGGAGGTCTGTACTGACTACTACCCTTCTCCAGCTAAGAGTGCCACCCACTTCTATGGGCACTAAAGCCACAGGCCTCTTAGTGACCCTGTCTAGGCTAACTCTTACCCTGGCAGTCTCACCTGGGATGTACTGGTTTGAGAGCACCAGCCTGTCATGCACAATAGTGTGACTGGCACAAGTGTCTCTCAGGGCAGTGGTTGGGATTCCATTCACCAGTAGGTGGTGGAAGTGTCTACTTCCCTCTGGAATCTCCAACTCACCTGTTGGGCCCTGTTTCCAGTTGAAGGCTAGGAAGACCTCCTCATCTGAGGAGTCATCTCCCATGGCTACACTGGTTACCCCTGGAATTTTGTTCTGGGGTTTGTTTTTGGGACAAGAAGTGTCCTTGGTGTGGTGCCCAGACTGTTTACAGTTGTGGCACCATGCCTTAGTGGCATCCCAGTTCTTACCCTGGTACCCACCTTTGTTTTGGGTTGTGTCTTGGGGCCCACCCACCTGTTCTGGTTTTTGGGGGCCTACAGAGGACTCTGTTTCTTTGTTTCTAGTGTCACCCACTTTCTCCTGGGGAGTTTTTGTAACCCCTTTCTTTTGGTCACCCCCAGTGGAAGTTTTGGTTACCCTAGTCTTGACCCAGTGGTCTGCCTTCTTTCCCAATTCTTGGGGAGAAATTGGACCTAGGTCTACCAGATACTGATGCAACTTTTCATTGAAGCAGTTACTTAAAATGTGTTCTTTCATAAACAAATTATAAAGCCCAACATAGTCACACACTTCATTTCCAGTTAACCAACCATCTAGTGTTTTTACTGAGTAGTCTACAAAATCAACCCAGGTCTGGCTCGAGGATTTTTGAGCCCCCCTGAATCTAATTCTATACTCCTCAGTGGAGAATCCAAAGCCCTCAATCAGGGTACCCTTCATGAGGTCATAAGATTCTGCATCTTTTCCAGAGAGTGTGAGGAGTCTATCCCTACACTTTCCAGTGAACATTTCCCAAAGGAGAGCACCCCAGTGAGATCTGTTCACTTTTCTGGTTACACAAGCCCTCTCAAAAGCTGTGAACCATTTGGTGATGTCATCACCATTTTCATATTTTGTTACAATCCCTTTGGGGATTTTTAGGATGTCAGGAGAATCTCTGACCCTATTTAAGTTGCTGCCACCATTGATGGGTCCTAGGCCCATCTCTTGTCTTTCCCTCTCTATGGCTAGGATCTGTCTTTCCAAAGCCAATCTTTTGGCCATCCTGGCTAACTGGATGTCCTCTTCACTGGGGTTATCCTCAGTGATTTCAGAGGTGCTGGTCCCTCCTGTGAGGGAGCCAGTATCTCTGACTAGTATTTTTGGAGTCAGGGCTTGAGAGGCCCTGTCCTCCCTAGATAGGACTGGTAGGGGGGAATCTTCCTCCAATTCACTATCATCTTCCTCTGAGTTGCCACCCTCAGAGGGGTTGGCCTTTTCAAACTCTGCCAAAAGCTCCTGGAGCTGTATTTTGGTAGGTTTGGGGCCTATGGTTATTTTCTTTAGTTTACAGAGTGACCTTAGCTCTCATCTGTAGATGGAGGTAAGGTGTGGTGTCGAGTTCCACCACAGTCACATCTGTGCTAGACATTTTGCTTCTAAAAGTTGGAATACTTTTTAAGAATCTAAAACTGGTTCTAGAATCTAATTCAAACTTTTACAAACTTTTAAACTCTAAAAGAAATGCTAAACAGGATCTAACACAAGGCCCTAGCAGGTCTTTTAAGAATTTAGAAAACTTTTCAAATTGCAAAAATCAATTTCTAATGACAATTTTGGAATTTGTCGTGTGATCAGGTATTGGCTGAGTAGTCCAGCAAATGCAAAGTCTTGTACCCCACCGCTGATCCACCAATGTAGGAAGTTGGCTCTGTATGTGCTATTTCAAAGTAAGGAATAGCATGCACAGAGTCCAAGGGTTCCCCTTAGAGGTAAAATAGTGGTAAAAATAGATAATACTAATGCTCTATTTTGTGGTAGTGTGGTCGAGCAATAGGCTTATCCAAGGAGTAGTGTTAAGCATTTGTTGTACATACACATAGACAATAAATGAGGTACACACACTCCGAGACAAATCCAGCCAATAGGTTTTTATATAGAAAAATATCTTTTCTTAGTTTATTTTAAGAACCACAGGTTCAAATTCTACATGTAATATCTCATTCGAAAGGTATTGCAGGTAAGTACTTTAGGAACTTCAAATCATCAAAATTGCATGTATACTTTTCAAGTTATTCACAAATAGCTGTTTTAAAAGTGGACACTTAGTGCAATTTTCACAGTTCCTAGGGGAGGTAAGTATTTGTTAGGTTAACCAGGTAAGTAAGACACTTACAGGGCTTAGTTCTTGGTCCAAGGTAGCCCACCGTTGGGGGTTCAGAGCAACCCCAAAGTCACCACACCAGCAGCTCAGGGCCGGTCAGGTGCAGAGTTCAAAGTGGTGCCCAAAACGCATAGGCTAGAATGGAGAGAAGGGGGTGCTCCGGTTCCGGTCTGCTTGCAGGTAAGTACCCGCGTCTTCGGAGGGCAGACCAGGGGGGTTTTGTAGGGCACCGGGGGGGGGACACAAATCCACACAGAAATTTCACCCTCAGCGGCGCGGGGGCGGCCGGGTGCAGTGTAGAAACAAGCGTCGGGTTCGCAATGTTAGTCTATGAGAGATCTCGGGATCTCTTCAGCGCTGCAGGCAGGCAAGGGGGGGATTCCTCGGGGAAACCTCCACTTGGGCAAGGGAGAGGGACTCCTGGGGGTCACTTCTCCAGTGAAAGTCCGGTCCTTCAGGTCCTGGGGGCTGCGGGTGCAGGGTCTCTCCCAGGCGTCGGGACTTTAGGTTCAAAGAGTCGCGGTCAGGGGAAGCCTCGGGATTCCCTCTGCAGGCGGCGCTGTGGGGGCTCAGGGGGGACAGGTTTTTGTACTCACAGTCTTAGAGTAGTCCTGGGGTCCCTCCTGAGGTGTTGGATCGCCACCAGCCGAGTCGGGGTCGCCGGGTGCAGTGTTGCAAGTCTCACGCTTCTTGCGGGGAGCTTGCAGGGTTCTTTAAAGCTGCTGGAAACAAAGTTGCAGCGTTTCTTGGAGCAGGTCCGCTGTCCTCGGGAGTTTCTTGTCTTTTCGAAGCAGGGGCAGTCCTCAGAGGATGTCGAGGTCGCTGGTCCCTTCGGAAGGCGTCGCTGGAGCAGGATCTTTGGAAGGCAGGAGACAGGCCGGTGAGTTTCTGGGGCCAAGGCAGTTGTCGTCTTCTGGTCTTCCGCTGCAGGGGTTTTCAGCTGGGCAGTCCTTCTTCTTGTAGTTGCAGGAATCTAATTTTCTAGGGTTCAGGGTAGCTCTTAAATACTAAATTTAAGGGCGTGTTTAGGTCTGGGGGGTTAGTAGCCAATGGCTACTAGCCCTGAGGGTGGGTACACCCTCTTTGTGCCTCCTCCCAAGGGGAGGGGGACACAATCCTAACCCTATTGGGGGAATCCTCCATCTGCAAGATGGAGGATTTCTAAAAGTTAGAGTCACCTCAGCTCAGGACACCTTAGGGGCTGTCCTGACTGGCCAGTGACTCCTCCTTGTTTTTCTCATTATTTTCTCCGGCCTTGCCGCCAAAAGTGGGGCCTGGCCGGAGGGGGCGGGCAACTCCACTAGCTGGAGTGTCCTGCTGGGTTGGCACAAAGGAGGTGAGCCTTTGAGGCTCACCGCCAGGTGTGACAATTCCTGCCTGGGGGAGGTGTTAGCATCTCCACCCAGTGCAGGCTTTGTTACTGGCCTCAGAGTGACAAAGGCACTCTCCCCATGGGGCCAGCAACATGTCTCGGTTTGTGGCAGGCTGCTAAAACTAGTCAGCCTACACAGATAGTCGGTTAAGTTTCAGGGGGCACCTCTAAGGTGCCCTCTGTGGTGTATTTTACAATAAAATGTACACTGGCATCAGTGTGCATTTATTGTGCTGAGAAGTTTGATACCAAACTTCCCAGTTTTCAGTGTAGCCATTATGGTGCTGTGGAGTTCGTGTTTGACAGACTCCCAGACCATATACTCTTATGGCTACCCTGCACTTACAATGTCTAAGGTTTTGTTTAGACACTGTAGGGGTACCATGCTCATGCACTGGTACCCTCACCTATGGTATAGTGCACCCTGCCTTAGGGCTGTAAGGCCTGCTAGAGGGGTGGCTTACCTATACTGCATAGGCAGTGAGAGGCTGGCATGGCACCCTGAGGGGAGTGCCATGTCGACTTACTCGTTTTGTCCTCACTAGCACACACAAGCTGGCAAGCAGTGTGTCTGTGCTGAGTGAGAGGTCTCTAGGGTGGCATAAGACATGCTGCAGCCCTTAGAGACCTTCCTTGGCATCAGGGCCCTTGGTACTAGTAGTACCAGTTACAAGGGACTTATCTGAAGGCCAGGGTGTGCCAATTGTGGATACAATGGTACATTTTAGGTGAAGGAACACTGGTGCTGGGGCCTGGTTAGCAGGGTCCCAGCACACTTCTCAGTCAAGTCAGCATCAGTATCAGGCAAAAAGTGGGGGGTAACTGCAACAGGGAGCCATTTCTTTACATTACCTCTAAGGGGAACCCTTGGACTCTGTGCATGCTATTCCTTACTTTGAAATAGCACATACAGAGCCAACTTCCTACAACTTGCAAACATTCAAATCTCACACTAGATGGAAGGAGAATGCAAAGCATTGGAATCTACATCACCACACACTACAAACCTTTGCTTACATGGTAAGAAACCAGTTCTATCTGCTGGGAGAACCACTGTGCTCTAACTTGGCTGTAGTTAAAATGCGCAGCAATGATACATGGCTGGAAAAATTGCATATATCGCCTCCAGAGTACTCCTTGTATGCTTACATGACAGGGTTGTAATACATTATATGAAGTCACACTGTTTTGGAGAGTAGTATGCCATCACAGCAAAAAAAAGAAAAGCTGAAAGCTGTTTTAGTGTGTAGACTTTGCTTTACTTTTCCCAAATAGGCCTAGATGGGATTAAATTCTTTATTTTCCATCTCCACTGAGGAAAAGGCTAGAAAAATGCTTCAAAGTTTTTTTGTTTTTTTTGTTCTCCTCATATTTTTAGGAATCTGATTCTTGAGGAAAGGCATATGAGTAATTTAGCATAAAATTCTTTTAGGCTGCCTGTGCCAGAACTGGCTTGAAACCAGTTCTTCCTCTCATCAAACCTCTAGAGCTGGGAGATTTAATAGCCCTAGCTTAGAGGAAAGTGGCTAGTCCCTGGGCTAAGCAAAGGCCAGTGGGTATTAACTGCTGGCCATCTAGCAGGGATTAGTTGTCTGAGAGTTAACTTAATCAGTTTACAGAACAAAGGGCAACATTAGCACTAACACTTTTTATTCAGAGATGCCAGAGAGGGATTCTCCCGTTTATGCCGGGACTCATCTAGACAGTCAGGATGCAGACACAGTAACATGGATAAACCGGTTTTACCCTTTAGGTGCGTGAGTAGACAAGGGGCTGAAGGTGCTTCTGCCTGGTGACCACATGATCCCAAGTGTTGAAACAAAGAGAAAGTGTTATAGTAAGGTGATTGGGATCTACAAGAAAATAATTTGGATTGGGTCACCAGCTAATTCACAGGATAAATCTGGCACCACAGCTATCACCTTCTCAGAATCTTCCTGGTCTTGGAAACTCCCAACGGAAGAAAACCCTACTATAAGAAGCAGCCCTACTTCGGACTCTAGCTGGAAGAGGGCTAACTCAATGACTTCGGAATCCTGCTGGAATCTTCCAGAGACCCTAACACATCTCCAAAGGTCAAGTGGTAGTCCTCCTGTGTACTTTGTTCAGGGACGCACACATGCCTGACTCCAATAGGCACCAGCTAACTAAAGATGAGTCAACCCTGCAGGAGACCAGGCTGAAGAGACAACGGGTGTTTAGAAGCCTGTTCTTGACCTGCCTGAAATTGCACCTAGATCCCAGTCCATTGCTAGATGTTTTAGGTGCTTTTTGCATTAAAACTTTATTTTAAACAAAAATCCGATTTCCATTTCCTGTAGGCTGTTTTAATGATCTTAGTGTCTTTTTCCTCAAATACTTTGAACTGTACTGGGACTAATATCATGATGTTCTTTACTTTAAAGTTGCAGGTAAGCACACACATTTGCGTATTGCCTACTGCATGTTGTGTAGCTAAAAGGGTTTTAGCAAAGATTTTCTCAGAGCTGGTGTAGGAAGTTGGCTCTGTATATACTATTTCAAAGTAAGAAATAGTGTGCACAGAGTCCAAGGGTTCCCCTTAGAGGTAAGATAGTGGCAAAATTAGATCATTCTAATGCTCTATTTTGTGGTAGTGTGGTTGAGCAGTAGGCTTATCAGAGGGTAGTGTTAAGCATTTGTTGTACACACACAGCCAATAAATGAGGAACACACACTCAAAGACTTACTCCAGGCCAATAGGTTTTTATATAGAAAAATATAATTTCTTAGTTTATTTTAAGAACGACAGGTTCAAGATTTAGAAGTAATACTTCAAATGAAAGGTATTTCACTCAGGTATTCTAGGAACTTTGAATAATCACGATAGCATGTACAGTTGTGACAAAAATGGCAATAAGCTATTTTAGAAGTGGACACTGTGCAAAAATCAACAGTTCCTGGGGGAGGCAAGTAAATGTTAAGTTCACAGGTAAGTAAAACACTTACAGGGTTCAAAGTTGGGTCCAAGGTAGCCCACCGTTGGGGGTTCAAGGCAACCCCAAAGTTACCACATCAGCAGCTCTGGCCCTGTCAGGTGCAAAGGTCAAAGTGGTGCCCAAAACACATAGGCTTCAATGGAAATAGGGGTGCCCGGTTCCAGTCTGCCAGAAGGTAAGTACCTGCGTCCTCGGAGGGCAGACCAGGGGGGTTTTGTAGGGCACCAGGGGGGACACAAGCAGTCACAGAGTACACCCTCAGCGGCACAGGGGTGGCTGGGTGCAGAGTGCAAACAGGCGTTGGTAGCCACCACCTGGGCTAGGCAGAGGGTCGCCTGGGGGTCGCTCCTGCACTGGAGTTCGGTTCCTTCAGGTCCTGGGGGCTGCAGGTGCAGTGCTGGTTCCAGTTGTCGGGTTCCTTGTTACAGGCAGTCGGGTGGGGGGAGCCTCTGGATTTCCTCTGCAGGCGTCGCTGTGGGGGCTCACGGGGGTCAACTCTGGCTACTCACGGGCTCGCAGTCGCCGGGGAGTCCTCCCTGTAGTGTTAGGTTTCCGCAGGTCGAGCCGGGGGTGTCGGTGCAGAGTGGAAAGTCTCAGACTTCCGGCGGAAAACGTGGGGTCTTTAAAGTTGCTTCTTTGTTGCAGAAAGTTGCAGTTTCTTGAACAGGGCCGCCGTTCTCGGGAGCTTCTTGGTCCTTTAGATGCAGGGCAGTCCTCTGAGGCTTCAGAGGTCGCTGGTCCCTGTTGGATGCCCGCTGGTGCAGTTTTCGTCGAAGTGGGGAGACAGGCCGGTGGGGCTGGGACCAAATCAGTTGTCGTCTCCATCTTCACTGTAGGGCTTCAGGTCAGCAGTCCTTCTTCTTTAGGTTGCAGGAATCTAGTTTCCTAGGTTCTGGGGAGCCCCTAAATACTGAATTTAGGGATGTGTTTAGGTCTGGGAGGGCAGTAGTCAATGGCCATGTCGACTTTGCCTTTTTCTCCCCACCAACACACACAATTTGCAATGGCAGTGCACATGTGTTATGTGAGGGGCCCTTAGGGTGGCACAACATATGCTGCAGCCCTTAGGGACCTTCCTTGGTCACAGGGCCCTTGGTACCACTGGTACCTTTTACAAGGGACTTATCTGTGAGCCAGGGGTGTGCCAATTGTGGAAACAATGGTACATTTTAGGTGAAAGAACACTGGTGCTGGGGCTTGGTTAGCAGGGTCCCAGCACACTTCTCAGTCAAGTCTGCATCGGTATCAGGCAAAAAGTGGGGGGTAATTGCAACAGAGAGCCATTTCCTTACACAACCCCCCCCCCCCCCCCCCCCCCCCCCCCCAAAGACCACAGGCCAGGAGACTCCGCCAAAGCTGGGAGTCTTCCTAGTCTGGCAGGCGAGGAAGAGTAGAGGAAATAGGCTGGTTTGTTGCAGGGCCTACTCTGCCTTACAGCCTCCTGTTCATGTCATTCCCGCTGGGGTACTGACCCACGTCCACAGTGATAGGACCTAGTCTGAATTGCCTCTTGTCTGTGCTTTTTATGTCTTCACCCATTCTCTCTATTTTGGTGTTAGAGGTATCCACCTCTGCTAATTTTATCTTAGCCAGTGTCACCCCTAGCTTACCCAAAGAGGTTACCCAGAGCTGGAGTAACCCAACTATGACCAACAGGGTCGGGGGGCCTAACTTGCTATTTGGCGTGGGGTCAGACCACCATGTCAAGGATAGTGCAGCCATAAAGGCTAACACCCAGCAAAGGCCAATGACAGCTGTCCGTGCCCAGAACCACACCTTTAGCTCTTCACCTGCAAGGGAAGGAGCTAAGGTACAGGCTTCTTTGGGTTCAGGGTGCCTGTCTGCTGTGTAAGAGTCGGGGGTTACTACATCTTGTAGTAAACACCCTTCTTCCACTCTTTCTTCTGTTAACTGAGGAGCTACCCAATCAGGTTTAAGTTGCCTGACTAGCCAGCACTTCTTGTGGGTCAGGTTGGCCTTTACCAGTGCCATTTATGGAGTTCTCCCCTACTGGAGTAGAATCTCCTTGGCTTGCTGGAACCTTGGCTAAAGGTTGTCCACCTTTCCTACTCTGTTTTCCTTTCTTTTTCTTTTGAGGCCTACTTGCAGTTACTTCAGGGGTAGCACCTCCAGAATCCTTGGGAGAGGGCTGGCACTGGACCAGTTCCTCTCTTGGGCTCTGACTAACCTCTGGGTAGTCATTTCCAAGGAGACTATCAAGGGGGAGGCCTGTACTGACTACCACCTTTCTCCAGCTAAAAGTCCCACCCACTTCTATGGACACAAAAGCCACAGGCCTATCAGTGACCCTTTCTGGGCTAACTCTTACTCTGGCAGTCTCACCTGGGATGTACTGGTTTGAGAACACCAGCCTGTCATGCGCAGTAGTGTAGCCACCACCTGGGCTAGGAAGAGGGCCGCCTGGGGGTCGCTCCTGCACTGGAGTCCGGTTCCTTCAGGTCCTGGGGGCTGCGGGTGCAGTGTATTTTCCAGGCGTCTGGTTCCTTGAAGCAGGCAGTCGCGGTCAGGGGGAGCCTCTGGATTCCCTATGCAGGCATCGCTGTGGGGGCTCGGGGGGGGGGTTGTCAATTCTGGCTACTCACGGGCTCGCAGTCGCCGGGGAGTCCTCCCTGTAGAGTTAGTTTTCCGCAGGTCGAGCCGGGGGCGTCGGGTGCAGAGTGGAAAGTCTCACGCTTCCGGCGGGAAACGTGAAGTCTTCAAAAAGTTGTTTCTTTGTTGCAAAATTGCAAGTTGGTTGAACAGGGCCGCTGTCCTCTGGAGCTTCTTGGTCCTTTTAGGTGCAGGGTAGTCCTCTGAGGCTTCAGAGGTCGCTGGATCCTGTGGGATGCGTCGCTGTTGCAGTTTTTCTTGAAGTAGGGAGACAGGCCGGTAGGGCTGGGGGCCAAAGCAGTTGGTGTCTCCGTCTTCTCTACAGGGCTTCAGGTCAGTAGTTCTTCTTCGTATTCAGGTTGCAGGAATCTAGTTTCCTAGGTTCTGGGATCCCTCAAATACTGAATTTAGGGGTGTGTTTAGGTCTGGGAGGGCAGTAGCCAATGGCTAATGTCCTTGAGGGTGGATGCACCCTCTTTGTGCCTCCTTCCTGAGGGGAGGGGGGCACATCACTATTCCTATTGGGGGAATCCTCCAAAATCAAGATGTAGGATTTCCAAAGGCAGGAGTCACCTTAGCTCAGGACACCTTAGGGGCTGTCCTGACTGGTGGGTGACTCCTCCTTGTTTTTCTCATTATCACCCCTGGACTTGCCGCCAGAAGTGGGGGCTGTGTCCAGGGGGGCGGGCATCTCAACTAGCTGGAGTGCCCTGGGGCATTGTAACATGAAGCCTGAGCCTTGGAAGCTCACTGCTAGGTGTTACAGTTCCTGCAGGGGGGAGGTGTGAATCACCTCCACCCAGAGCAGGCTTTTGTTTCTGTCCTCAGAGCACAAAGACCCTCACCACATGGGGTCAGAAACTCGTCTCTTAGCAGCAGGCTGGCACAGACCAGTCAGTCCTGCACTGAACAATTGGGTAAAATACAGGGGGCATCTCTAAGATGCCCTCTGTGTGCATGTTTTAATAAATCAACACTGGCATCAGTGTGGGTTTATTATTCTTAGAAGTTTGATACCAAACTTCCCAGTGTTCAGTGTAGCCATTATGGAGCTGTGGAGTTCGTTTTTGACAAATTCCCAGACCATATACTTAATATGGCCACAACTGTACTTACAATGTCTAAGAATAGACTTAGACACTGTAGGGGTGTACTGCTCATGCAGCTATGCCCCGTACCTGTGGTATAGTGCACCCTGCCTTAGGGCTGTAAGGTCTGCTAGAGGGATGACTTACCTATGCCACAGGCAGTATTTGGTGTCGACTTTGCCCTTTTCTCCCCACCAACACACACAATTTTCAATGGCAGTGTGCATGTGTTAGGTGAGGGGTCACTTAGGGTGGCACAACATATGCTACAGCCCTTAGGGACCTTCCCTGGTCACAGGGCCCTTGGTACCACTGGTACCTTTTACGAGGGACTTATCTGTGTGCCAGGGGTGTGACAATTGTGGAAACAATGGTACATTTTAGGTGAAAGAACACTGGTGCTGCGGCCTGGTTAGCAGGGTCCCAGCACACTTCTCAGTCAAGTCAGCATCAGTATCAGGCAAAAAGTGGGGGGTAACTGCAACAGGGAGCCATTTCCTTACATACTACATAGACAGAACTAAATAATTTAGAAAGACAAAACAACTTTTTGTAGCTTTCCAACAACCACATACAGGCAATCCTATCTCAAAACAAAGTTTAGCAAGATGGTTTGTAAGTTGCATACAAACATGCTATATCAAAGCAAAAAGACAACTTGTAATCACTCCTAAACCACATTCTACACGAAAGAAAGGTGCAACAATGTTTTTTTAGGAAATATACCAATGGCTGAAATATGTAAAGCAGCTACATGGTCAACACCTCATACATTCACTAAACAGTACTGTGTGTATGTATTATCGCAACAAGCAGCCACAGTAGGACAAGCTGTTCTAAGAACATTATTTCAAACAACTTTAACTCCTACAGGCTAGCCACCTCTATTTTGGGAGGACAAACTGCTTTGTAGTCTATGCATAGCATGTGTATCTGCAGCTACACATGCCATCGAACAGAAAATGTCTCTTACCCAGTGTACATCTGTTCGTGGCATGTTGTGCTACA
The DNA here is from genome assembly GCF_031143425.1 of Pleurodeles waltl. Classification (NCBI taxonomy): domain Eukaryota; kingdom Metazoa; phylum Chordata; class Amphibia; order Caudata; family Salamandridae; genus Pleurodeles; species Pleurodeles waltl. The sequence continues at coordinate 1,092,048,310 of NC_090437.1, forward strand.
CATTCACATGCACCCTCCCTTCCTCCCCGGAAGCATGTCGTCGTTTAAGTAAACACATTTGTACATATGTATCTACATTTACATTTGCATGGACATCTTTTTTCACTCATACTCTCACTCCTTCCTTTACCCTCTGCGGGAAAACAATCTAACTTTGGAGTCGATGACCATGCGCAATAGAACTCGATCCCGTGACTCTCTAAAAGACTTCTTCGAAGAAAAACAACTTGTAACGCTCCGAGTACAACACTAGATGTCGGAATCGATATGCATAGCATGTGAATCTGCAGCACAGCATGCCACGAACAGATGTACACTGGGTGAGCAACATTTTCCATATGCATCCCATGGACATCTCATTTCTTTACCATATATTTACTTATACATTTACAAACACTCTACTTAACCTGCCTGTGGGAAAACAATCTAACAAAGGACTTAATGCCCATGCGCAGTATTACCGTGAGGAGAAGTCACTCGATCCCATGACTCAAACCTTGTTAGAAGAAAAACAACTTGTTACTCTCCGAGCTCAACACTTGTTGGCTGACTTGTGCAAAAAATGTGAATCTACAGCACTGCATACCACGGACAGATGTCTACTGGGCAAGTAACATTTAGTCCCAGATTAGTAACTCCATTTCCGACAGGTGGGTCTAGTGACAATTGGTGGGGGGGCAGCCATGCAGTGAAAGACGTGTGGTGGGAACCCCACAATCCTAAGACTTCAGCATTGTGTACTGGAACTGTGTTTAGTGGTTGGTGACCAACCACAATTTGAGATACTGATAAATCAGAGCTGCGTCAGCTAGCGAATCCTGCTGGTTCTGGAATCAGTGACCGAGTCCTACCCTGTGCATCAGATAAGTGTTAGACCATCCATTTCCTTTTTGAACTGGACAGACAAGATGTGGGGCACCCTTAGAGCACAGAAACAGTGAGACAATGCAGGCTCTCCACAGCTGTTTGGGAAGTACAGTTGCAGCTCCCTGGTCTCAATCACGTGTGTTTTTTGCTTCTCGGTCCAAGTCATCTAGGCAGCAGGAGTCTTGTGGCTTCTAAGCAGTTTGTTGTCCTCCATGCAGGTTCGGTCATCTGTGCATGTTCTTCAGAGGCCAGCTCCTCGACTTACATATTTGTCACAGCAGCTGGGTGATTCCAAGGTTCCAAGCCATAATCTCTGTATAAATGGGAAAAAGTTGTCTGCAAAGGCTGCTGATGTATACTTGATGAATTGATGTATGTTGTAGCACAAATTGATCTTGTCTTGTTGTCTGAGGTTTTCGTTGGTTCCTTCTGCAGCTTTTAAGGTTTGGCAATCAAAATGGTGCTAGTACCATCAGCTGTGTCTATTGTAAACAAGTAAGGAATGTCGGACTCCTGTCCCAAGCTGGTAGATCGCTCTGGGTGATAGTGCACCATGCACAGGGAGTTACAGGTTATTTTCCCATCTTAGACAAGGTTGAGCTTGCAGGAACACCACTGTCTTGTGCAGCCATATATTGTTGGTGTCCAGCACAACTACAGTGCACGTTAATTTTAAGAAATATGTGCATTAACCAGGTTTATGCGTGAAAACCTCATATGTAGGAGTCATTTATTGGGGTGAGCAAGTAGGTAGTTGCATCATAATTACAATTAAAGCATGTGTGGTACCGTTAACCTTTACTTGATCCTCCCAGCGTTTTAGGAGGAGGCAGAATCTTTCCCTTTAGGTAAGGGCACTTAGTACCACTTTTCAACAGAGCCTATCTGCTGTTGAAAAACAGACTTGCAAGTATTTGAGTTTACAATAGGTCACCTATGATATTGTTATAGCTTAGATTGACATTGCAATTGCTAGCATTTTTTATACCAATAATGTCCTCCTTTGCATACTTTTTTCTGTACTGTTCTTCTCAGTAAATCATGGCATATGATTTTTTTAAAAAAATATTTATGTGCAAGTATTCCCTAACAAGGCAGTCCGCTCCATTTTTGTGTGCGTATATTGAATTTTGTTCAGTTCTAAAATACAGCTGACTGGAGCCAGACACCAGTATTTATTTCTTCAAATACTGGATATATTAAGTAGCTGATATTTGTATGTGAAGCTAACCAAACAGCAGTGGGATGCTGTACAGGGTCAGCTAATGAATGTTAAAACCAGCTGGGAATGTTTATTTGCCCTGTTATTATATTCATTATTATTGAGACAATGTCAAATAACTTGCAGTGTTGCCAAAATTCTTTATCTTGCAGGTTGCACATTTGGAACGAACAGGGCATTACTTAACAGTAAAAGACAACCAGGTTGTGCAGTTACATCCATCCACTGTTCTTGACCATAAGCCAGAATGGGTGCTATATAATGAATTTGTACTAACAACAAAGAACTACATTCGAACGTGTACAGATATTAAACCTGAATGGTGAGTAGAAAATAACTTTATATTTTGTAAACAGTTTTTGTGTTATTTCGGTAACTGAGGGTCTCGGGCCTATTTTTCAGCAGGAATTTAAGTCTACAAACTGCTACTAGCACCTACTCTTTTTAGGCTTTTTCGAGGAGCAGATAGTGACTAATGATGTCAACCCAAAACTCAATGCTCCACACTGTAGATAACATCTTTAGTTTGTTCTCTCGTGGGGGATTTCCATGTATAGTTATAAGCGCTGAATAGTTCTGCCTGCCGGCGGGGACCCCATAACATTTCTCTGAAAATATCTTAAGTGTTGATGTTCGTCTTTCTTCATGAAGGCCTGAAAAGTCACTTAATGTCATTAGCGTGGCCATAAGCTGAGTAGGTGAACATATAGAAGGTGCGACCACTGTTTTGTACTTAAGGGCTAAATCATGCATTTTGACTATTGCTTCACTGGAATTTGCAAAGGTCTCCCATTTTATGGAACATTTATTTGTCACTGTGATAAGGAGCATACCCTCACATTCATGCTGGATGTTAGCTTGGTGGAAAACAACCTGTCCCACTGTACTAAAATAGGTGAATGATCATTTCTGCGTTGTTCTCCCACCCTGAGATCTTTGAATTCATGCCAGATCCTTACGTCAATGAGCACGAAGTCAATAGAGCTGCTGTAACTCCCTCTAAAAAACGTTGGATTGGCTGGCTTATCAGAGGGAAAGCACCCATTGCCAGGGCGGAGACCATGCATTATCATAAAGTCAGTAACCTGTAAAGCCCTATTGCTAAATTTAGGCTGTTTTCTAATTGACAAGAAGGAGGGAATTCCACATAGAGTCCTTGGTCTGTGTTGATTCAGAAAAGAGGAAGTTGGGCTCTAGGTGCACATTCAAATCTCCAGCTACAAGGACAAAGTGAGAAGGAAGAAATTCCGAGACCAGTGCGCTCAGCAAACTAATGGTGGTAGTAATTTCGCTCAGAGAGCCTGGTCTGTTATAAATCTTAACACACAAAAGCCCAGGGCCCTGAATTAACTTGATTGAAATTGCCAATATATCACGAGTCAACATAGATTTCCTTCATTTCATCCACTTGAGAAATATTTACCCAAGTAATAAGGCCCCTGCCAGCCTGCCCAACAACGGATGGTCTTTCCTTCTTGCTGTATGAGATAAACCCCTGCCTATGGATATTTGAGGTAGTCCACGTTTCCTGAAAGACAGACATTGAAGCTGTCAATGAACTGCCCCCGCTCGGCATTAATGATCTTGTTACTAATGCCAGCTATATTCCATGAAATTAATACAGGGTCAAAAGGACCAGGTCCCACAAAATCACTCCTTAGAAACTCATAAGTGGCGATTGTGTTTAACTGATTATCAGTGTCTGACATATTTGCAGTCTCTGCCTGTACTGCACTCCTAGATGTTACCAGTTCCAGATGTGTTTGGGATCCTATCTCAGTCTGACCTTTATCAAGGGATAGATAGATAGTCGAATGCGTAGATAATGGGCTCTTTCAATCCATATCGGAGAGGTCGTCAGATTGCAGTGGGGCCTGAATCCCAGACAGATTTATGCCCTCGGATCCACACACGTTTGTGTGCATCCTCGGATAAAGAAGTGGGGCCACAAGTCCCATGCTATTGGAGCCCTTCCTCTAAGTATTTAATGTCCCCTTACTCCATGTCCCTCGCAGTTCTCTTGACGTGCTCAATATGACAGACGAGTTGGAGCGCTCGCTGGGAGTCTGTGATTGCTCCTTCACAAGTACCACTTGAGACGAGTGACCCATAATGTCTGACACATTGATTGTGGTTGAGTTTGTGTGACAGTACTGTGCGTGTCATTTGAGGATCTTGAGTGTGGAAGTAGGAGAGCCCGCTTGGGTGTTTGAGAAATAATAGGGGGAAGGTACCTTTTCCCTGCCTCAAGCCTCTGAAGGCTCATTTGCATTTGTTCTACTTCTGACAGCCCTTAATTAGCATTTGAATAGGTATGAACTGCCTCCCAGGAGCAAACAATAGGCTGACCTGAATTGTAGGAGAAGACCCTGTGAATCTGACAGAATAAGCAGGGTGTGTCCCTGAGTATTCCTTCGACTTTACAGTTCACATCCTGTTTGAAAGTCAAATCCTGCTCAGTAGGTCTGCTGGAGTTTTACATATACCACTTGGGGTGCAGAGGCCCTTCCTGTCAGACAACTGTTAGCTTACTCCTGGGTGGGGCCCTTCCTTTGCCCCCTCCACCCAGGCAGGCTACAATCATAATAGGCCTTTTTGTGACATTACCTTGTCAAATCCTGCTTGACACACCTGCCAGGGGTTTACATATACTTGGAGCGCACTTCAAAGGGCAAGTACAGGATGTCAAAATAATTCTTGTGTATCCACTGTCTGGTTGCTGGAAAACCTTTCTTTGTTCTAAGCACACTTTTATCTCTGGGTTTATTGGGGATACAGTGACTGCTTTAGACTGGATTTTAATTTGATGTTAAATGTGGAAGATTATCATACTACACCCACCAAGCCCTCAAAGCCCCAGGTATAGTGTGGCTGGAGTTTTTTTTTGCAGTCTTGAAAATGCCCAAAATGGGTAGCACTGGTCCCAGGAACCTTTACCCCATTTAAGGTGTACCCAGGAGTCATTACCACCCGCTGCCTAGTGCTGGGCAAAAATGTGGCATCTTTGGGCACCCACTTAAGAGCACTTTTAGACCTGTAGAAGATCAGAAGAGACTGGACTTCCTGTCAGCTTTAGTCAAGCCTAGAAGACTGGACCTGCTCACCTTGTACCCAGGACAAAGAAATTGACTTCACGAGTCATAAGGCTCTGACCTCCTCTTAAAAGGTATTTTTCTGCAGTTGTCATACTTATCAGTGACAGCTGGACCTGGAGTGAGCCTTGCTGGTTTGCCTCTATTGGACACCCTGTGATTCTCTAAATGCCTCCCATGATGTATTGGGTGGGCCTTTAGAAGTGTACTACTGTGTTGGATTGGGAATTTAAAAGACTAAAGTCAGAAGGTAAAACCTTTGACCAGGACGAACCGGGTTGGTGTCTCCTCTGCGCTCCATCACGGTCCGTATCAAATTGTGCCTCGTTCCTGCTTGTTGTCCTATTGTTTATTACATTTTCCTCTTATTATCCTAATTCATTTTGGGACTTTAGTTCTTTTGCATTTCAACGTGCTTTCTGTTTTGGTGACCATAAATATTTACATGTGGCCCTTAGGTTAAGCCTGTCTACTCAGGCCTTACTTTTTAGGGGATTGAGTTGAGGTTGATTTGATGCCTTTGAGGATTTACCCTCTCAGGGTTGTGATTGTTGCTAAAGGTGGGTAGTCACTCGCCCTAAATAATAATTCCATTTTATACAGTATTTTTTAAAATCAATATTTCCTCTGTTCATTGAAACAGGCCAGTATGATTTAATCTGTCTAGAAAACGTTATGCATTTCATTCGTTTTATTTGTTGAAACCTTTTGGAACTCTCCAGCAGTAAGGGCCTTAATTATTCATTTTGTTCTAGTCTATAATAGATACAGCTTGAGACTCCCAGTCCAGTTCTGCTGAAATCGGTGTCTACCTGTGCTCCTTTCTTTAATTCACCATAGAGCTAGCTCACCAGTATACACCGTTGTCTCCCTTCTCTTTCTGTCGAGTCCTTGTAAAAGCATGTATACGAAGAAGAGCTTTGAGGAGCCTTCATTTACAGTCTAGTATATGGGGTCAGTTATTGAATGCGTTTCTACCCTTGGGGGGCTGCAGTGAATAGGCCCAAATATATGTTTACCTGCATTGTGGTCTATGCCCAACTCTCCCAGCGGGCATATTTTTCACATGAGCAAAAATGCACAGAGTTCAGATTTTATTCAAGTTGACTTGTTACACTCTCTTCCCCGAAGCTCTGACGCGACCCCTGCCATTTTCTCATTTTTGTTCTTTCTCATGGCTGCTTACTGGCATGAAGGTTTCCTCTGGTCCTTGTGTACTTATTCCTAGTTTCGAAGGCTGTGAACTCTCGTACTGCTATGCAATCCTTATTTGTTTAGTACAGCTTGAGAAATATGCTGTGTTGAGGTGTTTTAAACATTGTTCGCTTGTTTTGTACCTTTCTGATCTGTGAATAAGTAATGTCCTCTTTTTTTTTAATATCCCTAAATGTGAGGAAAAGCTTGTGTAAAAAAAAAAAAAAAAAAAATGTTGCATGTCTGTTCCACTCAACATGGCCTGTTCATTATGTGTGGTAAAAGTGTGCTGGAATGGCTTTTTGTGTGCTTATTAAAATATTAGTACAATTTTAAACATACAATATATTTTACAGGTTGGTGAAAATTGCAGCACAATATTACGACATGGGAAATTTCCCCCAGTGTGAAGCAAAGAGGCAATTGGAGCGTATTATTGTCAAGTTTCAGTCCAAGGAATACACTCAGTACTGAACATATGAACATTTGAGTTGCTTCAAGGACTGCTTTGAGCGATAAATGGACTGTGTTCACGTTGTGCTCAACATGGTGGTTCAGACATGGCCTTTATTTGCAAGCTTTTTAATTTTTTTTTCCTTACAGTAAATATTCCATTTTGATTTCATAAATGAAACATTTATGACTCCCTTTTACGTTTGACACTGTAGCTCATACTGGAAATGTCAATCAATGTTTTGCAGTTTATTGGAAGTAGTTCTTCAAATAACAATGTTAAAACATTTCTCGAAATGTTTGAAAATGCTTCTGAAACGTGATTATCGACCATGTTATGCATGATCGTTGTAATTGTTGACATTCCTTTTAGAAGTCGTGAAATGTTAAACTTGTGCTTCTATAAACACAACCTTGTCTCTATACAGAGGCATTGACTTCAATAAAGTCTATTTATACTAATTTTGTAAAATTATTTCAGTGTTTAATATTTTTACACATCTTAGGGACTTTTAGTAGTCATTTCACAAATCTTAAATTAGTGAATGTATAGGTTCTTTATCGAAACATTATTTCAAGTTTGCCACCCTTCACCCAGTGGACTCTTGCATCAGACTTGTGTATGAGCGCACTTTTAATACGTTAGAAAAATAGAAATTTAAAGCAGTCTAAAATTAAACATGCAGTTTGCAGTGTCCCCTACTGAAAGATGCTTCGCAGAGAAAAGAGTGAGGAACAAGGTGACTTCTTTTCAGTTAGTGACTCAAGTAATATATGCAGGAAGAGAAGGCAAAGTAAAAAATTGCTTTCCCTGGTAGTTGATAGGGTGAGCTCATGGCTTCTGACGGCACAGGGAATACACAGCTAAAGGATTTAACTATTGCCTGAAATACTGAGCACTTATGTTGTAAAAGATAGTGCAAGTTGCTGGACGACAGCTGATCGATTACTCAGAAGGTGGTTCTGCTGTAGACTATCACAGTACAATCCATCTGTGCGTCTCAATCCTTGATTGGTAATCTATTTGTCTTAAAATCGTGGTGCATTCCCTAGTCTCTCCCCTCCCTTATGGCCTTGATTACTAAGGGTTATTGAAACATTCATGTTCGTTATATTCCATCTAGTGTTGCACTGGAATGTTTGCAAGTTCTTTTTCTTTAAAGAAGTCTTTTGAATCATGAGTTATAGTGACAAACATTTCCCCCTTCCACCATATCAAGGCACATGGGCATGGACTCCATGTTTGGGCTTGGATCTGTACCAACTGGGTTCTGTGTTGGATTCAATGAAATGTGTTTTTACAACCCTCCAGCCTTTCACTGATACCTGATGATACCTGACAAATTCAGAAAATTATTTTCCCATGCATCTTGCTACCTTAGTGGTGAGTCATTATAACTTACGTCTGATATCGTAGACCATAACATGAGGTTCGATGGCATCTGTCGCTGTAGATACGCATGTTCTGCAATAGCTCGCCATCTGGTGTTGGGCCGGAGTGTTACAAGTTGTTTTTCTTCGAAGAAGTCTTTCGAGTCACGGGACCGAGTGACTCCTCCTTTTGTCTCCATTGCGCATGGGCGTCGACTCCATCCTCGATTGTTTTTTTTCCGCCATCGGGTTCGGACGTGTTCCTGTCGCTCCGAGTTTCGGAACAGAAAAAATAGTTAATTTCGGAAGATTTTCGTCGGTATTGTTGCGTTCGGGATCGGCATACTTAGATTCAACACCGCATCGAAGATCGAAGAGCTCCGGTGCCCTTCGGGGTAGTTTTTCGATCCTCCGTCGGGGCCTGGTCGGCCCGACCGCGTGCTGAAGAACGCCGATGGAACGGACCCCGTTCCGTTTCTGCCCCAAATGCCACAATAAATACCCCTACACAGACCAACACTTGGTCTGCAACCTGTGCCTGTCACCTGAGCACAGCGAAGACACCTGCGAGGCCTGTCGTGCGTTCCGGTCCCGAAAAACACTCCGAGACCGTCGAGCCAGAAGACTTCAAATGGCGTCCGCACCGACAGCCCGACGGGAGTTCGAGGAACAGGAAGAGGAAGGTACCTTCTCGATCCAAGACTCAGACTCCGAAGGATTCGACGATACACAAACCGTGAGTAAGACGTCGAAAACCACACAAAGAAACATTTACAAGGCCCAGGGGACGCCACTGCCACCAGGCCATGGCTCAACCCATAAAATCGGTGACCGACCGTCGGCACCGAAAAAGGCCCAAACAGTGCCGAGATCGTCCGACTCCGGTCGAGACACCGGCACGCAGCCTTCTCGGGACCGAGAAAGTGCTGGAGACAAGCCTCGACACCGAGATGCCGGTGTGGACACGGCTCGACGCCGAGACAGCGGCACCGAAACAGATCGACGCCGAGAGGTTTCGGCCCCGAAAAGGAAAAAAGTCACCTCGGAGCCGAAAAAACACGCAGAGAAAGTTTCGATGCCGAAACAAACTGCAAGCGACCCAGCTTCAGGCTCTTATACAGAAGAGCACTCGCTAACCTCCCAAATGCAGAAGCATAGGTTTGAGGAAGAGCTACAAGCAACTGATGCGGACCATACGCAAAAACGTATTTTCATTCAGCAGGGGACAGGAAAAATAAGCACCCTTCCCCCCATTAGGAGAAAGAGAAGGTTGGAGTTCCAGACGGAACAAGCACCACAACCAAAAGTGGTGAAAAGAGTTACACCACCACCCTCTCCTCCGCCCGTGATTAACGTTTCACCAGCACAAACGCCATCACACTCCCCAGCTCACACCACCATGAGCCAGGGTGACCAAGACCAGGACGCATGGGACCTATACGACGCCCCAGTGTCAGATAACAGCCCAGAGGCATACCCTACAAAACCATCTCCACCAGAAGACAGCACCGCGTACTCTCAGGTGGTGGCTAGAGCAGCACAATTTCACAACGTAAGCCTCCACTCAGAACAGGTCGAGGATGATTTCTTGTTCAACACACTCTCCTCCACCCACAGCTCCTACCAAAGCCTGCCTATGCTCCCTGGTATGCTCCGGCACGCAAAAGACATATTTAAGGACCCGGTCAAAAGTAGGGCAATCACACCAAGGGTGGAAAAAAAGTACAAGGCGCCTCCTACGGACCCAGCTTTCATCACAACACAGCTGCCACCAGACTCTGTTGTTGTAGGAGCAGCTAGGAAAAGGGCCAACTCTCACACATCTGGAGATGCACCACCCCCAGATAAAGAAAGCCGCAAGTTTGATGCAGCTGGTAAGAGAGTCGCAGCACAAGCTGCAAACCAGTGGCGCATCGCGAACTCCCAGGCACTACTTGCGCGCTATGACAGAGCCCACTGGGACGAGATGCAACATCTCATCGAACATCTGCCCAAAGACTTCCAAAATAGGGCAAAACAAGTGGTTGAGGAGGGACAAGCCATCTCCAACAACCAGATCCGCTCCTCCATGGACGCTGCAGATACAGCTGCACGGACAATTAATACATCTGTAACTATCAGAAGGCATGCATGGCTCCGAACGTCTGGATTTAAACCAGAGATTCAACAAGCAGTTCTCAATATGCCTTTTAATGAAAAAGAACTGTTCGGTCCAGAAGTGGACACAGCGATTGAGAAACTCAAAAAAGATACGGACACTGCCAAAGCCATGGGCGCACTCTACTCCCCGCAGAGCAGAGGGAATTACAGCTCATTCCGTAAAACGCCCTTTCGAGGGGGGTTTCGGGGTCAAAGCACACAAGCCAGCACCTCACAAGCCACACCGTCCATTTACCAAGGACAGTATAGAGGAGGTTTTCGGGGACAATATAGAGGAGGGCAATTCCCTAGAAATAGAGGAAGATTCCAAAGCCCCAAAACCCCTACTACTAAACAGTGACTCACATGTCACTCACCCCCTCCACACAACACCAGTGGGGGGACGAATAGGTCATTATTACACAGCATGGGAGAAAATCACTACAGACACTTGGGTTCTAGCAATTATCCAACATGGTTACTGCATAGAATTTCTACAGTTCCCTCCAAACATACCACCAAGAGCACAAAATTTAACAACACACCATTCCAATCTCCTAGAGATAGAAGTGCAGGCACTATTGCAAAAGAATGCAATCGAATTAGTGCCAAACACACAAATAAACACAGGAGTTTACTCACTGTACTTTCTGATACCAAAGAAGGACAAAACACTGAGACCAATCCTAGACCTCAGAGTAGTCAACACTTTCATCAAATCAGACCACTTCCACATGGTCACACTACAAGAAGTATTGCCATTGCTAAAGCTGCACGACTACATGGCAACTTTAGACCTCAAGGATGCTTATTTCCATATACCAATTCACCCATCGCACAGGAAATACCTAAGGTTTGTATTCAAAGGAATACATTACCAATTCAAGGTACTGCCTTTCGGATTAACAACCGCACCAAGAGTCTTTACCAAATGTCTAGCGGTAGTCGCTGCACACATCAGAAGGCAGCAAATACATGTGTTCCCATATCTAGACGACTGGCTAATCAAGGCCCATTCGTTAATAGAGTGCTCAAATCACACAAATCATATCATACAAACCCTCTTCAAACTAGGGTTCACCGTCAATTTCACAAAATCCAAAATTCGGCCACGCAAGGTACAACAATACCTGGGAGCCATAATAGACACATCAAAAGGAGTAGCCACTCCAAGTCCACAAAGAATTCAAAATTTCAACACCATCATACAACGCATGTATCCAACACAAAAGATACAAGCAAAGATGGTATTACAACTCCTAGGCATGATGTCATCATGCATAGCCATTGTCCCAAACGCAAGACTGCACATGAGGCCCTTACAACAATGCCTAGCATCACAGTGGTCTCAAGCACAGGGTCACCTTCTAGATCTGGTGTTAATAGACCGCCAAACTTACCTCTCGCTTCTGTGGTGGAACAACATAAATTTAAACAAGGGGCGGCCTTTCCAAGACCCAGTGCCACAATACGTAATAACAACAGATGCTTCCATGACAGGGTGGGGAGCACACCTCGATCAACACAGCATACAAGGACAATGGAACGTACATCAAACAAAACTGCATATCAATCACCTAGAACTTCTTGCAGTTTTTCAAGCACTAAAAGCTTTCCAACCAATAATAGTTCACAAATACATTCTCGTCAAAACAGACAACATGACAACAATGTATTATCTAAACAAGCAGGGAGGGACGCACTCCACGCAGTTAAGCCTGTTAGCACAAAAAATTTGGCATTGGGCAATTCACAACCAAATTCGCCTAATTGCACAGTTTATACCAGGGATACAAAATCAACTCGCAGACAATCTCTCTCGAGATCACCAACAGGTCCACGAATGGGAAATTCACCCCCAAATACTGAACACTTATTTCAAACTCTGGGGAACACCTCAGATAGACTTGTTTGCGACAAGGGAGAACGCAAAATGCCAAAACTTCGCATCCAGATACCCACACAAGCAATCCCAAGGCAATGCCCTATGGATGAACTGGTCAGGGATATTTGCTTACGCTTTTCCTCCTCTCCCTCTCCTTCCTTACCTGGTAAACAAACTCAGTCAAAGCAAACTCAAACTCATATTGATAGCACCAACTTGGGCAAGGCAACCCTGGTACACAACGCTGCTAGACCTATCAGTGGTACCCTGCATCAAATTGCCCAACAGGCCAGATCTGTTGACACAGCACAACCAAAAGATCAGACACCCAGATCCAGCATCGCTGAATCTAGCAATCTGGCTCCTGAAATCCTAGAATTCGGGCACTTACAACTTACCCAAGAATGTATGGAAGTCATAAAACAAGCAAGAAGGCCATCCACCAGGCACTGCTATGCAAGTAAATGGAAGAGGTTTGTTTGCTACTGCCATATTAATCAAATACAACCATTACACACAACTCCAGAACATGTAGTGGGTTACTTGCTTCACTTACAAAAATCTAACCTAGCTTTCTCTTCCATTAAGATTCACCTTGCAGCAATATCTGCATACCTGCAGACTACCTATTCAACTTCCCTATATAAAATACCAGTCATTAAAGCATTCATGGAGGGCCTTAGAAGAATTATACCACCAAGAACACTACCTGTTCCTTCATGGAACCTAAATGTTGTCCTAACTAGACTTATGGGTCCACCTTTTGAACCCATGCACTCCTGCGACATACAGTTCCTAACCTGGAAGGTGGCATTTCTCATCGCCATTACTTCCCTGAGAAGAGTAAGCGAGATTCAGGCGTTTACTATACAGGAACCTTTTATACAACTACACAAAAATAAAGTCGTCCTAAGGACCAATCCTAAATTTTTGCCAAAGGTTATTTCACCGTTCCATCTAAATCAAACAGTGGAACTTCCGGTGTTCTTTCCACAGCCAGATACCGTAGCTGAAAGGGCACTACATACATTAGATGTCAAAAGAGCATTAATGTATTACATCGACAGAACAAAGAACATCAGAAAGACTAAACAACTCTTTATTGCATTTCAAAAACCTCATGCAGGAAACCCAATTTCAAAACAAGGTATAGCCAGATGGATAGTTAAATGCATCCAAATCTGCTACCTTAAAGCTAAACGACAGCTGCCCATTACACCAAGGGCACACTCAACCAGAAAGAAAGGTGCTACCATGGCCTTTCTAGGAAACATCCCAATGCAAGAAATATGTAAGGCAGCCACATGGTCTACGCCTCACACATTCACCAAGCACTACTGTGTAGACGTGTTATCCGCACAACAAGCCACAGTAGGTCAAGCTGTATTAAGGACATTATTTCAGACTACTTCCACTCCTACAGGCTGATCCACCGCTTTTGGGGAAATAACTGCTTACTAGTCTATTGCAGAACATGCGTATCTACAGCGACAGATGCCATCGAACTGAAAATGTCACTTACCCAGTGTACATCTGTTCGTGGCATCAGTCGCAGTAGATTCGCATGTGCCCACCCGCCTCCCCGGGAGCCTGTAGCAGTTTGGAAGTTACCTTCAATTATTTATATATGTATCATCTCAACCTTAAATAAGTGCATACTTAGTCACTCCATTGCATGGGCACTATTACTACAATTCAACTCCTACCTCACCCTCTGCGGGGAAAAACAATCGAGGATGGAGTCGACGCCCATGCGCAATGGAGACAAAAGGAGGAGTCACTCGGTCCCGTGACTCGAAAGACTTCTTCGAAGAAAAACAACTTGTAACACTCCGGCCCAACACCAGATGGCGAGCTATTGCAGAACATGCGAATCTACTGCGACTGATGCCACGAACAGATGTACACTGGGTAAGTGACATTTTCAGTATGTAATATGTCAACAGCAGTGCAAGGCGACTGTGCATGTTATAGTTAAGTCAATCGCCTATAACTGGTTAAACATTGAGTTTTTTTTAACGTTATGTTTAAAGTGACATTGTCACCTAACATCACATAACCTAAGTTTGTTTTCCACTGAATTGCTAGTTTTTTATTTTTTTTACGTAAAGTAACATTCTATTACTGTGCCTAAATATATCAACCCCTCCTTCAATCACCCAACCTTACGTTGCTCAAAGATGAAGGCAGTGCCCGATGTGGGGTTGGGCGTATCGCCTAGCGTCCCTCATCGAACAGCTACCCCACTTTTTTTTTTAGGTTGAGTCTGGGCAGCGCTTGCGCTGCTCTGTGAGGCACGTTGTATCCAGACTTAAAGCACACCCATCAATTACTATTGGTTCTTTGTTGTGACATTCAGAAATCCTGCCTTTTGATTGGTGCATTGCTTGTCATTGGCCCTCCTTTAGGTGCTTGGCTCCCATCTAGGGGAAATCACTAATTGATCATGTTTGGCCATCCAACATGTTAGTGCTACCTCCTGGTCGTCCGTTCCAACGTGATTCATTCAGCTTATTGGTGCATTGTCCCTTGTTTATTGTTGCTTCCCCTGGCCACTTCTTGCAGTGACATGGAAGCGCTCCTGTTCACAGGCTTGAAAGCACATGTTGGGGCCACGATACCAATGCACTTCCACTCTATTGTGCGTTTGTTTTTTTTTTCTATCAAATATGCACTTTTCATTCGTTATTTACACTTTGCATCTTGGAAGCGCTGATAGTCATGAGTAAATCTGCACTTTGAATGCACAGCGTAAACCGTTTCTCAAAACAGGAGCTGTGCTTAATGTTTCAGCACAGCGTCCGAAAGTCATTGGGATGTTGAATTCAAGATTGCAGGGTGCAGTACCTTATGTGGTCAAAAGAGGTCCCAAGGGACACCTAGTGAGAGCCTGTGGTACTGCACTCTTTCCCTGCTTCGTGCACATTGGAACAGTAAATATTGCAGTTTTTTTCCCCCATCCAGCAAATTAATCTTGTTTTTGGTGCTACCCAGCCCATCCGAACCCATATTCGTTTTATTTATTTTGGTGAGCCTGGCAGCTGTAAATTGGTACCATGTTTCTAGCTTCATTTTTATGTGCTTCATGCATTTTATTTTTTATGTTTAGTTTGCTGGTTTGATCTGGCCCATCCCAAGACAACTACCATGTGCATGTTTTGGACAGTAGCGCAATTGTGTGCTTAGCTGACTGCATTAGGTTTGCTCCTTGGCTCACTTGCTGAAAACCATGACTTTAACAAACTGCTCTTACCCTCTCTTTTCTCTCTTTTTATTTGTTCCACTGTGAAATGCCTCCAAAAAAGAAAGTAACACTTTGGCTGCAAATGTTGTCTCTTTCAAGACAGAATGGTCGCAAAGTGGTCAGAATGTTTTTATTCACAACCACACACATTAGTGCCACTTTACGGAGTCTGCCAGTGAAGCGCTACTATTGTTTTCTCGTCTTTCTTTGAACAGCGTTGTTTTCCCTGCTGGGGAGTGTACCATTTCTAGAGGTACTGCAATACCTGGTTGATGTGTACAGTGAAAAACGTTTAATTTGATCCTTGTCAGCTGTTTTCCTTATTATAGTTCATAAAATGTTTAATGTTGAGGGATGTGGTCTTTTTAAACCATACTGCTTAGGTTTTGTAAGGATATAGGCAAAGGACATTGAAACTTGTCCATTCCGGGCCCTGTAGTTATGTGCTTGACTTTTCAGACAAAAAATACTCTTATTAATAAGTGGAAAAGCGTTAACGTAACCATGTTTCTTGCTCACATTTCATATGCTTTACTTAATCTTGTATTCTCTGAGTGTTTGCTTTTTCCAGGATGTTACTTTTTTCAGCCAGAATAGTACACTAGTCTCCCCTCCCTCATAACCTATTTCCCATTTTCTGGTTCTCCAGGGGTGCAAGGTCATACAAATGTCAAAAGCACATTGCAAATATAATTCCACTGCATACAAAAAACATTGTAATTTTCAACACCAAGAGCTTTAACTTTCACAAATGCAAAACAGATGGTATTGCAAATGCTTCTTTTAATTGTTTTCGATTTCCCCCGGTAGTGAGGGGGCTTCCCTGACTCCCATGAGAGTCCTGCAAGATTGTAACGCTGCACAATAAAAATCCAGACTCCACACCTCCAAACACAGGGATTAAGGTATTCTTACCCTGCTCCCTTATACTTCATTTTATTTCATTTTTTGGGCACAGGGACTGAATCCCCATAACCTGTAGCAGCAGCTGCAACAATTCTCTTCATGTTGCTGCCAGCCAATCAGAGCTTGAGCTCCCACAGGACTCTTTGGAGTGAGGCAGTGTGCAGGAAAGGGGGAAAAACAGCCCCTCGGTCAATGACATCTCTGTATTTGAAGTTGTGTGCCCACAGGAGTTCCACAAAACCAACCATCCAGATTAGCTGTGAATTTTGAACCTTCATTTGTCAAACATTACTGAACAGATTAGCACCAGTTCTCAGAAAGCACTCTCTGGATAAACATCTAGCTTTTTGACTTTTTGACTTTATTAATTTTTTTTAGAACACACCAATCTATAAATGAGGTGTGGTGTGTAGGAAGTTGGCTCTGTATGTGCTATTTCAAAGTAAGGAATAGCATGCACAGAGTCCAAGGGTTCCCCTTAGAGGTAAAATAGTGGTAAAAATAGATAATACTAATGCTCTATTTTGTGGTAGTGTGGTCGAGCAGTAGGCTTATCCAAGGAGTAGTGTTAAGCATTTGTTGCACATACACATAGACAATAAATGAGGTACACACACTGAGACAAATCCAGCCAATAGGTTTTGTATAGAAAAATATCTTTTCTTAGTTTATTTTAAGAACCACAGGTTCAAATTTAACATGTAATATCTTGTTTGAAAGGTATTGCAGGTAAGTACATTAGGAACTTTGAATCATTTCAATTGCATGTATACTTTTCAAGTTATTCACAAATAGCTATTTCAAAATTGGACACTTAGTGCAATTTTCACAGTTCCTGGGGGAGGTAAGTTTTTGTTAGTTTTACCAGGTAAGTAAGACACTTACAGGGTTCAGTTCTTGGTCCAAGGTAGCCCACCGTTGGGGGTTCAGAGCAACCCCAAAGTCACCACACCAGCAGCTCAGGGCCGGTCAGGTGCAGAGTTCAAAGTGGTGCCCAAAACGCATAGGCTAGAATGGAGAGAAGGGGGTGCCCCGGTTCCGGTCTGCTTGCAGGTAAGTACCCGCGTCTTCGGAGGGCAGACCAGGGGGGTTTTGTAGGGCACCGGGGGGGACACAAGCCCACACAGAAATTTCACCCTCAGCAGCGCGGGGGCGGCCGGGTGCAGTGTAGAAACAAGCGTCGGGTTTGCAATGTTAGTCTGAGAGATCAACGGATCTCTTCAGCGCTGCAGGCAGGCAAGGGGGGGCTTCCTCGGGGAAACCTCCACTTGGGCAAGGGAGAGGGACTCCTGGGGGTCACTTCTCCAGTGAAAGTCCGGTCCTTCAGGTCCTGGGGGCTGCGGGTGCAGGGTCTTTTCCAGGCGTCGGGACTTAGGTTTCAGAGAGTCGCGGTCAGGGGAAGCCTCTGGATTCCCTCTGCAGGCGGCGCTGTGGGGGCTCAGGGGGGACAGGTTTTGGTACTCAGTCGTAGAGTAGTCCGGGGGTCCTCCCTGAGGTGTTGGTTCTCCACCAGCCTAGTCGGGGTCGCCGGGTGCAGTGTTGCAAGTCTCACGCTTCTTGCGGGGAGATTGCAGGGTTTTTAAAGCTGCTCCTTGAAACAAAGTTGCAGTCTTTTTGGAGCAGGTCCGCTGTCCTCGGGAGTTTCTTGTCTTTTTCGAAGCAGGGCAGTCCTCAGAGGATTCAGAGGTCGCTGGTCCCTTGGAAGGCGTCGCTGGAGCAGAGTTCTTTGGAAGGCAGGAGACAGGCCGGTGAGTTTCTGGAGCCAAGGCAGTTGTCGTCTTCTGGTCTTCCTCTGCAGGGGTTTTCAGCTAGGCAGTCCTTCTTCTTGTAGTTTGCAGGAATCTAATCTTCTAGGGTTCAGGGCAGCCCTTAAATACTAAATTTAAGGGCGTGTTTAGGTCTGGGGGGTTAGTAGCCAATGACACCCTCTTTGTGCCTCCTCCCAAGGGGAGGGGGTCACAATCCTAACCTGTAGGAAGTTGGCTCTGTATGTGCTATTTCAAAGTAAGGAATAGCATGCACAGAGTCCAAGGGTTCCCCTTAGAGGTAAAATAGTGGTAAAAATAGATAATACTAATGCTCTATTTTGTGGTAGTGTGGTCGAGCAGTAGGCTTATCCAAGGAGTAGTGTTAAGCATTTGTTGTACATACACATAGACAATAAATGAGGTACACACACTCAGAGACAAATCCAGCCAATAGGTTTTTATATAGAAAAATATCTTTTCTTAGTTTATTTTAAGAACCACAGGTTCAAATTCTACATGTAATATCTCATTCGAAAGGTATTGCAGGTAAGTACTTTAGGAACTTCAAATCATCAAAATTGCATGTATACTTTTCAAGTTATTCACAAATAGCTGTTTTAAAAGTGGACACTTAGTGCAATTTTCACAGTTCCTAGGGGAGGTAAGTATTTGTTAGGTTAACCAGGTAAGTAAGGCACTTACAGGGCTTAGTTCTCGGTCCAAGGTAGCCCACCGTTGGGGGTTCAGAGCAACCCCAAAGTCACCACACCAGCAGCTCAGGGCCGGTCAGGTGCAGAGTTCAAAGTGGTGCCCAAAACACATAGGCTAGAATGGAGAGAAGGGGGTGCCCCGGTTCCGGTCTGCTTGCAGGTAAGTACCCGTGTCTTCGGAGGGCAGACCAGGGGGGTTTTGTAGGGCACCGGGGGGGACACAAGTCCACACAGAAATTTCACCCTCAGCAGCGCGGGGGCGGCCGGGTGCAGTGTAGAAACAAGCGTCGGGTTCGCAATGTTAGTCTATGAGAGATCTCGGGATCTCTTCAGCGCTGCAGGCAGGCAAGGGGGGGATTCCTCGGGGAAACCTCCACTTGGGCAAGGGAGAGGGACTCCTGGGGGTCACTTCTCCAGTGAAAGTCCGGTCCTTCAGGTCCTGGGGGCTGCGGGTGCAGGGTCTCTCCCAGGCGTCGGGACTTTAGGTTCAAAGAGTCGCGGTCAGGGGAAGCCTCGGGATTCCCTCTGCAGGCGGCGCTGTGGGGGCTCAGGGGGGACAGGTTTTGGTACTCACAGTATCGGAGTAGTCCTGGGGTCCCTCCTGAGGTGTTGGATCGCCACCAGCCGAGTCGGGGTCGCCGGGTGCAGTGTTGCAAGTCTCACGCTTCTTGCGGGGAGCTTGCAGGGTTCTTTAAAGCTGCTGGAAACAAAGTTGCAGCTTTTCTTGGAGCAGGTCCGCTGTCCTCGGGAGTTTCTTGTCTTTTCGAAGCAGGGGCAGTCCTCAGAGGATGTCGAGGTCGCTGGTCCCTTTGGAAGGCGTCGCTGGAGCAGGATCTTTGGAAGGCAGGAGACAGGCCGGTGAGTTTCTGGAGCCAAGGCAGTTGTCGTCTTCTGGTCTTCCTCTGCAGGGGTTTCAGCTAGGCAGTCCTTCTTCTTGTAGTTGCAGGAATCTAATTTTCTAGGGTTCAGGGTAGCCCTTAAATACTAAATTTAAGGGCGTGTTTAGGTCTGGGGGGTTAGTAGCCAATGGCTACTAGCCCTGAGGGTGGGTACACCCTCTTTGTGCCTCCTCCCAAGGGGAGGGGGTCACAATCCTAACCCTATTGGGGGAATCCTCCATCTGCAAGATGGAGGATTTCTAAAAGTTAGTCACCTCAGCTCAGGACACCTTAGGGGCTGTCCTGACTGGCCAGTGACTCCTCCTTGTTTTTCCTCATTATTTTCTCCGGCCTTGCCGCCAAAAGTGGGGCCTGGCCGGAGGGGGCGGGCAACTCCACTAGCTGGAGTGTCCTGCTGGGTTGGCACAAAGGAGGTGAGCCTTTGAGGCTCACCGCCAGGTGTGACAATTCCTGCCTGGGGGAGGTGTTAGCATCTCCACCCAGTGCAGGCTTTGTTACTGGCCTCAGAGTGACAAAGGCACTCTCCCCATGGGGCCAGCAACATGTCTCGGTTTGTGGCAGGCTGCTAAAACTAGTCAGCCTACACAGATAGTCGGTTAAGTTTCAGGGGGCACCTCTAAGGTGCCCTCTGGGGTGTATTTTACAATAAAATGTACACTGGCATCAGTGTGCATTTATTGTGCTGAGAAGTTTGATACCAAACTTCCCAGTTTTCAGTGTAGCCATTATGGTGCTGTGGAGTTCGTGTTTGACAGACTCCCAGACCATATACTCTTATGGCTACCCTGCACTTACAATGTCTAAGGTTTTGTTTAGACACTGTAGGGGTACCATGCTCATGCACTGGTACCCTCACCTATGGTATAGTGCACCCTGCCTTAGGGCTGTAAGGCCTGCTAGAGGGGTGTCTTACCTATACTGCATAGGCAGTGAGAGGCTGGCATGGCACACTGAGGGGAGTGCCATGTCGACTTACTCGTTTTGTCCTCACTAGCACACACAAGCTGGCAAGCAGTGTGTCTGTGCTGAGTGAGAGGTCTCCAGGGTGGCATAAGACATGCTGCAGCCCTTAGAGACCTTCCTTGGCATCAGGGCCCTTGGTACTAGAAGTACCAGTTACAAGGGACTTATCTGGATGCCAGGGTCTGCCAATTGTGGATACAAAAGTACAGGTTAGGGAAAGAACACTGGTGCTGGGGCCTGGTTAGCAGGCCACAGCACACTTTCAATTGTAAACATAGCATCAGCAAAGGCAAAAAGTCAGGGGGCAACCATGCCAAGGAGGCATTTCCTTACACAACCCCCCCCCCAAACGAAAGAGGATGAGACTAACCTTTCCCAAGAGAGTCTTCATTTTCTAAGTGGAAGAACCTGGAAAGGCCATCTGCATTGGCATGGGCAGTCCCAGGTCTGTGTTCCACTATAAAGTCCATTCCCTGTAGGGAGATGGACCACCTCAACAGTTTAGGATTTTCACCTTTCATTTGCATCAGCCATTTGAGAGGTCTGTGGTCAGTTTGAACTAGGAAGTGAGTCCCAAAGAGGTATGGTCTCAGCTTCTTCAGGGACCAAACCACAGCAAAGGCCTCCCTCTCAATGGCACTCCAACGCTGCTCCCTGGGGAGTAACCTCCTGCTAATGAAAGCAACAGGCTGGTCAAGGCCATCATCATTTGTTTGGGACAAAACTGCCCCTATCCCATGTTCAGAGGCATCAGTCTGCACAATGAACTGCTTAGAATAATCTGGAGCTTTTAGAACTGGTGCTGAGCACATTGCTTGTTTCAGGGTGTCAAAGGCCTGTTGGCATTCTACAGTCCAGTTCACTTTCTTGGGCATTTTCTTGGAGGTGAGTTCAGTGAGGGCTGTCACAATGGATCCATATCCCTTCACAAACCTCCTGTAATACCCAGTCAAGCCAAGGAATGCCCTGACTTGAGTCTGGGTTTTTGGAGCTACCCAGTCCAGAATAGTCTGGATCTTGGGTTGGAGTGGCTGAACTTGGCCTCCACCTACAAGGTGTCCCAAGTAAACCACAGTTCCCTGCCCTATCTGGCATTTGGATGCCTTGATAGAGAGGCCTGCAGATTGCAGAGCCTTCAAAACCTTCTTCAGGTGGACCAGGTGATCCTGCCAGGTGGAGCTAAAGACAGCAATATCATCAAGATAAGCTGTGCTAAAGGACTCCAAGCCAGCAAGGACTTGATTCACCAACCTTTGGAAGGTGGCAGGGGCATTCTTTAAACCAAAGGGCATAACAGTAAACTGATAATGCCCATCAGGTGTGGAGAATGCTGTTTTCTCTTTTGCTCCAGGTGCCATTTTTATTTGCCAGTACCCTGCTGTCAAGTCAAAGGTACTTAAGAATTTGGCAGCACCTAATTTGTCTATGAGCTCATCAGCTCTTGGAATTGGATGAGCATCTGTCTTGGTGACAGAATTGAGCCCTCTGTAGTCCACACAAAACCTCATCTCTTTCTTTCCATCTTTGGTGTGAGGTTTGGGGACTAAGACCACTGGGCTAGCCCAGGGGCTGTCAGAGCGCTCAATTACTCCCAATTCCAGCATCTTGTGGACTTCCACCTTGATGCTTTCCTTAACATGGTCAGATTGTCTAAAGATTTTGTTCTTGACAGGCATGCTGTCTCCTGTGTCCACATCATGGGTACACAGGTGTGTCTGACCAGGGGTTAAGGAGAAGAGTTCAGGAAACTGTTGTAGGACTCTCCTACAATCAGCTTGCTGTTGGCCAGAGAGGGTGTCTGAGTAGATCACTCCATCTACTGTGCCATCTTTTGGGTCTGATGACAGAAGATCAGGGAGAGGTTCACTCTCTGCCTCCTGATCCTCATCTGTTACCATCAACAGATTGACATCAGCCCTGTCGTGGAAGAGCTTAAGGCGGTTTACATGGATCACCCTCTTGGGGCTCCTGCTTGTGCCCAGGTCCACCAAGTAGGTGACCTGACTCTTCCTTTCTAGTACTGGGTAAGGGCCACTCCATTTGTCCTGGAGTGCCCTGGGAGCCACAGGCTCCAGAACCCAGACTTTCTGCCCTGGTTGGAACTCAACCAGTGCAGCCTTTTGGTCATACCAAAACTTCTGGAGCTGTTGGCTGGCCTCAAGGTTTTTGGTTGCCTTTTCCATGTACTCTGCCATTCTAGAGCGAAGGCCAAGTACATAGTCCACTATGTCCTGTTTAGGCTCATGGAGAGGTCTCTCCCAGCCTTCTTTAACAAGGGCAAGTGGTCCCCTTACAGGATGACCAAACAGAAGTTCAAAGGGTGAGAATCCTACTCCCTTCTGTGGCACCTCTCTGTAAGCGAAAAGCAGACATGGCAAGAGGACATCCCATCTCCTTTTGAGTTTTTCTGGGAGCCCCATGATCATGCCCTTTAATGTCTTGTTGAATCTCTCAACTAAGCCATTAGTTTGTGGATGGTATGGTGTAGTGAATTTATAAGTCACCCCACACTCATTCCACATGTGCTTTAGGTATGCTGACATGAAGTTGGTACCTCTGTCAGACACCACCTCCTTAGGGAAACCCACTCTGGTAAAGATACCAATGAGGGCCTTGGCTACTGCAGGGGCAGTAGTCGACCTAAGGGGAATAGCTTCAGGATATCTGGTAGCATGATCCACTACTACCAGGATATACATATTTCCTGAGGCTGTGGGAGGTTCCAGTGGACCAACTATGTCCACACCCACTCTTTCAAAGGGAACCCCCACCACTGGAAGTGGAATGAGGGGGGCCTTTGGATGCCCACCTGTCTTACCACTGGCTTGACAGGTGGGGCAGGAGAGGCAAAACTCCTTAACCATGTTGGACATATTGGGCCAGTAGAAGTGGTTGACTAACCTCTCCCACGTCTTGGTTTGTCCCAAATGTCCAGCAAGGGGAATGTCATGGGCCAATGTTAGGATGAACTTCCTGAACAGCTGAGGCACTACCACTCTCCTAGTGGCACCAGGTTTGGGGTCTCTGGCCTCAGTGTACAGGAGTCCATCTTCCCAATAGACCCTATGCGTTCCATTTTTCTTGCCTTTGGACTCTTCAGCAGCTTGCTGCCTAAGGCCTTCAAGAGAGGGACAGGTTTCTTGTCCCTTACACAGCTCCTCCCTTGAGGGTCCCCCTGGGCCTAAGAGCTCAACCTGATAAGGTTCAAGCTCCAAAGGCTCAGTTCCCTCAGAGGGCAGAACTTCTTCCTGAGAAGAGAGGTTCCCTTTCTTTTGCTGTGTTGCAGTTGGTTTCCCAACTGACTTTCCTGTTCTCTTGGTAGGCTGGGCCATTTTTCCAGACTCCAGCTCTACTTTTTCACCCTGTGCCTTGCATTGTGCTCTTGTTTTCACACACACCAGTTCAGGGATACCCAGCATTGCTGCATGGGTTTTTAGTTCTACCTCAGCCCATGCTGAGGACTCCAGGTCATTTCCAAGCAGACAGTCCACTGGGATATTTGTGGAGACCACCACCTGTTTCAGGCCATTGACCCCTCCCCATTCTAAAGTAACCATTGCCATGGGATGTACTTTTCTCTGATTGTCAGCGTTGGTGACTGTGTAAGTTTTTCCAGTCAGGTATTGGCCAGGGGAAACCAGTCTCTCTGTCACCATGGTGACACTGGCACCTGTATCCCTCAGGCCCTCTATTCTAGTCCCATTAATCAAGAGTTGCTGTCTGTATTTTTGCATGTTAGGCGGCCAGACAGCTAGTGTGGCTAAATCCACCCCACCCTCAGAAACTAGAGTAGCTTCAGTGTGGACCCTGATTTGCTCTGGGCACACTGTTGATCCCACTTGGAGACTAGCCATACCAGTGTTACCTGGATGGGAGTTTGGAGTGGAACCTTTCTTGGGACAGGCCTTGTCTCCAGTTTGGTGTCCATGCTGTTTACAGCTATGACACCAGGCCTTTTTGGGATCAAAGTTTTTACCCTTGTACCCATTGTTTTGTGAAGAGGCTCTGGGCCCACCCTCCTGTGCAGGTTTTTGGGGGCCTGTAGAAGACTCTTTACTATTTTTAGTTTTGGTTGTCTCATCACCCTTCCCCTGGGGAGTCTTTGTGACCCCTTTCTTTTGGTCACCCCCTGTTGAAGTCTTGGACACCCTTGTCTTGACCCAATGGTCCGCCTTCTTTCCCAATTCTTGGGGAGAAATTGGTCCTAGGTCTACCAGATGCTGATGCAGTTTATCATTGAAACAATTACTTAACAGGTGTTCTTTCACAAATAAATTGTACAGCCCATCATAATTACTTACACCACTGCCTTGAATCCAACCATCTAGTGTTTTCACTGAGTAGTCTACAAAGTCAACCCAGGTCTGGCTCGAGGATTTTTGAGCCCCCCTGAATCTAATCCTATACTCCTCAGTGGAGAATCCAAAGCCCTCAATCAGGGTACCCTTCATGAGGTCATAAGATTCTGCATCTTGTCCAGAGAGTGTGAGGAGTCTATCCCTACACTTTCCTGTGAACATTTCCCAAAGGAGAGCACCCCAGTGAGATCTGTTCACTTTTCTGGTTACACAAGCCCTCTCAAAAGCTGTGAACCATTTGGTGATGTCATCACCATCTTCATATTTAGTTACAATCCCTTTAGGGATTTTCAACATGTCAGGAGAATCTCTGACCCTATTTATGTTGCTGCCACCATTGATGGGTCCTAGGCCCATCTCTTGTCTTTCCCTCTCTATGGCTAGGATCTGTCTTTCAAAAGCCAATCTTTTGGCCATCCTGGCTAACTGGATGTCCTCTTCACTGGGGCTATCCTCAGTGATTTCAGAGGTGTTGGTCTCTCCTGTGAGGGAACCAGCATCTCTGACTATTATTTTAGGAGTCAGGGTTTGAGGGACCCTGTTCTCCCTAGATAGGACTGGTAGGGGGGAATTGTCCTCCAAGTCACTATCCTCTTCCTCTGAGTTGCCACCCTCAGAGGGGTTGGCCTTTTCAAACTCTGCCAAAAGCTCCTGGAGCTGTATTTTGGTAGGTTTGGGGCCCATTGTTATTTTCTTTATTTTACAGAGTGACCTTAGCTCCCTCATCTTAAGATGGAGGTAAGGTGTGGTGTCGAGTTCCACCACAGTCACATCTGTGCTAGACATTTTGCTTCTAAAAGTTGGAATACTTTTTAAGAATCTACAACTGGTTCTAGAATCTAATTCAAACTTTTACAAACTTTTAAACTCTAAAAGAAATGCTAAACAGGATCTAACACAAGGCCCTAGCAGGTCTTTTAAGAATTTAGAAAACTTTTCAAATTGCAAAAATCAATTTCTAATGACAATTTTGGAATTTGTTGTGTGATCAGGTATTGGCTGAGTAGTCCAGCAAATGCAAAGTCTTGTACCCCACCGCTGATCCACCAATGTAGGAAGTTGGCTCTGTATGTGCTATTTCAAAGTAAGGAATAGCATGCACAGAGTCCAAGGGTTCCCCTTAGAGGTAAAATAGTGGTAAAAATAGATAATACTAATGCTCTATTTTGTGGTAGTGTGGTCGAGCAGTAGGCTTATCCAAGGAGTAGTGTTAAGCATTTGTTGTACATACACATAGACAATAAATGAGGTACACACACTCAGAGACAAATCCAGCCAATAGGTTTTTATATAGAAAAATATCTTTTCTTAGTTTATTTTAAGAACCACAGGTTCAAATTCTACATGTAATATCTCATTCGAAAGGTATTGCAGGTAAGTACTTTAGGAACTTCAAATCATCAAAATTGCATGTATACTTTTCAAGTTATTCACAAATAGCTGTTTTAAAAGTGGACACTTAGTGCAATTTTCACAGTTCCTAGGGGAGGTAAGTATTTGTTAGGTTAACCAGGTAAGTAAGGCACTTACAGGGCTTAGTTCTCGGTCCAAGGTAGCCCACCGTTGGGGGTTCAGAGCAACCCCAAAGTCACCACACCAGCAGCTCAGGGCCGGTCAGGTGCAGAGTTCAAAGTGGTGCCCAAAACACATAGGCTAGAATGGAGAGAAGGGGGTGCCCCGGTTCCGGTCTGCTTGCAGGTAAGTACCCGCGTCTTCGGAGGGCAGACCAGGGGGGTTTTGTAGGGCACCGGGGGGGACACAAGTCCACACAGAAATTTCACCCTCAGCAGCGCGGGGGCGGCCGGGTGCAGTGTAGAAACAAGCGTCGGGTTCGCAATGTTAGTCTATGAGAGATCTCGGGATCTCTTCAGCGCTGCAGGCAGGCAAGGGGGGGATTCCTCGGGGAAACCTCCACTTGGGCAAGGGAGAGGGACTCCTGGGGGTCACTTCTCCAGTGAAAGTCCGGTCCTTCAGGTCCTGGGGGCTGCGGGTGCAGGGTCTCTCCCAGGCGTCGGGACTTTAGGTTCAAAGAGTCGCGGTCAGGGGAAGCCTCGGGATTCCCTCTGCAGGCGGCGCTGTGGGGGCTCAGGGGGGACAGGTTTTGGTACTCACAGTATCGGAGTAGTCCTGGGGTCCCTCCTGAGGTGTTGGATCGCCACCAGCCGAGTCGGGGTCGCCTGGTGCAGTGTTGCAAGTCTCACGCTTCTTGCGGGGAGCTTGCAGGGTTCTTTAAAGCTGCTGGAAACAAAGTTGCAGCTTTTCTTGGAGCAGGTCCGCTGTCCTCGGGAGTTTCTTGTCTTTTCGAAGCAGGGGCAGTCCTCAGAGGATGTCGAGGTCGCTGGTCCCTTTGGAAGGCGTCGCTGGAGCAGGATCTTTGGAAGGCAGGAGACAGGCCGGTGAGTTTCTGGAGCCAAGGCAGTTGTCGTCTTCTGGTCTTCCTCTGCAGGGGTTTCAGCTAGGCAGTCCTTCTTCTTGTAGTTGCAGGAATCTAATTTTCTAGGGTTCAGGGTAGCCCTTAAATACTAAATTTAAGGGCGTGTTTAGGTCTGGGGGGTTAGTAGCCAATGGCTACTAGCCCTGAGGGTGGGTACACCCTCTTTGTGCCTCCTCCCAAGGGGAGGGGGTCACAATCCTAACCCTATTGGGGGAATCCTCCATCTGCAAGATGGAGGATTTCTAAAAGTTAGTCACCTCAGCTCAGGACACCTTAGGGGCTGTCCTGACTGGCCAGTGACTCCTCCTTGTTTTTCTCATTATTTTCTCCGGCCTTGCCGCCAAAAGTGGGGCCTGGCCGGAGGGGACGGGCAACTCCACTAGCTGGAGTGTCCTGCTGGGTTGGCACAAAGGAGGTGAGCCTTTGAGGCTCACCGCCAGGTGTGACAATTCCTGCCTGGGGGAGGTGTTAGCATCTCCACCCAGTGCAGGCTTTGTTACTGGCCTCAGAGTGACAAAGGCACTCTCCCCATGGGGCCAGCAACATGTCTCGGTTTGTGGCAGGCTGCTAAAACTAGTCAGCCTACACAGATAGTCGGTTAATTTTCAGGGGGCACCTCTAAGGTGCCCTCTGGGGTGTATTTTACAATAAAATGTACACTGGCATCAGTGTGCATTTATTGTGCTGAGAAGTTTGATACCAAACTTCCCAGTTTTCAGTGTAGCCATTATGGTGCTGTGGAGTTCGTGTTTGACAGACTCCCAGACCATATACTCTTATGGCTACCCTGCACTTACAATGTCTAAGGTTTTGTTTAGACACTGTAGGGGTACCATGCTCATGCACTGGTACCCTCACCTATGGTATAGTGCACCCTGCCTTAGGGCTGTAAGGCCTGCTAGAGGGGTGTCTTACCTATACTGCATAGGCAGTGAGAGGCTGGCATGGCACCCTGAGGGGAGTGCCATGTCGACTTACTCGTTTTGTCCTCACTAGCACACACAAGCTGGCAAGCAGTGTGTCTGTGCTGAGTGAGAGGTCTCCAGGGTGGCATAAGACATGCTGCAGCCCTTAGAGACCTTCCTTGGCATCAGGGCCCTTGGTACTAGAAGTACCAGTTACAAGGGACTTATCTGGATGCCAGGGTCTGCCAATTGTGGATACAAAAGTACAGGTTAGGGAAAGAACACTGGTGCTGGGGCCTGGTTAGCAGGCCTCAGCACACTTTCAATTGTAAACATAGCATCAGCAAAGGCAAAAAGTCAGGGGGCAACCATGCCAAGGAGGCATTTCCTTACATAACCCTATTGGGGGAATCCTCCATCTGCAAGATGGAGGATTTCTAAAAGTTAGTCACTTCAGCTCAGGACACCTTAGGGGCTGTCCTGACTGGCCAGTGACTCCTCCTTGTTGCTTTCTTTGTTCCCTCCAGCCTTGCCGCCAAAAGTGGGGGCCGTGGCCGGAGGGGGCGGGCAACTCCACTAAGCTGGAGTGCCCTGCTGGGCTGTGACAAAGGGGTGAGCCTTTGAGGCTCACCGCCAGGTGTTACAGCTCCTGCCTGGGGGAGGTGTTAGCATCTCCACCCAGTGCAGGCTTTGTTACTGGCCTCAGAGTGACAAAGGCACTCTCCCCATGGGGGCCAGCAACATGTCTCTAGTGTGGCAGGCTGCTGGAACTAGTCAGCCTACACAGACAGTCGGTTAAGTTTCAGGGGGCACCTCTAAGGTGCCCTCTGGGGTGTATTTTGCAATAAAATGTACACTGGCATCAGTGTGCATTTATTGTGCTGAGAAGTTTGATACCAAACTTCCCAGTTTTCAGTGTAGCCATTATGGTGCTGTGGAGTTCGTGTTTGACAAACTCCCAGACCATATACTCTTATGGCTACCCTGCACTTACAATGTCTAAGGTTTTGTTTAGACACTGTAGGGGTACCATGCTCATGCACTGGTACCCTCACCTATGGTATAGTGCACCCTGCCTTAGGGCTGTAAGGCCTGCTAGAGGGGTGACTGACCTATACTTGCATAGGCAGTGAGAGGCTGGCATGGCACCCTGAGGGGAGTGCCATGTCGACTTACTTGTTTTGTTCTCACCAGCACACACAAGCTGGCAAGCAGTGTGTCTGTGCTGAGTGAGGGGTCTCCAGGGTGGCATAAGACATGCTGCAGCCCTTAGAGACCTTCCTTGGCATCAGGGCCCTTGGTACTAGAAGTACCAGTTACAAGGGACTTATCTGGATGCCAGGGTCTGCCAATTGTGGATACAAAAGTACAGGTTAGGGAAAGAACACTGGTGCTGGGGCCTGGTTAGCAGGCCTCAGCACACTTTCAATTGTAAACATAGCATCAGCAAAGGCAAAAAAGTCAGGGGGCAACCATGCCAAGGAGGCATTTCCTTACATGGTGTCAGTGCTTTTTGGTTACTAACGGGGAGCATTGGTAATGCAAACAATTGTTCATGAACGATTTACACACTCGATCACTTGAAACAATATGTATATCAACATATTCTTTTATAAAAATGCTGGGATATAGTGCACATAATATTGGTGATATCGCAGAAGATAATAAAAAGCAGCTAAGCTTTCAGTGACTGTGAAAACAGGTAAAAATCATAACATCACAAATTATAGCGCTTAAACCCTCACTGTGCTATCCTCGAGCACTGCTAGTTTTAACGGATGAGGAAATATGCCTTCGTTTCAGAGGTGGTACTCATACCTGGAAAACAGGGTTTGTTGTCTGTTTGGAATAGCTTGCTAGCTATTTCGAGCACAAGGACAAAAGTTAGGCTATTGCATCTGTAAGAACACAATCCTGGCAACAGTTTGCAAAGGCAGAATGGAATGCTTCGCAGAGCCTTGGAACCTTGCTGGAGGCTTCTTTGTTCAAGTTGGAATTAGAATCTGGTGCTGTGTTCATCTGGATCTGCGTCTGTGACTTGGGTGAAGTTTTTATCCTAACTAAGTGGTAGTCCCCGTATATTCAGTCTTATCTAAGATGGAATTTGCATTCTCACCTTGGGAATGTTTTAACATAATAATATAAAAATAGGATGTACTAATAAAGTGAAAATGTCCAAATATATTGCATTGTAGGTGTTATGGTTGTAATATGACCTTGAAAAGGGTACCTGTCCCCAGCCTGATGCTTGGGGGTTTTGCTGATGTCTAGATCTGAATTACTTAACACTTCCACAGTTCTTTGTAAGATAGGCAACTTCCGCACCATAGGCAGACATCTTGGTGATTCTGCATAGTTTGAGTAAAAATGTCTGCCTCTGTGGTCTAAGATGGTGACCTCCACTACCTAGGATCGGCTCGCAGCCAAAGGTAAACAAGCTGAAAAGGCCAACTGAAAAGGAGACTAATGAAAACCTGTCTTGTGTTTTAGAATCTAAAACTAAAAGAAGCCTAAAAGCAAGTGATTAAAATGGATAAAATAATAGAATTGTGGAGGGAAACAGCCATAAGATAGGACATTTCTGGAATAATTTCTAAGCTAAATAGCCACTAAGTTATCACTGAATGTGTTTTTGATTGATGTTGCTTACCAAACATATTTATGTTAATTATACTTCTACAGAATAAAAGCATACGCTAGAAACATGCATTTGAAGGTCAAGAACGTGCTGTGCAGGGCCTTTACCCTGTACGCAGTCCACTCTCTCCGGACACCCTAGCATCCTTGGGTATCTCAGCCTCTACTATGCACATCTTTCATTCTGTATCAATGCCTAAATGGGTAACCAACCTCTTGTGTGCAAACAACCACAAGTGGTGGGCACATACCAGTATTTGCCCTTTAGGGGGGCAAGCTCCCATTACACTCTGTTTGCCTGGTACTGAACCCTTCATAGCTGACCTCTTTTGGGGGATCTAATCACACGCTGGTGAGCAAGTAACTGCTGCGAATGGTCTTCACACTGTGCACCACCACTCATGGGAGAGCACACTCCCTCTGAGATTAGGAGATATTTAAGGCTTGTGTGTGTGACAATTACTATCTCACGCACATAGAAAAACCTTGGAATGGTACTCTTACTTCACAGAGCAAGGGTCTATAAAGTTCCAGTAGTCTGTTTTATTCACTCTCGAGATTATACTCTGCAAGTGTGAAGTGAATTCATAGTTTTAGAAGTCATAATAGCATCTACCAGTAATTTATTGCCCCCGTCTTGTTCCAAGCACCATATAGCAGAATGTTCTTGTATAGTTCGCTATAGCATGCTAATGACACTATTAAAGAGAATCTATTGGTAGAAGTGTTTGCTTATTCTATGGTTACAAGTGTTTGCTTTGCTCACACCGCTAACCGTAATTTAGCTGTAGTATATTATCATGTAGCATAAACAGACGTGACATACAAAACATTTTCTATTTTTAAACCATTAAAAGCTGTTCTAAGAACGAACAAACGTTTGTAATTTTTGTGGAGGTTTTCTAATTTTTAGGAGATTAAACTTTCAAAAAGGGCACCTGAACTTGAGTTTCAAAATAACAATTACTTCTTCTAAAACAAAATGTTTTTCTTCTGGTGGCATTGATGGTCGGACACCAGCTTGTCCCTAGTAGAACCTTTTTGCTCACCCAAGACTACCACCTTGTAGCACTTGCTGAAGTAGATGACTGTATTCTAATAGGCAGAGTTTGCATCAATCTGCCTATACAGGATTGTAGGTGGAGCGGTTTCCAGGTCCAGGAGGGTATTCGGCTGAAGTTGTAGATGTCTCCTCCTTGGGGTGTCCTTATGCAGCATGTCTTAGTTGTCTGATGTGCCATGCCTTCATATGTTTGTTCATCCCAGAATTATCAAAGGAATACTTCTGATAGACTTCTAACACCAATTTTCTCACCATTCAGTATTCCTCAAGCTTCAAACTGGATCTGGAAAATCTTGAGCAGTACCACTGCATGAATGGTGGTGTCAATAGGTACCCTATCTGAAGTGGCGTGAACAGTGTCAAATAGGCTCCTCCCAGATGCTCTGACATTTAAAAAAAATAAATAAAAAAAAATAGAAATGAAGAGGCAAAGATGCTTGTATATCTGGATGGTTGAGTATGCAAGAGATTCAAGCGACTCACAGAGAGCCATTTTAAAAACAGAGCATTCTGATAGGTGCAGGGAGTTTATTTTTTATTTTTTCATTCTTGGGCCCACGGTTAAGACTGTGATGATTGGCTGCCTGCAATGTGAGAAATATTTTGTTGGCAGCCATTACAGGACTCTGGGACAAAGGGCCAGATGTAGCAAGCAGTTTTGCCCATTCTGTGTCTATGGGAAAATGTGTTCGTACATATGGCCCTTAGTTCCTTGTCTTGAAGTAAATAAAAAAAATATATATACATTAGGAGTCAGTCCTGCACTGAACAATTGGGTAAAATACAGGGGGCATCTCTAAGATGCCCTCTGTGTGCATTTTTTAATAAATCCAAAACTGGCATCAGTGTGGGTTTATTATTCTGAGATGTTTGATACTAAACTTCCCAGTATTCAGTGTAGCCATTATGGAGCTGTGGAGTTCGTTTTTGACAGACTCCCAGACCATATACTCTTATGGCTACCCTGCACTTATAATGTCTAAGGTTTTGCTTAGACACTGTTGGGGAAGGTGCCCATGCACCTATTCCCTCACCTGTGGTATAGTGCACCCTGCCTTAGGGCTGTAAGGCCTGCTAGAGGGGTGACATACCTATGCCACAGGCAGTGTGAGGTTGGCATGGCACTCTGAGGGGAGTGCTATGTCGAATTAGTCATTTTCTCCCCACCAGCACACACAAGCTGGCAAGCAGTGTGTATGTGCTGAGTGAGGGATCCCTAGGGTGGCATAAGACATGCTGCAGCCCTTAGAGACCTCCCCTGGCATCAGGGCCCTTGGTACCAGTTACAAGGGACTTACCTGAGTGCCAGGGTTGTGCCAATTGTGAAGACAAAGGTACAGTTTAGGGAAAGAACACTGGTGCTGGGGCCTGGTTAGCAGGGTCCCAGCACACTTTCAAATCATAACTTCGCATCAGCAAAGGCAAAAAGTCAGGGGTAACCATGCCAAGGAGGCATTGCCTTGCACATATATTATTCATGTTAGGTGAAATTTTCAGTAACAACCTAACTTTTTAATCTTAAACCACAAAGTCAACAATTAGATTTCTCAAGAAATTATAACTCATACCCTAAGGCAGAGGTCTTCAAACTTTTTGATGCTGGGACCCCCTCTCAAAATTTTGTAGGTGTAAGGACCCCCCTCCTGACACAAATTTCTAGAACCCGGTACTCCTCATCATCGACAATCATAAATGTCCCCAATTCCCACAGCAAATCATTTTTATGGTCAGGAAATAATTTTAAACAGTGTTTAGCAAGCCAAAGGTTAGTGAGTGCGGGGTGTGGTCAAAGGTGTGGCTAAAAACAAAGGTCCTAATTTATGAGGAATTGGCGTAGGGCAGTGCCGCAAGTCTTCTTGCTACACTGCCCTACGCCAATATAAAAGGGCAGGAAAGAACCGTATTTATGAAATACAGTGCATTCCTGTCCTTTCCCCTGCGCTGGTGCACAAATTGCTCCCTAGCGCCAACGGAGGCGGGATTGTTTTTGTGAAGGAAGGGTTACCTCCTGCACAAAATCAATCCATAGAGGCATTTTTCTCTTTCTATATGTGTGGCAGAATGCAACACATATGGAAAGAGGAAAAAACGAGGAGAAATTAAACATTTTTCCTAATTATGCCTACTCTGGGGAGGTGTACTGTTTTGGAACTGCTCTAGTTTACGTGATTTTGTCAATCTGGTGAGGTGTCAAAACCCATGGGTTTTGCGTTGGAACAGCCACCACAATGCCCATGGGACGCCTCCTTGGTGCAGAGTAAGGCAACGCATCGACTTGCACTGCTTTGCCTTACTCCATATCTATGCAGCCATGCAAAGCTATGCATGGTGGCTTTGCGTCGCCTCATAGGTATGAGTGAGAGGCTTGTGCTGCCAGAGCGTCAAAAAGTGATGCTCCAGGAGGTGCAAGTCTCTAATAAATAAGCCCCAAATTATTATGTATGTTTTTTTAAGTCTTTCACCGTCGGGTACATACATATAAAATAACAGCAAGCTTAAATGAAAAATAAATAAAAGAATGATGTTACTCATTTGGAAATGTACTGTAGTGCATTATGAAACTTCTATTAGTTAATGCACTGCAGAGGTCTGTGTGTAACCAGAGAGCAACATAATTAAATCTTGGTTTGTGCAGTGGAGAATAGTGACTTGTATATTTTTAGTGCCACAAGGTCACAGCCTGTGACAGAAAGCACTGTAAACATATGAGGCATTATTTAATACTTGCATTACACACAATATAAGATAAGCCACTACAAAAAGCTTTAAGATAAAAGGGTGCTTCCAAAATGTAGATTTAAGTAATACAAGACCTATGCTATACCATTTTTAGGGCCGAGCCTGCGTTGCATTTGCTCGCGCATGCGTATCGCAGCGAGACGCTTTAGTGTTTAGAAAAGGGCTCGGAGCCCTGTTGACGTCACGTCAGTGTTTATTGGTTCGTGGGCTTGCCTAATAAAATCTGCTTGCTTTCATTAGTCGAAGGCATGCATACGTCATGCCTTTTCCGGTGGCTAGCCCTCTTCAAGCGCAGCGACCAAGTACAGAAAACATGCGAGGCTCGCTGTTTTCCATCAGGCTCGTGGACTACTTTTTCTCTAATTTACTAGCGCGATCTCCCTTGGCCGAAGTCGAGCGCTTTACACAGTTTGCACTTTTTCGGGTTACGTATATAAATGCACTTTTGCCGATGGGTGAAAAGTCGGGTTAGGAGTTTACAACGCTATCAGCTCTAACATGAGCAAACGCGAGACCGGTTGCATTGCAAATGCTTGTTTAATAGCTGTCCCTGCAACACATTCAGGTGAAGTAAGCACTATGTAAATACAATTACAATTAAAAGCACACACTTCACAGGGCAGTTGTTAACTTTTTGCATTACCACTCAAAAAGAATAAATGTTTGTCATCACCCTTTACATTTGCAGATCTACCAGTAGCACACATTTGCATTTCATTCAGGAAGCAGGAGCTCTAGCACAAAGGCGTCTTCAGCTGTCTGTGTGGCTTTGGACAGACAAGTGAGGCTGGGGGAATGCACGACCCCTTGCCCAGCACGCCACGGCCCCCCTGGGGGTCGCGACCCACCGATTGAAGACCTCTGCCCTAAGGTAACTATAACTTGTGCCACACATTCATGAGTTTGCTGGTGCAACTCCTGCCCAACTCGAATTTTATGATGCTGTTCACTCCATTTTGGGCCCAAGGCTTTCTCTGCTCCTACAAAGCCAAGAGGCACTCTCGCTGAGTTACCATTGGTGGTTTTGCCCTGTACACCAGCCAGGCCCCCTGGAGCTGCAACCCAATACGGGCTGTCACCAGCACCATCCGAAGAGGAATGAATTCTCCTCTCCGACACCGTTTGATGGAGGCTCTAGCAGTGCCAGGATCATACCCAGCCTCAGCCTTTTTGGACGTTCCCTACTTTCCTGTAGTAGTTGATGACCTAGAGGGTTGTGGTCTCCTGGATTAAGACTACTACCAAAAGAAAACTGGTATGAGTATCTGTGAATGCTAGTGGTCTGCACACCTGGTTTCTTCTCCAGGCCATGCCACAGACTGAGGCAATTCTTTTGTGACCATGATGAGCTGGGCAACAGAATTTCTTGAATGACCAATGTCTTGACAGAGGTACTTCAACCGGAGGTGAGCTTTGCAGAGGCTCTGCTCTTTGAATGAGGCCTTTACAAACATTCTCTTGGAGGCCTGGGCCAGACCCTGCATGTGTACCCCTATGCACAGGCTGATTGCACAATGCCATCACTCCACCCCTGGAGACCTAGCATTCCTGTCCTGAGAGCCTGGTGATGGATGTGTATTGGACCAATACTCCCATGCGGAATTCAGTTGCACAACTGCTACCCATGGTGTCCTGAGGAGAGTTTCTCCATCCTGAACTAGTCCTTGGTTGGTGGGGATGCAGCAAAGTTAACCATTCGGTGTAGACTGGACACCACTGATATGTTAGGCAGGACCATGGCCTTTACAATCCCATGGTGCTGCCAAGCCACGTTGCAATTCACTGGGTTTTGTGGGGTTGCCCAGTTGTCTTTGACAGTCTTGCCCTTTGATGGTTTCCGCTTCTTTGGTGACGAGGCTGACACAGCTCTTCCAGAAGTGCTTGAGTACTGAGTCATCATCATATTCTTGGAACTCTCCCTGGACTCCCGCCACCAGCAACAATTCTTTCACCCCTTTCTTGGCCACAATCGTGGATGCCACATCCAGCGTGCACTCCAGTTCCTCTGTCCCTCACTTGCTTCAACCTCTAAACCTCCATAGTTGGTTCTACCCACCACCAACCAGATGGGTGTGCATGGGTCGGGTACCTCCTATCCCAGTGGGAAGCAATAACATCGGACAAGTGGGTGTTGCATATTGTTCAGAAGGGTTATACTGTACCCTACATGGAGGCTCCACCACCCTTGCTGCCATCCCCAGAACCGCTGACTGAGAACCATCTTTATGCTCCATCAGGAAGTGCAGAGAAGCTATTGAGAGGGAGCCAGCATCAGAAGTAGCACATGATTGGTGTCCTGCTACTTTCTGGTGCCTAAAAAGAACCAAGGCCTTTGCCCTGTCAATGTCTTTCTATTGAAGGGGAAATTCAAGGTGCTCATGTTGTCTCACGTTTGGTCTGCCCACCATTCCAGTGACTGGATGGTAGCATTAAACCTTCTAGACTCTTATTTCCACATTCTGGTCCTGCAGGCACACAGGCTTAATCTGTCGTTCACAGTAGGCCAACATCTATTCTATGGTAGACCTGCCTTCACTAGGGTTCACTATCAACATGTCAGTCACACCTGACTCCCTCTTGGATGCCTCCTTTTATCAGTCATTCTGAACACAGTACATTTCTACACATATCCTCCAGAACAGGATATTCGGGCTATGATGGCAATGTTTTGGCCTCAGTCCTGGATTTTGATGAGGCTGCCTATGAGGCAGCTGGGACTCATTCCCATCCTGCTGCTGAAGCACTCTTGATTGCATATGCGGACCCTGCTGTGGGTTTTGAAGTCCCAGTGCACACAGTGCCATGGGAATATCTTCGACTTGGTCCAAATTTCGGAGGAGACTGCCAAAGATTTACAGTAGTGGTTGGCGAACTGTGATTGGACCAGCGGCAGACCCCCTCTTCCTGCCCCACCTTGGACTGACAGTGCTGACAGACGCATCACTTATGGGCTGGCTATCTGGGAGAGGTAAAGATCAGAACTTTGGTCTCTGAGGGGATCCCAGATCCACATCAACCTCCTGAAGCTTAGGGTGATTCGCTTGGCATTAAAAGATCAACTTTTTTTTTTTAATCAGATTCACATGAATGAAAAAGGCAATACCGTGCAGAAGAGAATTGTCCCTTGATGGATTGTACTTTGCATTAAAATCTACCCACTTGCTACGAAGCATCCTCCTAAGGGCCATTCCATGAGGGCCAAGGCAGCTACTTCTGCCTTAGCACGTGGGGTACTTGTCCAGCATATGTGCCAAGCTGCTACATGGATGCCACTCCACACATTCACAAAGCACTAACGCTTGGACAGGCATTTTGCCTGTTTCTTGGTATGCCCCAGTTCGAAGACATACCTTGGTGCCAGGGGGGTTGATTGAGCATCTATTCTAAGGTGCGGGATCTGTGGTTAGAAGTCTCTACCAGAAGAAGCATTACAAAAGCATAACAAAGGGAACTAACTGGAGACTCCTCACTGATCCTCTCCTGATTCTGCGAACTGGGCTCTTCACCCTAACATTCCGTTTATGCTGCACACCAGTCAAACAGTCATTCTGATGTGGCTCAGCGTGTTTGGTGTAGAAATAGTGGCAAAAAAAAACTGTCAGGGTAGTGCCTATATAGGCACTGTGCTCATCGCTTTTGAGACAGAGGAAATCGGTGCTATCAGCCAGCACGGAGAGGTACTGCGTAAGGTTTTCCAGATCCATTATGATGCCTGGAGAGTATTCTCAGGTGAGAAATCTGAGGTTATATAGTCTCTGCAAGGTAAAGCATTACAGAGCATAAGTAACTTGTTCTTGGATGTATCCCTTCTGAATTCCTTGTTGCAGAGATTGCATGGCTCGTTCTTTGCCAACACTTAAGTTCTCTTATGGAGTGATGGAGAAAAACAGCCACATAACAGACTTTATAAAGGTTCTTGGTTGTTTCTCTCCCATGTTCTTTTTGTCTGCCCTCTCAATATGTAATTCATCTAAGTTAAAATCCCCCAAAAATCGGAAGCCTGAAAAAAAAAAAAGAGGAGGAGCAGATAGCACAAGAAGTTGGATACACACAAATGCTAAACCAGTTAAAGTTGAAAGGGTGTAAATGGAGTAAGACAGTGATTACAAACAATAAGATGTCCTTCCTTTGTGTCCATAAGTACTCCTGTACCATATTTAGGCACTATAGTACCACCACACCTAAAAAACATGGAAACTTCACAAAAAGACACAAGGTATCATCATTAATAGTGTGTAGGAAGTTGGCTCTGTATGCACTATTTCAAAGTAAGGAATAGTATGCACAGAGTCCAAGGGTTCCCCTTAGAGGTAAGATAGTGGCAAAAAGAGATAATACTAATGCTCTATTTTGTGGTAGTGTGGTCGAGGAGTAGTGTTAAGCTGTTAATGTTGCAAGGAACAATAAGGGATTGCAACCCAAACAGACATAAGAGGCTCTCACTAATTGGTTCAGTTGTAATTAAACCATATAAATGTACACTTGGTATCGTACATCTACATCTCATGAAAGCACCCTACACATAGGTGATTCTGGTAAACCAGTGTTGTATATCGACCTTTTACTGTAGGTTCCCTGCAAGTATTCGTAGGTGTTAGTCGCACTAGCCACACACCTCGTGCCAATTAATTGCTAAAATGACTACAACAAGGTCAGGAAAAAATGGGACCAGTGCACAAGCTGCCCAAAAGAAAGAGGCCCCTGCTCAGGAGAGGCAGCACACAAATATTAAGCAAAGGATGGCAGCCTCCTGTTAGCAGAGGAAGTACTTATCTACACTTTTGAGGGAAAGATGGATGATGACCCACCGCAGCCACTTGGTCAAAGAGATATGTTGGCCACAGGAGAAGGCCTAAGAACGCAAAATCTTCAAAATACTTGAAGATCTCCGACTACTTTCAGTGAAATAAAAAGGTGGAAATCTGACACCCTCACCTCCCCTTGGATTTGGCGTCGGTCCAGGCCTTGGGCCCATTTATGAGCCAGAATCTCAAGAGGAATGCGCCGTGTCCTGGGCCAGGTAGCAGCATTTATCACCACAGATTCCACCATCTCAGTTCTCACCATTACTACGATTGCCACACCGACCTTTGACCTCAGTGGTAATCGTTTCCAGCGTACTAAGTGGGAGGGAACCTGCCACCTAACATCCCACCACCCCTTCATATGACAAAGTGGGAAAGACAGCACGCAAGGAAAGGCAGAAATTGGATTTATATGACCAAATAGCAAGCTCAAGAAAGAACCAATGAGAGGGGTCATGGTCCCATGCAACTGGAAGTGGATATAGAGCACCGGTGCCGAGAGCCAGGAACAATGAGAATGACCCATCACCAGGTATGGGTGGAGAAGACTATTTCGAGACCAAAAATGAAGTAAGCGGCAACAGTGTTGTTACTGTGGGGGGTGATTGGGAGGGGTTCAAAGGTCAGTAACGTTCCCGGGAAATGAAATCCTCAAACAGGTGTGGTGGCTATAGCATATTGGATGATGCCAACAGCTGTCTGGGCCCTGCTATGGCTCACCCTGGTCTGGCCCAGAGGGGCAAGGGTATTTCATCATCTTTGTACTGCCTAGATGCCAGGAAAACCAGGGGGTAAGGAGAAATCCAACAAGAATTGATGTTGGCACATAATATAATGCTACACTGTGTTCAGGAGGATAGCAGGGCAGGGATGGTAGGGGAGGGGAGGAGAGGAGAGAATAGAATCCCATCCAGGCACTGTGTTAGTCTGCAATCAGAGTAGAAGCCAAGGCAGTAGTCATCCACAGGAGAGGCTAGCACAGCAAAAAATGCCAATTCATGACCAAGGAGGCTTCGTTGTCTAAATTGCTCCAATATTCTAAAGTAAATCGAGGGCCTATTGGGCCTTGCAGGAGTGGAGTCTCTGGATATTTTGTTCATTACATTTTAGGCACTGCAACATAAGCAAGTATCGGAACCCACACTGGTTACTTTTAACTCGCTAAACACCAGCTGAAATTATGACTTTCAAGGGGCTGTTGAAGAGCCTGGGTATAAAAATTGCACTATCCACTGTTACTCCTGGTGCAAGACCAGCCCGCCAGCAAGAGTGGAACCCACTGCCCATTCCGCCTGAAACGAAAAGCGAGGCAGCAAGTATCTTCAACCCTGAAAAGTGCAGTAGGCCAGTCATCCAGCACAAGTGGAATTTCTGGGTTGATGATTCAATCAACTAAGGCCCTGCCAGTAGTTGGTCAAGGAACAAGAGTGGTAACCAAAACGGATGAAATAGAGTATTGGAGCTGGCTCCCATCTGTGCTTTCTGCAGCACGTCAACCGGACGACTATGTGTACTGAAATGAGAAAATCCTTGGAAACCATATGATAAAGCGCTGCACCCTAAAAATTTGAGCTTGGAATCTGGGGGGCATAGCACAGAAAATTGATGACCATCGCTGTCAGAGTATTTCAACAAATTTGACATGATCGCCATGCAACAGACGGGCACAATCCAGTATGCCCTTAATCAAGTTCATTGAATTCTGGTGAGTAAAAGCAGCACCCGTGCAAGAGCAAAAGATGGACTGACACCTTGTGTGAACTTCAAACTTATAGCAAAGGTCACAATGTTAGATATTAACAAGCCTTGGTTACTGGTGCTTCACCTGGAAGACTGGGATAGGCAGCAGACAATCCTGCTATTCCTGGTCAACATCTACGTTACCCAAGGGGGAAAAAAGAGTAATAGTTGAGAAACTAATCGATCTGCTTTTGGAGTGGAATGGTGAGCCGCAGATGGTGAATTTGGTACTCACTGGTGACTTACATATGATCCTCTTCCAGGATACAGACTAGGAGGAAGAAGAAGCATTACGTGCCCTGCCTGTCACAAGTTACTCCCTCCCCTTAGAAGAGAAAAACTTGGGGAAAAAAAATTGTAGGAAGTTGGCTCTGTATGTGCTATTTCAAAGTAAGGAATAGCATGCACAGAGTCCAAGGGTTCCCCTTAGAGGTAAGATAGTGGCAAAAAGAGATAATACTAATGCTCTATTTTGTGGTAGTGTGGTCGAGCAGTAGGCTTATCAAAGGAGTAGTGTTAAGCATTTGTTGTACATACACACAGGCAATAAATGAGGAACACACAATTCCAGGCCAATAGGTTTTTGTTATAGAAAAATATATTTTCTTAGTTTATTTTAAGAACCACAGGTTCAAATTCTACATGTAATATCTCATTTGAAAGGTATTGCAGGTAAGTACTTTAGGAACTTTGAATAATTACAGTAGCATATATACTTTTTACATAAAACACATTTAGCTGTTTTAAAAGTGGACACAGTTCCTGGGGGAGGTAAAGTATTGTTAGTTTCTGCAGGTAAGTAAACCACCTACGGGGTTAAGATTGGGGTCCAAGGTAGCCCACCGTTGGGGGTTCAGAGCAACCCCAAAGTCACCACACCAGCAGCTCAGGGCCGGTCAGGTGCAGAGTTCAAAGTGGTGCCCAAAACGCATAGGCTTCAATGGAGAGAAGGGGGTGCCCCGGTTCCAGTCTGCCAGCAGGTAAGTACCCGCGTCTTCGGAGGGCAGACCAGGGGGGTTTTGTAGGTCACCGGGGGGGACACAAGTCCACACAAAAAGTAAACCCTCAGCAGCGCGGGGGCGGCCGGGTGCAGTGTGCAAACAAGCGTCTGGTTTCCAATGGGAGTCCATGGGAGACCAAGGGGTCTCTTCAGCGGTGCAGGCAGGCAAGGGGGGGCTCCTCGGGGTAGCCACCACCTGGGCAAGGGAGAGGGCCTCCTGGGGGTCACTCCTGCACTGGAGTTCCGATCCTTCAGGTCCTGGGGGCTGCGGGTGCAGGGTCTTTTCCAGGCGTCGGGATTTCAGAGTCAGGCAGTCGCGGTCAGGGGGAGCCTCGGGATTCCCTCTGCAGGCGTCGCTGTGGGGGCTCAGGGGGGACAACTTTGGTTACTCACGGTCTCTGAGTCGCCGGAGGGTCCTCCCTGAGGTGTTGGTTCTCCACCAGTCGAGTCTCACGCCTTTTGCGGGGATTGCAGGGGTCTTTAAATCTGCTCCTCTGGATACAAAGTTGCAGTCTTTGTTGAACAGAGCCGCTGTTCTCAGGAGTTTCTTGGTCTCTTGGAAGCAGGGCAGTCCTCTGAGGATTCAGAGGTCGCTGGTCCTGGGGAAAGCGTCGCTGGAGCAGTTTTCTTTGGAAGGCAGGAGACAGGCCGGTAGGACTGGGGCCAAAGCAGTTGGTGTCTTCTTTCTTCTTCTGCAGGGGTTTTCAGCTCAGCAGTCCTCTTCTTCTGTAAGTTGCAGGAATCTAAATCTTTAGGTTCAGGGAAGCCCTTAAATACTAAATTTAAGGGCGTGTTTAGGTCTGGGGGGTTAGTAGCCAATGGCTACTAGCCCTGAGGGTGGGTACACCCTCTTTGTGCCTCCTCCCAAGGGGAGGGGGTCACAATCCTATCCCTATTGGGGGAATCCTCCATCTGCAAGATGGAGGATTTTTAAAAGTTAGTCACTTCAGCTCAGGACACCTTAGGGGCTGTCCTTACTGGCCAGTGACTCCTCCTTGTTATTCTCATTATTTCCTCCGGCCTTGCCGCCAAAAGTGGGGCCGTGGCCGGAGGGGGCGGGCAACTCCACTAGCTGGAGTGCCCTGCGGTGCTGGAACAAAGGGGGTGAGCCTTTGACGCTCACCGCCAGGTGTTACAGCTCCTGCCTGGGGGAGGTGTTAGCATCTCCACCCAGTGCAGGCTTTGTTACTGGCCTCAGAGTGACAAAGGCACTCTGCCCATGGGGCCAGCAACATGTCTCGATTGTGGCAGGCTGCTAGAACCAGTCAGCCTACACAGGTAGTTGGTTAAAGT
This sequence comes from Pleurodeles waltl, assembly GCF_031143425.1. Taxonomy (NCBI): domain Eukaryota; kingdom Metazoa; phylum Chordata; class Amphibia; order Caudata; family Salamandridae; genus Pleurodeles; species Pleurodeles waltl. Next base: position 1,092,091,977 of record NC_090437.1, read on the forward strand.
TTCAGGGGGCACCTCTAAGGTGCCCTCTGGGGTGTAGTTTACAATAAAATGTACACTGGCATCAGTGTGCATTTATTGTGCTGAGAAGTTTGATACCAAACTTCCCAGTTTTCAGTGTAGCCATTATGGTGCTGTGGAGTTCATGTTTGACAGACTCCCAGACCATATACTCTTATGGCTACCCTGCACTTACAATGTCTAAGGTTTTGTTTAGACACTGTAGGGGCACAGTGCTCATGCACTGGTGCCCTCACCTATGGTATAGTGCACCCTGCCTTAGGGCTGTAAGGCCTGCTAGAGGGGTGACTTATCTATACTGCATAGGCAGTGTGAGGTTGGCATGGCACCCTGAGGGGAGTGCCATGTCGACTTACTCGTTTTGTTCTCACCAGCACACACAAGCTGGCCAGCAGTGTGTCTGTGCTGAGTGAGGGGTCCCCAGGGTGGCATAAGATATGCTGCAGCCCTTAGAAACCTTCCCTGGCATCAGGGCCCTTGGTACCAGGGGTACCAGTTACAAGGGACTTACCTGGATGCCAGGGTGTGCCAATTGTGGATACAAAAGTACAGGTTAGGGAAAGAACACTGGTGCTGGGGCCTGGTTAGCAGGCCTCAGCTCACTTTCAATTCAAAACATAGCATCAGCAAAGGCAAAAAGTCAGGGGGTAACCATGCCAAGGAGGCATTTCCTTACAAAAATTATAAGGGCATGTGAACCTCCTGGGATGATAATGTTAAATGACCGCTTCCGAGGGTATATTCCTCCATCCTGGACAAGGTGCTCAGACGCAAATTCCCTCCTTGACTACACCAGAGTAAGTGCCAGTTTCTTCAGTAGGGTAATTGATTTCAAAATTTATCAGAGACTGGAGAGCGATTATTGGTTGCAAAACATTTGGCTCAGAGCCAATACACCAGCATTGGAATGCAACTGGATAGTGCAGGCAGGTGTTCACACCAAGAACTTAAAATGCCTTAAATGTGGAGCCCAAACGATATTCAAGACTTGGCAAGTGAGGCGATGGAGATCCTGAAAGTGGCCTCAACCAGCGAACATGACCCAATAATTGCCTGGGAAAGCCTTTAGGATTGTTTAGCAGCAAAGCATCCAGTTACCACCTCACATGAGGGCTCAAGTATCAACAGGAATATAATTTGGCTGATAGCAAATCTGACTTATTAGAACATGGTTCAATTAAAACCTCCGACAGCTGCGGTGTTCGGCACAAAATATGGCACTATTAAAGTGGCTTCTAGGTTCTCACAGGGGATTGAAAAGAGAGGTCTGGCTGAATAAGAAGATACATTCTGAAGCTCTATGGACCAAGATTCTTCATTCTTCAAAACAAAATGACCATAGGCAATTTTGGAAGTTAACTAATGAGCTTGACAAGGGCCCCAGGGCAGCAAGCACCACTAGCATAAGCGAGGAGGAATGGGCGAACTTCCTAAGAGAGCATTATAAAGTATGCATGGATATTGTTACTGCCATGGGATCTCATTTAAGCCTAGCAGATATGCCAAAGCTGCCTTTGACTGTCCCCCCCGGGAGCAGCTTTGGGAAAAGATACACTGTTGGGGGATCCTGCTAAAAGTTGCTAAGGGCAATTCAGCTGCTATATTCAAGAACCTGGGTGAAAATTGAGGTAGGAGATGGACTGCGCTTTTCCAGAGAAGTTAGCACATTTCTATTCAATTTGTTTATCTTGGATGTATAACTGTCCCTCGCTTAAGTGGTATCACATGCACTGAGTCTTGGAGGACAACAGCTGTGAAACATTCTGTATGCAGATGATCTTCTATTGTTAAGTAACACCAGAGTAGGTCTACAAAGATTGATCAATAGGCTAACAGAGTATTCAGATAATAATCAGCTGGAAATTAACTTTAAAAAGACCGCAATTATAGCATTAAACCACTGGATGGCCAAACATAATAAATGGCATCTCAGTGGGTCAACGATAGACGAAACCGCATCATATACGTATATAGAGTTTAAATTGCAATCCAACGGGTCTTTTGTTGCACAAAAAAGGCTATTGAAGCTAAAGGAGATCCACTAAATTATGCCTTTTCCAATCTTAGCAAACATCTATGGGTCATAATCTTAAGGCACTGATCACGGTGATAAAATCAAAGCGGATTTCTACTTTAACTTATGGAGGGAAAATAATATTAGGGGAGGACGTATCCATCCTTGAGAGGCTCATATTGCGAACATGTAGGCAGGTGTCTTGGTTACCTAAGTTTGTCTCCCCTGCTCAAGTAAGGCTTAGCCAGACAAGGGGCTTTTGTTAAATGTTGCCATCACCTAAGGAGTGTCCCTGAAAGGACACTACCGTATCTCATTTGGGTCAAAAGTAATTTAGAAAGGGTTAAAAGTCACTTCGCTAAATACTTACAGAATAGAGAATCTTGGTATTTCAGACTTATGGCAACTAAGTGTATGTGATACTGTCTTTAAGAAGACCTTGAAAAAATGCATTCAGCAGAAAAGCCGTCTGGAGTACAAAATGTTATTAGCAAAACAAGCCCATGGGTGGTTGGTGATAAACTCATATGATACCCCCAAGGAACAACTCTATTTTGGGGCAGCACTCTCTTTGACCACCAAGAATGAACTTATGAATATGCATTTGGGTCTCCTCCCCTCATTGGATTTTACTCCGAAATGGCAGATAAAGGGGCAATCGGAGAACAAATGGTGCAGTTTGTGCCAGCAAACAAATGAGACATCTATGCTAAGCTATTGGTATACTCTGGGGCCTGATGTGCAGAGAGTTTTTACCCACTGGAGTCAGCACCTGCAGGTCGGCAGCCATTGAGGCTTTAAATCCTCAAAATCTCATATTGAATGCTCATCTGGTGCCATATTTAACCATCTTTAAAGACCAGATAAAAGCACTATCAGTGACTTCAGCGGTGTATTGGACAATGGGATTTGGAGGCCCCAATCTCTAACGTAGTGGGCTGAGATGTTATGAATTGCTTCATTGGCTGGGTTGCTGGGCGTGGAGTACGAGGAATTGATCCCTATCCCACCCATGGGGTACTGTGAACGAGTTGCTAGGGGCTGAATATGAGTAACATTTACTACTATCCCGATTATGTAGGCAATATAGCAACAGGCATCTAACTATGTTTCACTGCACCTAGCCTAGGGAAGATGCAAAGAGCAATATTTGAGTTTTACTGGCATTGCATTGCAGGTTACTGGTGCAGATCCAGAGAAACACCATAGAGATGAAAGCCTTGAAAGTACTCCGTGCATTCAGGGCCTTTTCATCTAGGGTGAGGAGCAGTTGTGTATTTGGCTGACAAAATTATTTGTACACAGTAGGACTCTTCAAGGGTTGCCGGTGGGGTGGTATAAACAATGAAGAGTGTGGGACTCAATGCAGATCCTTAGGCTACCCCAAAAACCAGAGGCTTTGGTTCTGGAGCCAGCCATAAAGATGAATGCATGCAGCTGGAGCTGAGGCAGATTTGCAGGAGTGCTGTTACGCCTGTTGTGTAATTTTAAAACTAGTGCTTTAGTTCACTAATGTATGTACCTGCTTTGCCTGCTGTCTTGCAAACTTTTTGCCCCCCTTGGCTTAACATGGTTGGCTAGCGCTGTAGGTCAGCAGGTTTGGCAAAGCCAGCCAAGTGAAGCAGTGGGAGATTGGGTTAAGTTAGATGCAGTATGACCCCCCTCCCCAAATACCACCATAATGCTACACATATTCTGACTGAAGTGGTTATATTTATGGTTTATATTCAATCATAGTGTTCATTGCATGACCTTGCTTTTTTGGGTTGCTAAGGTTTTGGGGTGCATGCCATTATATATATCAGCCCATCTGGCTCTCAGTCCCTGCCCTTCAACCCTTAACTCTCTGGTCCAAGAGCTGGAAATACACTGCGAATATCTAGAACTCACAGCATGAAAGGCAGGGGGGGCAGGGGGCATGAAGGGTATTGCGAGTTCAGTTACTCTGTGACCTCGGGTCAAAACCAAATAAACTAATTAAAGTATTGGCCATGTTGTCTGCAGAAGGTGGCATCTTGGGGAGGATTGGAAACTGACCCTATGGTTGGAAACTGCCCAATAACTAGCAGTATGAACACTCAGCCCCTCTGCTAACTGCGTAATCACGTTGTTTATGCACCGTTGACTAGATAGTGCTCATGATTGAGGCGGAGGTAACCAGAAGCCTGCTGTGTCGGAAGAGCCTCCTTACAATATGCTGGGTGAGGAGAAGCAGGAGTAAGAGCAAGTAGAGGACTTTAAGCAGAATTGGTATACGTACTGAAAAGAAAAGCGAGAAAATTATGCGATGCCTCTTGGGTGGCAAATAAAATTAAGGTACAGGAAGCAGGGGTCAAAGCTCTGGATATAAATTTAGATGGATTGAGCCTCCCCCTTCCCCCATCCTATAATACGCTGGATGAGCCAAGAGATCTTTCAGGGGAACTTTCCAGCACATCATTCTATTGTCTTTTGAAGAGCTTGAGGCCCTTAATGGGACTACTATAGGAAAACTTAGCTTTGTGAACACTGCATGCAGGAGAGCCTTGGAGATGGACAGTGCTAAAGCAGTCACAAAACTGGATTTTACAAAGATGTAGGTTCCCTGGCGGGTGATCTACAGCAGCAACCTCCAGGAAAATACACTATCAACCAGAAATAATCTTTTGAGCTGAACCACCAATCTGTTAAAAGTACCCCAAAAGAGGATATACATTTATCTTGTGTAAAAGGAGAGCAAACACTGAAATTTGTAACAGAGCACGGAACAGTCACAGTAGTGAGCCTTGGCTGGAAAGATGCTAAATAAGAAGACTTTTCTGAGCCATGAAAGAGAAAACCTAGAATATAACAAGGAGGCAAAACCAGCTGACACAATGCAAATGGACTCTCAAATTGAGGTGGAAAAACATAGAAAATAATCATCCTGACCCAGATGAGTAGAATAATTATGGTACAATGTGTCATAGCTGTGGGACACCTTTAGTGCCTAGGTTGGACACCCTTATTTTAGCATTAGGCCTATGTCCTGTGCCCTTTATACTCCCATACATTTCATTTTGTTTTCATATTTTTTTTAGCAAAGTCTGCTTTTAGGTAGTTTTTATATTTTCCTCATTCTAGGAAGACAGTTTGTGCTGTGCATTCTATCAGCCATTGTACAAAGTGCACTCTTTGCCTTGTTCACGGCTGTCATGTACGGTATGCTACTTGTATTGCCATCTCAGGAGCCAGTTCCTATCCACAAGATACACCAAAGTGCACCATTCCGTTAGGCCTGACCTCTGTATGGGTTATTATACAAACAACACATATGCCTAAGGAGGGTAGAGGGCATTCCAGTCATGATCGTCCTGGGAAGTGTATCACACTACAGACAGCTTTGCTGATCCTGGCACTTACTCTTCAGCTTCCTGAGCGAATTTCCATCTAGACAACAGACAAACTCCTGTTCTCTTATTCAGGCACGGGGTTTGAAATACTCCTTTAGATTAGTACAGGAACGAAGGGTCACAACCACTATGCTCTCAGATCTAGACATAGGGTTTTAAGCAGGAACCTCAAGACTATCTAGAATCATACAAAATGGTGGGGTTGTTTATACTCTTTACCCTGGTTGTAATGATGATTACCATAATATGCCTTATTATTGCAGCCCATGCTTTTTATACTAGGATGCAATTACTTCAATAAATGCATTGAAAAACAGTTTGCATCTTGTGTCCCGCCTTGGCATGTTTGAGTCACTGAGTAATTGATGAAAGGTCTGATCTCTTTCCATGACTTTCCCAAGGAGTCCGTGCCAGGTCTAGGTTGCCTCAAATCGCCTCTTCCCTTCCAGGGTTGGGTGAGGCACTGCTGGCTAGCCAGGATTTAGGCCGACAGCTTCCAAGGTGGTGTGGCACTGACTCAACCTCCTGCTGCAGCGCCACAAAATCCTAGCTATTATTTACACTGAATAGTAGATTCTGCACTAGAGGACAATGGATCGAAGCAACATAGGTTTGAGGGGATGTCATCAATGAGTATTATGAGTATCAACAAAAGTCAACATAATCAATAATACTAAACATTGCTAAATAACCACACAAGTTTATTAAGATTTAATTAATTTATTTCCATAGATTAACAATGCTAATGTCACAAAAATAACTCTCAAACACAAATGCTAAACATATAAGATCAATAGCGGTTGGTTAAAGCGTTTTATATATCTCAATCATCTGATTAGGACAACCAAACAAAATATCACTAAAAGTATCACACTTATTGATATTACAAAAAACTGTAATAATGGCAAAGTATACATTTGTTCAGCATTCAAATGATTTCAAGATAGGTCATGAGCATTCCAAAATGAATTCCCTTACTAACCACAAATTAGCATCAACATGTTGGGCTTCATGTGAAAAGAATTTAGTAACACAAATTTAGAAAAACTCTAACTTGATTAATAAAAATATTATTAATGTGCAGCAATTTAATCATTAGTTGCAGCTGGTACCTGAAAAGCAAAAGAGACCCATCATACAATACAATGACATACATTACCAATAATGAACAGCTAATAGCTTGCTTCGGCCAGGGGACACCATCAGTTGTATCATTAGAAGATTTGAACCTAACATCCTACTCAGCTAGACTGGAACCTCTACTCTCCTCGCGTCTCCTCGTTCTCCTCCATTCTCCAACTCTCAACTAAAATGCCACTCTAACACTCACCGCCACCAGGAATCCTACCCAGCTGTTATACTACATATTAATAAGCTTATAATTGGTCAATTTATGGGGTGGTTATGCTTTCAGACAATCAACAACTAAATTGATGACCTAAAATACAACAATTCTACATTAACTAGAACATTTTCTTCAACAGTATCGTTTCCTCTTCCGTCTCATCTGTGGCTCTATTGTTTCATCGCTTCTCAAATGCCTCATCTCAGGAAAAAACTTTTACAGTTTCTCTTTACTTCCATCCTCGAGGAAACACCAAAACTTTGTAACATTCTCAAACAATAGGACATTTCAACTTATGCAATGCTTGGTTAAAACATGACCTTGTAAGACATAACGCAGCAACCCACTAGGGGTAGCTGTGAACAGATCTACACAAACATATAAGCTTTGAATTATGGAAAAAAAAACATCACATTTAGGTAGACTTTTGTTCAGTTAGGAACAGAAAATGAACACTAAATCATTTTTCAAAAGTTATTCGTTTTACATGTTAAGTCATTACACATCTTAATATGAAGATCATTAATAAACATATTAGAAAATTCACACTCTCGCGATCCCTCCTCTGATAACTATTTGTCATCACATTAACCCATAATAAATTCATTTATTATCATCAATTTCAAAATTTTGTCTAATTTGTTTTTTCATTATTTATTTTTCTTCTTTTAATCCCTCTTAAGAATTTATTCAGTTGGATTTCAAAATTACTTTTCCGATTTTCTTCTTTTAAAACATGTTATCACTTTTTATGTTCCCCAAATGCCAATTAAACAAAATACAATTATTGATATCCATTTTACTATTGTCAGTATACTATTTCTCCCCACATTGCTAAACCAGTTTCCCACAGCTTTAATCCCTTTACCAGCTTTTTCCCAAACTGTAGTTTCTGTTAGTTCTTTTAGATTTTCACTATTAGTATTTGTTACATTTTTAATCAGCTCTTTAACTTTACCTGAATGATCAGGTACATAGGAACAACAATGATTAGAACCCAGTAATTTACAAACTCTGCCCTCTTTCGCCAAAAGAATGTCTAACGCAAGGCGATTCTGAAGTGCCATAGCTCTTGTAGCAGCCAATTCTGTATCCAGAAGAATGATAGCTCCAGAATATCTTGTCAACATGTTACTATTGTAGACAACTTCTTAATTTTGATTGAATTTAGGACTACTCAAACTGAAGGAATTATAGCCCCAAAAATGTCTCCCACAATGCTAGAAATTGATTCTCGCTTGTGTTTCGTTTGAAATTCCATTGCTTCAGGAATCTTACTTAAGTCTTCCAACTGATAGATCTTTGGAAAGAATATTCCCAAATAACATTTTCCATACCATCCTCTAGGAAGACAGTTAATATGCATTTCTTCCACAAATATAATAAATCCCAGGTACTGGGTGGTCCTGTCCATTCATCATAAAATCCCATTTACTCCTAAACATAAAAACACGTCTACATTCACTCTTTCCAACAAACGCTCTATCATTTTTACTCCAAGGTCTATATATAAAAAGTTTCACTATGTGCTCAGCATCTATTGTTAGTTTTCCTTGTTTAGTAATGTTAGTATAAACATAATCTAGTCCAGGCTTTCTACTTATAATTCCCTTATCTATCTTTGCCTTTATTTCTCTTCTTCTATCTTCTGTACTATCTAAGAACTTATTTTCTACTGGTGTTAGTAAACAAGTCAGGTTATTCCTATGTGCAAAAGCTGTACCAAAGGTTAAAGTAGGCTCAAAGAAATCTCTCATAATTACTATGTTATTTTCTTTGGCTAGTTTATTCATATAACCTATGACTGTTACAAATGACAATACCATGTCATAGTTTGAATAAAAGTGCTAAATATATTCTTGATTATAGAAATGCGTTAGCAAAAGACTGCAACTTATAGCATAAGTCACCGGTAAGCTATGATAAGTAGTTCCTCCTTCCACTGAAGTCGGAATCTGTGTGCATACATAACAATCTTTCACGTCCATCACCTCAACATACTCATGCAATACGCAACAGAACACATTAGAAGAAAGCTCTTTCTCTTCGTGTAAGTATTTGACATCTATCCTAGATTTATCTTTTGTTAGTGCCTTAGTCAAATCTAAAGAACTATCAATTTTCATTGTCTGGTTGGCTCCATTCATCTCATAAACAGAGACTCCTACAAACAACAATAAACATATTAACACACTCACTACAGACAAACCAATACTAAACACTTTACAACAACTAATCCCACTGTTTTGGTTATGTAAATTATTCATTTTTCTGTAAAAATTTTCTATGGATTTTTAATGCAGAAAAAAACAGTTTTATCACCTCATTATTGAAGTGTTTTCCCCTATCTGATTCAATTGAAACCGTAAAACCAAAACATAGTATTAGTTATCGCAAAAGCAATTTAACCGCTGTAAGACTATCATTTCTCCTTGTTGGGTATGCCTCAATCCAATGACTGAAAATGCACACAATCACCAACACGTATTTCAAACCAGCACATGCAGGCATTTCAATGAAATCCATTTGCATTCTACTGAATGGACCTTCCGCCATACCTATGTTTCCCATGTTGACAATTGTTCCTTTGCCGACATTCATTTGCTGGCAAATTATGCACCTATTATGCACCTAGGGCAAACCAGCTCCGCCACTTGTCTAAATTTTGGATTGCACCAAAAACTCCTGATCATTGCATCTCTTCCTATGTGTGTTTGACCATGGTAGTATCTAGCCATTTGCGTCAACAAGCTGTTTGGCAAGACCACTTTTCCCTCTACTGTTACCCAAATTTCACCTTCTCTTTGTATGCAACAATGTTTTATCCAATCCCTACGCTCCTCTTCTGGAAAATTGTTCTGTATTGCTTTCAGCTCATCTAATGTCTCAACTATCTGCATGGTAAAGTTTGCATATATCTCTTCATTTTCATACATTAATTCCCAATTTCCTTTGAATGAAATTCCATTCAGAGCACTAAATCTTGCTCTGCATAAGCATTTCCCAATGTTACATAGGGGGTCATTACAACATTGGCGGTAAAAGGCGCTTACCGCCGTGCAGAAGACCGCCAATACACTGCAGCGGCGGCGGTATTCCGCCACAGCTATTATGACACACATCTTGGAATCCGCCGAAATTCAGACACCCACACAACACCGCCACACCAAAGGTCAGTGATAAACTGGCAGAAACAAATCCTCCACCTCCACGCCAACAGAAACACGCCCATGCTATTACGACCCACGAATCCACGCAGCGGTCATTCAACAGCGGTATTCCATTGGCGGTACACACCGCCGCGCTCAAAATACACACACATCTCCAAAACACCGCCACATTGGACAATTCAAAATACACACACCTGATACACATACAAACACCACTCCCATACACCCAATTCAATATAAAACACACACCCACAAACCCCTACGACCAAAAAATCACGAACGAAGGCCAGAGAGAGAGCACAGAATAGACAACCCCATCACACAGAGGCACACAACACCATCACCCACACAACATCCACGCACAAAACACCACACACCACTACACTCACCACACTCATCACCATATACACCACCCCACACCTCACCCACACCACCCCATGGCACGCCAAAGACACCCACGCTTCTCCGAGGAGGAGCTCAGGGTCATGGTGGAGGAAATCGTCCGGGTAGAGCCACAGCTATTTGGCTCACAGGTACAGCACACATCAATAGCCAGGAAGATGGAGTTATGGCGCAGAATAGTGGACAGGGTGAACGCCGTGGGACAGCACCCAAGAAATAGGGAGGGCATCAGGAAGAGGTGGAACGACCTATGGGGAAGGTGCGTTCAACGGTCTCCAGGCACAACATTGCGGTACAGCGGACTGGCGGCGGACCCCCACCTCCTCCCCCACAACTAACAACATGGGAGGAGCAAGTCTTGACCATCTTGCATCCTGAGGGCCTCGGAGGAGTCGGTGGAGGATGGGACACTGGTAAGTCAAATCTTAACTATCATATCCCCCACCCTACCTGCATGCTATCACACACCCCCTCCCTCACCCCCTCCCTCACCCCCTCCCCTATCACTACAACTCCTCACTAATGTACCCATGACACAAACCACACATCCCAACACCAAGTCCTGCATGACACAACTAAGCATGGACACCCCTCACTAAAGCATGCCCACTGCACATACCAGAACAACCCCCCAACCATCATCATCACAAACCCACACACAGGAATGCTTGCACTGGGGTACACAAACACCCACCCATTACACACCATTACACACACACACATGCAATAATCATGCTCTTATGCCCCTGCAGGAACCCGAAGGACCGTCACCACACCAGAGGGTCCAGACAACACCACTCCACCCCCAGAAGAGGCCCACAGTGACGAGAGCAGCTCTGCCCTACTGGATCCTGATGACCAGCCCGGACCATCGTGGGCCTCGGACAGTCGGTTCCCCTTGCACAGGCACAGCCCAACACCGACCTTCCACCCTCTGGTAACACCAGCACAGCACCCACCCAGCGGGCCCAAACCTCCCTACCCAGGACAGGTCAATCAGCGGTGTGTCCACCACTACAGGGCACCCAGGCTAACCCACCACCCCAACAACAACAGGGACCTGGGGGCAGTGGTAGTGGGCACACGTCCAGGGGACGGAGGCACAGGAACACAGGGGAACTGGGAGGGCTGCTGTGCGATGGGGCGGACAGGCCAAGGGAACCCACTCTCCACCAGGCCCTATCCTCCATCATGGGAGCATACCACCACTCCCAGGAGACGATGGCGACGGTACTGGACAAGTTGCAGGAGACCCTGCGCCTGTAGGACGAACCGTATTTGGGGTTCAGGGAGGAGCTCAGGACCATCAGCTCTGCCCTGGGCACCATCGTAGGGGTGCTGAAGGACATACAGCAGACCTTGAGGGACACCGTGGCACTCCAAGGGGCCCCTGACACTAGCCAGGACAATTTAATGCCCACCACCTCCGCTGGCGCTAGTGGACAGGACGCCCCGCCACAGGACCACCACACCAGCACCCCACCCCCTGCAGACGGACAACCACCACGCAAGCGGTCCCTGAGATCCAGGAACAGGACAGAGCAAAGTGGCAAGACCCCCGCTAGGAAATGAGACCACCCTCTTTGTCCTCCCACTGTCCCACTTTGTTACCCTGTCCATATTCGAACTGCCCCAGCTCCACTTCCTATGCCCAGATGGGCAGTGCACCTGTGAGACTAATAGACTGGACTCTGCCATGGACATTCCTCCACCATCCCCCATCACCATTTTACAACCCCCCTCCATTTTTGAGCACTTAAATAAACATCCTTGAAACACAAAACAATCTGGAGTCAGTCTGTGTTTTAGTAAATATGTATTATCAATGACAGTGTCATAATGGGTTTACCATTGTAAGGCTAACATACCTATGTCACACATCACAAGCCCTTGAAGGATGCAAGCAGTTGACACGTAGGTAACCACACCTGTGAAACCGTAATGGAAGGGTACAACTCAGTTACCAAATACTGATTTAAATCGAGAAACAGGATAGAGGTAGATGTGTGAAAGTTAATGTAATGTTAAACCTGAAAATGTTCTCACCTGTGTCTCACTGGAAATATTGCTGTATGACTGACTCCCTGTTGTCGTTGTCTTCTTTCTCAGCTTCATCCTCCTCACTGTCCACAGACTCCACAGCTGCTACAACACCGTCATCTGGATCATCCTCCTGCAGAAAAGGCACCTGGCGTCGCAAAGCCAAATTATGGAGCATGGAGCAGGCGATGATGATCTCGCACACCTTCTTCGGTGAGTAGAATAGGGATCCACCTGTCATATGGAGGCACCTGAACCTGGCCTTCAGGATGCCAAAGGTGCGTTCGATCACCCTCCTAGTCCGCCCATGGGCCTCATTGTACCGTTCCTCTGCCCTGGTCCTGGGATTCCTCACTGGGGTCAATAGCCAGGAAAGGTTGGGGTAACCAGAGTCCCCCAATAGCCATACACGGTGCCTCTGGAGTTGAGCCATCATATCAGGGATGCTGCTATTCCGCAGGATGTAGGCGTCATGCACTGAGCCAGGGAACATAGCATTTACCTGCAAGATGTACTGGTCTGCCAAACATACCATTTAGAGATACATTCATGGAATGATAACTCTTCCTGTTCCTGTACACCTGTTCACTCCTGTGGGGGGGGACCAGAGCTACATGGGTCCCATCAATGGCACCTATGACGTTGGGGATATATCCAAGGGCATAGAAGTCACCTTTCACTGTAGGCAAATCCTCCACCTGAGGGAAAATGATGTATCTCCTTACGTGTTTCAGTAGGGCAGCCAACACTCTGGACAACACGTTGGAAAACATAGGCTGGGACATCCCTGATGCCATGGCCACAGTAGTCTGAAAAGACCCACTTGCAAGGAAATGGAGCACTGACAGCACCTGCACGTCGGGGGGAATTCCAGTCGGATGGCGGATTGGTGACATCAGGTCTGGCTCCAACTGGGTACATAGTTCCAGGATTGTGGCACGGTCAAACCGGTAGGTGACGATGACATGTCTCTCTTCCATTGTCAACAGGTCCACCAGCGGTTGGTACACCGGAGGATTCCGCCATCTTCTCATATGTCCCAGCTGACGGTGCCTACGAAGGACAACAGCGAAGAACCAGTCATTATTCCTCCAGGTATGTACCCACAGTTACACACAAGACTACACCACTCACAAAACCCTTCCTGTATGTGTGTTGAGTGTAGGCCTAGCTATGTGTGACGCAGTAGTAAATTAAGCCATGTGGGCCCCTGAAATGGCGGCTGCCTGACCTCTAAACTGGGACAATGGGATTGTGGGGTAACTGTGCTGGCGTTGTACACCGTCGCGGTAGGCGGTCGTAGACCGCGGCGCAATGCTGCATTGGTTAACATTGGACCCTATGGGTCCCAGGAGCCAATGAACAGGTGCGCCGGCGGTGATGATGCGCACTGCCGCGGACGTCACTGCCATTTTCTATCTGTTCACTCACTAGATACTTGACCTTTGACAGGAGAGGACCTACACTGCAAGTGCTGCTGTGACCTCGGTCTGGAAGTGACGATGGCTGCTGCGTCTGGGGAAAGGGCCTCTGCCTTCACTGCACAGGAGTTGGAGAAACTTGTGGATGGGGTCCTCCCTCAGTACACGCTACTCTACGGTCCTCCAGACCAACAGGTTAGTACACAGGGAGCACGTTGTATGGTCTAGGCCTGGGCTGGTTGGAAGAGGGAAGGGGGCAGAGTTCATAGAACATTAATGCATGGGAATGAATGGGCCACATGGCCAGAGAAGGGAGGGGGCCACTCACAACGACGGTGCAGTTGGTAATGACTGTTCCTCTTCCCTTGTGCATGTCATGTAGGTCAGCGCCCACCAGAAGAGGGACATCTGGCGTGCCATCGCCCTGGGGGCCCACCAGAGACGGGGCACCCACTGCCAGAAGAGATGGGAGGACATTCGCCGCTGCAGCAAGAAGACGGCGGAGGCTCAGCTGGGGATGGCCTCCCAACTTGGGAGGGGTGCCTGTCGCACCATGACCCCCCGTATATTCCGGATCCTGGCGGTGGCCTACCCGGAGTTGGATGGGCGCTTGAGGACATTACAGCAGACACAAGGGGGTGAGTACACTCTCATTCTGCGGACTTTGAGTGCAGTGGAGGTGCCTGGGTGGGGGAGGTGGGCTGTGGGTGTCCCTAGGCCAGGGCGAGTTAGGTAGGCAAGGCCCCTCCGTAATGTAGGCCATGTGGCACTCTACCCCACTTCAGCAGAGTGCCAAGTCGAGGTATAGTTGCCCCTGTGGCATCCATGTGCGCAGATGTCCACCATTGCCATGTAGGCCATATCCCAGAAATTGCGTGTGCAGAGGGCAGGAGCACAGCGTAATGCAGGGGGCTGCTGCGTCTGTCTTGTCCGCCAACGGTAGCGGTATGCCATGCACTAAAACTCTCTTTCTTCTGTCTCCCCCCTTTTTCTGCTCTCCATGTCCTTTTGTACATCAGCATTAACAGGCGGAGGTACAGTGGCACCGGAGCACGAGGGAGCTGCATCCCGCATGGCCATGGAGGGCCACACCACAGACTCTGAATGCACCAGTGGGACGGAGGGCGAGGGGAGCTTCACGTCGGCCACCGGATCACCAAGCAGCGACACGGACTCGTTCGCCGATGGGGGCTCCCTTGTGGTGGCGGCACCATCTGTGCCCCCCACCTCTACAGGTACAGCCGCCACCTCCCCTACCAGCCCCGCCATCCCAGCAGCCCCTCAGCGTTCGCCCCGTGCCCGCTCACCCAGGAGGGTGGGCATCACCTTCGCCCCAGGCACCTCAGGCCCTGCCCCAGTCACCCCTGCTGCCCTCAGTGAGGAGGCCATTGACCTCCTCAGGTCACTCACTGTTGGGCAGTCTACCATTGTGAATGCCATCCAGGGTGTAGAACGAGAGTTGCAACACGGTAATGCATTCCTGGAGGGCATTCATTCTGGTCAGGCTGTCCTTCAGCGAACCCTGCAATCTCTGGCCTCAGCACTGATGGCAGCCATTGTCCCTGTGTCTAGCCTCCCCCCTCCAACTTCCTCCACCCAGACCCAATCCCCTGTACCCCAGCCCATCCCAAGCACACCTACAGACCAGCATGCACACAAGTCACCACACACAAGTAGCTCAAGCAAACAAAGGCACCACACACACCACAGGCACTCACGCAAGCCTCACCCACAGACAGACACAGCAACATCCACTCACTCCACTGTTTCCCCTCCTCCTCTTCTCCCTCCTCCCTCCCAGTCTCGTCTACACACACACACCTGCATGCACCACATCTACAGGCACCATGAATCGCACCAGGACACCCAGCACCACAAGCCGCTCACCTGCACTCACCACCTCCACTGCCATTTACACGTCCCCTGTGTCCTCTCCCAGTGTGTCTGTGACGCCCCCTCCCAAATTACACAAACGCCGGCAATCACTCACCCAACATCCATCCACCTCATGACAGCCTCCAGTACCTGCACCTACACCCAAAGCAGCGAAAGTGACACCTCCGACAACCACCTCCTCTTCCTCCACTCCCAGACCCCCTCCAGCTACCCATCCCAGTGTTCGTCAGAAACTGTCCCTCTGTAAAATTTACCTTTTTGTCCCCCCCCTCCAATTCATCAGTCTCGTCGTAGCGCCTCAGCCAAAAAGCCTCCAATACCAGTGGTGCGTGTTCAAGGCTTGTGGAGTGCACCGGTCACTAGGGCAGGCAGTAGGACCCGGAGCCAAGGCACTGGCAGTCCACCCCCTGTAACGGCTCTAAAATTGGAGAGTGGACGACGGGACCGTGTTAAGACTCCTGGTGGGAAAACAACTGGGGAAAAGGGAATTGGAGAGTCAGCTGTGACTCCACCAAAGGTGGGGAAGGGCCAGAGTAAGTCTGCCCAGCCTGTTGTGAGTGTCACAGTGGAGAAGTGCGCCATCATTTCCGGCGGTCGAGACACAACCGCCAGCACAGTCGTCACTGGTCCAGAGACCGCCGCCAGAGTCACAGCCCAGGAGGGCCCAGGTATCGTCACTGGTCCGGAGACCACCGCCAGAGTCACTGCCCAGGAGGGCCCAAGTATCGTCACTGGTCCGGAGACCACCGCCAGAGTCACAGCCCAGGAGGGCCTAAGTATCGTCACTGGTCAGGAGACCACCGCCAGAGTCACAGCCCAGGAGGGCCCAAGTATTGTCACTGGTCAGGAGACCACCGCCAGAGTCACAGCCCAGGAGGGCCCAAATATCGTCACTGGTCAGGAGACCACTGCCAAAGTCAGTGCCCTGGAGGGCCCCGGATGCCACAGCCCGCTGGGCAAAGATGGAACGTCATGCCACACACCAATGGCCAGTGTAGAGGACGTCATGCCACACACCAATGTCCAGTGTAGAGAACGTCATGCCACACACCAATGTCCGTATCAGAACCGCCATGTCAAAGCACCGCTGAATAGGGCAAAGACCGCCATGCCAAAGCACCGCTGAACAGTCCTGAACCGCCATGGCAAAGCACCGCTGAACAGTCCTGAACCGCCATGGCAAAGCACCGCTGAACAGGGCAAAGACCGGGTAGAAATGAATGGACCGCCACATCATGCATCCTTATCCCATGTGCAGCTTCGACAGTGACAGGACATGACCTTTCACGGGGAGACTCATCCAGTCTGGGCACCAGTCCCCCCCAGTACCAGTAGAGACCTGCATCTACTTGAGAGACTGTGGCTTTGCACTCCCCAGGATGGCACAGTGGGCAAGCCACCCACTGTAGAGACTTGAGAGACTGTGGCTTTGCACTCCCCAGGATGGCACAGTGAGCAAGCCACCCACTGTATAGACTTGAGAGACTGTGGCTTTGCACTCCCCAGGATTGCACAGTGGGCAAGCCACCCACTGTATAGACTTGAGAGACTGTGGCTTTGCACTCCCCAGGATGGCACAGTGGGCAAGCCACCCACTGTTATCCACTTGAGAGACTGTGGCTTTGCACTCCCCAGGATGGCACAGGGGGTACCCCACCCACTGTAGAGACTTGTGAGACTGTGGCTTTGCACTCCCCAGGATTGCACAGTGGGCACCCCACCCACTGTAGAGACTTGAGAGACTGTGGCTTTGCACTCCCCAGGATACATCAATGGGCATGGAGCCCCGTCGTGGATCTGGCTTTGCAGTACTCCGGCTGAGGTGCCCCCCCTTCCCTTCCCCCTGAGGTGCCTGTAGTATATCTATCTGATGGCCCGGCAGTGTTCTCTCCGATAGTGGTCAGGTATCGTTTGTGGGCCTCGCCCATGCATTTTTGGACTGTTGGTGCACGGACATTGTTATGTACATATCTGCACTACTTCTCGTATTGTATATAATTATGACTGATTTTCAAATATATATCTGTATATTTTTGTATGACATGTATATTAGCACATTACAATGTTTGACCGAATTTCGCATTGTCTTTGCATTCTTCTGGGGGGGATTGTGGGTTGTTACTGTGATTTTTGTGAATGCATTGGTGTGTATGTTGTAATATGCGAGGGCGAGGGTGGGGGTGTTTGGTGGGTGTCCCCCTAACTTTTGCCTCCCCTGTGTCGTAGGTGCAGTACTCACCGTTGTCTTCGGCGCCTACGTAGCTGTTGGTCGTAGAGGAGCAGAAACACAAGGGCAGGGAGTATTTGGAGTTCCGGCTCCATGGAGTCCTCGTTCCTCGTGGGATGTGTTGAGGTGAGCGTTTTCCCATAGCAAAAGCTGTTTCCGCCGTGTTTTTATCCACAGTGAATCTGCCCCGGAAAAGGTGGCGGATTGGCGGGTTGTAATACTGTGGGCGGTACATTGTCTCCCGCCTGTCTGTTGGCGGTGACCGCCGCGCTGCATGTCTGTACCGCTGTGGCGGGCGGTGTGTTAAAGTGGCTGTCTTAGTTGGTGGTTTCCGCCAGGGTCATAATTCCCTTTTTTTGTCCGCCGGCCTGTTTGCGGTATTTCCGCAGCTTAAACACCGTCCGCCAGGGTTGTAATGACCACCATAATTTTGTCCTCTCTGGTGTGCACTGCATTTGACCATGGCAATTTTCTCAGGTTTCTGTACAGCTTGTAACAAACTCATGTATCCTTTCCCCATTTCTCACAGGTGAACCAAATTTGTCCAAAGTCATGTACAAAACCAAATCCGTATTGACTATCAGTTTAGATCGTCACTTTCATTTGGTCTGACAATTGGCATGCTCTAGTAAGAGCCACCAATTCTGTGACATGTGCAGAGATTACTCCGTTAAGCCAGAATGCTTTTAATATGCCAGTAACTGTACACACTGCATATCCTGCTCTTAAGGCACCCCTGTTGTCCCTTAAACAAGATTCATCAACAAAGAGAATTTGATCATTGTCTTCCAAACAAGTGTCTTTGTTTGGTGCATAATTCTGTCACCTCCAAACAATCATGTTCAACTTTGTCTATTCTAGATAGATCTTCCCCCTCATTTGGTAATAGTGTTGCCGGGTTAAGCACTGTGCACCTTTTAATTGTTACACTTGATGCCCCTAGAATCACTGTTTCATATCGTGTCAGTCTTGCATTTGTCAGGTATTGTGTTTTTGACCTGGTCAACAGAATTTCTATTGAATGAGGTACCATCACTGTCAGAGGATAACCAATCACAATGTTTTCACTTTGAGTTATACTCTGCTCAACAGCTGCAACTGCTCTTAAACAACCAGGTAAAGATGCTGCAACATTATCCAAAGTAGCTGAAAAATATGCTACTGGACGAGCAAGACAGACAAAGAACAACCATCTCTCTCATGACAAAATAATAAGAAAGGTTTTGTGTAATTAGGCATACCTAAAGCTGGTGCTTGACACAAACTCTCTTTCAGCTCAGTAAAAGCTCTCATACATTCCTTGTCCATCATTATCAGATCTGAAACATCCTTATGTGTCAATCTCTGCAATGGCTTTGAAACGGCTGAAAAATCTGGAATCCACTGGCGACAATATCCTACCATTCCCAAAAACATTCTCAACTCTTTTTGTAAACTTGGCAGTTTCATTTTTCATTTTCATTATTGCAGCTGCTCTTTCTCTTGAAATTCTCCTCAACCGTTTCTCAATCAAATGTCCCAAATATTTCACTTCTTGTTGACAGTACTGCAATTTAGCAGGAGAGACCTTGTGACCATTATCTCCCAGAAAATTCAACAATGTAATCATATCTTCTCTACAGCCTTCCTTTGTCTTTGATGCAATCAACAAATCATCAATGAACTGTACTAAGGTCGATTGGTATGGCATTACCAATGTCTCCAGGTTCTTTTTCAAAATCTGATTGAAAATCGATGGTGATTCTAAAAACCCTTGAGGAATTCTACACCAGCAGTAGACTCTGGTCAGAAATTTTAAACAAAAGAGATATCTACTGTCCTCATGTAGAGGCACGGAAAGGAAAGCTTGACACAAATCAATGACTGTGAACCACTCTGCATCACATGGAATCTGAAACATTATCACTGCTGGATTTGGCAGAACTGGACAACACTTCACCATAATGTCATTTATTTTTCTCAAATCCTGGACCAGCCAAATTTTTTCATTCAGCTTTTTCAAACCCATTATTAGTGAATTACACGGACTGCTCATCACTTCTTTCAAAACCCCCTGCTCCAAGAATTGTTCTATCAAGGGTCTTATACCTTCAATTATTTCATTTGTCATCGGGTATTGTGCAGACTGTGGAAACACCACATTCTCTTTCACTGCCACTTTGACACCTTCAACTCCTTTAAACAAACCAATGTCCTTTCCTTGAAAATCCCAAAAATTTGATTTAACTCTTTCCTGAAAATCAATCAGCAAATCATTATTTTCAAAGATTGGGAAGTAATTAATTAAGTCTTCCAAATTGTGATCTTCATTTGCCTGCTCATTGTCATCTGCCTGACCATCCTCACCATTCAGCAAAGCTATTTCGCAAAACATTGTCCTTTTCCAACTGAATTTTTTTCCGCATCATCACTGTTGGTCTCAATTTTAATTCCCTCAGTTGAACACACAATCGAACAATTTATCTTGCACAGTAAGGGGGTGATCACAACCCTGGCGGACGGTGTTAAAGCGGCGGTAAGACCGCCAACAGGCTGGCGGTCTTTTTTAAAGTATTATGACCATGGCAATTACCGCCATGGTCATCCGCCGCTTTCCCGTTCCGCCCGCCAGGGCGGAGACTACCACTGGGCTGGAGACCTGGGTCTCCAGCCCGGCGGCCGTAACAATACCGCCGCCGGTATTGCGACCCGGCTTACCGCCGTGGATTTCCAGCGGGAGGACCCGCCATGAAATCCATGGCGGTAAGCACTATCAGTGCCAGGGAATTCCTTCCCTGGCACTGATAGGGGTCTCCCCCAACCCCCACCCCGACTCCCTCCCCTACACCCCCCCCCCGCCACCCCTGCCACCCCCCAAAGGTGGCAGGGCCCCCCTCCGCACCCCGACCCCCAACATAACATTACTGACACACACCCGACACGCACGCAGGCACCACCAACACACATACACGCACACACACCGACATACATGCCAACATCCACACACACACTCAGACATGTACACCCACATTCACACATTCATGCACACATCTATACAGACAGACATGCACACATTTCCGAAACACGCATCACCCCCGCAAGCATACACGCACTCACACCCCCCCTACATACACAGACGCACACCCCCATGCATCCACACAACACACAACATCCCCCACCCCCCTCCCCTAACGGACGATCGACTTACCTGTTCCGTCGATCCTCCGGGAGGGGACGGGAGCCATGGGGTCAGCTCCACCAACACCACACCGCCAACAGAACACCGCCGCGCAGAATCACAGGACGTGATTAGCTCGGCGGTGTTCTGTTGGCGTGGAGGTGGAGCAACCTCCACTTCCCCGCCACCCGCAAGTATGGCTGTTGGCGGCTCTCCGTCGGAAAAACGATGGAGGGCAGCCAACGGTCATAATACGCCGCGTGGCAAACCGCCACTACTGGCGGTCTTCCGCACGGCGGTCCCTCAGCGGTCTTCTTTAAAGACCGCCGAGGTTGTAATGACCACCTAAGTCTCTTCCCAATAATGATACTGGACTGGAATCGCAAACAACAAAACTATGATAATCTCTAAAATTTCCAATTTTCACAAAGACTGGTTCTGGAAGGGTGAAGAAAAGGGGGGAAAATTATAGGGATAGGCGCTAACAGAATATCACCAAAACATTTCTTTAACAATAGATAGTAAATATGGTGCTCCCGAACGGAGGGTCCTCCCAGCACCTCCAGTGTTTCTCCAATAGGAAAAACCAAACTGATTCAAAAGGCCAGGGCACTCGTATGAAATAAGATAAGAGTCTGTGCAGTTAGGTTCTTGGTCTTCGGAGACTCAAGATATAATCCAAACAGAGTTAAAGTTCAGTGTCTTTATTCTTGTGCGAGGTTTTCATACATGTTCGTCACATCAGAAAGATTCTATATGTGGTCATTACAACAACATCCAACAGCCAACACGTGTTTCATCTCCGAGAAATTAATCTCATTGACTTCCTCAGGGCTGTAAGAAACATAATAATGAGCTTGATCATAATCTGTAGTTATACATGATTATGGAAAATTAATACCTGGCACTAAAATCGTGGCCAAGTCCTTCACCAGTATCGCGTGAGTGTCTAAAATCATCAAGTGACATTACCAAACGGAGACACAGAGAAAAAAAAACTGTGATTAAAGTCTACCACAAGTGATAAACTTATTATTATAAATATCACCAAAAGTTTGATGTGCACTTGAAACGAAGTAGAAATTGAGAATTAGAAATAGGGATAAAGACTCACACTAGATATGTGGCGATGAGAAATGGAAACTAATGTTGAGAAATGTACTCTTAATGACAGGGTGTCATTAGGAAAAAAGGAAACAGAAAGGCGTCATAACACCTAGGAAATTGGTGAGTGAGTGTGCTAAATTAAGCATTGGCAAGTGTGTCTGAATAAAGAAAAATGTACCAAAGTATAAGTAAGGTGTTAACATGAATAAATGGCTTATCCTAATCAAGTAAAACTCTTCAAGATAATGTACGATCTGAAATAAAATGATTGTAAGTCATTAGGAGGAAGATAATGAGTAAGCTGAATTTAAAAGGAACTAACAAAAGGACTATCACGTATCAATAGAGAAAGAGTGGTGGGAATCACGTGATGGGGGCAAAACACTATTATCCCTGAGTCTTCGTGAGGGAGTACTCATAAGTCAGCACGTATGGATCCAAAATCTTTTACGGTGCGATCTAGAAGAGAAGATCGCTATACTAAGGAAGTAGTGACAAGCAATATCGCATAATTCTAAAAGTAAAAGGTCATGTACCTATAAACAAAACAGTTCTTTTGGGTAAATTCTTGTGTTGGGGGCGCTGTGTCTTGCTCCCCGATAATTAAGCTTGCGTGTATGTAGAGAAAAAGGACGTGTAAGCCCTCCGTCTCATCTAAAACTGATGTAACAAAGATTATAATCATATGTTGCTTCTAAGTTGAGCAATCCGACTCAGCCCCCTCAAAATAAGTGCAAAATACATAAGTTATCATTAATGTCACCTACCTAGAAGTATAAGGTATAGAAGAGACACAGAGTAAGGTCTCAGGAGTGTGTGTGAAACTCCTCGGCATGACGGGCAGTATGTTTGTTTGATGGTCCTTCTTTTATTCGATGATGAGAATCATCGGCTGGTCCGAAATAGAAAAAGGACAGAGTGTTGAAAGAAAAAGTGGGCGCCATCTTGGAGTGTGAAAGACACAACTAAAAGACAGTGTCCAACTGGGTGGATGAAATTGCTAAGCATTATCTAATGCGAATAATCTTAGGCGCTTACACAAATTGATAGAAAGACACCGAATAAGGTCTTACACGACACAGAGTAAGTTCTCAGGAGTGTGTATAAAGTTCTTCGGCATGACGGGCAGTATGTTTGTTTGGTCCTTCTTTTAATCGATAATGAGAATCATCAGCTGGTCCGAAACAGAAAAAGGACAGAGTGTTAAAAGAAAAAATGGACGCCATCTTGAAATTGCTATGCATTAGTTAATGTGAACAGCCTTAGGCGTTTACAAAATTGATAGAAAGACACCGAATAAGTTGTCACACGACACTGAGTAAGGTCTCGGGAGTGTGTATAAACTTCTTCGGCATGACGGGCAGTATGTTTATTTGGTCCTTCTTTTAATCGATGAGGAGAATAATGTAACTTAGAAGTAATTTGTTTGAAGGGTCCAGAGAATAAGAGATGATACAAAATATTAAAAACAAAGTGTAATCAGCAAAGTAATCCTAAGTAGTCATCGTCCTAATTATTCGTTTCACGTGATCATCAAAGATTGGTGATACTTACCAATAAAGTGTGAATTCATATGTAATGTAAATACTGTAGTAATAGTAACACTTCACATTTGAACAGAGTTCACCATCTTAGCACCAGAATTGAACTGGGCTCATTCTTCCATATTAGGTAGTGTTGTATACTATGTTGATAGAGTTTGACAGTAATGATTAAATTCATACTTGGACATACAGTGTACAAATTATACGTTATTATGATAGTAAAATTAATCACCTAGGAAGTACTCCATTTCATAATTTGTGTTAAGACCTTCCTCCACTGCTCTTAATTTGAGGATCCAAGTACATTCACGTCTTCTAAGGTGTAATTCTCAATTCCCTCCTCGTGGGTCTTTGGATATATTCTCAAACCCATAAATTTCAAAGCTTTTGGTTAGGCCATGGGCCGGGCATTGATTGATGTGTATTGCCACAGGATACCGACTGTCATTTTGTCTCACTGCTCGATAGTGTTCGCTCATTCTTATTTTGAGGGATCTGATAATGCTGCCTACATAGTATTTGCTGCACTTGCAAACGATCATGTAAATTACCTAATTGCTGTTACATGTAATGTGAGAGGTGATGGGAAATCGATCACCAATCTGATTATGAAAGGTAGAGATCCCCGTTCTTGCACATTTACAAATTCCACATTGCCCACATTTATAGAATCCCTTATTGCGGCTAGTGAGCCAGTCTTCGTGGTGTTGTTTACTAGGGTAGCTCAGACATAATGTATTCTTAAGAGTTCTGCCACAACGGAATGTAAGAAGTGGAGTATCTGAAATAAAACTTGTTAGAGTTGTATCCGCTCATAATATCGGCCAATGCCTGGTCATACATTTGCATAGTATTGAGGTGGCTTGTGAATAGTCAGCTACACAACGAATGTTACTATTAAATGTTCTAGATTTTTGTTTGAGAGTGTCACTTCTTGAAATGTTTAAAATCCTTTTACGGGCTTGCTTAAGAATACATGGTTTGTGTCCCCATTGCTTAAATCTGTGCTCCATATCATTGATGCATTCAAAGAAATCAGTGTCCAAGCTACAGTTGCGTCTAGCTCGGACCATTTCACCAAACGGAATCGCATCAATCTGATGCCTGGGATGTGAGCTCGTTGCATGTAGTATTGCATTGCATGCTGTGCTTTTTCTATAAAGACTTCTTTCGATCTTGTTATTGTGGATGAATAATTCAACATCAAGAAAGGGAATACTCTTGTTACTGTGCTCCCAAGTAAAAGCAATGTTGAGGTCATTAGAGTTAAGGTATTTTATAAAACTGTTCAGTTTGGGTATGTCCCCCGTCCAGATCATAGTACAGTCTTCAATGTAGCGACCCCAAAATAATATGTCCATGTTCCATGTGTTCCCTTTCGAACTCCAGATCACGTTATGTTCAAAATAACCCATGAAGAGGTTGGCGTAAGCTGGTGAAAATCTGGATCCCATAGCAACTCCACGTTTCTGACGAAACCATTCTTTTTTAAATAGGAAGAAGCTATTGTTCAAAATAATGTCAATCATCTTTAGCTGCATCATGGTGTGGTTATATAGGATAGCTGATCTGTTATTAAGAAAATGACGTACAGCCTGTAGTCCTAAGGTATGTCTGATGCTAGTGTAGAGGGAAGTCACATCCAGGGTAACAAGAGTCATCCCTGGTTCCCAATTGATATCAGTGAGGATACTTAAGGTGTGTTTGGTGTCTTTAATGTATGAAGGAAGATTTGTCACATAGGTTTGTAAAGAAATATCCACATATTCAGAGATTCTTTCAGTGGGACCACCCATCTCTGACACTATCGGTCTACCTGGGGGACGATGTGGATTTTTGAGAATCTTTGGTAAAGTATACAGGCATCGGTGTCTTGGTCTAAAGACACGTAGGTAAGTGTATTCATCCTCATTAATTAAGTGTTCATCAAAACACTTCCTAAGGAATTTTTGATTTCATTAGTTAGAGCTGGTACGGGATCTGAAGCAATATTTTCATAGCAAGTGCCATCTGCTAATTGTCCATATATTTCTTGATCATAGTCTTTCGTATTCATAATTACTATATTTCCCCCTTTGTCAGCCTCCTTGATAGTTATATCCTTGAATGTTTGTAGATGTCTCAAAGCCCTACCTTCTTCAAAATTCAAATTGCTAGAAAAGGAACGGCTCCGTTTTCTATTTTTAATTTCAGAAGCATTCAAATCCTGCCAAACTAATTTGTAAAAGGTGTCAATACAATTGTCACTGGCAAGATTAGGTGTCCACTTGGATTTCGACCTCAGACCACTACCCAATGTCTCGGCAGGAATATCTAGTTCAGTAAGTATCTGTAGGACTGTAGTGGGATTCTGTTCATAGTCTGTAATTGATAAAAGTGTTGCAGTGTCATGTACATCTTGAATTGAGAGAGGATGATAATCTTTATTTATGTCCTGAAGTATGTCCCCAGTTCTAGTCTCAGTCTGAGTGGAAAAATGTTTCTTAATTTTGAGGCGCCTAATAAACTTGTAAAAATCTATTTTCATTGTTTTAAAGTCACCAACATTATCAGGGCAAAACCCTAGGCCTTTGCTCAAAAGTGAAAAATCGTGGGGTGTTAGTGGTAAATCTGATAAATTCTTGACGCTGATCATATCCTTGGTCACATTTTCTGAGAATACTTGTTTTGTGATCTGGTCTGCATCCCTTTTCTTTTTTCTAAGCTTCCCTTTTCTCCTGCCCCTCCTTGTTTTACAGGTATTTCTTTCCGTCGGTTTGTCTCCCAATGTCCCTGTCTGATCCTCTCAACCTCTGCTAAAAAAGAAGGGGTTCTGTGTTGCAATGTTAAATCTTGTCTTGTTATGTTACTACTAGTAGTTGATTCATTACTACTCACTGAAGTGACACTAAGTGAAGATTGTGAGCCCATTTCCTCTGTTCGTATTTGTTCCCCTCTTTTGATTAAGTGGCCGTATTTTTGGGAAAAGGTGAATACTCTACCATTTTTATAGTCAATTTCATCTTGTTTGAGTTTACGAGCTTTCCTTTGTGTAACCTCATTCTGGTGTTGGTTGATAATTTCATTTAGAATTGCATAGGTTTTTGTAGTTGCTGCTTCTAAATTCAGATTATGAATTTCTGCCTCAAGGGTGGCAATTTCTGCCTGTAATTTTGATACATTTCTATCTGCATTTTCTATCAAAATGTTTATCAGTTTAAATGAGCTGGAAATTAGTTCTTGTTCCCAGCAATCCAAAACATCTTGTTCTAAATCGTCGAAAGTAGGAAAGATATGTGATCCCAGCCCTCTTGGTATTATTTTTAGTTTGATATATTGTTTGAGTGTGGCTCCGTCCCACCATCTGGAAACCTCCTGTTTTTTTTACTTTTCTAATTTAATGAATTTATCTCTTAGACCTATTGTGACCTTATGGGCGCTAACTACATTACTTCGAGGTAGGTTGCCAGTTGATTCTAGGTTACTAAAGAGATCAGCTGCTAATCTCTCTCGATCCATGATGTAATTAGTAAGTAAGAAAAACAACTTTAAGGTACTTTTCGGTGTCTGGAGCAGCCTGCCTATATACAGAAACTCAAAAGTTGTGAAGAAAAGGGGGGAAAATTATAGGGATAGGCGCTAACAGAATATCACCAAAACATTTCTTTAACAATAGATAGTAAATACGGTGCTCCCGAACGGAGGGTCCTCCCAGCACCTCCAGTGTTTCTCCAATAGGAAAAACCAAACTGATTCAAAAGGCCAGGGCACTCGTATGAAATAAGATAAGAGTCTGTGCAGTTAGGTTCTTGGTCTTCGGAGAATCAATATATAATCCAAACAGAGTTATAGTCCTTTTGTTAGTTCCTTTTAAGTTCAACGTACTCATTATCTTCCTCCTAATGACTTACAATCATTTTATTTTAGATCGTACATTATCTTGATTAGAATAAGCCATTTATTCATGTTAACACCTTACTTATACTTTGGTACGTTTTTTCTTTATTCAGACACACTTGCGAATGCTTAATTTAGCACACTCACTCACCAATTTCCTAGGTGTTATGACGCCTTTCTGTTTCCTTTTTTCCTAATGACACCCTGTCATTAAGAATACATTTCTCAACCTTAGTTTCTGTTTCTCATCGCCACATATTTAGTGGGAGTCTTTATCCCTATTTCTAATTCTCAATTTCTACTTCGTTTCACGTGCACATCAAACTTTTGGTGATATTTATAATAATAACAAGTTTATCACTTGTAGTAGACTGTAATCACAGTTTCTTTTCTCTGTGGCTTCGTTTGGTAATGTCACCTGATGATTTTAGACACTCACGCGATACTGGTGAAGGACTTGGCCACGATTTTAGTGCCAGGTATTAATTTTCCATAATCATTTATAACTACGGATTATGACCAAGCTCATTATTATGTTTCTTACAGCCCTGAGGAAGTCAATGAGATTAATTTCTCGGAGACGAAATACGTGTTGACTGTTGTTGTGATGACCACATATGGAATCTTTCTGATGTGATGAACATGTATGAAAACCTCGCACAAGAATAAAGACACTGAACTTTAACTCTGTTTGGATTATATCTTGATTCTCCGAAGACCAAGAACCTAACTGCACAGACTCTTATCTTATTTCATACGAGTGCCCTGGCCTTTTGAATTGGTTCTGTAAGGGTGTTAACCAAATGTTTATTTTCAACTCCTACTATCTGCACTGTCATTTCTGAAACAGGTATGTCTGGAACTTCTATTGTCCTTATTGTTGAGCGGGTCGCTCCTAAGTCGACCAGAAAATTAACCTCATGACCATGTACTTCTCCCTTCACATAAGGACCTCTCTGATCCACTTCTAATCATGCGGCCATCATATACTCCTCCTCATCTGAACTATCCAGCGGCCATTCAGCGTTTATTTTATTCTCAGTGTGTAAAGGAAATTGTTCAGCTGTTTTTACACTTTTGTCTTTACTCTGATCCGTGACCACTTGCGAAAGCATAACCTGTTGCTTTTCCATTGGGCTCTGTATCATTTGAACCTGCCTCAGTATGTGCATTTGCTGCACAGGCATCATCTGCACCTGTGGCTGCATTTGTTGTATTTGTGGCATTTGTACCTGCTGTTCTTGAGGTTGTACATTCTGCATCTGTTGCATCGGCTGCAAAGGCTGAAAACCTTGCATATTATTCACGTTGTTCTGAAAAGTTTGATTTTGACCTCCCATTCGAGGTCCTCTCATGCCCTGAAATGAATTGACACCATTTGTTTGCTGGACCATTCCTCCCTGATTCACCATTGGGCACTGTCTTTTCCAATGTCCCACTAATCCACAAATATGACAAGGTAACACCTTTTGCCTTTGCTGCTCATCTTGCATCACCACTGAACTCAAATCCACATTCCTATTGACTACCGGAATCATTATTCAACCCCGAACTCTGCCTCGAGCTTGATTAAGAAACAAACCATTTCCCTATGGCAGTTGTTGAATATTTCCTTGCAATCCTGTCTGAGCAGCCTTAATCTGCATCACCATTGCTTTTTCTTTCAGCTTTTTCTGCTTCAACTCAATTTCATCACTACAGTATTTAGCATACTGCAAACCTTTGTCAATCGGCTTTGCTTGCCAGCAGATCAAATGATTCTTAATCATTTGACTTACTTCTGGTTTCAACCCTTTGACAAATCTGAACACCAAATGATTCATGCTCTCCTTTTCAATGGTTTCTACGCCACTAAATTGTTTGAACGACTTCAACAATCTTTTGTAATATGCATGAACTGATTTCTTTCACTTTCTGCGATGTTCTATCTATGCGCTGCCAATCAACATTTTTCGGTGGAAGTCTTGTTTTCAGAAACCCAATGACGTTATAATAATGTTTCATTACTTCAGGAGATGGCGCACCTGTTTTTAAATCCCTTTGCGGTTCACTCGTCGGCCAATCAACACTTCTCTGGCATTCAATCCATAAATGTGCTGGAACAACAATGTCAAATAGTATATTTAAGTCTTCCCACAGACACTTCGAAAGTTTCACAAATCTATCTGTCTGCTGGTACCACTCCATTGGTTTCTCTCTCAGTCTTGGGTAATCAATTGTAAAACTTTTGATATCACTCCTATTCCAAGGTACATGTATAAAATTCCATCCTGGTGTTTTCCTCATTAGCCGCATTTTCAGTGCATCTTCTGTCTGTGTCACATCATCTCTCTTTGGCCTTTCTCTTTTCCTGTCCTATCTGCTCCCCCATTTGTCTAATACCCTCCAAACCTGCACTTTCTCAAGTAATTCTTAAAGATGTGTTGTCATTCCTGCAGATCTCATGAGGATAAAATCTTCCTCTTCCAAGTTTAATCTGTAACTTCTTTTTAGAGTTTTCATCTTTGACAAGTCAATGTCATTCTCGTCTGCTACTTCTTGTAACTGCTAATAAACTCTGTCTGTCTGCTTTCTTTGTAATTATTTTACATAGATATCTCAACTGCGTTTTAGTATAGGACTCAAGTCTTTTCACACCCATTTTCCCTTCTAAGAGTTCACTCCCTTCCATGTTCAATTTTACTCGTTTCTTCCTCTTTATCGTTTCTCTCTTGTTGTTTGGAATTGTTTAAATCTTCCAGCCATTTTGTTATTTATTATGCAGACAAGCCTTTCAATGATACTCCATTGGCTTGAGTACCTGCATCTCGCTCTTGCCCTGAACTCGCACATTGTTGTGGAACCATTGCTCTCTTTCCATTATTATTACAGAATATAGTTCCAGAATTCTCAACTGGAGACAAATCTATTAAAGAATTTATCTCATTCAAACTTGGTCCTTGTCTATTCTGCACAATTATCAAAGAATTCACTCCACTATTATCTACGCAAACGTATAATGGAGTTACTGGACCCATCGTAATAGGTACAGTAATTGCATCTGGGTTAATCAATGTTCCAACTCTCTGCATCTGTCCTGCACCCATGCTCTGCGTCTGCAGAATCTGTATTTGAATAGGCTCTCTTAGATTCATCCCTTGGTGACCTTGTGACAACACTAAATTAGTACTCACAATCTGAGCCTCTGGCTGTATCTCAGGAATGTTAACTGTTGTCTGTTACTCAATGAGTCGTTAAAACTACTCTGCATCTGAACTCTCTCATTGTCCAGGATACTTTTCGCTGATTCAGAAATCGATGGTGCAGTAGGAATTGTATTACTAATTCCACTCCCATTCAATCTATTATTATTTCGCTGACTCACATTTGGCAGAGGATAGGTCTCTAAAATCTGAGAAATTATTTAGTCTTCCTCCATTTCGCCATCATCATTAAACATGACTCGTTTGAGTCTTTCATGTTTTGTTCTTTAATGTCTGTTGAATCCTTTTTCTTTCACTCTTTCGCCTCAATCTCATTCTCTTTTGTTCTTGCAGGAAACAATCTAATCCCATGCAATGTTTCTCCTCTCCAACTTTTCTGCTCTTCATCCCATATAGCTTCTGCTAACGTCTTTTCTACTCTTCTCATTTTCTTTTCAAATTTTAAAGCCTGTTGCTGTTTTGCTACCAGCTCCCAAATCACTAATGCTTCGTATTGTGTTAGCCTCGGCGAAGGTTTAAACTGTACATCTTTGACCTCAAATTATCTAAAGCTCTCAAATTAAATGTACCATGTTCTGGAAAGGTCAAACAACCATCTTTCTTTGTAATCTTGACCCAATGTTTCAACCAAAGGAATGCTGCTGCACCTCTCTTCCTCAAGCACAATATCTGCCGGAATGTTTTCTGGTGTACAAACCTCTCCTTCGAGTGCCGGAATGTATTCATCACTCCTAAGCGCACTTCTCAAAGCTTTGAAAAACTTCATTTTCAACTGAATTTATTCAAACCTGATGTCCACAACAAAAATCAAAGAAAGAATAACCAATCATGAGAAATGACTACAATCCCACAATTCTCTTCTACCCCCTCACCTTCCAATCACGTTAGTGTATTGTCGGACTGATTGACAAATCTGTGCACAACTTCCTTCTACCAATCAACCAATCTCAGCAGGGCACCAACTAAGTCACACCAACACATTCACCCCCTTTCACTGAGACGCTGACAAAGTCTGTCGTACCAATCTTTCACAATCCCCACGCAAAATCAACGCAATATTAATTTGTGAGCTAACTTAAAATAAGAAAACATATTCGCTTATTTACTACAGGTAGGGTAATACAATTGCTTCAGAACCTTCCAAAGTAACCTTCAGCTTTCACCTACTCTTTTTCACAGTTCCCACAATCGTGAGCAAAATTTGACCCGCAAACTTCACTTCTCCCCTGTTCCTTGGATTATTGTCTAGTGCACTTAGTACTCACCAAGTCTTCAGTATAATTTCATTTACAATAATTTCTCACAAACTCGACTTACCAATCACAACGGATCAGTCTATTAAATGAACGAATTACAACATAACAAGTGTCTCTCTACACTTATCAATATACTCCGGAGTACCAGACCTCTCTCCTTAGGTCTGTCATCAACAACCAAGTGGATAATTTTTCCTGCATCAAGCGCCACACAAATGAAGAACGCCGCTTCCCTACTCTCATACCTATAGGAGTAAGCCCACTCCAACTAATTTGAGTATCTCTACTCCTCTAGATTCGTATTCATCACAATCATCTGCAAATTAGCTAAAGCTGTGCAAGTGCAAAAGACTTCATTCAATTCAACCAAACACAGCTAAGAACATACCCTTCAACTTAGGGGGTCTCCAAGATCCGGGGAAAGTCACTTAAGGCAACTAGCAACTCATCTTGCTAAATCTATATAACAATTTAGAAAAGAAAACAACAATTTAACAATTTTGTCCGAACCCAAACCTCACAACCACATTATGACATCATCAAAACTATGACGTAACTGTAATTTGCTACCAAAAACTGCTGCAGCGCCACGGAATCCTAGCTATTATTTACACTGAATAGTGGATTCTGCGCTAGAGGAATATGGATCGACGTGACATAGGTTTGAGGGGATGTCATCAATGTGTATTGTTGATACTCATAAAAGTCAACATAATCAATAATAAAAATGACTAAATAACCACACCAGTTTAATAACCCCTTCGCTGCCAGGCCTTCCCCCCCTCCTGTGCCGAGCCTTTTTTTTTGGCTATTTGGGGCAGTTCGCGCTTAGGCCCTCATAACTTTTTGTTCACATAAGCTACCCATGCCAAATATGCGTCCTTTTTTTCCAACATCCTAGGGATTCTAGAGGTACCCAGAGTTTGTGGGTTCCCCTGAAGGAGACCAAGAAATTAGCCAAAATACAGGGCAAATTTAGTTTTTTTCAAAAAAATTGGAAAAAAGGGCTGCAGAAGGCAGCTCGTGGCTTTCCCCCTGAAAATGGGATCAACAAAGGGTTTGCGGTGGCAAGATCACCATCTTCCCAGCTTTCAGGAACAGGCAGACTTGAATTGGAAAACCCAATTTTTCAATACAATTTTGACATTTTACTGGGACATACCCCTTTTTACTATTTTTTGTGCTTTCAGCCTCCTTCCAGTTAGTGACCAAAATGGGTGAGAAACCAATGCTGGATCCCAGAAAGCTAAACGTTTCTGAAAAGTAGACAAGATTCTGAATTCAGCAAGGGCTCATTTGTGTACATCCTACAAGTGTTTCCTAAAATATTGAAATTGAGGTGAAAAAAACAGCCACTTTACTTCACGTTTTACTCTGTAACTTTTTCCTGCGATGTCAGATATTTGAAAGCAATATACCGTTACGTCAGCTGGACTCTTCTGGTTGCGGGGATATATAGGGCTTGTAGGTTTATCAAGAACTCCAGGTACCCAGAGGCAATAAATGAGCTGCACCTTGCAATGGGTTTTTATTCTATACTGGGTATACAGCAATTTATTTGCTGAAATATAAAAAGTGAAAAAGGTATCAAGAAAACCTTTGTATTTTCAAAATGGCCACAAGATAAGGTGTTGAGAAGCAGTGGTTATTTGCACATCTCTGAATTCTGGGGTGCCCATATTAGCATGTGAATTACAGGGTATTTCTCAAATAGACGTCTTTTTTACACACTGCCTTACATTTGGAAGGAAAAAATGTAGAGAAAGACAAGGGGCAATAACACTTGTTTTGTTATTCTGTGTTCCCCCAAGTCTCCAGATAAAAATGGTACCTCACTTGTGTGGGTAGGCCTAGCGCCCACGAAAGGAAATGGCCCAAAACACAACGTGGGCACATCACATTTTTTCACAGAAAACAGAGGTGTTTTTTACAAATTGCCTACCTGTGGATTTTGGCCTCTAGTTCAGCCTGCACCTCGGGAAACCTAGCAAACCAGCACATTTATGAAAACTAGACACCTAGGGGAATCCAAGATGGGGTGACTTGTGGGGCTCTGACTAGGTTCTGTTACCCAGAATCCTTTGCAAACCTCAAACTTTGGCCAAAAAAACACTTTTTTCTCTCATTTCGGTGACAGAAAGTTCTGGAATCTGAGAGGAGCCACACATTTCCTTCCACCCAGTGTTCCCCCAAGTCTCCCGATAAAAATTGTACCTCACTTGTGTGGGTAGGCCTAGCGCCCACGAAAGGAAATGGCCCAAAACACAACGTGGACACATCACATTTTTTCACAGAAAACAGAGGTGTTTTTTGCAAAGTGCCTACCTGTGGATTTTGGCCTCTAGCTCAGCCGGCCCCAGGGGGGGCAGAAATGGGCTAAAATAAATTTGCCCCCCAACCCTCCTAGGGAGCAACCCTTGCCTATGGGGTCACTCCCCTTGCGTATGGGGTCACTCCCCTTGCGTGATGCTGGCGCAAAAAAATAAATATGCCTAGTGGTTTATGCCCCCCTTGGAGGCAGATTGAGCTAAAATTGGGCGATTTGCCCCCAAAGTGGCAGAAATGGCCTAAATACAATTTGCCCCTCCAGGGGAGCCACCCTTGCTTAAGGGGTCGCTCCCCATCTGCAAAACAACAACAAAAATCCCTAGTGCCCCAGTAGTTTTTGCCCCCCTTGGGGGCAGATCGGCCTAATTAAAATAGGCTGATCTGCCCCCCAGGGGGGCAGAAATGGCCTAAAATAAATTTGCCCCCAGGGGAACGACCCTTGCCTGAGGGGTCACTCCCCACCTCAAAAATACAAAACAAAACAAAAACAACAACAAAAAAAGATCCCTGGTGCCTAGAGGTTTCTGCCCCCCCTAGGGGCAGAAAAGGCCTTTAAAAAAATGCCCCCCCTGGGAGCAAACCTTGCCCAAGGGGTCGCTCCCCTTGTGTGAAATTCACGAAAAAAAAAAAAACTCTGTGGTGTCTAGTGGTTTCTGTCCCCCTTGGGGGCAGATTGGCCTCATAAAAATAGGCCAATCTGCCCCCAAGGGGGGCAGAAATGGCCTAAATATAATTTGCCCCCTAGGGGAGCGACCCTTGCCTAAGGGGTCGCTCCCCACCTCAGAAATACAAAAAGATCCCTGGTGCCTAGAGGTTTCTGCCCCCCCCCCCGGAGGGCAGAAAAGGCCTTTTAAAAAATGCCCCCCCAGGAGCGACCCTTGCCCAAGGGGTCGCTCCCTCATGCCCATTTCATTAAAAAACAAAAATCCCTGGTTTCCGGCAGCTAAAACGCTGAGAGAGACTTCAAAGGGAAGGAAATTCCTTTCCTTCCCTTTGAAGCCTCTCGGCCTCCTCCACGTGATCGGAAGAGAAATGCTTTTGCATTTCTCTTCCAATCGCGCTGGAAGCTGAGCTTCCAGCACGATGGGAGGAGGCCTTGTGACAATCAGCGTGCGATCGCGCGCTGACGTCATGGAGAGGGGTCGGGGTGGAATGGGAAGGGCTTCCCATTCCATCCCTGCCTTGGGGGGGGGGGGGGGGTGGGAGGGACCCCACAGAGGGAGCGCTAGTGTTCCCTCTGGGCTCTGTGCCCAGGACGTAATGGTTACGTCCTGGGCACACGAGCACTGTGCCTCAGGACGTAACCATTACGTCCTGGGCACAGAAGGGGTTTAATGAATTTATTTTCCTAGATTAACAATGCTCATGTCACGAAAATAACTCTCAAACACAAATGATAAGCATATCAGGTCAATAACGGTTGGTTAAAGCAACTTATATATCTCAATCTGATTAGGACAACCAAACAAATTATCTCCAAAAGTATCACACTTATTAATAATACAGAAACCGGTAATAACGGCAAAGTATACATTAGTTTAGAATTCAAATGATTTCAAGATAGGTCATGAGCATTTCAAAATTAATTTCCTTACTAACCACAAATTAGCATCAGCATGTTGGGCTTCATGTGAAAAGAATTTAGGGCCAGATTTAAGTAGCCTTTTGCGCCTCGCAAACGGCGAAAAACGCCGTTTGCGAGGGGCAAAAGGCCTCACGTGATGCAGGAACACAATTTGCAAGTCGGTACCGACTCGCAAAATGTGTTTCCGACTCGCAAATAGGAAGGGGTGTCCCCTTCCTATTTGTTAGTCGCACCGCGATGTAGAGTTGATTTGTGACCGCGAAAGCGGTCGCAAATCAACTCGCAGTCACCATCCACTTGAAGTGGATGGTAACTCATTCGCAAATGGGAAGGGGTCCCTACGGGACCCCTTCCCCTTTGTGAATGCTCACAAAAGCATTTTTTCAGAGCAGGCAGTGGTCCGATGGACCACTGCCTACTCTGAAAAAAAACTAAACAAAAAGGTTTCGGTATTTTTTCTATTTGTAGCTCGTTTTCCTTTAAGGAAAACGGCCTGCAAAGAGAAAATAAAAAACTGCTTTATTGAAAAGCAGTCACGGACATGGTGGTCTGCTGTCTCCAACAGGCCACCATCCCCATGAGTGCCTAGACTCGCTATGGGGTCGCAAACTGTGACCCACCTCATAAATATTTATGAGGCGGTCTTTGCGACCCTATAGCGAGTCGCAGAAGGTGTCTGAGACACCTTTCTGCATTCCCTTTTGCGAGTTGCAAATTGCGAATCGCTGGGACTCGCAATTTGCAACTCGCAAAAGGGAACCTTCCTACATCTGGCCCTTAGTAACCCAAATTTAGAAAAACTCTTACTTGATTAATAAAAATATTATTAATGTGCAGCAATGTAATCATTAGTTGCAGCTGGTACCTGAAAAGCAAAAGAGACACATCATACAATACAATGACATACATTACCAATAATGAACAGCTAATAGCTTGCTTCGGCCAGGGGACACCATCAGTTGTATCATCAGAAGATTTGGACCTAACAACAGCTTAACCCACTCAGCTAGACTCAAACCTCTACTCTCCTCTCTTCTCCAACTCTCAACTAAAACCACACTCACCCTCACCAGGAATCCTACCCAGTTGTTATACTAAAACCTAATAAGCGTATGATTGGTCAATTTATGGGGTGGTTACGCTTCAGCCAATCAACAACTAAATTGAACACCTAAAATATAACAATTCTACATTAACTAGAACATTTTCTTCAACAGTATTGTTTCCTCTTCCATCTCGTCTGTGGCTCCATTGTTTCATTGCCTTCTCATATGCCTCATCTCAGGAATAAGCTTTTACAGTTTCTCTTTACTTCCATCCTCGAGGAATGACCAAATATTAGTAACATTCTCAAACAATAAGACATTTCAACTTATGCAATGCTCGGTTAAAACATGACCTTGTAAGACATAATGCAGCAACCCACTAGGGGTAGCTGTGGACACATCTACACAAACTTTGAAAACACTTTTACATAAGCTTTCAATTATGGATAATAACCATCACATTTAGTTAGAATTTTGTTCAGTTAGGAACAGAAAACGAACACTAACAATCATTTTTCAAAAGTTACTCGTTTTACACGTTGAGTCATTACACATCTTAATATGAAGATCATTAATAAACATATTAGAAAATTCACACTCTCACGCTCCCACACTCTGTGGTGTTGTCGCCCTAAACACTCTGGCCCTTATTATGAGTGTGGCGGTCTTACGAACGGCACACTCGCGGTGGCAGTCTGGACTACCGTAAATGCGGCAGTCCGACCGCCACATCAAAACCCTGGTGGTCGGACTGCCAGCTTTGCCAGGATCTTGGATCCTGGCAGTCTGGCGGAGATCACAGCAAGCAGTGCTGCCCTGGGGATTACAACTTTGTTCTCCGCTAGCCTTTTTATGGCAGTAGCACCGCCATAAAATGGGCAGTGCAGGGCCACCCTTGCCAGCACAATCGCAATGTTCACTGTCTGCTTTGTAGACAGTGAACATTACAAGGATGTTGGTGCACCCTGCTGGCTACAGCATTGCTGCTGGCTCGATTTTGAGCCGGAGACAATGCTGTAGTCTGTTTCCTACTAGGCTGGCAGGCGGAAACCTTAGTTTCTGCCCGCCAGCCTAGCTGGAAACTCTTATGGGTTCAGCGGGGCCGTAGCCTGTGTGACAGCAACCTCCCCGTCAGAGGTTCGGCGGATGCGAAAAACTTCAGTTGAACTCCTGAGGCTCTCAGTTTTATTACCATAACAGGAAGTACATGACATGACGCTACCAACGTTAAGTCAGGTACTTATTTAATTAAGCTTCTGAGTAACTCTAGCATGCCAAAGGTACCCTAATCACCTTTTTTATAAAGACATCTGTGGTGTTAGAGAAAAATCCTCCTCAGCTTAATAGGTAGTACATATCTAAGTCTGTAGGTTGTCCTAGCTTGAACCTTAAAACGGTACTCCATTTAGTGTTTCTAACTCTGAATCCTGTCTTACAGTTATAGTACAAACAGAACCAGCAGCAATTTCAGTAAATTGTAGACAAGCCATCACACAATATTTGCCTGCTAACAGGGGTGGGGATGTTACGTCTGTGGTAGAGGCACACGATGTGTACAGAAGTATTCTACTCCTGGATCACTTTTACTGCAGTTGATGCAAATACAAACAATTTTCACACCTAAACTGTAGCTAACACATGTGCACAATAAAAAGCTTATGAATATTTAGAAGTACCACTAACATATCAAGAGCACCAGAATTGGTTAATAATGTTAGACTGGGACCCCTCAGTAACGAGGGGCCTTATGGCCAGTTCTAACTGCCTACACACACATTTCCAAATATGCACAATTTACAGGCAGGAAATTCCCATAATATACAGATGCTTAATACAATTCGTGATGCGAACTCTGAACACTGCCCCAGCAAGGGCTGCTTCAGCTGCCCAACAATTGGCCACACCAGGGATAAACCCCGTAACAATTAATGCAATTAAAGGTAAGCCTCCTACCAAATGTGAAGAAATTCATTTTGGATTGCACATAAAACAAATCAGCTGGAAGCAGTGTTCCCCCATACGGGACCCCAAGACAAACCCAGAATTCACACAATACGCTTACTATTTGAGATGGTTCCTTCCATATGTGACTGTGCCACTTGGGCACACTATTTGCTGCAATGTATACCACAATTCACGGTACGGCACTTTCAAATCTTCCCGAACTGTTAAAACAAATATAAAAAGAGCACAGGGCTGCCTCTGCCCTGGATTTGAGGCTTGAAATTAATGGCAATTTTGCCACAGTCTCCTCAGTTATTATAAGTAATATTAAAGGTGAAGCAGCATTGGCAATAATAAGCCAGTGGCCCAAAACCTTCCTCAAATTGATAAGGAACGTGCGCTACCAAAGATTATTTCCAAGATTTATACTAGTATAGTTTGGGCTATTCCGGGAGCCAGGTCAAATAAGCCACAGCTTAACTGTAATTCCAAGAAGGATAATACCAAGCAAGCACAGGAGGGTTCTAAAAAACCACTGGGACAAACAAAATGTAATAAAGATAAGGTCAAATAAAGAGGAGAATCTCCGCAGTCTGAGACCTTGGATAAATGTTATAATCTTAGAAATCATGACAATTTCAAACCCCCTGAAAGGAATCAGATACACACCCTTCTCATACCTTTCAGTACTCAACTGACAAACAGACCGAGAAAGGTGAACGGTCAGAACACAGAAACGAGTACATGAAACCAAAAAAGGACTCAATGCTCATCTGACGTCCAAATAAAAAAGGAAGAGAATCTTCCACAACACAAACTTAAATTCAAAAAGAAGATTGCAACGATTTTGGCTACATTTGCCACACATGTTGAGAATATTACTGAAGAACAGGACGTGGGCAGTGACTCTACTAGACAGCGCAGCAGAGATCATGATAGTTTGCCAGAATCTTCAAGAACTTTTGGAGGTGACAGCAGCTATCGTTCTTGAAGTCGAAACCTCAGATAGGCACATCGCTCCACCCAATACAGTCTATAACTTAAAAATTCAAATTGAGGGGGATATTAAAAGTAACTTTCTGGGAAAGACTAATGCTAAGCTAAGACATTCTCCTGGCAGAAACAGAGGGGACACCAGAGTAACACTCTTGCAAGGGGAAGATGTAATTTTGCCATTTATTACAGTGCTAGTTCCAGATCCAGTAAAGGAAGTCAATGCTGCATACTGAGCTCTGGCACAGACTCCAATGCTGTATCTCAACCACATGGGTTGGGATAGGGACTCTCCCTATTGCCTTATACCTATGTGGTCCAATCCACAAATACAACCTCAATGCCCAATAAAACCTGATGCTAAAGCACCAGTGAGGGAGATTCTCTCACAACTCAGTGAATAACCCTTTGTTTCCAGTAGCTAGGCTGGACCATTTTTATAGAATAGTCTTAGATTACAGACATTTAAACAATCACACACGGACATTTGCAATTCAAAATTCACATAGCACAGCCCTTATGAACAACATTGTGCGTAAAATATACAAAATGACCCTGGATATTTCCAATGTTTTTTTTCTGCCAAAATCTACCACGTTAAAGCAGTGATTTAAGTGCCTTCACTGGGCTTGAATCTCAAAGAAAAGTTTGTAGGTTTCCTCAAGGGCACAGGAACAGTTTAGGTTAGTTCTCTGCCTGTGTAACATCAATATTACATGATATTGACCCTGAGGCGTTTTCTTGCGTCAATTACATCTATCTGACAGACGATGATATTAACAAACATTTAGCATGAGTGGATTGCATCGTTATGGGATTCGCCGCACAGGGCTACAAATTTAATTTCAAGAAAAGAAAAATTGCTTTTCTAAGTGTCTTATTTTTAGTATATGAATTAAGAAATCAGGGAAAGAGCCCCCACATTTTAGGAAAGTGCACGCAATTACAACCTCCAAATACCATTAAAAAAACTACAGTCTTTAGTGGTTTGTTTTCAATTTTGGCAGAACCTACTTCCAGAATATGCACAATGCATAAAACCATTCTATGACTTAATTCATCCAGATTTCTCAAGCAAACATTTGACACCAGAACACACTTGTATTCTAAGACCATTACAGCATTTTAAAAAACTGCAGGGTACACACCCAAGTGCCATTACCAGGCCAAACTCCAACTATGCATAGCCTTCACCATGTACCTAACCCTTCATAGATAGCTGACCTCTTATGAGTAATAAATCACACATGGGTTGGCAAATACCTTATGCTGATGGTCTTTGCTTTTACAAGGCCAAGCATGTACCATGTATATGTTTTGCTTTGTAGCAGAGCTTTTGAGGATAGCCATGTTCATGCTAAATCTATGAAACATGGGTCGGCAAGTCCCTGGTGGACACAGTGTTCACTCTGTGCACAACCAATCAAAGAGATCCCACTCCCTTTACATACCCAAAACCCATGAGAATTCAAGCATGTTGTAGAGATTACACCCATTAACAGCACAGAGCTACAGAAAATGGTCTAGATATTTCTTACCGAACACCTTCCAGTACTTTAAGCATATAGTAAACTCACATTTATTGAATTATGTCATCAGTGACATCATTCATGATGTAATTGAACATGTCATGAGTGATTGATGTAATATGTGCATGGCGGGGTGCAAATTATAGTTAGCTATCTGAGATATAACTGGCGAATTTCAGTCGTTTTTCAGATCTAAAACACAAATGTTGAGACTGATATTGTCTCCTAACTGAAATTTCCCTTTAATCTTTCTTCGCTTTTTCAGTGACAATATGTTTGAACCATGTGTTGCTGTAGATACAAATGCCCTGCCTACTCATGCCATCTAGTGTTTGGCTCAGATGTTTACAAGTTTTTCATTGCAGAAGTCTCGAGTCACAAGATATATGGTGAATCCTCCTTAGGCTGGCATTGCACATGGGCACAACTCCATGATCAACTTTTTTTTTTCTTCAGGCATCAGCTTCAGATGTGCTTGATCAGAGCTCTGGGACGGTTTCTTTCAAAGTCTGGGTATTCTTTTCTACACGGATTGTAGATCAAGATAATTGCTCACTGAGATCTCTGTGACACCCATTACTATCCAATTTCTGCTGGGCCTTGAGTTTTCTTATGCGTCTGCTCGACTGCTTCCTGCTGAAGAATGCTGAATTGTGACTGGAACAGACAACGTTTTACATTGCCCCCATGCAGCATGGCATTCCCGTGACCTGACCAGCACCAAGGGTCCGATTTAGGTATTAGCGGATGGGTTACTTCTTCACAATGGTAACAGATGTCCCATCAGCCGAAATATAAATCTTATAGGAAATAATGGGATTTAGATTTAGGCAGACAGGATATCTGTCACCATTGTGATGGAGTAACCCATCTGCCAATTTCTAAATCAGGATCTGTGTGCCTAATTTATGCTTTTCCCAGGAGCACAACAGCACTATGTGCGAGGCCTGTCTGAGGTTTAGGTCCAAGTAGATACTGCTATCATTGAGAGAGGCCCTGGACAAACCTAAAGATGTATCGATGCTCCGCAGAGAAGGCCCAGACTACTTTAACATCGGAACCTCGAGCATCCCGCTCCAGGAGGCTATCTTCTCCTCCAGTTCCGATGCATAGGTGGAAGAGCAACAAGTCAAACAAAATTACAGGACAGCACACTCAGACAACACAAAGAGCTGTGAGGATGCCAGAACTTTACCCTAAGCCCATTGAGGGACCTTGAGAAGAGGTAGAACAT
Organism: Pleurodeles waltl; assembly: GCF_031143425.1. Lineage (NCBI taxonomy): Eukaryota > Metazoa > Chordata > Amphibia > Caudata > Salamandridae > Pleurodeles > Pleurodeles waltl. The sequence continues at coordinate 1,092,134,683 of NC_090437.1, forward strand.
CACCAATGTAGGGGTCGATCCACCAGCCCTGCCAGGCCGCCGGGGAACTACATGGCTCAGGCACCCTTTGGCCTCAAGTGAAACTCATGGAGCCAGTAACACCTGCATCCAGTGGCTCTCTGCCTCATCATATATCAGCTAAGGTGAAGATCTTGGCCACCTGAGGGCTAAAGATGCCAAGCAGCCCTATCACTCCTTCGGTGCCAAAAGATCAATCTGAACTAAGACAGCCAGATCCCAAACATCATCTGTGCTAAAGCATCAGGAGCAGAAAGATGGTTTGGTGCGGACACCATAGACTTGAAAAGTGTCCAAGGACATCCTGACTGCCTCGGCACACAAGCAGTTGACCTCGAGGATTGGCTGATTCGAAAGCCCAGAGTATTCAGGACAGCCACTTTTTGAAAGTTTGCAGGCAAAGATGGATGCCAAACAAAAGGTATTCTACATCCATCCTCAAACTGGCAAAATTATATCAAGGCTGCTGCCAAAACTGTTTCAACACTTTGCCACACAAAAGAAAGCTGACCTTTTGAGGAACCCTTGGTTCAGTGCTGGAACCAAAGAAGCAAGGACAAGGGGACCAGCCTTAGTCACTCTGCTCCATCTACACCAACTCTACCACCACCTCCTCCTATCACCCCTCCTTGTGCTCCTTAACTTCCTCATCTAATTCTTACCACATATCCCAGGCCTCACACTTCCTGAGGGTTCGCCTCAATCTTCAGCTGAATATCACAGATCCTACCACCAGAATGACTCAAATGCCCACCCTGTGGATACAAGCAAAGAAAAAGATACGTGGGGCATTTACAGCATAGACCCCCCAGGGTTATGAGGATTCAAACTACCACCCATTTAAACCTTCCCTATCCTCTACCTCGGATGACACTACCTCTTACCAGAAGGTAATTCAAAGAGTTCTACGTGAAGAGGATGACTTCTTGGTGGAAATCCTTTCCAAAACTGGAAATACGTAGTGCAGTAGATTGGGGTGGAGTGGGTAGATTAAAGTGGGGTGGGGTTGATTGGGTAAGATTAAGAAATGTGGGGTAAACTGAGGTGGAGTAGAACTGGAGTGGAGAGGATTGGGGTAGATTAGAGTGTGTTAGATTGTGTCAACATCTGGACAGTGCGCGCTCTACGAGCGACTGGAATGCAAAAACCCAGCACATATGAGATGACGTAATTCATGCATTATGTTGATATGCTGTTGTTTAACCTTTTGCATTGCAGAGTTTGATTCTGAAGACTTATATTTAAGGTGCTTGTAAATACTGTTCATTTGCAATGTATTTCTGCAGGCTTACAGAGTGTGTCAGGGTGTGGTCCCTTTCCAGGGCCTTCTAGAAACTTCCTCTGCAGCATGCCTGGGTGTGGTTTGTGGGTTGGGCTAAGACTCTATAAAAGGGAGCCAGCCCAGCACCACGTGATCACTATTCAGAGGTCCCGGTGCAGAGCAGCAGCAACTCCCTGAGCTGATGTGCCGGCGGCCTACTTTGATCCTTCAGGCCTCTCCCTTTTTTCACTTAATTTGGTGATCCTAGATCAGGGCGGTAAGACGGAGTTCGGGCTGGGCCTAATCTTTGCATGATAAGCGATTTGACTCTTGTGCGTGTGAATGTGCGCTTGGTCGTTTCACAGCATTTACATGTGGATACTCGAATCGGCAAGACACGCAATTCTTTTCTCGTGTTTAATTCATGTTATTCATTGTGTGCTACCATTCCTTGGCAGTTACATGGTGGCCTTTGAATTGGCAAGACACGCGATTCGTTTTCTTGTGCTTTAACCCTTGATATTCATTGTGCGCTACCATTCCATGGCAGTTACATGGTGGCTTTCGAATTGGCAAGACACACGATTCGTTTTCTTGTGCTTTAACCCTTGATATTCATTGTGCGCTACCATTCCATGGCAGTTACATGGTGGCTTTCGAATCGGCAAGACGCGCGGTTCTTTATTCGTGTACTAATTTAGATATTCATTGTGCGCAACCATTTTCTGACATTTACAAGGTTGTTTTCGAATTGGCAGGACGCGTGATTCTTTATTCGTGTACAAATCAAGATATTCATTGCGCATAACCATTTTCTGGCATTTACAAGGTTGTATTCAAATCTGCAAGACGCGCAATCTGTTTCCTGTGTTTAATTTATGTTACTCATTGTGCGTGCTATCATTTCTTGGCATTCACGTGGTGGCCTTCGAATTGGCAAGACGCGCAATTCCTTTTCCTGTGCTTAATTCATGTTCTTCATTGTGTGCAACTATTTCATGACATTTACAAAACTCTTGTGGAAATCCGCGATGTGCGCAATTTGTGTTCTTGCATTCTAAAGATCTAAGGTACTAGAATTCTGGATGTTATATTCTATGTGCCCGTAAGGTCTTTAATACAATTCCTATTATTTTCCAAGGAATGTTCGGATAGCCTTTATCCTCATGTAATGAGGCCGTGTTTGTTTTGGGACATTGTTCTGAAAGATTCTTGTATTCCTAGAACAGTATGTTTTCAATTCATGAAAATTACATATGAAACACTGTACTAACCATTTTTGATTCTTTTCCAGGTACCTAGATTTAGTGAGGCCTAATTAGAGTCTAGTTCTAGGCCATTCATGTTTCCTTAGTTTTAGGTATTATTTCATGTTCAGAGTGTCATAGAACTCTGGACTCAATAGAGTATTATTTCATGTTCCAAGTATCATTGAACCCTAGATTCAACAGATAGCTTTTAGGAATCTAAATGTGGTTTTGAATCTGATGTTGTGTTGTTTAATCTTTTGCTTCCCACAGGTCTACTTCCCAGCTGTCCCCTTCCTAATCCCCTCTTCCCCTCTTGAACTCTCTTAGCCTCTGTGATTCATCTATCAGAGTCTTGGATCTGTTCAGTGGTGGACGTGTTGGGAACGTGCGCAGACCCTGAGGATCGGGTGACTCTGACAGATTGTACTGAAGTGGGATAGACTGGATTGTAGTGGAGTGGATTGGGAAAGGCTGGAGTGGAATAGGGTAGATTGAAGTTGGGTAGATTGGAGTGGTGTGGGGTAGATAGTGGTGGGCTAAAGTGTTAGTGGGTAAATTGGGGTAGGGTAGAGTGGAGTGGTTTGAGTGGAGTGGGGTAGATTTAGGTAGACTGTAGTGAAGTAGGGAAGTGGACTGGGGTATATTGGAGAGAAGCGTAGAAGAATAGATTGGCTTAGAGTGTAGTAGATTGGAGTGGGGTTAGTGGTGTGGAGTGAGTGGTGTGTTGGAATGTATTAGAGTGGAGGGGCATAGAGAGGAGTGACATGTCCTAGAGTTTCGTAGAATCGATCGGTGTGACAGAGCGGAACGGAAGGGTGTGGCAGCACACAGCCATACCAGACAACACATTTTCAATCAAAGTGACCATTAGACTTGCACCAAAATATGGTTTTACTGAACACAAGTGATAATGTGTGAAAATGTCATCACCTTGTGTATTAATGTGTTTTGATCATAATCAAATATTTGTTTACACCACACTTCAGAATTAGAAAAAATGTGCCTCATTTGTACTAATCCTGATATAGTCTGAAAAAACATCCTACACCCTCTCCTCTTACATGGGTACTCATCAAGATTGTCACATAAATTCTCTGACTTTTAAGTCAGAGAAATTAAAATAAACATAAAGCTCCCTGGAAGAGAGCCTGACATTTGAACTCTGCCTTTGAATGCACCGCATTTGTGACATGATAAGAACAAGATTTAAAGGTCCGTTTACAGAAAGCGAGTGTGTTAAAGAGTACAGTAAATAAGATTTGTGCAACAGGACGAATGAATTCAAGTTGGACAGCCTAAAGCAATTCAAGCCAGCAAATCAAAAGCCAGAAAATGTAAGTTACAAACTACAAAACCAATTGTAAGCAAAGGGTGGAATGCATTCCTTGATCAGCTTTCTGAATGCTCCCAAGATGTCTTGAGCAAACAAAACTGGTAGGCTTAGTCCTAAAAATAAGACTTGTCAATTTTTGCAAAGGGCCTTCCACTGTGCAGTAACATGTGCTGTTGCTTTTCTAGTAACTTTTGAACTGTTTGAGATAGAATTTTTTTTTTGTTAAAGTCTGCAGATTATGCAGCAGATGATGTGAATATTTAGCAAATGCAGCAAATCCCTAATTATGTAAAAAACGCAGTGGCCGCAAAATCACTTATTTCCAGTAGCCTTGTCTTTATCTGATACCATGCATGGAGCCCCATTTCGAGGTTTAAATCTGAAGTTCAGCAACATCTGCTTAACCTGCCGTTTGATGGAGAACACCTGTTCGGGCCACAGGTTGACCAGATGTTGGAAATGATTTAAAAAATAGGTTACTGATAAGACAAAGATCATGTGTGCCCTGCAGACCCCTGCTCCCAGAGGCTCCTTTCAGAGGCAACAGTTTTGTGGCACCTCTAAGGCTACCTTCCCTGATACAGCCTCCTACCAGAGGCAACAACAAATCCAAAATCCCTATCCTCACTGTGGATACACTAGGGGCAGGTACCTGTGAAAACAATAAACAAAGGTAAAGGCAAGGGAGGTTTCAACAAGGGAATCTCCACCATTAAAAAGCACAGACTCTCTATGTCTCCCCATTCAGTCACACAACACAGGTTGGGGAATGAGTGAGGAACATATTGGCAGGAAACCTATTCAGACCAATGGGCCCTAACTGTGCTGCAACACACTTACTGCCTGGAGCTTCTCACATTTTTGCAGTGCTGGCACAGGAAAAATCCATTGCAGAGCCAAACTTTAGAAAACCCTGTACCACAGGTGACCATAGGTTCATCACAAGTCAGATGGGGAACACAACTCAATCTCACGACAGTACAGGTGTTGTAGACCCTGCATCAGCAGGGACACCATGTCAGCTACCTTGAGTTCTTACCAGCCCATCTCCAACAGATTCAGGGCTGGCCTGAGAAAGTCCTGACCCGAACAGACAGCTTGTCCGCCATGTACTACATACAGAAGCAAGGTGGGGCCCACTCACTCCATGCCTCCTTATTATCCCAAACAATTTGGACAATTCGGGTCCTCCGCCACCACATTAAGCCTAATGGCAGAATATCTTTTGATGGTGGACAACAACCCAGCAGACCTGCTCAGCAGGTCCCACCAAGAAGTACAAGAATGTAAGCTCAGTCCTGTAGTTCTTTACAGTTACTTTTGTAGTTGCAGGACTCCATTGATAAACCTGTTTGGACTCCCAAAAGGCTAAATGACAAAGTTTTTCCTTTTTTCCTGCTACTTCCACTAGTGGTGCGCAAGATGTGGCAAAAATCCCAAGCACTCATCCTCATAGGCTCCACATGGACCAGACAGCCTTGTTACTCTGTGAAGGGTAGTCCAAACCACACCGGTAAGTTGAACTTCTTTTATTCAGTTAGGAAGAATACGACAGCTTCAATACCTCCGTCCTCCTTCAGTCTCCCCCGGTACCAACCGCCCACTCGGTTTCCAAGACAAACCCCCACACCTAACATTCCATTCCACGATTCCGCACACTCTGGTTCCACTGCGCGAGGAACAAAGCAGAGCACGAGAAACCCAACACATCTCTTCCCTTACAATGCAAAAACATAAAAATTACAAATATAATACATTAATGTATAACCACCAATCAATACATGGTAATTCACAAAATATTAAATACAGAACATTAAAATGTGTAATCATCAAGTTTCTTAGGTGATTTGACAGTTCTAGTTGAACGTCTGCACGACTGCGCAGATGGAACAGGTGGAACAACAGCCTGATTACCCGAACGTTCAAGGTGCTCCGTTCTGTTTCCATTACCATTACCACTATTGACATCTTCCACAATAACAGTTTTAGTTAGAGATATTTTATCCTTGTTCCACCATTTGCCGTCGTCCAGTTTAACAGCACTGTCACCAACCTGAACAATTTTCTTCCCACAACCAAATTTGGACAAACTTTTGACCATTGTTCTCGGTGACTTCACCCGCACAACATCTCCTACCTTCCACTTAAATTTACGTTGGTGAATTTCTGAATTCTGTACATACCTTTGTTGCGCTAACCCACGTTTTTCCATGACACTCTCAACCTTGTACCACGGCACGTCAAAATGACCCATCCATTCCCTGGTTAGTTTTGAGGACGGAACGCGTCCCCGTAATAAAACAAAAGGTGATACATGTGTATCAGAATTGTTGGTCGTTCGCACGGCCCACAGCAATTTTTCCAATTCACGTTTACAATGCAATCCACTTGCTTTTGCCAATTGAATATTGTCCTTAAGAACCCTATTAAACCTTTCCACTAGTCCATTACTTCTAGGATGGTACAGGGAAGTTTTTGAATGTTTGATTCCCAATAAATTCACAAATTTTCTAAACTGTCCAGAAGTAAATTGGGACCCATTGTCAGTCAAAATTTCGTCCGGAATACCTTCCCTGGCAAAAATTCCTTCTAACCATTGGATAACATTGTTCGAGTCAGGAATTTTCACAAACTTTACTTCAGGCCACCTGCTGTAAAAATCCATAAGTACTAATCCGTATTCCAAGGATCCATAGGATAAACTCACTGGCCCTATTATATCAATCGCCAGCTTGCCCCAGGGTTTCTCAGGAACCTTAATCGCTTCTATAGGACTTGGAACAGTAATTTGAGATTTGTCACTGACGGCACAATACACACAATCCCTTACAAAATGTTCCACACATTTATCTATTCCAGGCCACCAGAAACCTTCCCTGACTCTTCTTTTCATGGCACGCATACCAATATGGCCCTCATGCGCAAGGCTCAAAACTCTATTCCTCATGCCTTTAGGTACTACCAACAACTTTGACCTAAATAATAGACCATTGATTACTGACAACTCGCTAAAAACATGTTTGTACTTATCTTTAAGGTCACCATCAGGCGACCACTGTGACCACCCTGACGCAACACCTTCCACAATTGACTTCATGTCCTGGTCCTCATCGCAAGCTTCCCTCCACTCTTGTTCACCTAATGCCCCATTAAATTGTTCATCTACTGAACAAACCACAATTTCACGATCTTCGTCTTTGGCACCCAAATCCATTGATAAACCTTCCGAAGAATCAGAGCTCGACAATCTAGACAAACAATCTGCTAATATATTTTTCTTGCCAGGAACATACTCTAACCTGAAATTGTGTTCATACAACTTGTACTGCCACTTAGCAATACGTGGAGTAGCTTTCTCTGCACCCTTGGCAGTGAACAGTTGAACTAAGGGCTTATGATCAGTCCTAACCGTAAACCTTGATCCCCATACATACTGTTTGAAATGGTTGATAGCCCACCAACATGCCAAAGCTTCGCGTTCTATCACAGAATATGTCGCTTCAGCACCCTTCAAACTCCTCGAAGCGAATGCAACTACTTCCTCCCTTCCATCTCTTTTTTGCAACAGAACAGCACCTAAACCTTTTTGACTGGCATTGGTCATTACAATTGTGTGATCTCTAGTGTCAAAAGGTTTCAAGGGAATTGCCTGGGAGATCTCTTGCTTAATATTACTAAATTCACGGTTGCAGTCAACGTCCCACATAAATTTAGCATTCTTTTTCAGAAGCATTCTTAAATTGTACGTTTTTTCTGAACATTTGGGTACAAATTTAGCATAGAATTCTATTAAGCCCATAAAGGACCTTAACTGGTCTTTGTTCTCAGGACAACCAAACTCTTGGATGGCTTTCACTAAATTTACCTTGGGTTTGATACCATCCGCTGACAACTCAAAACCCAAGTAATCCACTGTAGGTACACCAAAGCGACACTTATTGGAACTGAGGGTAATGCCCTTGCACTTCAAAACCTCCAACACCTTGTTCAATCTCTCATCATGTTCTTGCATGTCTTTTCCATAAACCAGAATGTCATCCTGAAATGCCATCACTCCACGCATACCTTGAAACATACTTTCTACTGTCCTCTGAAAGACAGCGGATGCAGATGCCAATCCGAATGGCATCCGTTTAAACTGAAATAACCCAAAAGGAGTGATAAAGGCAGTGTAATGTCTTGAACTAGGGTGCAGACTAATTTGATGATATGCAGACGTCATGTCAAGCAAAGAAAATATTTTCCCTCCCTTAACAGAAGACAACATTTCTGAAATGTTGGGTAAGGGATATTGATCGATCCAAATTTGGTCATTAAGGTTACGTAAGTCCACACACATCCTAATCGTGCCATTCGCCTTACGAGCTAAAACCACAGGCGCCACCCAATCTGAGGACTCAATTGGTTCTATTATGTCAAGAGTACACAGTTTGTCTAATTCCTTCTTGAAATCATCCCTCAAAGTGAGAGGAACCTTCCGTACCTTGTGCACCTTTGGTTGGGCATTATCGTTAATTTTGATCTCGTGAGAAAAACCCTTCACTGAAGGGTAGTCCAAACCACACCGGTAAGTTGAACTTCTTTTATTCAGTTAGGAAGAATACGACAGCTTCAATACCTCCGTCCTCCTTCAGTCTCCCCCGGTACCAACCGCCCACTCGGTTTCCAAGACAAACCCCCACACCTAACATTCCATTCCACGATTCCGCACACTCTGGTTCCACTGCGCGAGGAACAAAGCAGAGCACGAGAAACCCAACAAATCTCTTCCCTTACAATGCAAAAACATAAAAATTACAAATATAATACATTAATGTATAACCACCAATCAATACATGGTAATTCACAAAATATTAAATACAGAACATTAAAATGTGTAATCATCAAGTTTCTTAGGTGATTTGACAGTTCTAGTTGAACGTCTGCACGACTGCGCAGATGGAACAGGTGGAACAACAGCCTGATTACCCGAACGTTCAAGGTGCTCCGTTCTGTTTCCATTACCATTACCACTATTGACATCTTCCACAATAACAGTTTTAGTTAGAGATATTTTATCCTTGTTCCACCATTTGCCGTCGTCCAGTTTAACAGCACTGTCACCAACCTGAACAATTTTCTTCCCACAACCAAATTTGGACAAACTTTTGACCATTGTTCTCGGTGACTTCACCCGCACAACATCTCCTACCTTCCACTTAAATTTACGTTGGTGAATTTCTGAATTCTGTACATACCTTTGTTGCGCTAACCCACGTTTTTCCATGACACTCTCAACCTTGTACCACGGCACGTCAAAATGACCCATCCATTCCCTGGTTAATGCCTTTAGGTACTACCAACAACTTTGACCTAAATAATAGACCATTGATTACTGACAACTCGCTAAAAACATGTTTGTACTTATCTTTAAGGTCACCATCAGGCGACCACTGTGACCACCCTGACGCAACACCTTCCACAATTGACTTCATGTCCTGGTCCTCATCGCAAGCTTCCCTCCACTCTTGTTCACCTAATGCCCCATTAAATTGTTCATCTACTGAACAAACCACAATTTCACGATCTTCGTCTTTGGCACCCAAATCCATTGATAAACCTTCCGAAGAATCAGAGCTCGACAATCTAGACAAACAATCTGCTAATATATTTTTCTTGCCAGGAACATACTCTAACCTGAAATTGTGTTCATACAACTTGTACTGCCACTTAGCAATACGTGGAGTAGCTTTCTCTGCACCCTTGGCAGTGAACAGTTGAACTAAGGGCTTATGATCAGTCCTAACCGTAAACCTTGATCCCCATACATACTGTTTGAAATGGTTGATAGCCCACCAACATGCCAAAGCTTCGCGTTCTATCACAGAATATGTCGCTTCAGCACCCTTCAAACTCCTCGAAGCGAATGCAACTACTTCCTCCCTTCCATCTCTTTTTTGCAACAGAACAGCACCTAAACCTTTTTGACTGGCATCGGTCATTACAATTGTGTGATCTCTAGTGTCAAAAGGTTTCAAGGGAATTGCCTGGGAGATCTCTTGCTTAATATTACTAAATTCACGGTTGCAGTCAACGTCCCACATAAATTTAGCATTCTTTTTCAGAAGCATTCTTAAATTGTACGTTTTTTCTGAACATTTGGGTACAAATTTAGCATAGAATTCTATTAAGCCCATAAAGGACCTTAACTGGTCTTTGTTCTCAGGACAACCAAACTCTTGGATGGCTTTCACTAAATTTACCTTGGGTTTGATACCATCCGCTGACAACTCAAAACCCAAGTAATCCACTGTAGGTACACCAAAGCGACACTTATTGGAACTGAGGGTAATGCCCTTGCACTTCAAAACCTCCAACACCTTGTTCAATCTCTCATCATGTTCTTGCATGTCTTTTCCATAAACCAGAATGTCATCCTGAAATGCCATCACTCCACGCATACCTTGAAACATACTTTCTACTGTCCTCTGAAAGACAGCGGATGCAGATGCCAATCCGAATGGCATCCGTTTAAACTGAAATAACCCAAAAGGAGTGATAAAGGCAGTGTAATGTCTTGAACTAGGGTGCAGACTAATTTGATGATATGCAGACGTCATGTCAAGCAAAGAAAATATTTTCCCTCCCTTAACAGAAGACAACATTTCTGAAATGTTGGGTAAGGGATATTGATCGATCCAAATTTGGTCATTAAGGTCACGTAAGTCCACACACATCCTAATCGTGCCATTCGCCTTACGAGCTAAAACCACAGGCGCCACCCAATCTGGGGACTCAATTGGTTCTATTATGTCAAGAGTACACAGTTTGTCTAATTCCTTCTTGAAATCATCCCTCAAAGTGAGAGGAACCTTCCGTACCTTGTGCACCTTTGGTTGGGCATTATCGTTAATTTTGATCTTGTGAGAAAAACCCTTGTATAACCCAACCTCTTTCTTGAAAATTTCAGGATAACACGACTCCCACTTATCACACATAATGGAAGATACATGCATGAATTCCTTTCTTGTTATAACTTGTTCTGGGTTATTCGGATCCAAAACTAGTTCCAATTTGCCTTGGTCAAACCACCCCAAAAGACAAGCATTATCCTTTGCCACATATATGGTAGCAAAGGTTGAGTTGTTCTTAAACCGGAGATCAGCCTGGAATTCACCAATTACATCAATAGATTTTCCACCGTAACCAACAGGCTGGATACGTGATTGGTTTAAGGTGATTCCGTGATTTTTGAACAGGTCACTCCATTTGGATTCACTCAAATGAGTAAAGGGTGATCCAGAGTCAGCCATCATCTGCACCTGGACTCCGTTTACTTCTACCAAACAAAAAGGTCTTTTTGCATAGGAGTGCCTTAATTCACCTCTCACGGAATCACTATTGACCACAAATACTTCCTCTCCATCACTGCACGATGAAGGGGATTCATTCGTGGCAACATTGTTAACTCTGTAAGATACAGATTTATCCACTTTGTTAAACTTATTTGCTTTACATACTCTTGCAAAATGCCCCTTTTTATAACACTTGGCACATATCTTTTCAATAGCTGGACAAAATTTAGCATTACCCAAATGCGCAGGACTACCACATCTATAGCACTCTAAGGAACTTGTAAATTTTTTGTCAGACTTTCCACCTGTAAATTGTGGTGGCCGGCCGCTTTGGTGACTCTAGATAACCTCGGGCCGATCGCACGTCCCCGTGACGGCGACGATACATTCGGATGTCTGCCCTATCAACTTTCGATGGTACTTTCTGTGCCTACCATGGTGACCACGGGTAACGGGGAATCAGGGTTCGATTCCGGAGTGGGAGCCTGAGAAACGGCTACCACATCCAAGGAAGGCAGCAGGCGCGCAAATTACCCACTCCCGACTCGGGGAGGTAGTGACGAAAAATAACAATACAGGACTCTTTCGAGGCCCTGTAATTGGAATGAGTACACTTTAAATCCTTTAACGAGGATCCATTGGAGGGCAAGTCTGGTGCCAGCAGCCGCGGTAATTCCAGCTCCAATAGCGTATATTAAAGTTGCTGCAGTTAAAAAGCTCGTAGTTGGATCTTGGGATCGAGCTGGCGGTCCGCCGCGAGGCGAGCTACGCCCACATCAAAAGTCCCTAACTCCAGCCATGGCAGGGGTTTCCAGTGACTAGTTTGGTTCAGGCCTGCCAGGTTCTGGATCCAGTTATTTCCGATCTTGCTCTCACAAGCATATACGCTTTCTCTGGACTGACAGTTCGCCCCCCTCGGATTCTATGGGTCCATCTTTTCAAGTTCTAGGTGCTTCCTTTCTTCATGAACTTATGCTATCCGTTCTCCTTGTTCCTTCTCCCACACTAGTCGGCTCCAACCCAGCACTAATAGAGAAGTTGTACTCGACACCGACGCCTGTACTTTGTTCAGAAGACTGGGAGCTAAATTCAGCTCAATTCCGAAGCGCTCTAGATACAGAACACGTTGCAGCCACCAAAATAGCCGCCGATGGTGTGCGTGTCACCGTGACACGCAAATGCTTTAATCTAATATGGCCGCAATGCAATGACGTGCAATTGTGTCCTAAAATGGCAGCGTATGGTGTGCGTGTCACCGTGACACGCAAAAGCATACATCCAAAATGGCCGCCGGAAGAAGAAACGCACTAGTCGTCGAACACAGTACACACTCGATGCACCAGGATTCAAGCGTACTTATCGAAAGTCTTCAAGGACTCAATGTATGCGGAAGATGAAGCTGTCAGTTGCTCACAATCGGTTGACCACGACGTAATCAGGAAAAACCTTCGCGTAATGAAGTGGAAAGATCAGTTGTTATACACGATGATAGATGAAGAATCACTCGTCGCCACTGAAGGGTAGTCCAAACCACACCGGTAAGTTGAACTTCTTTTATTCAGTTAGGAAGAATACGACAACTTCAATACCTCCGTCCCCCTTCAGTCTCCCCCGGTACCAACCGCCCACTCGGTTTCCAAGACAAACCCCCACACCTAACATTCCATTCCACGATTCCGCACACTCTGGTTCCACTGCGCGAGGAACAAAGCAGAGCACGAGAAACCCAACACTCTGCTGTACTCTAAATGTCGATCAGCCCCCACAAGAAGCTCCCCAACAGGCTAGATATTCTCACCAGAAAGCGAGGCCAGATAAGACATCCAGACCCCAAACAGCTCAACCTAGCAATTTGGCACCAGACGTCCTAGAATTTAGATACCTTTGCCTCCCACAAGAGTGCATGGCTATCATAAAGGAAGCCTGCAGGCAGATTACGTAAAACACCTGGACCCTCATATTCCTTTGGTCCAGAACATTATTTGCTACCTCCTTCATCTACAAAATTCTCAGTTAGCATCCACCTCATTCGACTTCACTTAGCAGCCATAGCAGCTTATATGCAGGACAGAGAACACTCTTCCCTTTTCTGTATACCAGCAATTAAAGCTTTTATGGAAGGTCTTCCCAGGTGTGTCTTCCGCCCCTGAGTGCAATCTCAATTTAGTCCTTACTAGACTTATAGGCTCCCCTTTCAAACCCGTACATTCCTGCCCTCTCCAGTATCTGTCCTGGAAAGCAGCATTTCTAGCCACAATAACTTCACTCAGATGCTTTGATTTGCAAGCACTCACGCTACAGGGTACTTCCAAGCCCTAACTAAGTTCCTGCCTAAGATAAGTTTTCCTTTTCACCTTAACCAAAAACTATAAAACATTCCAGTCTTTTTCCTACATCCAGAAACCGTGGCAGAGAGAGTCCTCCACACTTTCAATATCAAGTGAGCTCTCACGTTCTGCACTCACAGAAATAAACCCTTTCCCAAGGCAGACCGGCTGTAGCTAGTTTTTAACAACCCCCTAGAAAAGGTCAGCCAGTTTTGAAAGCAGGAATTGCAAGTTAGTCAAGTGCATCCAAATTTGTTAACAAAAAGCCAAATAAGTTCTTCCTGAACCTTCCAGTGCACACACTACACGTAAGAAGGCTGCCACTATGACCTTCCGCCGAAAGATTTCACTAGCTGACATATGCAAAGCAGTTATCTTGTCAAACCTGCACACAATGAGTTAATATTAATTTGTGGATATTATTGATAGGCAAGGCCAAGATGGCGGCCGGAGCGGACGCTTGAGAAAAGAGCTCCGCTCGCGGCCCTCCTTCTTGCCGAATATCCTGGTCCCTGGTTCCCGGTCGGCCATAAAATGCTGAGGCTACCCCCCCAGTGCCGGGGGCAGCCCTCAAGGACACAGAAGTAGCTGCGGATGGCCCCGTGATCAACTGCTGGATTCGAGGAAGCAAGACGCGCCTGGTGCTGTGGATCGGGAGGTGAGGCGGCCCTCCCGCGGCCGGCGAGACGTGGGCACGGCGGTCGGGTCGCCCCGTTCGGCTTCCCCGTGGGATCGCCGGGGGGGTCGAGGGCTGTTGGGCCTGGACTGCGGTGGGCCCTGGGAGCGGGCCTGCTGGCTGGGGTGCGGCCTGGGGGACGCCGCGGCTTCCGGTTCGGCCGCGCTCCATCGGAGCAACAAGAAACACGGGGGCGCGCGGCAGTGAGCGAGCCCCCCCCTGATATGGCTTAGCATCCCTACAGCTCCACGTGGCCCCCCTACCAAGAACTGGTAGCAGCGTCGTGCGGTGACGCTGCGGCGAGAGCACTGGGCGGTGTTTCCTTGCGGGGTCGGGCCTTGGACGTGTCGGCGCCAGGAACGGGCGTCTGGCTCACCCTGGCACTCCGCCCTTGATCTGTGGAGGCGGCCGGCGGACGCGTGCTCGGGTGGAGTGGGGGCCCCGGCGTGCCTTTGGTGGAGTGTACCGGACCGGCTGAGGGGACCTTCGGCCTCTCCTCCCGTGCAGGGCACTGGGCCAGCGACAACGACCCTCAAGCACCAGCACCCAGCACAGAAGATAAAACAGTGGGAAGCAGAGGCGGAGGAGTGGGAAAGAAAGGAAGAAGGAAAAAATTTACAAAAAATAAAATAAAAATACATAAATAAAAAAGAGAGGAGGAGCCAATAAAATCAGAATAAAGGAAAAAAAGAAATAAAAAAGAGAAAAAAAAAAAAAAAAAGAATGAAAAAGCGCTGGCACAGAATAAATTAAACGCACATAAAACAACCACGTTGGGTCACCAAAGTATCAAGCCACAAGCAAATAAGTGAAAAACCCAACGCACCTGTACCAGGCCAGTGGCATTCAGCTCTCTGCCTTGCAACGAGGAGGGCCTCAGTCAACAAATTAACATACTAACTCCTAATATCCCTGAAAATAAGCAACCACGCCTGGACCACTGATAACGCTAAAATCACCCACTTTGACGTGCATGGCTCTGCTTCGCCCCACCAGTACACATAGCTGATTTCATACGGCATAATTCTCCCCGGTCGCATAGTGGTCACAATGGTCAAGCCTAAGCATTCCAAAACAGGGACTTCTGCGGAGGGAGAAACCCCCCCCTCCATGGGCCAACTTGACATGCAAAAGGCAACGCAACTTCAACTGAGCGAGACGCTACGCGCACACTCCCAGCAATTTGATAAAATTATGCAGGCAATTATGGAAACCAAAACTTCGCTAGAAGGGAAAATTGATGCCGCAGTGCTGGAGGTCTCCCTACTCCGAGCTGACCACCGCAAACTGTCTGACAGAGTGCATAATGCTGAACTGTCGCTAGAAACGGTTCACCCGGAAATGAAAGACATGAAAAGCAAATTCAAACAGATGGAAACTGAGTTGGCACAGCTACAACGCCGAGCTGAAGAAGCAGAGGGGCGCTCAAGACGTAACAATATCAGATTCATTGGCATCCCAGAACGATTGGAACTACCCAAAGCCGAGGATTTCTTAGAAAACTGGCTGAAAGAAATAATGAAAACTCAGGATGCCACAAAATCACCAATGATAGAAAGAGCCCACAGAATACCGGGCAGACCCCCTCGGCCTGGAGCGCCACCCCGACCCATGATAGCTAGATTTCTTAACCACAGAGACAGAGATTCTGTTCTTCAACACTTTAGATCTTCCAGTCAAATCAGCTTGGAAAATAATAACATATCTGCATACCCGGACTATACGCTGGAAGTACAACGTAGAAGAGCAACCTTTGTAAAGATCAAACAAATCTTGCGACAAAATAATATAACTTATTCTCTCATGTTCCCAGCCCGCCTGCGTATCACCATAGATGAGAAAACGCTCATATTCCCTACCCCAGAGGATGCATGGACTTGGATTCATGCCAAAGGTTTGATCAGCCCGCCAACGGAAAAGACAACAACTGAGGACTGGATAACACCCAGCTCCAGGAGGAAAAAAAAACAAAGCAAGACCACATTGCGCCCAACGAAATCGCAAATGGAATCAGAGCAAGCTCAAATATTAAGGGAAACTAGCTCCTTCACTCGACCACAATCCAAAACCCGAAGTGACACAGATGCTACAGACAGCGGATCCCCAGGAGGGGAATCAAGTGCATCCTCCTCCTTCCTACTGGCCGGCCCTGACCTTACGCCGCGCGTTGCGGATGATCTCTAGACCTCGTGAGGGAATATGAACTGCGCCACAGACATGAGTCCGGCGTTGGGACACGCGACCTCCCGCCCTTATGCGGCCTAGAGCGGTGCTTGGTGGTTTCTTTGGGATGGGATCTGGCCGCTAGCTTCCTTGACTGGGACTAACAGGGTAACCAAAGCGGTTGTACTTACAATTTGGACCGAGCAGGGACAAAATTATCCTGGAGACGGGTCGGTTCCCGCCCGGCTATACCAAAACCACGCTCTCCGACAACCAAGTCACTCCCGAATGGAACTTAACTTCGCAGTTTGCAGTTTAGGTACCAGTTGTGCCATTATGTTTATCTCCGGGCTTTACCCGAAATATCCTTTTGCCTATTATTTCTTTTGCTCTCATTTTTATTATTCTCTTTTGATAATGTTGTTTTGTAGGACTGGGGGGGCTGGCGGGCGGGCGCTGGTGGCGGAGGGGAGACGTGGGTGGGCGGCGCGCACTAGACTAACAGCAGTCTCTGGACGCGTCACGGGATCGACCCAACTGTACAAAAAAATAGGTGTGCAACAACCTAACTTAACATGACAAAAAAGGAACCAACATATAATATAATGACGTGGAATGTTAAGGGTATGGCGGGCATAAGAAAGCGCAATAGGATACACGCGCACCTAAAGCGTCACAATATTCATATAGCCATTCTCCAAGAAACGCACATTACCCCTGTAGATATTCCCTGGTTGGAAAGAAAGTGGGGCGGGCAGGTCCACGGGTCGGGAAATTCATCATACGCAAGAGGGGTTTTGATATGGATAGCCCCGGGGGTCCCGTACACTGTGCGGCGCGGCGTTTTTGACATAGAGGGCAGATACATACATTTAACAGGCCACTTAGATGGGGAACCAGTAACACTGAACGGACTGTACGTCCCGAACGTCGGACAAAGTGAATTCCTACACAAAACAATCTCACACTTCTCAAACGACCTACCCTCTACATGTATCTGGGGCGGGGATATGAACTGCGTTCCACATATAGATACGGATAGATCACACCCCCCCATAGCAGCCTCCCAAGCAATCAAAAATTCGCAGATGCTGCGTCAATGGATGGTAGACCACCGTCTCATAGATACCTGGAGGCATATACACCCCCATGATCGCGAATACTCATACTACTCCCCAGTACACCTCCTCCACACTCGCATAGACCTTATCCTCATCTCCCAAGACATCACCCACAAGATCACTAGCGCTGATTACACCGCTAGGGTAATCTCAGATCACTCCCCTCTCATCGCTCATTTCAGATGGGGCAGCCCGCGCGCATGCATCCCAACTTGGCGCCTCCAGACCCGATTGTTACAAGACCCCCCTTTCCGAGATGAATTAGCCATACACATATCCTCTTACTTCATCCAAAACAAGGGGACAACGGGCTCTAGATCAACAGAATGGGACGCACATAAGGCAGTCATACGAGGAACATGCATCTCAGCAACAGTCGGCGCGCGTCAAACACTAGCACGTGAGCTTAGTAACTTAGAAAAGGAAGTACATTCTTTTGAGAAAGACTTCGCCAGGGGCGAGATTACACACACAGAACTAGCTGGAAAGCGCGCACAATGGTACGAAGCTGATAGACGACTAGGTCTGTTTGACCATCGACACTACATAGCTCGTAACCACGCAGAGGGTGACAGATCGGGTAAATTACTGTCATGGCTCATACACAATGGTGGCCGGAAATCCCCCATAGGAGCCATCCGATTAGAAACAGGACTAATAGTAAATGCACAGGCCGATATTAACCTAGCCTTTAAGGAGTATTACAGCACACTATACAAAGCTCCCGTCCCCCCACCCGAAACATCACTGAGCGAGTTTTTTACTGATATCGAGCTGAAACAACTAACGACCGCTCAGGTTGCAGACCTGGAAAGACCAATTGATATCAATGAGATACAGCAGGCCCTAAAACAATTGCCGCATGGCAAAGCACCAGGCAACGATGGACTGCCTATTGAATACTATAGCATGTTCCCGACTCAAACACAAACCCCATATCTAGAGATGCTGACGGAGGCGCTAGAGCGTGGACAATTACCAGACACATGCCGTGAAGCGCTGATAGCAGTGCTACCTAAGCCGGGGAGAGACCCATTGGATGTACGTTCATATAGACCACTATCACTACTGAACACAGACTGTAAGCTACTCGGTAAACTGCTAGCCAACCGTTTGCTCCCATGTATGCCGGACCTGATACATCACGACCAGGCTGGATTTATACCTGGCCGGAGCACATTTAGCAATATCCGAAACTTATTGCGCCTTATGGCGAACTCACGAACGGATGACTATGCTCAAGTGGCAGTATCACTGGACATAGAAAAAGCATTTGACACGCTGGGTTGGCCCTTCTTGATGGAGACGTTGCGCCGTATGGGCTTCGGTCGAACATTCATCAGATGGATAGAGGTACTCTACACTAACCCTTCTGCAAGAGTCAAAACGGGCGACACGATTTCGCAACCGTTTAAAATAGAGAGAGGAACCAGGCAGGGCTGCCCATTATCCCCGCTTTTATTCGCCCTCGCAATCGAACCCTTAGCAGCTCACCTACGAGCGGTAGCCCCTGCATGGGGCATCCGAGACGACCACACACACCGTATAGTGTCGCTATATGCAGACGATGCACTTATTTTCTTACGAGATCACCAAAAATCCCTACCTGAAGTGCTGAAGTTACTGCACAGGTTTGGCACGTTGGCCGGACTCAAGGTAAATTGGTCTAAGTCGTGCATATTCCCTATGTGTCCTGTCCCTGAAGCACACAGATTATCCTCCAACCCTGGCGAACTGAAATGGTGTTACACCACTTTCAAATACTTGGGTGTAAACATATATCACGACGCACGAGATCTCAGGGACGGCAACTTGGGGCAGGCGATTCGATCCATTAGAGGCTCCCTGCCCTTCTGGTGCTCACTCCCTCTATCACCATTGGGCAGAGTAGCCATAGCGAAGATGGTGATCCTGCCCCGATTGTTGTACTTCTTCATGGCCCTCCCACTGACTCTCCCAGCCTCTTTCTTTAAACCTCTGAATAGCCTATTAATAAATCTCATATGGGGCAACGGCAGACGCCGAGTGGCACTAACAAAATTATACCACCCACTAACAATGGGTGGAATGGGAGCGCCTAGATTCGAAATGTACTACGCAGCTTCCCAGTTACAATGGATCTCATCCTGGCTAAGCCGTCCAGACGGAGCTGAATCACAGATGATCCACTCGTCTTTGGGGAACAGGGGCTTAATACAATACTTGATGAATCGCGAATCCCCCAAACACCCACGCAACATACTACTGAAAATTGCGCACTGGATATGGGGCCACCATGTGATCATGAACAATAAAACACCACAATATTCCCCCAGGCTTCCATTTTTGGCCATCTCGAAAATAGCCAACATAGCAGCTAGAGTTGGCCTGAACAGTTGGTCAGAAAAGGGAATACGCACCATCGGCGACATCTATAGTGAAGGACGCCTCCTAACTTTCAATACACTAATTGATAAATATGAACTGGGGCGCGGAAGCTTTATAGCATATGGAGCTGTACGCCAGACACTAAGGTTTTGCTGGGGCAATGAAAACTCAGAACCAAATATCTCCCCTAGATTGCATGAGTTGCTAGGTAGCATAGAAGATTCAATAAATGTGTCAAGAGCATACATGATCTTAACTTCTTGAGCTGAAGATAAACAAGTACAATCAAAGAACAAGTGGGATGCAGTGCTAGCAGAGCCTCTACCACAACCCGCTTGGAATCAGGCGTTGACAATGACAAAAGAAGTATCACGCAACCCGCGTTTTCGTTATACCCAGTTTAATTATTTACATCAAACATATTTATCACCTCATCGAATAACCCGTATTTTCCCCCACTCAAAGCAAACATGCCCTAGATGCGCCACTCCCGAAGCCACCTTTTACCACATGACCTGGGAATGCCCCCCAATCCGGAAAGTATGGGAAGACATAATAGTACTGCTTGTTGATTGGACAGCTGTTGAAATGTCCCCCACCCCGGAGCTGTGTTTGCTGGGTGTAGGTCCAAGCCTTAAAAGACGGAAACAAACCCTAAGATGCATAGCGCTGGCACTGGTGTTGTACAGACGCCTCATAGCCATGCACTGGAAGGCACCAGCCGCGCCGAGCATTGAACAATGGCGATCGGAGCTGCGGCGTTGGGCCAGGGCCGAAGCCGACACGCTTCAGCTCCTATCAACAAAGGGTGTTCTGGTCAAAGGTCTTGACACCTGGAACTCTTTCGTAGCAATAATAGAAAGAAAAGATGACGAACGCCCGCCCTGAACGATCCCCCCAACGAACATTAAAATCTGCATTTTATAGTCCTAAATAGCTGTAACCCCCCAGTGATAGCGCGCAACCACCCTTCATCAGGCTCGAATCAGAATGTCAAATAGAGGAAGGCGGACAGGAGCTGGGAGAGACAACATGAAATTGTATAACCTAACAGGCGGTAACCAACTAGCAATAACACCAGCACACAAAGGGACGCATGACCCAATGCTCGCGCGCGTGCCTTCCTTTCCTCCTCTGCCCCCGCTTCCTCCGTCTTGGGGGCCCCCCCCGGCCTTTATCCCCCCCCACAGTATTTCCCCTCTTTCTCTTTCTTTCTTTTCTCTTTTCTGTTTTTTTTTTTTTTTTCTTTCTTTCCAATGCAACAGGATGCTTTAATATGATGCCCAGTCAGGACTATTCCCCCCCCTGCTCCAGCCCGTGGCAACACGTTCTCTCTGGCAGTGGCGCGGAAGTGGGCGAAGTACAACATAGCCCAGTCATGGTACATAAGCCGTCTAGGGTGATGTGATGAACGAACCTGTTGCAAATGTTATTCTTATTGACAGCTTTCACTTGTGTAATTTTGTTGTGTGATAATAAATAATAAAAACACATTTAAAAAAAAAAAAAAATTATTGATAGGCAACAAGCTCAAGTTGGAAACTGTCCAAAGGACATTCTTGTCAGACATTTCTCCATCCACACGCTGACCACCACTTAGTCTGATGGATGGGGCAATGCTTTACAGTCTATGGTCAGCATGTGTCTCTAAAGCAACAGACATTAAAAACAGAAAATGTTATGTACAATGTAAGCATCTGTTTGTAGCATGTAGTTCTGTAGCTTCACATGCACCCTTCCTCCTCCCCAGAACATGTGGCTACAAGTGAACCATACTGTTTTGATCACTCCATAGTACTATCACCTGCTGGGTGGAAAAAAAGTTGAACATTGTGTCTGTGGCCATGCACAATGCCAGCCTAAGAAGGAGCCACAACTTACCCTGTGACTTGAAAGATTTCTTCAAAGAAAAACAAGTTGCAAAAGTCTGAACCCAACACTAGAGGCAGGAGTATGCCGGGCATGTGAATCTACGGCACCACACACTACAAACATTTGCTGACAGGGTGTCACGTAGGCTCTCATTATTCTAATGAGACTACTGGATTTGAGCGGCAGAATCGCCTGTGGTGTGGGG
The DNA here is from genome assembly GCF_031143425.1 of Pleurodeles waltl. Taxonomy (NCBI): domain Eukaryota; kingdom Metazoa; phylum Chordata; class Amphibia; order Caudata; family Salamandridae; genus Pleurodeles; species Pleurodeles waltl. The sequence goes on from NC_090437.1 coordinate 1,092,156,610, forward strand.
GACTGAGTCTAACCCACTACAGGTGACACCTGTCAGCCTAATCTGGGTTTCTTGGTCCGGCTAACTAGCAGTGCCTTATCTCTATCCAAGAGCAGGGATCATTGGCAGCCAAGCGCATGACACAATTGACTCCTCAGGGAAATCGTGGTCCCTCAGATCGCATCTGTTTCTCTCAGTTACATTAGTCTCACCTATACAAGGACAGTCAGAGGCAGTATGTGTTTCAATAAGGCTTTTAATGAAGCAACTGCATCTTAGATAATAAAGCATGTACTGCAATAACCAGGATGATAAAGCATGAGTGGATTGCAATTGTGACAATGAGAGTAAAGCATAAAAATAACGCTACCATGTTGTCACTAGAGTCAGTAGACTAATTCCTACTTAGGCAATATTAGAGCACAGCATGTTAAGCTCTAGTTCTGCCCTTCAGGTTCCCCGGGGAAGACACCATCCTTCATACCTGAGCAAAGGCCTGAAGTCTGCATAAGCAGTTGTAGCGAAGCATTCAGCAATCAGCATACAGTCCTTGTCATCTGGCTGGAATCTCCCTCTAACGTGTATGGGACAGGGAAGTGTTTATATAATAAAACAGCTGATGTTCTGAGAAAATGTCCCTACCTAAGGATGTGTATGTTTCTATGAATACCAGAGACAAAGCATTACCAGGTTTACCGGCAACCTATATTACTGTAGCCTTGAGAAAAGAACAGAGTGAAAGTAATGTCTTGTATAAGAACGAAGTGCTGGCCTAGGCACAGAACAGCTAGATAGAGAGAAATAAAATAGACCGCAAATGTGGCTATTGTTCAAATAATAAACAAAGCTGAATATAATATATCTATGTTAAAGTGCACAGTGGCAGGCCTAGTGTGCTAAAATAACGTGCATAGAGCTATAACTAAAATGGCTACACAACAAGTGTAAGTATATATATTATAATGTATGGAGAGAGTGTTTTCCAAGTGACTTTGGTGCACTTGACGAATTTTTGCAAAGCTTTACAAAAAGTGTTCTTTCACCTCAGCTCCTAAGTGGACAGTTTCGGGGGGAATCTGTCAACTGGGTACAGAGAAAAGGGGACAGGGGGAACGCAGTCTCCCCATTCATTTTTTCATAGGAAGTTTAGACATACCAATAGCCCAAACAACAGATTCATCCCAAATTTGGCAGAAAGGTAGATCTTGGTCTAGAAGACTACTATTTTGAACGGGTCTAAATAAGTTCAGTATTTTTTGCGCAATTAATGCTAAAACAATTGAACTTGTATATCTAGGGACTCAGTGCCTCCACAGATCTGAAAGATCTCAAGCTGAGATATGATTGGCTGCCACCACATCAATCAGAAAGTGATAGTAGCCTTCTTAGGACTCGGGACTCAGCCCAGAGTACTAAGAAAAAAGTAAAAAAATAAAATTAAAGATGTAGGAGCCAGGGTAGTGATACCCTTACCCCCCCACCCCCCTAAGCCTGCTGGCAGGGTCCAGAGGGACCTTGCCTGTGACCAAAAATATATTTTTTATTATGGTGCAAAGTTTATTATGGCAAATCTAAGGCAACAATTATTTAAAAAGAAATGTGCGGTCTCCCATGCGTCTCTTTTTAAAAAAGGTCCCGGGGGGGGGGGGGGGGGCAACATTAACTTTAAAGGTTTGGGTAGAGGTGCGTGGGCCCCCTCCCCAAGCCTCTGAGGGCCTGGGGCTACATTGCCTGGGGCCACCATAAAATAAAGAAGGTATAGGGCGTGCTGGCCTCCTCCCAGAGCTTAGTTAGGCCCCGGGGACCCCATCCCTGGGGCTGAAGTGAATACTAAAAGGGGAGGGTCACACAGCCTCCCCCCAGAGCCTTTAGAGGTTCTGGGGACCCCATCCCCTGGGGCTGGCTCAGTGACTGTGTCTCTGAGATCCCAACCCAGGACACAGTAGTTTCACTTCCTGCATCAGTGCGGCCAGGGAAACATATGTTTGCTCCAGTCTGAAGGGAACATTTTGAGATCTTCCACCAAACAGGAGCAAACATGGAAGTGTGCTCCCTTTGGCCCCTCCCTTTTTAAATTGAAATTGGCCCCAGGGGATGGAGTTCCCAGGGCCTAATGAGACTCTGGCAGTGAGCAGCACAGGCCTCTTCTCTTTTCTATTTTTGTTTAAATCTGTTTTCATTGTTATTCCTTTAAAATCAGTGGTATACTACAAATTAACATGAAGGAGTTCAGCAACATAGCAAGGGGTCAATAATACACCATTGAACATGCTGTAGTGGGCTAAAGTGTGAGAACATTAAGTCAACAAGTCAGTCATATCAGATAGACTGCATTCTGACAGAGTAGGATGAACAGTAGAATGATACACTATAATGCTAGTTGGATAACTCCCATTTGGCTGAAGTACCTGGCAGGAGATATAAACAGCTTATTTTGCACATAACTTAACTAGTATGACAAACTCCTGTGGACAGCCTAATTACAATTTCCACAGGTCCTAAATGTTCTACCCAGCTTTACCATTTGCTTCATAAGGTGAAAGATTAGTGTGACGTGCTAGGGTGTGCCCAGTCTGGACCCAGTGTCTAATGGTTTTGAGCTGTCTCAAGGGGTGGGGCGATGTGGGCTTTGTGGTAGATGCCTTGGGTGCAGCGTCTGTGGAGTCATGTAATGCAGTATGAAAGTCAGACACTATGGCGTCCCAGGCATTAGATGTAGGATATGTACAGAATTTACAGAGCCCCAAGTTATCTTCTCTATGTAAGGCAATGCTCTTGGTTTGCAACCACACTGACAATGAATGCATGCAGGATGTTAGTGGTGGAGGATCAGGTATCTTCCGCCTGCGGTGATGAGTCTTTTGGCCAAAAAGAGATCAAGATCTATAAATCAGGATGTGGTCCTATACTTTTGATCTCTACAATACAAAAACAGCACACATGCCTCCCATGTGGTTGATACGTCTCGTCCGGTGCAGAGGGATAGGTAATGCTTCACTTCTTGCCAATAGTGGCACAAACGAGGGCAGGACCATAGCATGTGTACGAGGTCCACATCCACTAGGCAGCACTGAAGAAACTTTGCATATGTACAGTGAAACTATCTATTGATCCTGGCAAGCGTGAGATAGGTTCTGTGTACAATGTATTGCTGAATTAAACAGGGCATTGCAGGGCATATAAGTGGGACCCTCAAGGACTATAAAACACTCTTTGTATGTATGTGGCGCTTGTGTCATGTTGCCCCACTTCTTCCTCAGTACACTAATCAGTAAGTTATATAGCATAAATTGACCAGAGTGGAGTCTCTCTCCTCCCATCAGTGCCTCAGATGCGAGGAGTTTCCCTTCTTCATACAAGCCCCCCACTGTATGTATTCCCGCTTAATGCCAGTAAATTAGCTCTGCTTCAGAAGTAACAAGGTTTCCCTCGGCATTCCTAATAGGGCTAGTGCAGGGGCGTATGTAAGTGTCTCTCTCATGAGGTAGAGACTACGGAGATAGAGATGCCACTCATAAGAGTGTGGGTTTTGGTACCGGAGCCTTAGTGCAGTGGTGGAATAAGTGCAATTACCTTACTTCTCCTCAGGCAGGTGTTGCAGTTGCAGTGTCTGACAGTTGCAGCCCAGCCAACCAATGCGTCACCCACTGCAACGGAGATGCTAGCTAATAGTGCTCAACGTTTGCCACTGCTAGCCTGCCACGATCAGTTGGTTGATAAAATTTAGAAAGTGCCACTTGATGGCGGGAGGTGTTCCATATAAAGTTTCTGAGCATACTCTCTAGAGTTCGGGAGAACAGAGGAAATATATAAATTGGTAGGTTTGCAACCTAATATAAGAGTCTAGGTAGGGCAACCATCTTAACCCCTTCTGTGCCCAGGACGTAATGGTTACGTCCTGAGGCACAGTGCTCGTGTGACCAGGACGTAACCATTACGTCCTGGGCACAGAGCCCAGAGGGAGCACTAGCGCTCCCGCTGTGGGGTCACCCCCCCAAGGCAGAGATGGAAGGGGAAGCCCTTCCCCTTCCACCCCCGACCCCCACACCCCCGTGACGTCAGCGCACGATCGCGCGCTGACGATCACAGAGGCCTCCTCCAAGAGAAATGCAAAGCATTTCTCTTCCGATCACGTGGAGGAGGCCGGAGAGGCTTCAAAGGGAAGGAAACTAATTTCCTTCCCTTTGAAGTCTCTCTGAGCGCTGGTAAAATGCCCACTAGACACCAGGGATTAATTTCATATAGGAAATTGGCATGAGGGAGCGACCCCTTGGACAAGGGTCGCTCCGGGGGGGGGCATTTTTTTTAAGGCCTTAAAATGTGCCTATTTTAATTAGGCCGATCTGCCCCCAAGGTGGGCAGAAACCACTAGGGATTTTTGTTGTTGTTGTTTTACAGATGGGGAGCGACCCCTTAGGCAAGGGTCGCTCCCCTGGAGGGGCAAATTGTATTTAGACCATTTCTGCCCCCTTTGGGGACAGATTGGCCGATTTTAGATCAATGCCCCCAAGGGGGGCAGAAACCACTAGGCACCGGGGATCTTTTTTTTTGTGCCAGTGTCACGCAAGGGGAGCGACCACGTAGGCAAGGGTCGCTCCCCGGGGGGTGGGAGGGGCAGGGGGCAAATTTATTTTAGGCCATTTCTGCCCCACCTGGGGGCAGATCGGCCTATTGTTCTCAGGCCGATCCGCCCCCACGGGGGCAAAAACCTCAAGGCGCCAGGGCTAATTTCTTTTTTGTGTTTTTTTTTGTTTGTTTGTTTTTTTAGAGATGGGGAGCGACCCATTAGGCAAGGGTCGCTCCCCTGGGGGGCAAATTGTATTTAGACCATGGGGGGCAGAAACAGCTAGGCACAAGGATCTATTTTTTTGCGCCAGGGAGCGACTCAGTAGGCAAGGGTCGCTCCCAGGGGGGGATGAGGGGGCAAATTTATTTTAGGCCATTTCTGCCCCCCCCCTGGGGGCAGATCAGCCTATTATTATTAGGCCGATCTACCCCCGGGGGGGCAGAAACCTCTAGGCGCCAGGGCAAATTTTTTTTGTGTGTTTTTTTTTGGTTTGATTGTTTTTTTAGAGATGGGGAGCGACCCATTAGGCAAGGGTCGCTCCCCTGGGGTGCAAATTGTATTTAGACCATCTCTGCCCCCCTTGGGGGCAGATCGGCCAATTTTTGTTAGGCCAATCTGCCCCCATGGGGGCAGAAACCACTTAGGCACCAGGGATTGGTGTGTGTGTATGCGTGTGTTTTCTTTAGGGGGGCAGCCCCTTGGGTAAGGGTCGCTCCCCATGGGGGCACATTACTGTTGGCCATATCTGCCCCCGATTGGGGGCTGATGGGCCTATTTTTGGAAGGCCCATCTGCCCCCAAGGGGGGGCAGAAAGCCCACCAGAGGCCAGGGAAGTTTTTTTTAAAAAAATACGGGTGGGGGTATGGCCAAACCCCCACCCCAAATAAATGGGGCCAAAGTTGTTCTGCCCACCAGTGGGCAGATGGGGCAATTACCCCTGATCCACACCCGGAGGGGGGCAGAATGTCCTCTAGATGCCAGGGAATTAAAAAAAAAAAAAAAAAAATATTGGGGTGGTGGCTACCAACCAGTATGGGCCTGGTTACGCCCCCACCTCAACTGAAGGGGGTAACAGTCTTTCAGCTCTCCCCCCGCACTCTAAAACATCTTATCCTACAGCAAGCAAGAAGACATTTGATTATTTGGGGTTTTAGTTTTAAATTTGGGCCATGAGAACTTGGCTTACTCTCAAAATTGTCCCACTTGGAATGGTGAGGGCTGCACTTCATGGACCTTGGGACGCTGCCATGTCGAAAAATCCACAAGACCTAGACACATCTGAAAACTAAACATCTGGGTGATTCCAGGGTGGTGTGTTTCACATGCTCCCCACACCATTTTGTACCCACAATCCCCTTCAAACCTCCAACTTTGCTGGAAATCACACATTTTCCCCACGTTTTTTGTGATGGAACCTTCCGGAATCTGCAGGAATCCACAAAATTCCTACCACCCAGCATTGCCTCATCTATACCGATAAAAATTCTGCTGCACTTGTCAGCCTAAAAATGTTTTTTTGCAAACTGCCCTCTTGGATCCCCTTTGCTCCCCCTCAATATCGACATGTTTTTGGCTCTTCCCTTTCACAAGCACTTGGCCCACCTACAGAAATGAGGTATCATTTTTACCGGGAGACTGAGGGGAACATTGGGTGGTATGAAATGTGTCCCAGTGCTGTGATCCCACACAGAAATGTGGGGAAAATGTGATTTTTTTTAGCTAAATTTGAGGTTTGCTTAGGAATCTGGGTAAGAAAACATTGGGGGATCCACACAAGTCAGAAATGTCAATCAATCAATCAATCAAAGAGACTTATAGAGCGCGCTACTTACCCGTGAGGGTCTCAAGGCGCTGGGGGTGGAGGGGAGGGGACGGGAGATCACTGTTCGAAAAGCCAGGTTTTAAGGTTCTTCCTGAAGAGTAGGAGGTCCTGGGTCTTGAGGAGGTGGGTGGGGAGGGAGTTCCAGGCTTTGGGGGCCAGATAGGAGAAAGATCTGCCTCCAGTGGTGGTGTGTTTGATGCGGGGAACTGTGGCGAGAGAGAGGTCGGCGGAGCGGAGGTGGCGTGTGGGAGTGTGGAAGGTCACGCTTTCGTTAAGGTAGGTTGGGCCGGTGTTGTGGAGGGATTTGTGTGCATGGATGAGGATCTTAAAGGTGATCCTTTTGTCTATGGGGAGCCAGTGGAGGGATTTGAGGTGTGGTGAGATGTGTTCATGGCGGGGGAGGTCGAGGATGAGGCGTGCTGCTGAGTTCTGGATTCGCTGTAGTTTGCGCTTGAATTTGAGTGTGGTGCTGGCGTAGAGGGCGTTGCCGTAATCTAGCCTGCTGCTGATGAGTGCGTGGGTGACTGTCTTTCTGGTCTCTGTGGGGATCCATTTGAATGTTTTTTTCAGTGTGCGGAGTGTGTTAAAACGTGAGGAGGTGATGGCGTTGATTTGTTGGGCCATTGAGAGGGAGGGATCCAGGATGATGCCGAGGTTGCATGCGTGGTTTGTGGGGGGTGGGTGCGGGGCCTAACATGGTGGGCCACCAGGAGGAGTCCCAAGTGTTTTTGTGTGGGCCGAAAATGATTATCGCGGTTTTGTTGGAGTTGAGTTTGAGGTGGTTGGCTGTCATCCAGGCAGCAGTGTCAAGGAGTGCAGCGTATAGGTTGGTTTTGGTTGTGGTGGCGTTGCGGGTGAGGGAGAAGATGAGTTGTGTGTCATCAGCGTATGAGAGGATGGTGATACCGTGAGGTTTGAGGATGTTTGCTAGTGGGGTCATGTAAATGTTGAAGAGTGTGGGGCTGAGGGAGGAGCCTTGTGGGACCCCGCAGGTGACTTTAGTGGCGGAGGATTGGAAGGGTGGGAGACGGACTTTTTGGGTTCTGTCGGTGAGGAAGGAGGTGAGCCAGTCTAGGGCTTTGTGGCGGATACCAGCGTTGTGAAGGTGTGTGCGGAGTGTGTGGTGGCAGACAGTGTCAAAGGCTGCGGAGAGGTCCAGGAGTATGAGTGCAACGGTCTTGCCCATGTCGACTCTGGATCTGATTTTGTTGGTGCATGCGATGAGAGCGGTTTCCAAGCTGTGGTTCTTGCGGAACCCAGATTGGGAGGGGTCGAGTGTGTGGTTTGCCTCGAGGAAGTGGGATAGGCGGGAGTTGACTAGTTTCTCCGTGACCTTGGCTGGGAAAGGGAAGAGGGAGATGGGGCGATAGTTGAAGAGGTCGTCTAGGTCGGCTTTGGGCTTTTTTAGGAGAGTGGTGACTTCCATGTGTTTCCAGGGGTCTGGGAAGGTGGCGGTTTCGAATGAGCTTTTGATTATGGCTCGGAGTTTGGGGGTGATGGTGGGGCTGGCCTTGTTGTATATTCAATGGGGGCAGGGGTCGGAGGGGGAGCCCGAGTGAATGGAGTTCATTGTCTTTTCAGCTTCTTCGTCTCTGGTGGGGGCCCAAGTGGTGAGTAGGTTGGGGGGGTGTGTGTGTGTGGTAGGTTTGTGTTGGGCGGTGGAGGTTGCGTGTGGAGGGTGTGTGTGGTATGAAGCTGTTGTGTATGTCCTGGATTTTGCGGTGAAAATGATTTGAGAGGGAGTTGCAGAGGGTTTGTGTGTGTGTGGGGTCTAGGTTGCTGGCTTTGAGTTTGGAGAGCTCTTTGATGATGGTAAAGAGTTCTTTGCTGTTTTGAGAGTTGTTGTCAATACGTTCCTTGTAGTGTGCTCTTTTGGTGGTGCGTATGAGTTGGTGGTGGTTGCGTGTGGTGGTTTTGAGGGCGCAGAAGTTTGTGGTGGAGGGTTCTTGTCTCCCAGTTTTCTCTGCTTTGCGGCATTTGCGTTTGGACTCTTGGAGTTCAGTGGTGAACCATGGGGCGTTCTTGATGTTGCGGGTGGTGATGTTTTTTCTGAGGGGGCGCAAGAGAGTCTGCACAGGTTGTGATCCATTTGTTGAGGTCGTGTGCAGCGGTGTTGGGGGTGGGTTTGTGTCAGTTGGGAGTTCAGGCACTCTGTGGGGATCTTGTCCCACATGCGGTAGGGGGTGGAGTGTTGGTGGTGGTGTGTGGGTGGTTTGTTGTAGGAGAAGTGGATGCAGTGGTGGTCCGTCCATTGGAGTTTGGTGGTGTGGGTGTAGGTGACGTGTTGGCTTGAGGTGAAGATTGCGTCGAGTGTGTGTCCAGCCGAGTGGGTGGGGGCTGTGACCAGTTGTTTAAGTCCAAGGTTGGTGAGGTTGTCTAGGAGGAGTTGTGGTCGTGAGGGTTTTCCAGGTGAAAGTTGAAGTCGGCGAGGAGTATGTAGTCTGTGGAGATGAGAGTGTGCGTGCTGATGGTGTCAGCGATGGTGTCACAGAAGGGGGGGGGCGTGGTCCTGGGGGTCTGTATACGAGTGTGCCTCTGAGGGTGGTGGTGTTGTTGATGTGGATAAGGAAGTGCATGTGTTCTGCGTTGTTGAGGGTGTCAAGGGTGTTGGTGGTGACCTTGATGGTGTCTCTGTGAAGGATGCCGATGCCGCCTCCTGGTTTGTTAAGGCGGTCTTTGCGCTGGAGTTTGTAGCCCTCCAGGGTGGCTATATCTGGCTCGGATGAGAGGTTTGTCCAGGTTTCTGTGAGGAAGACGATGTCAGGTGAGTGTGATGTGATGAGGTCCCAGAGTTCAATGGCATGTTTGTGTAGGGACCGGGTGTTTAGTAGCAGGCAGCTGAGATGGTTGCGAGTGGTGTGGTTGTTGTGATGTGTGATTGTGTTGGCGGGGGTGCTTGTGGTGTAGCTGTGGGTTGAGGTGGTATTGGCGTGGGGCGTGTGCAGGTTGTGGTGGGTGCGGATGTTGTTGTGTGGAGGCTGTTGTGTATGATGGTGTGGGGTGCGTGGGAGGTGGAGCAGGAGAATAGGCAGGTGCGGCAGGAGAAGGGGCCTTGTGTGTGTGTGGGGCTGGTTTGAATGCAGGTGGGGCCAGCTCCGGGGTTGAGGGAGTGGAGGGAGTGGGGGTGGTAGTGTTGTCTGGGGGGGAGTTTTGCTAGGTGGGCCAGGGGGACTGGCGGTGGGCGTGGTCCAGGGGCGGACGGGCGCAGATGGGCTTGCCTCTGGCGCGCCTCCAGGGAGGGGGGTGCGGGCCGCAGGGACGCAGCGGCGGGGAAAAGCAGAAGCCAAGGGAACACACAAGGGTCAAAATGGCCCAAAAAAACGGCAAACAGATGGAAATAGCTACGGTGAACAAAACAGTGAAAGACGTATAAACACAATACAATGAACAGTCTAGTAACGCTTACCAGTGTCCACTAGACACCAGGGATGAGGCGCAGACGGGTGTCTGCGGGTGGAGGAGGGCCTCGAACATGCGATCGGCCACGTGGGCGGGGGTCGTGGGAAACGGCACAGCAAGGTGGTGCTGCCGGCACAGGGGAGAGAGCTACGGCCAAAAAGGTCTGGGTTTAGTAGGTTTCCCTAGAAGGCTGCTGAGCCCAGGACCAAAAACGCAGGAGCCCCCCCTGCAAAAACAGGTAGTTTTGTATTTTTTATAATTTTGATGTGTCCAGATAGTGTTTTGGGGCATTTCCTTTCGTGGGCGCTAGGCCTACCCACACAAGTGAGGTACCATTTGGTCAGAGCCCCACAAGTCACCCCATCTTGGATTCCCCTAGGTGTCTAGTTTTCAAAAATTTGCTGGTTTGCTAGGTTTCCCCAGGTGCCGGCTGAGCTAGAGGCCAAAATCCACAGGTAGGCACTTTGCAAAAAACACCTCTGTTTTCTGTGAAACAATGTGATGTGTCAACGTTGTATTTTGAGCCCTTTCCTTTCGTGGGCGCTAGGCCTACCCACACAAGTGAGGTACCATTTTTATTGGGAGACTTGGGGGAATACTGAATAGCAAAACAAGTGTTATTCCCTCTTGTCTTACTCTACATTTTTTCCTTCCAAACATAAGGCAGTGTGTAAAAAAGACGTCTATTTGAGAAATGCCCTGTAATTCACATGCTAGTATGGGCACCCCGGATTTCAGAGATGTGCAAATAACCACTGCTTCTCAACACCTTATCTTGTGGCCATTTTGGAAATACAAAGGTTTTCTTGATACCCATTTTTCACTTTTTATATTTCAGCAAATGAACTGCTCTATACCCGGTATAGAATAAAAACCCATTGCAAGGTGCAGCTCATTTATTGGCTCAGGGGACCTAGTGTTCTTGATGAACCTACAAGCCCCATATATCCCCGCAACCAGAAGAGTCCAGCTGACGTAACGGTATATTGCTTTAAAACATCTGACATCGCAGGAAAAAGTTACAGAGTAAAACGTGGAGAAAAATGGCTGTTTTTTTCACCTCAATTTCAATATTATTTTATTTCAGCTGTTATTTTCTGTAGGAAACACTTGTAGGATCTACACAAATGACCCCTTGCTGAATTCAGAATTTCGTCTATTTTTCAGAAATGTTTAGCTTTCTGGGATCCAGCATAGGTTTCTCACCCATTTTGGTCACCAACTGGAAGGAGGTTGAAAGCACAAAAAATAGTAGAAATGGGGTATGTCCCAGTAAAATGTCAAAATTGTATTGAAAAATTGGGTTTTCCAATTTAACTCTGCCTGTTCCTGAAAGCTGGGAAGATGGTGATTTTAGCACCGCAAACACTTTGTTGATGCCTTTTTCAAGGAAAAAAAAAAAACACGAGCAGCCTTCTGCAGCCCTTTTTTCCCATTTAAAAATAAAATAAAAAATGTCACTGTATTTTGGCTAATTTCTTGGTCTCCTTCAGGGGAATCCACAAAGTCTGGGTACCTCTATAATCCCTAGGATGTTGGAAAAAAAGGACGCAAATTTGGCATGGGTAGCTTATGTGAACAAAAAGGTATGAGGGCCTAAGCGTGAACTGCCCCAGATAGCCAAAGAAAGGCTCGGCACAGGAGGGGGAAAAGGCCTGGCAGCGAAGGGGTTAATCCAGTGACTTCCAGAACAATATTTGCACCTGCTGCGATGTGACTGCATGTGTAATGTTGCCATAGACTAAGTCGGAGTCCGTGTGATGCATCCTGATTCCCAGGTATCTGAATGTGACGGGCTGCCAGGTGAGGGGGATCCCAGTCATTATAAGGTTTGAGTTGGGTGCTATTGGGTTCAGTTAGAAGAGACATGATTTTCTCCAGTTAACTCTCAGACCAGAGAGGTCTGCATATTTATTAAGGGTGTGTGTCAGCGTAACTGGCGTGAATGACATAGCATAGCGGTATGCCCCTGTCATTGCCCTGTGCCTGTAAGTCTAGCGCTAATGCTTAAATTGCCAGGGAAAGCAATAACTGGGAAAGTGGGCAGCCCTGGCGAGTGCCTCTGAGTATTTCGATTAGGTTGGTTATGAGGGGTCCCGTTGTAACTCTGGCAGGTGCCGATGTATATAGTAGGCATATGAGGCCCAGAAAACGAACTCCAAACCCCTACCTTGGCAGGACCTCAAAAAGGAAAAGCCACTCCCAAGAGTCAAAGGCCTTTTCCAGATTCTGGACCAAGCATCCCGATCCAGGCTTACCGCTCCAGAGCATACTCAAGAATTCTAAAGAATCTTCGCAAGTTCAATGAAGTTACATGGGCTGGAACAAATCCATTTTGGTCAGTGTGTACCAAAGTCGGTATCACGGGTGCCAGACAGTCCGCCAATATTTTATAGTCCGAGTTAAGTAACGCTAGAGAGTGATAAGCACCCTAGGTAATGGGGTCTTTCCCTGGTTTAGGCACCGTTATGGAGACAGGGAGACATGCATCTTGTAGAACCTCCGTTCTACAAGGCAGTTTTATATGTGTTCTGTTTTGTGTAATAGCAGATTAAAAACACAAATCTTTGCAAACATAAAGCTGCATTATGTACTACTATAGTCGTGCAGAATAACAAAATGTCGTACGCCTTGGAAGTAAGAACGGTAGTCTGTTTTCAATGTTATCGAATTGTTTGGGGGAAAATTACGTGACACAAATTGTGGAGGGTTGCATAGTGGAGTGACGATACTGTGAACAAGACTCTGCGAGCCGAAACGCGTTTGTGCCTATGCTGGGTGAATATAATTTAGAAAACTGCTGCCAGAGTACCGATTTTAGTTCATGTACAGAAGGAGGGGGCGTGTCAAGAGTTATTGCGCTGACGAGGGCCGATCGGCACTGCTGACGATTTGGAGCACTCTGGTCACGGAGTTTGTAGGACTTCCACTAAAGAACCAGTGCGCCCCCGAGACAGACAGACAGACAGTCAGGGAGAAGCACGAGCGGGAGTCGGAGGATGCTCAGCATTGCAGTCCCCCAGTGACTAAAGCCGATTGGTCTCGCACAGTAAAGAGACCATAGATCGAGAGGTGGCAAGTACGGACATTGGAATAATTGAACTGCCATCAGATAAGGCAACTGAGGAGGAATTTCGAGAGAGAGAGCAGGAAGTGAAATAATTGTTCACGAAGGGTGAACATCAGAGGGAAGAAGGAGGTACCACCGACTCAAAGGGTCGGCCCCTGCAGCCCTGATCTAAATGGCATGTTGAACAAGCTAGAAAGACAACTGGAAAGAGAAATATCAAAGTTTTGGGAGGAAGCCTCACTGAGGAAATATCTGGCAGAAGTGAGAATACCGCAAGGACTAAGAATAATGATCACACTAAATTAAGAATATCAACATCCAGAGTTACTTGAGGAATGGGCAGAACATAATGCCAACAGGTCGTGAGGAATGTTACAAATCCTAATAAAATATGCTGAAATAGACAGAAACGGCTTGCTGGTGAAAATAAAAGGATTGAACAGTTGGAGAAGAAAGAGAAGGAACAAATGGATACATTTTAAACATTTTAAATGAAAACAAAGATGAAAAAGTTTGAGGAGTCGGTGAAAACAAGGAAAGCAATACAATTTCAATGGGATTATGAACAAGGTCAAAAGTACACCTTTGCTAAGAGGGTTAACTCTTTAAGGAGACAGAAATTGGGAGACTATAAGAAAAAGACTGGATGCATCTGTAAGTGATCTCATCTCGGATGCAGGATTGGAGATAGGGCAGGAGGATGGTATGAGTGGAGTTAGGAGTGGTGAGGGAGCAAGACCATCAGTTGTGGATACATTTAGTTTTTTGCAATTGCATCAGAGGACAAACCACAGACCAAGGAGACCATAAAGAAACACAAGCGAAGAATGGGGACGCAGGTTGGGTGGACAAGGAAAAAGGAACTGGTGCAGGTCAACGTAAGAGGACAATGAGAGCGGCCAAGAAATAAAGACTGATAAGCAAACAGTAATAACTCTTTCAAATGAGGTGTTAACATCTGCGGACGTACACATTCTATCTTTATGGCTATCATATTGCCCAGAGTCATGTTTTAACTATGACCAAAGTAGAGCTGATTTATACAAGTACATCAGCAAGTTCAAATTACGGAAAATATTTGAAATGAATAAACATAGATGCAAAGTGGAACAGAAAAGGGACATACAAGTAGAAAGTAACCTACTGATAGAAGCTATTGACTTGATGAGAGATTTACTGAGTTTGGAAAGTAACAAGGATGAACGTGAGACGGTGGAGCTGCAGTTGCAGAGAGAATTGAATGTTCTGGGGATTGAAGAGCGAGGAGGTACATCATTTAGGGCCAAATCTAAATTTATTCCACAAACACTGCAATGCAAGATAGATACATTTAATGAGATTATGATTAGGGAGACAAAATCTATAAGAAACCAGACTAATAGGAAACGGAACAGTGGAAGTCGAAGTGTAAAATACTATGAAGTGGTTAAGAGATCACAACAGAATGATACTATAGTGGTTAGGTCCTCTGATAAAGGAGGCAACGTTGTGTTCTGGCCCAAAGAAAAGTATTTCACAGAGGCCTATCGACAACTGAATGATACAGCTTGCTACAAAAGAGTGACGAGAGGAATATAGAGAATCAGAAGATCAGTTAGATCGGAGTTTGAGAGAATTGACAGATAGGGGCTTGATAAATGAGGATGAGTACGGATTTTTGAAGGAAGATCATACAAAGTTATCAATTTTTTACGTAATACACGCAGTACATAAAATGTAGCCAATCCTCCAGGTTGTCCCATTATAGCTGCGCAGGGGAGCATTTTTTAAATGTGTCTAAATATGTTGACTCCTTTCTTAATCTTTGGTATTCATTCTACCTTCCTAAATAAAAGACACCTCAGACTTTCTACGAAGGGTCTTTGATATCAGGTGGGAAAATGACATGTACATGATTAGTTTAGACATTACTTCACTTTGTACGAGTGCCAAACATACAGGCGGTTTAAAAGCTGTTAAGCATTTTTTGAGTATGAGGCCCATTAAATACTTTGCCCACAGTCAGATGCTGCTGCATATGATTGAGCTATGTTTTACTAAAAATATTTTTGCCTTTAATGGGGAGATCTTTATACAAATGAGGGGGACTGTGATGGGCACCTGCTTCACCCCAGCTATGTGGATTTGCATATAGGCTGGTGGGAGGAGCAGATGTTCAGTGATCCGAAATATGAGAGTTGGGTACAGAGCATCACACTATGGGTGAGATTCATTGTCGATTTGTTTATATTCTGGATGGGAAACTTAGAATCAGCAGAGGAGTTTGTGAAAGAGATAAATATCAATGCTTCAAATTTGGAATTCACACACAACATTAGTAGTAAACAAATTGAGTTTTTGGATGTACAACTAAGAATTGAGGAACAAAAGTTGATCAATACATTGCATAGAAAAACTACTGCTGGTAACTCAATCCTCCATGCACATAGCTTACATCTTAGGTTCATGATTGGGAATGTACCTTACGGTGAATTGTATAGAGCAAGAAGATTTTGTAGCACAAAGAATGAATATATGAGGATTGTGAAGGTAATGTGTGGGAGATTTGAACAGTGAGGGTACACAAAAGACTGAGGTCAGCAAAGAAAAGAGCATGAAAAAAAGAGAGAAGAGGCTCTGTTTGCGGAGGCTAAAAAGTCACAGACAGGATCACAGTATAGGTTTATTACAACATACAATACACAAGTGTCATTAAGAAAAGCCATGAACATGCATTGGCACCTGGTAAGAAGGGACTTGATGGATAGGAGACCGAAGGTAAGCTTCAAAAGAGCGGTATCTATGAGGGACCATCTAGTCAGGAGTGAAGTGAGGCAAACTAAACCGAAGGTAGATTGGTCGAAACTGAGAAATGGCTTTATGAAATGCACTAAATGTAAAGCATGTCCATATGGATATAATAGAATGGAATATGACACTACATGTAGGAAAGTGGTCGTTATTAAGGAAAACATACCTTGTAAGACACCTTTTGTTGTGTACATATTAGAATGCCCTTGCCTGAAGGTATATGTTGGGAGCACCACATAACCACTACACAAAATGATTTTACACCATCTAAGGGCTATCAAGAATGAGGATATATGGTGGCCAGACATTTCCTCAATGAAAATCAGAAGGATGTGTCAAAGTTGAGGTATACTGGCCTAATCCATATACATAGAAATTGGAGAAGTGGAAATAGAGAGGAACAGTTGAGGAGACAGGAGGGCACCCCTAAATTGGAAATGGATACCAAGGAACCATTAGGCTTGAATAGAGATGAACAGTTATGTAGCTTTTTGTGATAGATATAATGAGAGTGATATGTGACAAGAAAGACTGTTCTAAGTTTTTTTGGGGGGTGGGGAGTGATATATGTCCTCTGGAAATGACACTACTAAGTGCGGAAGGTACCTAACTATACTCCCCTCTTTAAACTATGATGTGCTTTTGAGTAATGGCATAGTTATAAGTTATTATTTCCCATGGTTATAGTTTTAAATATCCTTTTGCTTTTTTCGTTTCAGTGTTTTTTTTTTTTTTTTTTTAGAAGACATCGGCATTCAGCAGATAGACAGCTTATCGTTTGGGGGATAGGAAGAGACTAGTAAATCTACCTAAAAAATGATAGAAGTAGGAAATGTATAGATTCGCCCACTTAGGATTTATGCTTAATGCTATTTAGGATTTATAATTAATGGTTGGAGTAATGGTTATCACGCATTAAGGAGGCATTACAGATATAACGAGATATGTATAAATTTTTTATGAGTAGGAAATCTAAATGTGTGTATGAAGTGACCCACTACGGATTGCTATGTAATGGTTATGATTTAAGTTAGATCAACATATACTAAATAGCAATGTGGCAATGAATATATACAATTTTATGACAAGACCGAAGGCTCCTATTATGCGTTTTTTTTCTTACTTTATTAAACAGCAGCAGTCAAGAAACTACAGTTCCCATAAGGCCAGAAGAAAAGGGCCAATGGGAAACAAACAGTGTACAAGAATAACAACCAATGAACATATACAAAGGCATTATGACATCACTTGACTGCGAACAGCCCTCTTTTCTTGCTGCTCGCAGTCAAGTTAAGTACCTTTCCTTCATTGCTCTAACGTGTTGTTCATATTTTACTTATATTTCTTGTATATATATTGGTTTGGCTTTACTATTTTGCCACTTTAACTTTGCGCTCGTTTCCTAGTCGGCGAGTTGCCGCAATTATACATTAAGCGCTGCTGCGCGCGCTTTTTCCCCGGCTGCATCTCCTCAGACACGCGCGTTTTATTCAGCGCGTCTGAGGAAATGCTTCATTCCCGTCAAGTGCGCTCGAGCAACGGACGTTCCTGTCACTCGGCGCGCGCTTATTTCTATTTACCTTCAGTCACAGCTGACCTGACAGCATATTTCCTCTTGCCTGCCTCCGTTGATAACCGCATTACCTCCACAGCGTGTCAGGTTGTTTTTTCTTGACCCTTTACTGTGTCCTGGCCACTCCCTTCTACAAAGCATTTCCTACGACACGCCCACAGGGGAGGTTTTTGGTTTTTCTTCACAATTAACCCCTTGTTTCCCATTTCAATATCGAAAGGGCTAATTCTCCTTCCAGACAAGATAATTTAGAGGATGTTAGTGATATTAGGCAGGAATTGAATTCCTTTATTAAATCCTCTGTACAACAGGCTGTTACCTCATCCATAAATAAACTTTCCAAGAACCTTGAGTCTTCCTTTACTAATTTAATATCTAAGACTCTATCGGCCCAGGCTGCGGGGGAAAGCAGTCAGCGCCAGTCCCCTTCTATTCATACTAAATCAAAAAAATTGGCGAAAAATGGTCAGTGAGGTTTCCTCACATGTGGCAGAGGACGTGGTTCCTCAAAAGGCTCTCCCCAAGGAGAATAAAAATATGGACAATTCTCAGTCATCATTAAAACACAAAAGGAAATCCAATAATATTATAACCCCTTTGATAATTTCTGCTGATCAGGATACAGATGATGACATGCCGGATGCAGACTCAGATTCCGAGGTATCTGATAAGGATGATGATGTTTCCCTCTCTCCCCCACCTTCTAAAAAATCTAAATTTTCAGAAAATTCCAAATCCCATCTCTTGCTAGACCCTGAAGGTTTACCCATGTTTGACCTTTCCTTAATTCTCCACCCTAACTCCACCGAGTGGGCTCCGGCTGACTATGTGGCCGAGTATATTTCAGCCAAAATAAATTGTCCCTTAGAAAAGCAGACCAGAACGAAACTTAAATCCGAATGCCCCCGCCCTTCCCTTCCCCATAAATCCTCCCTAACTCCCACCATTGACGAACCTCTGCTCACCTTCTTTACAAGACTCGGCAAGGACCCTCGCAAAGGTGTAGACAAAGCGTGGTTAGGTTGCCAAGATAAGCTTTTAGATATTCTTGGTCCCCTTTCCCGGATTTTTGATATTGCTGAGGAGGCCAGACTAGAGGGTTCTATTATAGACCCAGATGAACTTACTCTTTGGGTACAGCATTCCCTGTGTCTCTTGGGAAACGCTAATGCTGCTTTAACTCATGAGCGCAGAAAAGGACTTCTTTTGAAACTCAACCCCAAGTTGGTTAACTTGGCTAAAGTGCAACTAAATTTCCATACCGAGGGTCTGCTATTTGGTGAATCCTTTATCAAGGAGCTGGGAAAATATATGGCAACTTTTACTTCACTGGACAAAGCCCACCAATTGTTAAAGAAAATGTTTAACCAGCGTGTTTTTGGCAGGGCCGGCAGAGGGAAGAACCGCTTTGCCGGCAGCTCCTATCATAACCAAGGTTCCAGAGGCTACAACGGTCCCTCTTACCAGGATTACAGACCGCAATTCTACCCCCAGAGGTCCAGGGTGTTCCGTTCCAGAGGTTACCGTGGTTCCAGAGCCTCTAATCAAACAGGTAAGCCCTTCTTGTGGTCATGTCCCTATAGGGGGACGTCTTCGTAATTTTCTCCCAAAATGGTTAGAAATTACTTCAGATCCTTGGATCCTCAATACCGTTCAGGGTTATATTATCGATCTTTATTCTACCCCGAGTCCACCCCGTCCTCCTATCATTCCTCATTTCTCTGCAGAAATGTCAGATCTCATTACATCAGAGGTTCAGTCTCTTATCCACAAAGAGGCCATCTCTATTACCACTCCAGATCCAACAGGGTTTGTCAGTTCCATCTTTTTGGTTCAAAAGAAAAACAAAAAGATGCGTCCTGTTATAAACCTCAAACACTTCAATCATTTCGTAGTTTACCAACACTTCAAAATGGAAACCATCCTCCATCTAAGAGATATTCTTCTTCAGAGCGATTGGATGGTGCGTCTAGATCTTCAAGACGCATACCTGGTCGTCCCAATTCACCCAGATTCCAGGAAGTTTCTCCAGTTTCATTGGTTAGATCATCTCTATCACTTTACCTCTCTACCCTTCGGTCTATCTTCTGCCCCTTGGTGCTTCACCAAACTCATGAGACCCGTAGTGGCCTTCCTCAGAGCTCAAGGTGTGAGACTCATCATATATTTAGACAATATCCTCTTACTGAATCAGTCTCCTCAGTTGCTGTCGTCCCATCTAGCTCTCACATGTTCCCTGCTATCGGATCTAGGATTTATCGTCAACAACGAGAAGTCTCTCCTCACACCCACTCAGGTTATAGAATTCTTAGGTTTTCAGATAAATTCGGTTTCAGCCGTTCTTCTGCTTCCTTCTTCAAAGATCAAATCTATCAAATCAGAAATTTTACAGATACTACGAAATTCACTTATTTCTTTAAGATCTCTGGCCCGTTTCGTCGGTCTTCTCTCTTCATCCATTCAATCGATCTTTCCCGGTCCTCTCCATTACAGGGCTCTTCAAAGATTAAAGATCCGTCACCTAAGAAAAGGCCTTTCATACTCAGACACTATTCCCCTAGATCACGATTTTCGCACAGAACTTCAATGGTGGATAGACCATTTAGACGCATGGAACGGAAGAACTATCTTTCCATCAGCCCCAGATCTTGTGTTAGAATCAGGTGCAAGTCTCTCCGGCTGGGGGGCCCGTTGTGGACCAGTCTCGACTGGAGGTTCATGGTCTTTAAAGGAGTCCAGATTGCATATAAATTGTTTAGAGATGCTTGCCGGCTCCTTTGCAATCAGAAGCCTGGCAAAGAACAGGGTTCGTTGCGCCATTCTTCTCAGAATGGACAATATTTCGGCAGTGAGATATATAAATCACCTCGGGGGCACAAAATCCAAATCTCTTGTGGAACTGGGCAAGAGTTTTTGGGAATTTTGCCTTTCAAACCATCTTTCGGTTCATGCAGAATATCTTCCAGGATCTCTGAACTCCGTCGCAGACTGGCACTCACGTTACCTCCGAGATTCCAGCGACTGGAAACTCCATCCAGACATTTTCCAACGCATCCAGAATATGTGGGGTCCCTTTCAAATCGACCTTTTTGCCTCTCGTCTCAATTCTCAACTACCCTTATTCTACAGCTGGCGTCCGGATCCATTAGCATTAGCAGCTGACGCTTTCTTTCAGGATTGGTCAAGTTTTGTAAACTACGCCTTCCCTCCTGTTCTCATGATCAGCAGAGTTCTAGCTCAGATCAGGCGTCAACAAGCCACAGTGATTCTCATAACCCCATTTTGGCAGTCACAAATTTGGTTCCCAACTCTTTTAGAACTCGCAATAGATATCCCTTACCTCCTTCCTTCTTTCCCGAATCTTTTATTGGACCCCAGGCATCGTCCTCATTCCCTCATCTTGGATAACTCGCTGACCCTTGCTGTTTGGAAGATTTCGGGTATACCCAACCTGTCCCTTTCATTTCGACAGAGGCTTCCCAATATTTATCACAATCCTGGGCCCCATGCACCAAGAAGGCATACAAATCTGCATGGTCCTTATGGCATAGCTGGTGTTTGGGAAAACGTATCGATCCCTCTTCGGCAGATGTAATTTTCATTGCAAATTCTTTTGCGGCTGAAGCCAGTAAAGGCAAAGCTTTCCATACCATCAATTTATATAGATCGGCAATTTCCTCTAATCATTCATTCGTCAATGGAAAACCAGTTGATGAGCATCCACTTGTTTGCTGTTTATTGAAGGGAGTAAAATTTTCTAATCCTCCAATGCCAAAATATAGACAATTATGGGAAGTTAATATTGTTTTAACATTTTTATTGTCATGGCCTGATAATTCTATGCTTACATTAAAAATTTTATCTGCCAAGTTAACTATGTCTTGTTTCTATCAAACGTATTTCTGATGTTAGAGCCTTAGATATTTCTAATCGCCAATTTACACATTCCGGTGTTTTGTTCACAGTGACTCGTCGTACAAAGACTAATTTAACTTCTGTTTTTTATCCTTACTTCCCAGACCATCCCAAACTATGTGTCGCACAATGCTTAAAAGTTTATGAACAAAAAACTGCAGATTTAAGGACTTCCTCGGCTTCCCAACTTTTGATTTCTTTCAGGAGACCTTTCAAGCCTGTTTCGGAAGCTACCTTAGCACGTTGGGTCAAATGGATTATGTCCCTAGCGGGTATCGATACTTCCATGTTTGGGGCTCATTCCTCCAGAGGCGCAATGGCTTCCAAAGCATTTTGGGCAGGGTCCCGCCTCGAGGATATTCTTAAATCTGCAGACTGGTCTAACGATAATGTTTTTAGAGTTTTTTCACTGTAAACCTGTTGAGAATATTTCATTGAATGTAATTAATATGCTTTGAACTCGCATAATAGGAGCCTCCGGTCTTGTCATAAAATGTAGATTTTCCTAGTTCTTTGACAGAAAGTCTTAATTTTATTAAAGACACAGAGGCGAGTATTATCTCTCCACTACGGTAGATCTTTGTTAATTCCCCCCCCCCCCCTTTTTTGTCTTCCTAGCCTCAACACAGGCGGTACCACAATCATCATAAAATTTCAACTGCATCCGGGAGTTCCAGCTTCTTATCTTCACTTTCTCCCGCTACTGTTCTTCGAAGCACGGATCCTTCTCGCAACAACCGTTCTCCTTTTGCCGGAGTATTGAACTTTCGCTCAGAACTTTTGGCCACTGTTCTGGCTATTTTGATTATTTTCGCAATTTTTCCACTGTTTAACTCTGACTAACCTCTCGCAAGAAAAGAGGGCTGTTCGCAGTCAAGTGATGTCATAATGCCTTTGTATATGTTCATTGGTTGTTATTCTTGTACACTGTTTGTTTCCCATTGGCCCTTTTCTTCTGGCCTTATGGGAACTGTAGTTTCTTGACTGCTGCTGTTTAATAAAGTAAGAAAAGAAACGCATAATACTCGCCTTCGTGTCTTTAATAAAAGGAAGACTTCCCGTCAAAGAACTAGGAAAATCTACATTTTAAATGTGTTCTGTTTTGTGTATTAACAAATTACAAACACAAATCTTTGCAAACATAAAACTGCAAGATGTACCACTATAGTTGTGTAGAAGTAGAACGGTAGTCCGTTTTCAATGTTATCGAATTATTTGGGGAAATCATGTGACTAAAATGGTGGAGGGTTGCATAGTGGAGTGACGATACAGTGAATAACGCTCTGTGAGCCGAAACACATTCCTGTCTTTGATACCTATGCTGGATTAATAAAATTTAGAGAACTGCTGCTGGAGTGCAGATCTTCGTTCATATACAGAAGGAGGAGGCACAGAGACAGAACTCACTGGGTGATTTTCTATATTATTTTCAATTGTACTACATATCTCATAAAAGGTTATATATATATATACTGTATATATATATATATATATATATATATATATATATATATATATATATATATATATATATATATATATTTTATATGTATATGTCACTTGTACCATCAACACTAAATTGATTAAAATAGAATGGGAAAAAAAAAACAGTCCAGTTATGGTCCCAGCTATAACAATTAGCTAATTCATTGGTTGATTGCCAGTAATTTAGGAACAAACTGCAGAAAAAGAAATTACAATATTCTTATCAAAACTCGCTTACTTGATTTACATAATGAGTTGATCATTCAGACTGTATTTATATGCAGTGCTGATTAATGCACCATCAGTGCATTTTTTAAACTGCACTTCTGAGTATCTACATTTCTTTTTAATTTGAGAGATAGAGCCACAGATTCACTGCCCCCCTTGTCAAGTGTATGTGTTGTTGGGGGCTGGTCAGTGTGTCACCTCTTTGCTTCGTTTTGCAAGGGACAAAGGGGAAAGGTAAACATATTATATAATTATAGAAATAAATTTTGTTTCTCCCACAGGGTGACAGCTGAATGTCCCAAAATCCCCCTGTCTGTGTGTTACATGTTGATCCTGTGTGAGACACATAAATGTCTTCAGCAGGACTAGGGTTCCGATTCAGACACCGATGATGGGGAATGTTTCTGTTGATCATTGCTTGCTTGTGATTCCTGGCTTGCATGCAAGTCATCATTGGTGCTCATAGCTGCTTACTTGAACCTTTTTCTGTATATTTAATTTCTACCCTTAAATAATGCTATTCTCTGTTTGACTGCTGTCTAGGTCCTGCTGATAGAGTAAGTATTGCCAAACTCAGTAGCACTGTATTTAATAACCTCAGAAGCATTTTATGGGAATTTATTTGCATGCTTACATTTAACCCTCACTGTAAAATCAACACATAACTTGAAGTTGATCATAACATATCATGCACCCTTACTGAGTAATAAGCCAGGTTTTCAGTAGTTTCCTGAAAAACAGGTTGACTCGATTGGGCCTTGGGTGCAACAATGGAAAATGCTTTGTCGCAGAAAAAAAACAGTCTACATTTTATGCGAAGAGAAGAAGACCAGTCGCCGGATTATAAACTTCTAACATATTTGTACCATGAAAATTTAGAGGCAAGAAGGGGGGAATGCTTTGGTAGACGACTTTATGTACTTTGGACATAGCTTTGACAATGTCTGTTTCAAAATGGTGGCGAGTGAAGTGACCCCAAATCGAGTGATATGGTCGCATCCAGAATAGCTTGTCACCAAAGTTGCTGTTGTGTGGTCTAGTAAGTAAAGCAAGTCAAATAATTAAACGGGAGATGACAAGTAAATAAAATCTGCATTGTCCAGTCTGGTCACCAGCAGATTGAAATGAGAGTCCAACAGTGGGAGAATTATTTTCAAGGTCCCTAGTTTGAACAAACAGCACTTTGGGGGTCTGAAATTAGAGAATGAGCGAAGTCAAGAAAAATACCTTTACTTCTTACAGCAGTGGCTGGAGTGTGTCATGGTCCCATGGTGGTCAGCCAGTTGTTGTTTCCATTGTTCAGTTCCTAAGGATAATAGCAGAAATATCACTTTCATAGCCATTCCATTGGTAGACATCCACCATTGTGTGATAGCTATACAGTTACTTAATTTAACTTGGTTGTCAGAATAAAATGAAGCAAGAGATCGTAAAATAATCTATGTCCCACTGGCATACTGTAAGGAGCTGGGTTCTGGTTGCAGTACCCCCCTAGTCTGGTTTTTAGATGCAACTTCAACTGAAACACACTGGGTTCCTGCTAACCAGGTCCCCAGTGTCAGTGTCCCTTCCCTAAAACCAGACACCTGGTCACTTGATCCCCAAGACCCTCAAGTCCCTCATAAATGGTACCTGTTAGAAATGGGGTTTTTGGTTGGCAGTCAGGTTGCCCTCTGTCCAAGCAAGAACCCTCACTCTAGTCAGGGTAAGTCACACACAATCCAAATTATCCTGTGCCCACCCTCTGGTAGCTTGTCACGAGCAGTCAGGCTTAACTTAGAAGGCATTGTGTAAACTATTTGTGGAATAAATCATACAATAACACCATATAGCACCACAAAAATACACCACACAGTGTTTAGAAAAATATAGAATATTTATCTGGATATTTGTAGATCAACACAATAAAAGATGCAATAAGAATTTGTAGGAATATCACTGAAAAGTGATATAAAGTGTCTTAAGTCTTTAAAAAGCAAACAAAGTCTCTTTCAAGCACAAAGTACCTGGTTTTGGAGTGGAAAATCGCCGCAGAGGGCCGCAGAGGAGGAGATGCATGGAAAAATGGTGTGTGCGTCGGTTTCGCCCCTTCACACACGGACTTGCATCGTTATTTTTCACTCGGGGAAGACGTGCGTCGTTTTCCGGCACGCGGGCCGACTCCTTCTATGGTTCGTGGGATTACCAGATGTCCCAGGGTCTGTGCGTGGATTGCTCGGCTTGTTATCCGGCTGCGCTTCGTTCTGGGAGGCTGTACATGGAATTTTCTTTTTCATGGCAGGCGTCGCGTCGATTTCCCCTCTGGAAGCCGGGCGGTGTTGTCCATGCGAGGCCGTGCGTCGAAGTTCCGGTTGCCCCGTAGGCGTCGCGCAGCGTCAGCGTGCGGCGATTTTCTCCCCGCGGAGCAAGCTGTGCATCGAATTTTTCGGCGCACGAGGAGTCCAAATGAAAAAGAGAAGTCATTTTGGTCCTGAGACTTCGGGGAACAGGAGGCAAGCTCTATCCAAGCCCTTGGAGAGCACTTTGGCAGCCAGACAAGAGTTCAGCAAGGCAGCAGGCCAACAGCAAGGCAGCAGTCCTTTGTAGAAAGCAGACAGGTGAGTCCTTTGAGCAGCCAGGCAGTTCTTATTGGCAGGATATAGGTTCTGGTTTAGGGTTCTTCTCCAGCAAGTGTCTCAGGTGGTAGGGCAGAGGCCCTGTTTTATACCCAAATGTGCCTTTGAAGTGGGGGAGACTTCAAAGAGTGGCTTAGAAGTGCACCAGGTCCCCTTTCGGTTCAATCCTGTCTGCAGAGTCCCAGTAGGGGGTGTGGCAGTCCTTTGTGTCAGAGCAGGCCCTCCACCCTCCCAGCCCAGGAAGACCCATTCAAAATGCAGATGTATGCAAGTGAGGCTGAGTACCCTGTGTTTGGGGTGTGTCTGAGTGAATACACAAGGAGCTGTCAACTAAACCTAGCCAGATGTGGATTGTAAGGACAGAAAGATTTAAGTGCAGAGAAATGCTCACTTTCTAAAAGTGGCATTTCTAAAATAGTAATATTAAATCCAACTTCACCAGTCAGCAGGATTATATAGTACCACTCTGGCCATACTAAATATGACCTTCCTACTCCCTTCAGATCAGCAGCTGCCACTTTAACAATGTGTGAGGGCAGCCCCAATGTTAGCCTATGAAGGGAGCAGGCCTCACAGTAGTGTAAAAACGAATTTAGGAGTTTTACACTACCAGGACATGTAAACCACACAGGTACATGTCCTGCCTGTCACCCACACAGCACCCTGCTCTAGGGGTTACCTAGGGCACACATTAGAGGTGACATGTGTAGAAAAAGGGGAGCTTGAGGCTTGGCAAGTACTTTTAAATGCCAAGTCGAGGTGGCAGTGAAGCTGCACACACAGGCCTTGCAATGGCAGGCCTGGGACAAGGTAAAGGGGCTACTTGAGTGGGTGGCACAACCAGTGCTGCAGGCCCACTAGTAGCATTTAATCTACAGGCCCTAGGCACCTACAGTGCACATTACTAGGGACTTATAAGTATATTAAATAGTCCAATTGGGTATGATCCAAAGTTACCATGTTTAAAGGGAGAGAGCATATGCACTTTAGCACTGGTTAGCAGTGGTAAAGTGCGCAGAGTCTAAGAGCCAGCAAACACAGAGTCCAAAAAATGGAGGGAGGCAGGCAAAAAGTTAGGGGTGACCACCCTAAGGCATGTCAGGTCTAACAATACCCCTAGTACCTAGGGCATGAGCACAGCTTGTACCACCCTAAAGGACCCAGTACCAACCTTATGCAAACTGCCACTGGAGGCTGCGTGACAAGGCGCTTCCAAAATTGAAATCACAACATGACACACAGCCTGTGTGCCATGCCCCCTAAACACTGGATGCAATATATGTAAGTCACCTCCCTAGCAGGCCTTACAGCCCTAAGGCAGGGAGCATTATACGATAGGTGAGGGCATGTCTGCATGAGCAGATATGCCCCTGCTATGTCTTTGTAGATTCACAGACATAGTAAGTGCACAAGGAAGCCATTTCAAATGCATGTGCTGGACACTGGTCATTATGGGTTCCCCAGTTACATGAAGGCTTCTCTGAATTCTTGGGATGTTTGGTATCAAGCATCTCAGAATAATAAACCCTCAATGACCCCAGTGATGGAGTTAATAAAATGCACCCAGAGGGCACCTTAGAGGTGCCCCCCTGAAAACATACCAACTACTTGTGTGTTGACTGACTGGTCCTGACCAGTTCAGCCACCACAGATGCATTTCTGGCCCACCAAGGTGAGAGGCAGCACTCTTAAGTGCCTGAGAACAAAGCCTGCACTGGGCAGAAGTGTGATCTCCTCTCCCAGACAGGATGCACATTCCAGGGGCGGGAGCTTCAATGGACCTGCTGCCTTTGTAATGCGACCCATGTCTCTCCAAATGGAGGAGATGACCAACCCCCCAACCTGACACCACTTTTGGCAGCAGCACAGGTGGGAAAATTAGTTAAATTAGGAGGAGTGCCCACTTCATGCCAATCCCACCCCTAAGGTGGACAAGCTGAAGTTGACAATACCTCTCAAATTCCTCCATCTTGTTTGGAAGGAATTGGGCTGCTAGGGTTAGGGTTATTCCCACTTCCTAGCGGAAGTGGTCATAAGAGAGTGTAGTCACCCCAAACGTGGTTAGCTCATTGGCTACCACCTGGCACTCCCTGTAACACCTCTAAATTGAGTATTTATGTGGCACCCTTGAGCCCTAAAACTCAGATTTCGACAACCTAAGAAGACCCGGACAAAGAAGAGTTGCACCCGCAGAAGAGGAAAAGAAGCAGCAGCTGACCTGCAACCAGCCCCTCCATGCCTGCTGAGCTCGAAGGATCCTGCACAAGAAGCCAACTCATCCAGCCTTCAATAGAGACTCAGGTCTTCCATGGGTACCGGACTTGCTCTGCAACAATAAATTCCAAGGAAAGGACTCTGCAGCTATTGTAACCCTGGATACCTGACACCAGAAGTGACCACTGCACCTGATTTCCACAACTCGAGGTAAAGCCAACTGATTGTGCCAGCGCGCGTCCTCAGATGCCCAGAGACTGAGTCCAGTGTGGTCTCACCCATTTTTGAATCTCCAGAGATGCATGCAGCCTCTGCCTGCAGGCCCCCTCTCCCACAGGCTTGTGGGGAGAGAAAATCTGACAGCTGCTGCAACCACTGCACCCCTGACCACAGCTGAGGAGGGTCACTGGTGCCAACGATGTCACCCGGCTCCCAACAGCTCAAGTCCAACCCTGTTGGACCCCCTGACGATGGCTACAGTCTCAACACACAAGACCCACTGATCTTGAGCACTCCCGGATGTGAAAACCTGATGTCGAAAGACAGCCCTGAATCCGTTGCCCCTGGGCACAGGAGAAGAGGACCAAAGGTGCACCCACATCGCCGAGCACCCCAAGTCTTCTACCTACCTGCTTGTTGTCCTTGAATATCCTGCAGCCTGTCTTCACGAGGACCAAACTCTCATAGGAAACCATTTGGCACCCGACACCTTACTGCACCTCTGCACCCCCCCTAGTGCTGCCCGGTGTAACCTGTTGGTGTGATTCTGATCAGTGCTCAGTACGTACCTTCATTCCCTGAGTTTGTCTTTGTAAGTCTTTGTTAATCCTGTGCTTGCTGAACATTGTTTTTCTCTATAAGATAACATTGAGAAGAACTCTGAAAATGGCACTGTGTTGATTTTTGAAACTGCAAAGTATTTATGCTTAAAAGTCCACTTACCTGATTACAAAGTTCTTGGGTTTGAAACATAGTTAAAAAGAATTATTTTCAAATTGGTCTCAGATTTATTCTTTGAGTGTGTCCCCCATTTATTGCCTCTGTGAGTACAACAAATGCTTAGCACTACCCTCCGATAAGCCTAACTGTTTGCCTACACTACCAGAAATGTGAGCATTGGTCCTATCTACCTTTGCCTCTGCAAAACCAATTGGGGATCCACTGGACTCTCTTCAAAGTGTACTTCATTTTAGTGCACTGTATAGAGAGCCAGCTTCCTACTCAGTCAGATAGGATCAAGCCCCCTATTGTTGGATTACTTTAGTAGCATTTGAATGTTAATATCAGCGCAATCCTAATGGTATCACTTCGTAATTCTATTTCAAACTTTAATGGTGTGCTCGGAGATGTCACCTTCTGATCTTGGGTGCAAATTTGTAATATCCCAGTAGCACTAATCCTGAAATTAGGATAGCGTCTCCAGTTTGGCACCACCTGTTGTCTAGCTAGGAGTTATGGTAATGATTGAGGTCTAACCTGAGATTTGGCAATGCTTACTCACACAAGATTCTACAGATTTTAGCATAGGCTTGCAAGACAAAAGTTTTGATACCTCACATTAGTTCTTACTCATAGTGGTACTGAATGCTCTACTGTTGGAAATGGGGTCTCCAGTTAGCAGAGGCATGCTCCCTGTCCAAGTAGGGACCACCATTCTAGTCATGGTAAGTCAGATACACACCCTAAATTAACATGTGCTCACCCTCTGATAGCTTGGCACAGAGCAGTTAGGCCTAATTTGAGGCAATGTGTGAAGTATTTGTGCAACACTTAAATTACAATAACACAGTGAAAACGCCACAAAAAAGAGACTCCAGTTTAGAACAATAGAGAATATTTTTATGAGTAAAACAAGACCAAAACGACAAACATCCAATCAGTAGAAGTTGAGATATGATTTTTTGAAGAATATCTGCAAATAAAGTTCTTAAAAGTCAGTAGCCCTTAAGGGTTACTTGAGGTCGCACTAGACTGGGGTAAATCCAGTAGTTCAGGCCGACCACAATGGAGCAAGGGTCGGATACAGGGACCAGCCTTGGCCCGCTCAAAACAGTAACTTTGAAGTAGTGATGTCGAAGACTAACTGTGAGGAGCAGGGAGGTGATGCGTCGTAGTCGACCAGAGGTAGTCGTTGGCTGTGCATCCTCGTCGAGCCATCCACTCAGGGAATGCTTCGGCATCGGGCAGCACTCAGGAAAAGCTTCTGCATCAACCACTCGGCAGATGGGTAATGCATCGTTGAGCAGCTCTCGGGGAAGGCTGCATCAACCAGCTTTGGAGGCGGGCGATGTGTCATCGTTGGGTGCTATGTGCGGGTTCCTATCAGCAACTTGACGACGATGCATCGATGTCAAGAGTTGGAGCACAGAGAATGCCTACATCCAAGGACCCAGGACTGGATTGACACCACTTGGCAGTGCAGGACTCACAGGATGACAGAGCCAAGGTGCTGTTGAAGGATGGTAGCAGTCTTTGATGTCTCTGAGACTGCTGGAGAACATGAGGCAAGCCAGAAAGCCATTGGAGTCACTTCATTCTGGGGATGTAGAGATACAGGTTCAGTCCTTTTGACTACCAGGCAAGCTGGGCAGCAAGCCAGGCATGGCAAAACAGAAGTCCAGAAGTGTAGTGAGTTGGTGGTATCAGGCATCCAGTAGTTATACCCAGTTGTGCCTTCGAAGTAGGGGAGACTTCAAAGAGTGGCCATTAAAGTCCACAAGGTCCCTGTCCTTCCTGCCCCAGCTCCAGGCTCACTACAGTTGGGTATGCAGCTCTTTGTATGGGGACAGGGACAGCCCTATTCAGATGCAAGTATCAGCTCCTCTCTCCAATCTAGCTTAGGAAGGCCCATCAGCTTCGTGATGAGCCATCAGGATGTGAATGGCACACCTCCGCTCCCTTTGCTTGTGCCTGTCTAGAGGGAATGCACAGAGCCCAGCTGTCACCCAACTCAGATGTTTAGACAGTGGCATCTTGAACCGTTTCTTGAAAAGGGGCGGGTCATTGGGGGTGACGAGCACTAGAGGGGAGTGTACAGAGCACTCCCCTCCGAGCATGTGTGTGTTTGGCCAGCCGTCTCAGGCCGGCCAAACACACATGCGGAGTAGGCTCTTTCCAGCCCAGCAACCCAGTTGCCGGGCAGGAGAGAGCCTGCACAGGCTCCCAGTCTGCCTGGTAGCGACCTGGCTGGGCACTCCCAGCCAGTCCTGACGCTACTTTGAACAACGTCAGGATTGGCCGCAAGGCAGGCTGGAAGCCTGTGCCTGCAGCGAGGAGACGAAGAAGCGGAGCGCGGCATAGGAGGTAAGTGTTTTTTGCCATTTTCTTTTTATTTAAATGTTATTTATCCCGCTGCACCCCACATGCTACCCTGCCCCGTCTGGTTGTGGTGAGCCACGACTGCTAAAATAGCTGGTCGAGTTAGTTTTTACTACAATTGTTGTTCATGGCTGGAGAAGGATGTTGACTGACCTGGCCCTATGATTGAAGCATTTTCGTATTGTACGTGAGGTCTTGAGACCTGCTCAGTGCTTACTTTAAGATGGTGGTTGCTGCTGGGCCCACAGCACTTATTTAAATGCTTTCTCAGAGTTCATCCAGAGCAAGAGAAGGAAAACCACAAAAAGACAAAAGAACGAAAAAGAGAAAGATCGAAAAACAGTGACAAACAGAGAAAGAAGAGATTAAAAACACCCTGCAAGGCAGAGAGTGTCTGGAGGTTGATGGAAGAGGCATGAGGTGGAATCGACTATGCAGCCTTGGTATTCTGCACCCCTGATATTCGTAGCGTTGGCCACGGGTCTCTGAACAAAATTTTGGGCTGACACTTATTTTTTTGTTTTTTTTCTAATTAAGCACTGGAGAGGCTTTAGACTTCGTGTGGCAGTATACAGAGATATATCAGGAACAGTTTTGCGAGGTGCTTCTACAAACCAGTATGACTATTGGCCTGAGATTTGGTTGAGGCCTGATTTTTTTTTTTTGTAACAGGCAGGTCTGCATTGTGTTTCAGATATTTAAATGGCTATTGATGATACTCTTTGGCAGCGTGTATTTGAGCTTGATTATCTAGACAGACCTACCAGCTATTCAGTTTTGGTGGGACAGCACCGAGGATCAACAGAAGACCTATTCCTAAAGGTGCGTTAAGCCATCTGTGATTAATGTAAGCAGTTGACCCAGGAACAACAGAGGTACAACCCTGATGGCACTCTTAAGACATTCAGAAGTAGTATATGGAGATCACAGAGGATCGAAGGCAGCCAATAGTAAATGAGAAGTACCCTCTGAAGTCCATCTAGAAACGAAGAACACTCAGCCCTTAAAGGCATTGTTAAGGCTGTAGGACTTCACCTTGGAGTGATGGAACCCATTGCTGGAAGGTACTTTTAGGCTAGCAGAAAAGTTTACAATTTACACCATAGTGTATTTCTTTGCGTCAACTCTGGGTTTATGTAATTGCCATTTCATCCCTTTGGGGCCAGACTGAAGGACACCTGTAGGTGGAAAGGTTTCGCATCAAAAATGAAGGGCGGGGGATTGAAATGAAAGGACTTTGCTCAAGCCATTGATTCTAGGTCTAGCTGTGTGTTACTTCAGGCAAAAACAGAGACGTTCTAAAACCATGAAACCTACTTTTAACGTCTGCATTCTTTATATGGGTGTGCATGCTGGATATCCTAGGAGAGATGGGCCCAAATTTAGGAAAAGTGGCGCTGCATTATAGGCAGCGCCACTTTTCTTGTGCCCCTAAGCACCCCCCTAACACCACCATGTGTGCGCCGCACTAAACATACGGTACACCATGACGCAGGCTAGGGACAATAGCATCAACATTTTTTACGTTATTGTAGTACATTGCAGGATGGCACTAATCCTGCAAGGAACATAGGGGCACATTAAGTATAATGGTGTGCACCCTTTTACCAAACGCTTGCTGTGTGCCGGTGTTAAAAATAGCTGCTAAAAATGGCACAGTGGAATCTATGAGATTCCACTGCGCCCCCTTGCATAGATTAATACCTGGTGCAGGCATAATGTGGCGCAAAGGGTTACGAAGTGGCGCAATGTAAGTATTGCACTACTTTGTAAATCTGGTGCTGCGAATTTGGCCTCATTGAGCCATATGGCGCATGAAAAGCGCTAGGCCACATTATGCATAGAGTTGGAGCTAGTATTTGTACCTCTGGACATCCTGTATCGATTACTGAAGGTGTCAGTATAGTAGTCTATGATGTGACCGATGCACACATTCATTGGAAAGTCACCTACAGATCCACTCAATGTCATTAAATGTTTGCCAACTGGAATAACTATAAAATTAACACAGTTACACCTCCTGCCCTTCCCTCTGAATAAGCTCAAGCTTCCAACCACACACTTGTGTTTGGACATCAGTCACAAGTTTTTCCAAGACTGTAGATTAGCCCTAAGTATGTATTTATGGTATTGTTATAGCACAAAGCTAGCTGAAAGACAGCAGTGTTGTGCAGGACTGAAAGTAGAGATCCAGAGTGAATTTAGGTGAGCGGTGAACTACTGACTGTCACAATGTATTTTTTTAGGTGTGGCGTGCCCAAGACCTTTTGATGTTACTAACAGTGTATGTATAATATGGTTACTTAAAGGGGCTTTCACCCACCTCTCTTCATCCATTGGTCTATTGTTGTGTCATTCACATTTTTATCCTGTCCACTACAGAACACAGCATGGGGCAGTGTGTCAGCACTGATTAAATTCATTTGGAGTGACTGTATTTTGCTCTCTCACAATGAACGCATCTGCAGACAAGATAATGCCATCTAGTGCCAGTGTTTTTGTTTTCTGTACTTTACAATTACCCGAGTTAAAAGCAGGATCATTTATAACAGATGTGAGAAAAGGCCACAATCCATGCCTTGCCAGTTCCTCTCTCTTGCCAATGCGGTTGTTCCTTTTGGAGTATCCTTTGTTTATTTGACTGCTGGCATTTTGAAGCGTCCATCTGAAACTATTCTGTATTAAGTTACCCTCTTTTTACTATACATGTAGTACACAAACTCAAAGCTTCAATATTATACATTCGAGTTCATAAGTGGACAGTTCCTCAGAACACGTTTAATCTGGACTGAATGTAACCAATGTTTCTTTAATACAGTTTACTCAGGAAGAAAACCAGCTTTATAGCGTTTATTTGTAGCACCTGGAACACTTTATTTCATTTTTTCCTTCTTTCTTTCCTTCGTCCTTCTTTGTTTTTCTTTCCTTCCTTATTTCTTTCACTTTGGCCTTCTTTATTTCCGTTGTTCCTTCCTTTTCATTGTATTTCTTTCTCTTACTTTCCTTCTGTCGTTTCTTTTTTTCCTTTCTTTCCTTTTTTTCTTCTTTCTTTCTTTCTAGGGTTACCGCAATCCTACTATGTCCCACTAGGCATAGCAGATTTCAGCACAATAGTTTTAAAGGTAAATATTTAAAAGAGCTGAAATAAGATAAGTTACATTTATAGGGTGAGATAATTGTTAAAGCTCAAAATGCGCTGCTGGTATAGTGCGTGTGTAATATTTTCAGTTCAGGATTGTGTTCCTATCGCTGTGTACTCAAAGCAAAAGGGGAGAGAAGTGAAATAAACTGCAAGGCCACATCCTTCTGAGTCATGACTTTTACTTAATAGGCTACCCAAGAAGATCCTCTTGGGAAATGTTCCTTACAGGAGGAACGTCCTCTTCAACCCAAAGGTGGCATGCTTCATCATCGAGCTCCTGCTCACATTGGTAGCTAAGCAAGCAATGTGGCTACAGCCTTGACATGCAGGGGTGCTTTTGAGTTTGAGACAGTCCCTTTACAGAGTTCTTAGGGTGGCCTATGATGACTGATGTTGTGGGAGGCGAGTGGAAGGAAAATAAAGTTCTCTCTGCTAATGCGAACACAGAATGAAGTTGTTAAAAATACATTAAGAGGACACAATAGTTGTATTGCCATCCCCGTGGGGTAGGATTAAAAGGACAGGGGAATAATTCTGCCCTGAGAGGATGATCAATATGCTTATGCCTTTGACACACCCTTAGGTGCCCTGGACCCTCTCCAAGAGCCCACCTCTCAGTGTTAACTGACATTCTCTGTACTCATATATGTTTAGGGAGTGTTGGGTTGAGCACCGTAGTCGATCCTATCATATAATCTGGATATCGTTCATAGGTAGCCAGCCTGAGTAATTTCCGATATCCATTTTTTGGTGAGGGTATGTTAGTTGTATGCTAATGCATAAAGATACACGTTTCCAGTAAGCACAGTGACCATCCGTCTTCACCAGTCTCATGTTGCTCTTTCTGCCTCATTCATGTGATGTAATATCACCAGTGGCGGATTGGAATGAACAGTCATTGGTGCAGCCAAGATTATAACACACACTAGCTGAGTAGAGTTGCAGATTTAGGCAGGACCAGAAGATACACATGGGAGCCCTGCATCTCTAGCAAATGTCTGTTGGTGCCAACTTGGCTTTACAAAGCCTGAAATGGGACCAATACCATCGATGTACTATTTTGAATTATGTAAATTTTAAATCTGTCATGTACTTGCAATAGGGAGTCCCAATCTACTGAATAGTCTATAGTCAGTAAGGATTGTGAGCAATTTTAGATTTCATGGACAACCTTCTGTCTGTATATTGCTATATTCAATACATTGCGCATTCCCAATAGCATTCCTTTGTAAGGTCCCCATGTGATTACATTTGTGAGGAACAGGGAGTGGGCCCATGTTCTAATTTCGCACATATACAGTGTCTAAATTGTCTAGCTCACCAATGTTGTTGTGGTAGTAAGTTGTATTTCTGTCTAGGTCAAGTCAAGTATTTCTTTATTCGGTTGTTTTATCAAGCATATATATAAAATCAACAGCATAAAACAGTGAAAGAAATTCATGCATGAGTTCAAACACTTCGTAAAATGCAAAACAATACATTCAAAGCACATTGTGAGAAAGTAGCCTCTTTCTAGCCTTGTTACCCCCACTTTTGGCCTGTTTGTGAGTATATGTCAGGGTGTTTTCACTGTCTCACTGGGATCCTGCTAGCCAGGGCCCAGTGCTCATAGTGAAAACCCTATGTTTTCAGTATGTTTGTTATGTGTCACTGGGACCCTGCTAGCCAGGACCCCAGTGCTCATAAGTTTGTGGCCTATATGTATGTGTTCCCTGTGTGATGCCTAAGTGTCTCACTGATGCTCTGCTAACCAGAACCTCAGTGGTTATGCTCTCTCTTTACAAATTGTCACTAACAGGCTAGTGACCAATTTCACCAATTCACATTGGCATACTGGAACACCCTTATAATTCCCTAGTATATGGTACTGAGGTACCCAGGGTATTGGGGTTCCAGGAGATCCCTATGGGCTGCAGCATTTATTTTGCCACCCATAGGGAGGTCTGACAATTCTTACACAGGCCTGCCACTGCAGCCTGAGTGAAATAACGTCCACGTTATTTCACAGCCATTTACCACTGCACTTAAGTAACTTATAAGTCACCTATATGTCTAACCTTTACCTGGTAAAGGTTGGGTGCTAAGTTACTTAGTGTGTGGGCACCCTGGCACTAGCCAAGGTGCCCCCACAATGTTCAGGGCAAATTCCCCAGACTTTGTGAGTGCGGGGACACCATTACACGCATGCACTATACATGGGTCACTACCTATGTATAGCGTCACAATGGTAACTCCGAACATGGCCATGTAACATGTCTAAGATCATGGAATTGTCACCCCAATGCCATTCTGGCATTGGGGAGACAATTCCATGATCCCCCGAGTCTCTAGCACAGACCCGGGTACTGCCAAACTACCTTTCCCGGGGTTTCACTGCAGCTGCTGCTGCTGCCAACCCCTCAGACAGGTTTCTGCCCTCCTGGGGTCCAGCCAGGCTTGGCCCAGGAAGGCAGAACAAAGGACTTCCTCAGAGAGAGGGTGTTACACCCTCTCCCTTTGGAAAAAGGTGTCAGGGCTGGGGAGGAGTAGCCTCCCCCAGCCGCTGGAAATGCTTTGATGGGCACAGATGGTGCCCATCTCTGCATAAGCCAGTCTACACCGGTTCAGGGATCCCCCAGCCCTGCTCTGGCGCGAAACTGGACAAAGGAAAGGGGAGTGACCACTCCCCTGACCTGCACCTCCCCTGGGAGGTGCCCAGAGCTCCTCCAGTGTGCTCCAGACCTCTGCCATCTTGGAAACAGAGGTGCTGCTGGCACACTGGACTGCTCTGAGTGGCCAGTGCCAGCAGGTGACGTCAGAGACTCCTTCTGATAGGCTCTTACTTGTGTTGCTAGCCTATCCTCCTTCCTAGGTAGCCAAACCTCCTTTTCTGGCTATTTAGGGTCTCTGCTTTGGGGAATTCTTTAGATAACGAATGCAAGAGCTCATCAGAGTTCCTCTGCATCTCTCTCTTCAACTTCTGCCAAGGAATCGACCGCTGACTGCTCTGGACGCCTGCAAAACCGCAACAAAGTAGCAAAGATGACTACTGCAAACTTGTATCGCTGATCCGGCCGCCTTCTCGACTGTTTTCCTGGTGGTGCATGCTGTGGGGGTAGTCTGCCTCCTCTCTGCACTAGAAGCTCCGAAGAAATCTCCTGTGGGTCGACGGAATCTTCCCCCTGCAACCGCAGGCACCAAAAGACTGCATCACCGGTCCTCTGAGTCCCCTCTCAGCACGACGAGCGTGGTCCCTGGAACTCAGCAACTCTGTCCAAGTGACTCCCACAGTCCAGTGACTCTTCAGTCCAAGTTTGGTGGAGGTAAGTCCTTGCCTTACCACGCTAGACTGCATTGCTGGGTACCGCGTGATTTGCAGCTGCTCCGGCTCCTGTGCACTCTTCCAGGATTTCCTTTGTCCACAGCCAAGCCTGGGTCCCCGACACTCTAACCTGCAGTGCACAACCTCCTGAGTTGTCCTCCGGTGTCGTGGGATCTTCTTTTGTGACTTTGGGTGAGCTCCAGTTTACTCTTCTTTGTAATGCCTGTTCTGGCACTTCTGTGGGTGATGCCTGCTTCTGAGAGGGCTCCTTGTCTTGCTACATGCCCCCTCTGTCTCCTCACGCAATTGGCGACATCCTGGTCCCTCCTGGGCCACAGCAGCATCCAAAAACCCTAATCGCAACCCTTGCAGCTAGCAAGGCTTGTTTGTGGTCTTTCTGCATGGGAACACCTCTGCAAGCTTCTTCACAACGTGCAACATCAATTCTCCAAAGGGGAAGTTCCTAGTCCTCTTCGTTCTTGCAGAATCTACAGCTTCTACCATCTGGTGGCAGCTTCTTTGCATCCTCAGCTGGCATTTCCTGGGCATCTGCCCAATCTCGACTTTGTCGCGACACTTGGACTTGGTCCCCTTGTTCCACAGGTACTCTCGTCCGGAAATCCATCGTTGTTGCATTGCTGGTGTTGGTCTTCCTTGCAGAATTCCCCTATCACGACTTCTGTGCTCTTTGGGGAACTTAGGTGCACTTTACACCTACTTTTCAGGGTCTTGGGGTGGGCTATTTCTCTAACCCTCACTGTTTTCTTATAGTCCCAGCGACCCTCTACAAGCTCACATAGGTTTGGGGTCCATTCGTGGTTCACATTCCACTTTTGGAGTATATGGTTTGTGTTGCCCCTATACCTATGTGCTCTCATTGCAATCTATTGTGACTGTACATTGCTTGCATTGCTTTCTATTGCTATTACTGCATATTTTTGGTATTGTGTACATATATCTTGTGTATATTTGCTATCCTCATACTGAGGGTACTCACTGAGATACATTTGGCATATTGTCATAAAAATAAAGTACCTTTATTTTTAGTATATCTGTGTATTGTGTTTTCTTATGATATTGTGCATATGACACCAGTGGTATAGTAGGAGCTTTGCATGTCTCCTAGCTCAGCCTAAGCTGCTCTGCTAAGCTACCTTTTCTATCAGCCTAAGCTGCTAGACACCTCTTCTACACTAATAAGGGATAACTGGACCTGGTGCAGAGTGTAAGTACCCCTTGGTACCCACTACAAGCCAGGCCAGCCTCCTACATTGGTTGTGCAGCGGTGGGATAAGTATTTGCCACTACTTACCACTTTGTCATTTTGTACTTTTCATAAGAGAAAAATATACAAAACAAGTTCAGTGTATGTACACCTAACCTAAAAGTTTTGCTTTTCTTCTCTTACTCTATTGCTAAGTGCTGAAAAGTACCTCTAAACTTTCAAAGTTTCTTAAAAAGTTGAAAACGTTTTTTCTGTTTCCTTAAAAAGTTCTGAAACTTTTTCTTTCTTTTTCTGTCCCTTAAACTCTTTTCTATCATGTCTGGTACAGGTCTTACTCTTGATCTGGCCAGCACAGCTTATGACCACCTTAACTGGAAAGGTGTAAGGAGTCTCTGCATTGATAGAGGTTTAGGGGTAGGGAAGAATCCCCCTAGAGAATTGTTAGTTAACATGCTCATTGAAAATGATAAGACCTTAGCTGGCACATCTGGTGAGAAGTTAGCAGATGGTTCACACTCTGATTCTGGGGTAGCCCCAGTAAGAATGTTAGATGGTATTCTTTCCAACCTGCCCCTTAGCAGGCCACCTAGCATGACTGGTACTAATGTGAGCTCTCATCACAGTAGGGATGTCATTCCTTTAGGACAGGTTGTTAGAGTGCCAACTGTTAGGGACAGATCTCCCTCTGTTCATTCACACCATTCTTCTGTGTCAAAGCATGCCCAACCCACCCACCCTGATGACAGAATGTTAGAAAGGGAACTCACTAGATTGAGAGTGGAAGAGTCCAGACTGAAGCTTAAACAGCAACAGCTGGCTCTAGACAGGGAAACTTTAGACTTAGAAAAATAAATGCAGAGGTTGGGGTTAGGACTCCATGGTGGCAGCAGCAGTATTACAGATAGTAATCCTGTGAAAGAGCATGATTCTAGGAATCTGCACAAGATAGTTCCCCCTTATAAGGAGGGGGATGACATTAACAAGTGGTTTGCTACACTTGAGAGGGCCTGTGTTGTACAGGGGGTCCCTCAAAGGCAGTGGGCTGCTATCCTATGGCTATCTTTCAGTGGAAAGGGTAGGGATAGGCTCCTTACTGTGAAGGAAAGTGATGCCAACAATTTTACAGTTTTAAAGAATGCACTCCTGGATGGTTATGGCTTAACCACTGAACAATACAGGATTAAATTCAGAGAAACCAAAAAGGAGTCTTCACAAGACTGGGTAGACTTTGTTGACCATTCAGTGAAGGCCTTGGAAGGGTGGTTACATGGCAGTAAAGTTTCTGACTATGAAAGCCTGTATAACTTGATCCTGAGAGAGCATATTCTTAATAACTGTGTGTCTGATTTGTTATACCAATATCTAGTGGACTCAGATCTGACCTCTCCCCAAGAATTGGGAAAGAAGGCAGACACATGGGTCAGAACAAGAGTGAACAGAAAAGTTCATACAGGTGGTGACAAGGATGGCAAGAAGAAAGATGGTGAGAAATCTCAGGATAAGCATGGGGATAAGGGTAAAACCAAAGATCCTTCTTCAAATCCTAAACACTCTTCAGGGGGTGGGGATAAAACAAATTCTTCCTCTTCTTCACAACCTACACACATTAAAAAGCCCTGGTGCTTTGTGTGTAAAAACAGAGGCCATAGGCCAGGGGATAAGTCCTGTCCAGGTAAACCCCCTGAGCCTACCACCACTAATATATCAAGCTCTTCTGCCCCTAGCAGTAGTGGTACAAGTGGTGGGACTGCTGGCAACAGTCAAGCTAAGGGTGTAGTTGGGTTCACTTATGGGTCCATCATAGAAACTGGGGTAGTCAGTCCCAAGACAGTTTCTGTCACACCTAGTGGCATTGGCCTTGCCATACTGGCTGCTTGTCCCCTTACAATCGATAAGTACAGGCAGACAGTTTCAATAAATGGTGTTGAGGCCCAGGCCTACAGGGACACAGGTGCCAGTATCACTTTGGTGACTGAAAACCTAGTGGCCCCTAAACAACACATCATTGGACAACAGTATAAGATTATTGATGTCCATAACTCCACTAAGGTTCTTCCCTTAGCTATAGTTCAGCTTAGTTGGGGTGGAGTTACTGGCCCTAAGCAGGTGGTAGTATCACCTAGCTTACCTGTAGACTGTCTCTTAGGTCATGACCTAGAGGCCTCAGGTTGGGCTGATGTAGAGTTTTATACCCATGCAGCCACGCTGCGTATCCCTGAGGAATTGTTCCCTCTCATTTCTACTGAAATGAAAAAGCAAAAGAGAAGAGGCCTGAAAACTCAGGATCCCTCTCCAATCACAGGTAAAAAGGGTATCACAGTATCCCCTAACGACCCTGCCATTAAGGATACCATTCCTGTAGTGGGAGAAACCTCTCCTGGGGTGGCACCTATTCCAAGGGAATCATCAGCTGGCATAGCTGTACTCCCTGAGGTGGAAGTACCTCTCTGTGGGATAACTCATATTGATGAGAAAAAGAGCACCATTTTAGTTAACATGGAGCATCCCTCCAACCCTCCCACCCTCCCACCCTCCCAGAGAAACTTTAGTGCAGAAACCCTGCACTGCCTCACAACACTTAGGACAGCAACCCTGCCCTAGTGTGGAGCTCATAGGACAGCATCCCTGCCCTGCTCCAAATCAAAAGAAACAGCATCCCTGTTCTCTCTTCCAGCCATATGGACAAAGTTTTTGCCCAGCTATTGCTTTACTGAGACAGCATCCCTGTCTGGCATTCTCATCACTAGAAATAGGTCCAGTGGACAATTCCCACTGCTCTAAACTAAAACTTACTGATAGAAACTCTGAAAATATATCTTCACATTGTTGCTTAGCTAAAAAACTTCAAACAGGGTGGTTTACATCCCCACAGGGAAGTAACCATGTAGTGGATGATAAAGGGAGTAACCAGTCTAATGCAGAGCTACTCTCTACTTATCACCACTTAGACAATAAAGTCTCAACTGGCCAAGGTTAGCCTTATTGTCCTTCGTTCGGGGGGGTTGTGTGAGAAAGTAGCCTCTTTCTAGCCTTGTTACCCCCACTTTTGGCCTGTTTGTGAGTATATGTCAGGGTGTTTTCACTGTCTCACTGGGACCCTGCTAGCCAGGACCCCGTGCTCATAGTGAAAACCCTATGTTTTCAGTATGTTTGTTATGTGTCACTGGGACCCTGCTAGCCAGGACCCCAGTGCTCATAAGTTTGTGGCCTATATGTATGTGTTCCCTGTGTGATGCCTAACTGTCTCACTGATGCTCTGCTAACCAGAACCTCAGTGGTTATGCTCTCTCTTTACAAATTGTCACTAACAGGCTAGTGACCAATTTCACCAATTCACATTGGCATACTGGAACACCCTTATAATTCCCTAGTATATGGTACTGAGGTACCCAGGGTATTGGGGTTCCAGGAGATCCCTATGGGCTGCAGCATTTCTTTTGCCACCCATAGGGAGGTCTGACAATTCTTACACAGGCCTGCCACTGCAGCCTGAGTGAAATAACGTCCACGTTATTTCACAGCCATTTACCACTGCACTTAAGTAACTTATAAGTCACCTATATGTCTAACCTTTACCTAGCCAAGGTGCTCCCACAATGTTCAGGGCAAATTCCCCGGACTTTGTGAGTGCGGGGACACCATTACACGCGTGAACTATACATGGGTCACTACCTATGTATAGCGTCACAATGGTAACTCCGTACATGGCCATGTAACATGTCAAAGATCATGGAATTGTCACCCCAATGCCATTCTGGCATTGGGGAGACAAATCCATGATCCCCCGAGTCTCTAGCACAGACCCGGGTACTGCCAAACTACCTTTCCCGGGGTTTCACTGCAGCTGCTGCTGCTGCCAACCCCTCAGACAGGTTTCTGCCCTCCTGGGTTCCAGCCAGGCTTGGCCCAGGAAGGCAGAACAAAGGACTTCCTCAGAGAGAGGGTGTTACACCCTCTCCCTTTGGAAAAAGGTGTCAGGGCTGGGGAGGAGTAGCCTCCCCCAGCCTCTCCAAATGCTTTGACGGGCACAGATGGTGCCCATCTCTGCATAAGACAGTCTACACCGGTTCAGGGATCCCCTAGCCCTGCTCTGGCGCGAAACTGGACAAAGGAAAGGGGAGTGACTACTCCCCTGACCTGCACCTCCCCTGGGAGGTGCCCAGAGCTCCTCCAGTGTGCTCCAGACCTCTGCCATCTTGGAAACAGAAGTGCTGCTGGCACACTGGACTGCTCTGAGTGGCCAGTGCCAGCAGGTGACGTCAGAGACTCCTTCTGATAGGCTCTTACCTTTGTTGCTAGCCTATCCTCCTTCCTAGGTAGCCAAACCTCCTTTTCTGGCTATTTAGGGTCTCTGCTTTGGGGAATTCTTTAGATAACGAATGCAAGAGCTCATCAGAGTTCCTCTGCATCTCTCTCTTCAGCTTCTGCCAAGGAATCGACCGCTGACTGCTCTGGACGCCTGCAAAACCGCAACAAAGTAGCAAAGACGACTACTGCAACCTTGTATCGCTGATCCGGCCGCCTTCTTGACTGTTTTCCTGGTGGTGCATGCTGTGGGGGTAGTCTGCCTCCTCTCTGCACTAGAAGCTCCGAAGAAATCTCCCATGGGTCGACGGAATCTTCCCCCTGCAACCGCAGGCACCAAAAGACTGCATCACCGGTCCTCTGGGCCCCCTCTCAGCACGACGAGCGTGGTCCCTGGAACTCAACAACTCTGTCCAAGCGACTCCCACAGTCCAGTGATTCTTCAGTCTAAGTTTGGTGGAGGTAAGTCCTTGCCTCACCACGCTAGACTACATTGCTGGGTACCGCGTGATTTGCAGCTGCTCCGGCTCCTGTGCACTCTTCCAGGATTTCCTTTGTGCACAGCCAAGCCTGGGTCCCCGACACTCTAACCTGCAGTGCACAACCTCCTGACTTGTCCTCCGGCGTCGTGGGATCTTCTTTTGTGACTTTGGGTGAGCTCCGGTTC
Organism: Pleurodeles waltl; assembly: GCF_031143425.1. Taxonomy (NCBI): domain Eukaryota; kingdom Metazoa; phylum Chordata; class Amphibia; order Caudata; family Salamandridae; genus Pleurodeles; species Pleurodeles waltl. The sequence goes on from NC_090437.1 coordinate 1,092,200,225, forward strand.
ACTCTTCTTTGTAGTGCCTGTTCCAGTACTTCTGCGGGTGCTGCCTGCTTGTGAAAGGGCTCCTTGTCTTGCTGGGCCCCCCCTCTGTCTCCTCACGCAATTGGCGACATCCTGGTCCCTCCTGGGCCACAGCAGCATCCAAAAACCCTAACCACGACCCTTGCAGCTAGCAAGGCTTGTTTGCGGTCTTTCTGCGTGGGAACACCTCTGCAAGCTTCTACACGACGTGGGACATCCATCCTCCAAAGGGTAAGTTCTTAGTCCTCTTCGTTCTTGCAGAATCTACAGCTTCTACCATCCGGTGGCAGCTTCTTTGCATCCTCAGCTGGCATTTCCTGGGCATCTGCCCAATCTCGACTTTGTTGCAACACTTGGACTTGGTCCCCTTATTCCACAGGTACTCTCGTCCAGAAATCCATCGTTGTTGCATTGCTGGTGTTGGTTTTCCTTTTAGAATTCCCCTATCACGACTTCTGTGCTCTTTGGGGAACTTAGGTGCACTTTACACCTACTTTTCAGGGTCTTGGGGTTGGCTATTTCTCTAACCCTCACTGTTTTCTTACAGTCCCAGCGACCCTCTACAAGCTCACATAGGTTTGGGGTCCATTTGTGGTTCACATTCCACTTTTGGAGTATATGGTTTGTGTTGCCCCTATACCTATGTGCTCTCATTGCAATCTATTGTGACTGTACATTGCTTGCATTGCTTTCTATTGCTATTACTGCATATGTTTGGTATTGTGTACATATATCTTGTATATATTTGCTATCCTCATATTGAGGGTACTCACTGAGATACTTTTGGCATATTGTCATAAAAATAAAGTACCTTTATTTTTAGTATATCTGTGTATTGTGTTTTCTTATGATATTGTGCATATGACACCAGTGGTATAGTAGGAGCTTTGCATGTCTCCTAGTTCAGCCTAAGCTGCTCTGCTAAGCTACATTTTCTATCAGCTTAAGCTGCTAGACACCTCTTTTATACTAATAAGGGATAACTGGACCTGGTGCAGAGTGCAAGTACCCCTTGGTACCCACTACAAGCCAGGCCAGCCTCCTACACACATCTCAAGCAATAATGACAGTATAGAGGAAGGGGAGTTCCCTCGACATGTACCTGACAGCAAAAACCTCAAAAGGGTTTACTCTGTTAGCACATGGGATTGGGGCCACCACAACACAAATTGACTGACAATCTGCTTAAGTCGTAAAAAAAGGTAATAAGAGTAAAAACAATCAAACAACTAAAGTGCTAAAAAGATTTACGAGAACAATAACAGGACACAGCCTAGTTGTAAGAGAGGAATAAAAATATGAAAAAAAAAAAAATCAACCTAAGGTAGTGACATTCTGTGCAATATCAAGATACTAGGAAGTAAAAACATGCTAAGATTTAAATTCGTTTTAACAGATTTAAAATCTAAAGGTGAGCTGAGTGAAGATCTTAAGCATTTACAGCATCCTGTAACGTACTTCTTTCTAATCTTTATTTTTTTTGTAATTTTTTTTTTTTTTAAGCAAACCACACATTCCACATGAGATACATATTGATGCACAGTATAACATTACATCTTGCCCCACCGCCGGTAGCGCTTTTAATAATATTGCACTTCAGGGCTGAATCCCTTACCCACCCTCCTTACCAGTTGGCCAGAAGACTACACAATATCATTACAGGGCTTTTGTTCATTGCCCCTCTTGCGTGACTGTGGTTGGCCATGTAAAGTCTAAAGCGGAGCGGGACAGAGCTCCAGAGTGATGGCTCTATAATCGGCCCATCCCTGCCAAATTTTTCCATTTTATTTGGACATCCACGTCCTTTTGGCTTCTCCAGAGCCATACAGTGTTCCATACAGTTAGACCATTTATTAGTCTGAGGGGCTGAAATTGACTTCCATTCCTGGGCAATGTCTCTCTTGGCTATTGCTAGTCCCAGTCATAACAATGCTTTGTGGTATCTATTTCTTTCTAATCTTTAGCACCTAGCAAATGTACCTAATCACAGTACAACTTATACATTGTGAGTCTAAACACTGTAGAAATAGCAGCAGACCTTTATTATGCAATGAGAAACCCTTAGGGCGCAAAATGATGGTGCAAAAAACAGGATCTCGGGATGCTATACAATGTACAGAAGAGCATAAAATGAGTCGTAGATTGTAATGGCTAGAATCACACGGGCAGCAAGGCATTGAAGAGGACCAAATACCCCTTAATGGAAAGGTCAGTAGGGTGTACATCGTACATAGCCTCAGGCATATAAGAAAATCTGTGTTCGCGATGTGGGACCCACATCATGTAAAGTTCCATCCCTTCAGTGGTCGAAATTGGTGTGTAAGGGAGAACAGTTTCCATTGCTAAGGCCCTTGTCATTCTGGCCTCTTTTCAAGATGCTTAAAATGTAGTCTTTACCTCCTCCTTTGAACTGATCTCAATGTTACACTGTACTCCAGAAAAGGGAGACCTAGTTCTGCATGAGTAATATAGCTTGATGTGGAATTTGGGGACCGCTAACAACCACCCAAAAATTTATGTTCCAGGTTTGCAGGTTTCCCATGAATACATAAACCCAGCTGAGAGACATTTACTTTTGTAAAGTAATAATAGTACTTTGAATGGCTTATGACCTAACTTATTAGCAAAAATAAAAAATGGCCTCACAAGCTCCTAAGAACGTGTGTTGTCTTTGGGAAAGTAGCCTGTCCAATTTTAGTTTAGCATCAAACAGGATGCCAAGATAGTTAAAATCTTTAAAAATTTTGGCTATTGAAATCCCCCCTACTAAATATTTTATTGTGCAAGCATTTTTGGGGCCACAGGTCATTATGTAGGATTTTTGATGATTCACCTTAGGTTAAAGTTATCCATAAAATAGTTAAAAGAATCGAGCAGTATCCGGAGGCCATTTGGGTTAGTGCGATTAAAACTGCATCATTCACGTAAAAGAGGATGGGGACTGGACAATTCCCAAACTTAGATAAATCTCTGCCCTTTTTTTAGCCAATCCCCTCAGTGTTCCAAGAAAGAAGTTGCAGGCCAGCTGACCCTTCATCTGTATCATGTACGGTGTCCAAAAGTGATGTATTCCTCTGGCAAGGGAGAGACTGGAGAACAGATGAAGCTGGGGGTGCATTTTGTTGTCAAAATGGAGAGGGGGGTCAGTCATTCTATATCTGACATTGCTGATAAGGGCATGAAGCGACTGCATGTAGGGATAGACTATATAGGGTTGTGTAATACTCTGACTCAAGAGCGTTATGTAAAAAAGAAATAAAAAGGGAGTTAAAATACAACCTTGCCCTAACCCACGATTTGACTGAATAGGTTCAGTTCATTCCCCATTTTGACTATAACGATCTTAGTGTGCCAAGCCAGGTCCTCACTGGACCGGAAACAAGCATCCTGGGACTGGTTTCGGGGTTTCACCCCTCATCAGCCAGGCTAGCTTGAAGTGGGAATGGTATGCCCAGACGTGGGTCACGTTCTTCCCATGCCACTGGATACAAGCTAGCCTGGCTGATGAGGGGTGAAACCTCGAAACCAGTCCCAGGATGCTTGTTTCCGGTCCAGTGAGGACCTGGCTTGGCAGTTTCGGTCTGGACTGTTCCCATGAGGAAAAGGGTCAAGACTGATTTGCATATGGCTGGGTCCAAACTGGGGTGGCATGGTGAGCAAAAGAACGATGGATTAAACCCAGATCTATGACTGGGGGTGAGTGTTTGACAATGTTCAGCATTCCGTCCATCACTTGTTGTTTTTGCTTTGTCGCCCTAAGTGGGAAGGGTATGCCCAGACGTGGGTCCCGTGCTTCCCATGCCACTGGATTCAAGCTAGCCTGGCTGATGAGGGGTGAAACCTCGAAACCGGTCCCAGGATGCTTGTTTCCGGTCCAGTGAGGATCTGGCTTTGCAGTTCGGTCTGGACTGTTCCCATGAGGAACAGGGTCAAGACTGATTTGCATATGGCTGGGTCCAAACTGGGGTGGCAAGAACGATGGATTAAACCCAGATCTATGACTGGGGGTGAGTGTATGACAATGTTCAGCATTCCGTCCATCACTTGTTGTTTTTGCATAAGCCATATTGCACATCCAAAAATGTTTTATTTGCTTTGGCCCGGTCTTCTAATTTTTCAAGGATTATTCTCCCTAATATTTTCATGGGAATACGTTGATATTGCGTTTGTGTCGCACCCAATGAATTGGGGGGGGGGGGGGGGGAGGTGGGAGATCCAAAAAGGTTGGCTGGACCGACAACAGATTATGTAGGTTGAACTTTTTTGAGAAATGCAGTACCCAGTCTTTTGCTGAAATCTGACAAACCATTCTCAAATGGGTTTGCTCAGAAAAAAGGGATGATTAACAACTTTCCAAAATGCTGTGTTGTCCCTACGTTGCTAGGTTGCCTCCACGTCCGTCTAGGCCTTCGCTCTGATTTCTTCCCATCTCTTGTCTAGGGCCAGTTTATAATCATGCCTGGTAAATCTAATATCCTGACTTTGGATAGTGACTTTTTGATTGCTCGTTTTAGGTTTTTAAGAGGGGCAGTGCAATCATGGTTAAACCAATTATGGTCTGGGTTTTTTTGTTTACAGTTTACATACATGATACCGTATTACATATCTCTGCAAAGCTGTCCAGGATTTGACATGGAACAGCCTCTGCAGACAAACAGCCCATTATCTCCTTGTGCTTACATACCTTTATGCCACTAAAAAACTGGGTAGGGTCTATGCGGTCCCACTTGATGAGAACTCCCTTGTTTGGATGTTACTGCAAAGTAGGCATGCTTCCTACCTTTGTTTTCATTTAGCTAGGGATATGCAGCTGTCAGAGGATTATGGTCACTAATATTAGAACTGATATCTGCGTTCATGAGTTTATCTATAAGCCTTAGGGATAATAAAATGAAGTCCATGGTACTGCCTCTCCCCACAAAAGATGGGAGATGGACTGTTCCCTCTCCTCGAGCGTCTATTGAAAAGAGTAAATTATGCTTCACAATTATCCTATTTAGGGCTTCCCCATAGGGTGTATGGAAGAAGTGAGTGGATTTGTCTCCCTGCCAATCCGTGACCCCACAGACCTGCTGTCCGCTACAAGGGCACCTGACAATCTCCTGCCCAAATCATTTCTGTCTGATTGCAATTGCTTTTAACCAAATCTGAAATATAGCAGTCCAGGTCTTCTATTAAATTAACTGGTTGACCAAAAAAAGTCAAAACAAAACATTTGCAAAAAATGTCAACAAAATTTGATAACATATGGTGGACAATAGCTCCTCATTAATATGACCGGAGTTGAAAGATACTAAAACAGCCAAATCCCTTTTTGCTTTGCCTGAAAGCGAAGGAATGGCTGAAATGCAAAATGATTGGAAAATATCAATGTGAAAATCATTTAAAACCCATGTATCCTGACAATATACTATATCATAATTTTGAGTAAAATGTAGCCAGTCATCATTTAACAGCTTCTGTCAATGCCCTGCAATGTTCCTAGAAAGAATTTGCAGCCCAACTGACCCTCCATCTGTATCATGTACGGTGCCCAAAAGTGATAAATCCCCCTGGCAAGGGACAGATGAAGCTGAATGTTCTTTTTGGTGACCAAACGGAGAGGGGGTCAGTTATTCTATATCTGATAGTCCTGTTAAGGCATGAAGCAATTGCATGGAGAGACAGAGTATATACGGTCATGTGATACTGTAAAACCTAGCGAATATCTGTTGAGATTATTGGCCCTTAAAATAGATGGACAACAGAAGTAGCCCAGGGGAGAGCACGTATTTTACCCCACAGATTTAGTTGTTGATCTGAACAAAACGGCACGGAACTCCTCGAGCGTGGGTTTTTTAAATTAATTACAATACAGTCACCCGTGGTGATTTTTGATAAAGGGCCCGGACAGTCTACTCTTTGAACCATAATAATATCAACTAGGTCGGTTCTGCATTTTTCTTACACCAATGGGATGCGTGAAGTTAATTGAAGACTTCGCCAGTCCTAATGCTCACCTTCCTCCAGAGTAGGGACCCTCCCCAAGACAATGAAATAGGGGGTACATTCTGTGGGCAACTGTAAATGGCCCGGGCAACCATCATATTGGGGGGGGTTCAAAACACTATGAGTGGCTTCAGAAGGAGAGGGCAAACTGGGGCCACTGAAGGGTGCACCAAATCTTTAATCTCCTCTGGAGGTGCGGTACTTGTTGTCTCAAGCGCACTGGAAGGTGGAAGAAGGGCAATCGGAATGTTGGTTTGGGGAAAGAGACTCTGAGTTGATAGTGTATCCTGGAATTCAGAGTTACACATAGGAGTGTGAATATCAGACAATGCTTATACTCCATCTTCTAAAGATTTGATCTGTCCAAGAATGTCCCATTGGGAATCTCTCACTGAAGTCCCCATACTTATTAATAAAAAATAATTTAAAAAAAGGGTTACACGAGTCCTGTATGCCTGCTTTAGGGTCAGACCTTCCAATGAAATGAGGGGACTGTACATAGGAGTCAGGTTGGGTCCTGTTGGAAATGGCTCTTCTGCAGGGTCACCCCCAAACTTTTTGCCTTCCTCCTCTTTTTCTGACCTCATTATTGCTGGCTTTAGGACTCTGCACACTTTACCACTGCTAACCAGTGCTAGAGGGCATATGCTCTCTCCCTTAAAACATGGTGACTTTGGCTCATACCCAATTGGCTTATTTAATTTACGTATAAGTCCCTAGTAAAAGTGCACTACATGTGCCCAGGGCATGTAGATTAAATGCTACTAGTGGGCCTGCAGCACTGATTTTGCCACCTACATAAGTACCCCTCTAACCAGGTCTCCGACCTGCCATTGCAAGGCCTGTGTGTGCAGTTTCACTACCATTTGACTTGGCATTTAAAAGTACTTGCCAACCTATAAACTCCCTTTTTTCTACATAAAAGTCACCCCTAAGGTAGGCCCAAGGTAACCCATAGGGCAGGGTGCTACGTAGGAAAAAGACTGGACATGTACCTGTGTAGTTTATATGTCCTGGTAGTGTAAAACACCTAAATTCGTTTTACACTACTGTGAGGCCTGCTCCTTTCATAGGTTAACGTTAGGGCTACCCTCATATACTGTTTGAGTGGTAGATTCTGATTTGAAAGGAGTAACAAGGTCATAATTAGTATTGACAGAATGGTAATACAAAATCCTGCTGACTGGTGAAGTCGGATTTGATATTACTATTTTAGAAATACCACTTTTAGAAAGTGAGCATTTCTCTACACTTAAATCCTTCTGTACCTTCCAATCCATGTCTGGGTGGGTTAGTTGACAGCTCCCTGGTGCATTTCACTCAGACAACCCCTAACACAGGATGCTCAGTCACACTTGCACACATCTGCATACAGAATGGGTCTTCCTGGGCTGGGAGGGTGGAGGGCCTGACACTTGCATGTTAAAGGACAGTGGCCTGCCCTCACACAATGGACTGCCAAACCCACTACTGGGACCCTGGCAGACAGGATGGAACTGAAAAGGGACCTTGAGCACTTCTAAGCCACTCTTTGAAGTCCCCCCCCCATTTCAAAGGCACATTTGGGTATTTAAACAGGGCCTCTGACCCTACCAACTCAGACCCTGAACCTGCAATCTGTCAAGAGGAACTGCCTGGCTGCCCAAAGAACTCATCTGGACTGCTTTGCTGTGAAGGACTGCTGCCCTGCTGCCCTCTGACTCTGCTGGGAAGTGCTCTCCAAGGGCTTGGATTGCGCTTGCCTCCTGTTTTCAGAAGCCTTTGGGCCAAAAAGACTTCATCTCTGCAAAGAACTCATTGTGTGGTGAAATTTTGACGCACAGCCTGCTGGAATCGACGCACAGCCTGTATTGCGGTGAGAAAATCACCGCACGCCGAACCGGAACGACGCAGCCCGGCTCCCTGAGTGGAGATCGATGCAGTGCCAGCATTGCGACTGGAACTTCGACACACGGCCCACTGGACCGACGCATAGCCGAGCCGGAACAGCACAGCCTAAATCCCTGCAAGAAGAATCGACGCAGTGCCTGCCGTGTGACAGAAATTTCCCCACATCACCCACCGGATCAACGCAGCTCCTGTGACTTAGTCCTGCACGCCCAGGATTTCTCGGCATCGTCCCCGGGCATCCAAATACCCAGCCACCCAAAGAGGATCCAAGTCTGCGCTCCGGAAATCGACGCAAAGCCCTTGTTGCGTGGCAAAGCATAGACACATCATCTGTGTGCACCCGGAGAAAGCGACGCACACTTCCCCGTTTTCCACGCATCTCCTCCTCTGCAGTCCCGTGCGGATAATTTAGACGCAAACCAGGTACTTCGTGCTTGCAAGAGACACTTATTGCTTTTTAAGAACTAAAGACTCTATTTATCATTACCAAAGTGATATTTCAACTTGTACTTGAATCAAATGTTGATTGTTTTGACCTTATTTTAACCAGAAAAATAATCTATATTTTTCTAAACCTGTGTGGTGTGTTTTTGTGGTGTTTTCACTGTGTTATTTCATGATTTATTGCACAAATACTTTACACATTGCCTTCTAAGTTAAGCCTGACTGCTCAGTACCAAGCTACCAGAGGGTGGACACAGGATAATTTGGATTGTGTGTGACTTACCCTGACTAGAGAGAGGGTCCTTGCTTGGACAGGGGGTAACCTGACTGCCAACCAAAGACCCCATTTCTAACATTGGTGATCAGCGGTGAGGATAGGACTTGTATTTGTGCAGTGACATACAATAGCTATGTGAACACTACCTACCCACAGTTGAAGGTCAACTTGATTTTTTAAATCTTTTTCTGCAATTTCGTTTTCTGCCTGACATTTTAACTTAATCCTCATTCAACATGTCTCTGGCTGAGTCTCAAGCAGGAGCTGAAGATTTTGACCTAGCCAAGCTGGAGACATACACGGTTGACCAGCTGAAGGGGTTCTGCAGGGGAATGGGAGTACCTAACCGGGGTGCCTCCAGAAAGGAGGAATACCGAAAGGCGCTGAGGGCCTGGACAGAAGCCAATTCAGAGGAAAATGTTGAGGAGGAGGAGCCAGAGGATGGCCCCTCAGAGGTTTTTTGCCAGCACTGGGGAATGTTACCACAGGAATTGTGCCCCTGCTAAACCAGGGAGCAGTGTCTCTAGCCATGGCCTGACTGCAGAGGAAAGGAGGGAAGAGAAAGAATTTCAACTGCAAAATGTAAGGTTAAAAATTGAAGCTCAACAGGAGGAGAGGAGGGCAGAGAAGGAAGCCAAACAGGCTGCAGCTGAGAGAGCCTTGGCTGAAAATAAACTTTTGTTGGCTCATCAACTGAGTCTCAAAGATCTGGATATCAAGGCGAGGCAGTCTGAGTCCAGCAGTGATGGTGGCAGCATACATGCAGGACTTGCTGGAGAAAGGAAGGCTCGTATACCCAAAAATGTGGTGCCAAGTTATGTGGTGGGAGAAGACATTGATAAGTGGTTGGCTGCTTACAAAGTTGCACTAAGGGCTCATTGGGTTTCTGAAGAGCAATGGGGGGCAGCCTTGTGGTGGTATGTACCAGTGGTGGGGAGGGACACACTCCTTCCATTGGATCCAAGGGATCAAAACACATATGCACCCATGAAAGCCGCTTTACTTGCCAGGTTTGGGCTGACCCCTGAGGAATACTGTCAGAGGTTCAGGGACAGCACCAAACTCTCCACCCAGAACTGGGTAACTTTTTTGATTTCTCCAGAAAGGCACTGAATGGATGGGTGTGGGGCAGTAAAGTAAACAATTACACAGGGCTATATAATTTCATCCTGAAAGAGTATGTGCTCAGTATATAGTTCTACAGAGTTGCGCCAGCACCTTGTTGACAGTAAGCCGACTGATCCTAGAAAGCTTGCTGAGGAGGCAGACCTCTGGGTTAGCACCAGAGTGTCCAAAAAGGTACCTGGGAGTGACCCAAGAAGGGTGGTTCTGGTTCCCCCCAACAGAGTGAGGGGGGAGGTTAAAGATGACCCAGACAAATCCAAGAGTGATGCAGGAGGAAAGGGTTCCCATGCCCCATCTGAGAAACAGGGTGGTGGTTCTGGTGGGCGGTGGCCCAAAGCATCCCATTCCCAACCCTGCTGCTTTGAGTGCTCCCAGCTAGGGCACAGGAAGGGGGACTCTGTCTGTCCAAAGAAATCAACCACTGGTGGGACCTCTACACGGGTGGCAAATGTGGCCTTAGGGGAAAGTAGTCCCCAGGGGCAGGTCGTAGACCATGCCTTCATCTCCTTCAGTTGGGAGATAGACTCAGAGGGTAAGCTGGTGATCCCTGAGGGTGGGAGTCATCACTTCCACCAGGTGAGTGAATGGGGTCCCAGTCACTGCTCTGAGGGACACAGGGGCTAGTCATACCATGATGGTGGAGAGACTAGTTTCCCCAGAGCAGTACACTAGTCAGGTGTGTAGGGTGACTCCAGCCCATGGGGAGGATTTCTTCTGCCCCATGGCCCTGGTATCCCTGGATTGGGGTGGGGAGGTGACCCAGAGGTAGGTCATAGTTAGTCCCCACATGCCCATTGTCTGGTCACCCCTAGTGGCAGGAGAACTGAGAGGGGTGATCCTTAAGGGTGCCCTGACAGTTCAGTTATCTGGCAGTACCACTCCCCAGAGGAGGGTACGTGAGCCCAGATGTAGGAGCAAGGTGAGGAAGGACTCACCCTTGTCCCCTGTTCAGCCTCAGGGTACAGACCCTGGGTTGATTGACCAGTGTCAGGATACCACCCTTGAACTGGTGGGAGGTGGAGATGGGGGTACAACACCCCTGGGGCTACTGCCCCCCATTCTGAGATACCTCAGAGATCAGAGAAACCACAGGAGCCCCATATGGAACTCCCTGCCAGCTTCAAGGCTGGAGGAGAAGCTCGCCCAGTGGCCCTGCTCCGGGCCTCCACTTACCAGTGGATGGTCTGGGGCCTGGCTCCTGACACTGACAGCTGTCAGTGGCCTCTTTTGGTTGCTGTCCTTGTGGACGGAACTTTCCCTGGGTTGGGGACAGAAGTCAGACCCAAGGAGTGGCACGTACCACATCATTTTTTTGGCAATGGTGGTACTGTCTGCCTACTGGGATACATCTGTGAGCAAATTAAGGTTAGGAGCTTCACAGATGGGGTCCACAGATGAGGAGAAGGGTGCCCCTTGGGTCAGTTCAGTGGCCCTAGAGAGTATCGACAGAAGAGCCTCACTGAGTTCAGAAAGGCGTAGAACTGGCAAGTGCCCCTGCAGTAGTGTGTCATTGTCCATGCTCTGTCGCTTTAAGGAGGGAACTCCATCAGAGTGTTGATTAGCCTACCCTGGCTTTAGGCTGGAAGGGGGATATGTTTGAAATGGCCTTTCTGCAGGGTCACCCCCAAACTTTTTGCCTTTCTCCTTCTCTTTTCTGACCTCATTTTTGCTGGCTTTAGGACTCTGCACACTTTCCCCCTGCTAACCAGTGCTAAAGTGCATATGCTCTCTCCCTTAAAACATGGTGACATTGACTCATATCCAATTGGCTTATTTAATTTACTTATAAGTCCCCAGTAAAAGTGCACTACATGTGCCCAGGGCCTGTAGATTAAATGCTACTAATGGGCCTGCAGCACTGATTGTGCCACCCACATATGTACCCCCCTAACCATGTCTCAGACCTGCCATTGCAAGGCCTGTGTGTGCAGTTTCACTGCCAATTCGACTTGGCATTTAAAAGTACTTGCCAATCCTTAAACTCCCCTTTTCTACATATGTCACCCATAAGGCAGACCCTAAGTAGCCCAGAGGCAGGGTACTATGTAAGGAAAAGGCTGGACATTTACCTGTGTTGTTTATATGTCCTGGTAGTGTAAAACCCCTAAATTCATTTTACACTGCTGTGAGGGCTGTTCCTTTCATAGGCTAACATTAGGGCTACCCTCAAACTGTTTGAGTGGGACATTCTGATCTGAAAGGAGTAACAAGGTCATATTTAGTATGGTCAGAATGGTAATACAAAGTCCGGCTGACTGGTGAAGTCGGACTTGATATTGCTATTTTAGAAATGCCACTTTTAGAAACTGAGCATTTCTCTACACTTAAATCCTTCTGTGCCTTCCAATCCACATCCGGCTGGGTTAGTTGACAGCTCCCTTGTGAATTTCATTCAGACCAACCCAAACACGGGATGCTTAATCACACCATCACACATCTGCATACTGAATGGGCCTTCCTTGGCTGGGAGGGTGGAGGGCCTGACACTTTCATGTCAAAGGACAATGGCCTGCCCTCACACAATGGACTGCCAGCCCCCTACTGGGACCCTGGCAGACAGGATGGAACTGAAAGTGGACCTTGTGCACTTCTAAGCCACTCTTTGAAGTCTCCCCCACTTCAAAGGCACATTTGAGTATTTAAACAGGGCCTCTGGCCCTTCCAACTCAGACACTTCTGGGCCTGAACCTGCAATCTGCAATCTGTCAAAAGAACTGCCTGGCTGCCCAAAGGACTAATCTGGACTGCTTTGCCATGAAGGACTACTGCCCTGCTGTTGCCCTGCTGCCATTTGACTCTGCTGAGAAGTGCTCTCCAAGGGCTTGGATTGAGCTTGCCTCCTGTTTTCTGAAGTCTCCGGGCCAAAAAGACTTCATCTCTGCAAAGAACTCATTGTGTGTCGAACTTTCAACGTGCAGACTGCCGGAATCGAAGCACAGCCTGCATCTCAGTGAGAAAATCACTGCATGCCGAACCGGAACAACGCAGCCTGTCTCCCTGAGTGGAGATCGACGCAGCGCCAGCGTTGCGACCGAACTTCGACGCGCGGCCCACTGGATCAATGCATAGCTGAGCCGGAACGACGCAGGCCGGCTTCCTGCGAGAAGAATCGATGCAGGGGCTGCCATGCAACAGAAATTTTCCTGCATCACCCACCGGATTGACACAGCTCCTGTGACTTCATCCTGCACGCCCAGGATTTCTCTGAATCGTCCCCGGAGCGTCCAAATACCCTGCAACCCGCAGAGGATCCAAGTTTTTCACCCATCTCCTCCTCTGCGTTCCCGTGCGGATAATTTTGACGCAAACCAGGTACTTTGTGCTTGCAAGAGACTCTTATTGCTTTTTAAGAACTAAAGATTCTATTTATCATTACCAAAGTGATATTTCAACTTGTACTTAGCAAATCTTGATTGTTTTGACCCTATTTTAACTAGATAAATATTCTATATTTTTCTAAACCTGTGTGGTGTATTTTTGTGGTGGTTATACTGTGTTATTGTATGATTTATTGAACAAATACTTCACATATTACCTTCTAAGTTAAGCCTGACTGCTCTGTGCTAAGCTACCAGAGGGTGGGCACAGGATAATTTGGATTGTGTGTGACTTACCCTGACTAGAGAGCGGGTCCTTGCTTGGACAGGGGGTAACCTGACTGCCAACCAAAGACCCCATTTCTAACAGGTCCCTAAGCAATCCCCATCTGTCCTAGTAAGATCCAGGGTTTTAATTCTTAGAGGTCTGGCCTTTTTTGCTTTCTCCTCCCCAATTTCCTTTTGGATGGAGGGGATTTATTAATACCAGTTCTGGGAGAGCCATGACTTGTGATAAAAATGTCTTCCAATTGCTCATGCACTACACAAAGATTAGTGTTTTTAACTGGATTGTAGACTTGTAGTGGATGATCAGTTGATGGGATCTTATATCACTCTTTGTACCGCATCTATGCTGTCTTCAACTAACTCCAATTCTGTTGAAATGGCCACCATTGCAGAAGGAAGTTGTGATGAAGGGGGTTGAGAGGGATCCCCTATCCCCAATATTTTTAGGTTGTGCTATTTCTTTTGCCCCATGGCTGCAGTGGGCTCGAAAGCTGGTTAGGAACAACTCTAATTGATAAGGAAAAGTCTTTGCTTAAGGAGGGCTACTTCAAGGACTTTAATTTTCGGAGTTTCGCCCTTTCCAAGGGCCACAAGGGGGGCCTGGCCTCCTTTGGCTGCAGACGGGCACAGATGGATCCTCCCTTGGCCTAGTCTTCACCTAGGCAAAACGCTGTGGGTGTCCTGCGCAGCAGGAGTCAAGCGGGCACTTTGTGGCACACTGCAGGTTATGGCCCAGCCTCCTCCCAAACGGGCTCAGGTCTCCTTCAGGCAAGTGTGGGATTCATAGTCCCTCACAGTAATCTCTTGTACCGGTTCCTAAGGATGTCCTACAGTTTTAATGACTTCTCTCAAAGTAAGTCACCTAAAGTACTGATTCCCCTGCCAGACCAGTTATGGCACCTGATTGTGCGTTCATCAATTTGAATGTCCCTTGTTGTTCCATATGGGAGCCCAGCTGGGCACGTATGGCTCTACCGCAAGGCGTTTGCGAGATACAATGTATGAGTTTAACACCACTTTGATAGTTGTGAGTTCCATTTGGCTTTTTGGAATTCTGTTACTGGATAGACCTTGCAAGTCAGGTAGATTATACAAGTGGAATTTTTCAATATGGGCTCACAATGGAGGAGGTGGATGATTTTCCAGTAGATATGGTAGTTGTGGCGATTGGTGTGCAAAGTGGTAAGAAAACATGTAAACACCCTGCTATGGTTGCTGCTTGTAGTTTTGAAAGTTTGTCTGGATCTTCTTCCGCCCGGGTGAAATTATGATAAGTTTGATAATTGTTTACAGGATACACATTGGAATCACTAGTGGGAGCATCCCAAAGAGGTACCTGGGGTATTGTGACTATTTTTATTATTTATACCCACCCCGTAAGGTAAAGTTGTTAAAAGGACCATCTAGCAAAGCCATTGTCCATTTTACCGAAAAGTGGTTGGACCAGAGTTTCCAGACCTCTGCTGATCCGAATGCTTATGCTATTTAGTTTTTCGTCATTCATCTGGTGGTGCTCGCGTATGGTAGAAGAACTTCACTTGTGACCCAAGTAATTTTGTAGCTTGAAAAATGAGAAAATAACTCAATTAAGGAAGTCAGATTGGGTATTGAAGCCCTGGGGTCTTTCAAAGCATCTATTCACCCTAGTATAATAAATATGTGGATTGGCTTGCTGCTGTATCTAACAAGCGGATCCCCTCTGATTGTCTTATGGCTACTGCCAAGTGTACTAATACCGGGAGGAATAGCAATGGGGGTAGTGGTTATCTTTATCTCTTTTCCCTATGAATAGGGAAGAGGCCCTAGAGGAATCAGTCGCAGTCAGGTTATCACATAGCCACTTCACCTTGATTAGAAAGTAGTCATGTACGGCTGCTCTTTTCAAGGTTCAAGTCACCATTCAACATGGTTGAACGCTTTTTCTGCATGGAGCAAGATGGCCACTGTGTGGTCTGGGTTATCTCTGGCCTTCCGTGTGTTTGGGGGTCATTGTGAGGGATTTCTAGAAGACCTTGTGGTGACATAATCATCTTGAGTTTCATTTATGAGGTCTGGGATGACGTTCTCTAACCGGTTCAGCGGAACGTTTGATAAATCTTTGTAACAGCATCTGGGAAATTAACTTGTATTTGGACCCTAGAAGTGAGCCTCGCGTGATTTTGAGAGTATTATGATTGTTTTATTAATTTCTGGTGATAGAGCGTTCCGTCCTAATAAATTACCTGTATTTGGACGCTCTTGGGTCGATGAATCTTTTGACCAAGTGGGGCTCTCTTCACCCGAGATTAGTCAATTTAATCAAATCAATAATCAATAACGAACATAAGCAATGCCCTGATCAACATAACACTTCACAATTAATCCAGAAAACATTTCGGCGAACCATGACCTTTCGGCCATGAATAACCACACCAGTTCATTCAAAGTTAATGAATTTATTTCCCTATATTAACAAAGCTAGCACGATATAAATGTGTCTCAACACCAAATGATATATGTAAATGAACATTAATAGCTGTCCATAACGGCGAAAAGATGCAATCTATGCAGCATTTGAATAACAATGCATTCGATAATAGCAACGCAAACCACTAAAACTATAATCTGTAATGGGCTAATTGCATACATTAGTCAGCATAACAAGGTCTCAAATTGCATCGTGCAACAAATGCATCCTCATCTAACCTCAAATTAGCATCTGCATGTGGGACTTCATGCAAAAACAATTTAGCAACATTGATTTGGAAAACTCCTAACTAGGGCTCTTATCAAAAATCAGCAGTTGGTTACCTAAAAAGAAACACAATGCAATTGTACATTTTCCTTTCATATTTACCAAATTCAATCAGCATTCAAGGAAGTCTTCGTCTCACAGGTACCGGTTTCGATCAGCATGGGACGGGGCAAAGGGGGCAGGGTGGACGGGGCAATTGCCTCACAGCGGCAAGATAAAAGGACAAAACTACTACTTTATGCAAAGGGGCAGATCAAAGTTAAAGTCTCTAGAGCGAGAATTACTTAAAGTCTCTTTCTCTCGATTAGAGAAAGCATCAAAGTCTCATTCAAATGGCGTCGAACATCAATTGGCATCGTAGAAGATGGCAAAATGACGAGGTCGGCAAGATGGGCCATAATGGCTGCAATGGGCAATAATGTCCTCAATGGGTGCAGTGGGTAATGGCCGCTTTCTTCTTGTGCACCAGGTTTAAATAATCAACAGTTCAAATCCAGTAGGGTCTTCCATTGAAGGGTTCATAGGTTGGCTTCAAATTGTCCAATCAAAAACAACAATTTACAAGCTTCTACCTAGGCCTACATTATCCTTGGAGTCGGGAACGTAAGTTGCAACATATTTTACCAATTAACTCACTTTCAGAGCATCCATTGTCTGCACCTGCAGATTGACCTTGGAGCAAAGAAGAAGATGCCAGGCTGGCACGAAACCTTAAAGATAAGCATGTGAACCGATCTCACTGGAAAAGTGCAGCTTCAAGCAAGAATACACGTTTTATTAGCACATTAGAAAAACACGAGCATCTAAACCGTGAGACAAGGCAACTAGGCCGAAGCCTCCACTAAAGTTATGCTAAGTTAAAACATTTCAAACAAGCAAATCATGGCACACGTTTACGGTTATGTCAGATTAGTACAATTCTAATACATCACGTTATATAAAGCACGCTTATAAATGTTGGCGAACTACTCTGAGGGCACATTTGTCCCCGTACAATCTTTATTAGTTCGGTTAAAGTCACACTTGATCATTGCGGCACTACGTTTATGCGCTAATAAATGTAAAACCTTCGTTTCTGCGTCATCACTGGTTTAATCATGCACGTCTTTTTCACGTCTTTGAAAACCTCATGAAGGAGACCAGAGTGTGGATTTGTTTATCCAATAGAATACTCCAGGTAAGCCCCCGTCCCAAGGGTGCTTTTCCTTAGGGCAGGTCATCAATTACAGAGTCAATTTCCTCCTGTGTAATTTTCCCTTTCCTGCTAACAGTGTTTTGCCCTCATTAGGTAAGACGGGAAGTCATAGGTTTTGTAAGAATTCCTTCTCTGCAGCATCTGTGGTATGAGTTATAGCGGTCCCGGTAGCAAGTGCTGAATACACGTAGAATTTTCCAGAGGGTGTGAGAGTGTTTCATTTTTAATGGCGGAAATGGCTTATGGGCTTCCCTCTGTTGTACTTGCAGAGTGAGTTAGCGACCTGCCTTATCACCCTGTTCATAATGTTACTTGTCTCAGGTGAAATTTAGATTAATGCAAGAGTAAATTTGAAAAGTTTACATTATGCTTGTTACCTAGGGTTATGCCATTACACCATATAATTAACTACGCACCATTCGCAGCAAAATTATACCCCACGCACAAATAACTATAAGAGCTAGAACGCGAGCAGCTGTTGCTGGTGCCACTTGTATTACCACAAAATGCATTCCCTTTTCAAAAATAATCACAAGAACATATTTTGAACTAAAAAAAAAAACAGTGCTATATGATGGATTTGCATTTTGTGTAATTTTCCCAAAATGTTATGTAATTAGGCAGAAGAAATATATGTAATTTGTTGCAAATCCCTAAATGTCGCCACTGTAACTGAGACCGTGCATATTCCATCTTTTGCTTGCGGCCAGACCACACCTCCAAGACCTGACGTTATTCTGCCTTGATGAATCAGAAGGCCATTTGGGACAGTGAGGCGAAGCTGTATGTTGCCAAACACTGGAAAAATCCATGCAATGACAGATCAACGTCTAAGGCAGGTCCTGGTCCCACTTTCGAAGTAGGTTTTGCAGCAGATCTTCTTTGTGGGTGAAGTTCTCCGGTAAGTAAAAAAAAAAAAAAAAAAAAAGCATAAGCATCAGAAGCATAAGCATAAGAAACTCTTTTTGCCACACTTAAGAAGGTGCAAGGGTGTGCCTCTTGGTCTCGATCACAAATTCAGTCTCCTTTGGAAGCTGATCAGACTGTCGTCCTGGGGCAACCTGAGTTTCTGGGTCATTTGTGACACTGCAGAAAATCCATAGGCTCTACAAAGCTATCCTGAGTCTGTATGGCGCGTTGCTGGCTCCCTCAAGGGTACCAATGAACCATGAGGTCCTCCAACTGGGACTCCCCTGGCATGTCCCTCCTCATAGCCATTTGCAACCTTTGACCCATGATGGGCCCGCACCAGCTTCGGTGCGGGCTTTGGTCTTGGCATTACAAACCATGCCATACCCCAGAGCATCGATGCCAAAGCACAATCTATAGTGTTTTCCAACTCTGAGCTGACTCCACTTCGACTGAGGCTGTGCCCTGATTAAACTGGGCCACAGCTTTCAGCAACCTATCTGATTCTCACACTTTGTCTTTGCCTCAAGGAATGGCCCAGATCATCCACAATATTTTTGATACAGACAGGTAACGATTGTCATGATGAATAGGAATTTACTGAACCACAAGCTGAGGACAACTGGTATGAGGAGCTACAAGAGACCAGTGGACTGAGCACTTTTCTAGACACTGGTTTAGTCTGTGCACGAGGGCGGGCTACTGAAAAGTGTGCCTCTTTCACAGTTGTGATGTAGAGGGCGACTACGTTTCTTGATCTGCAATTGCTCAGTATGGAGGTGAAAACCACTGTTGTTACTGAAGTGCTGCAGCCTGGAGAGACTACTATTGAACCTGTACTGCCTTTCAATGAGGCCCTCGCAGTCCCTTCCTGCGACACTGGCAAAGCCATGTTCCAAACCATGGGTAAATAGGGAGGGGGCTACCGACCTTTCCCGGTTCACCCGTTTTTCCTCACGGAGCATCCAACTCCAGAAAGTTTGGTGGTGCAATCATCCACGAGCAGTCAACCCCAGCGCCTTTCCTTCCACCCCACCGGATAGAGAGTCTAATGTAAATTCATGTTCGACTCTACTAGTCTGACATTAGTTTTTTAATGCCAGCCAAATATTGGGCCGCTACACTCATTCCCTTTGAAAATCCATGGCTCAGGTACTCCCTGCTGTACCAGAGGACTTACACCCCACATATACACAAGCCATTCAGGATAGCCATGATACAGCAAAATTTGATTTGCTGTAGGTTGGATACTACTAATTGCTTTGGTCAGGCAGTTGGCACCAGCATGACACTTAAGAGGCATGCCTGGAAGAGGGTTACGGGCTTCTCCGGGGATGTCCAATCTTCCCTAACAGACATGCCCTTGGATGACTCTCACCTCTTTGGCAACAAGGCAGGCTTGGCCCTCAAGTGCTTTAAAGGCAACTGGACCACAGCATGCTCCTTAGGCCTGTTTGCTCCAGTGCATCAGATTTGCCAGCAGTTTCACTCCCTCTGTGGTTATGTTGCAGGTTTTCATTACAGAATGCCCATGCAACCAGGCCAGAGTACCTTAGACCCTTTTAATGGCAGTGTACCCCCAAACACATGGACAACTGGAAAGCAAGCAGCTCAAGTTCCAGCAGCCACAAAGCCTCATTAGTGTGCCCTTTCAGGCGCACATACAACCTGTCGGAGGTGGGATTTTACATTTTTCCCCAGATGGCAAACCATCAGAAAGGACAAAAGGGTCCTGCAAGTTGTCCAACAGGGTTCTATCCTTCCTTTTCTCCCCCGCACCACACCTCCCACCACCCTCGCAGTGTCTGACAGAGGTCCAGCTGTCCCTCTTGCAACAGGAAGTAGGAACTGGGTGTTGCTCCTGCTATCTCCTTGTGCCAAAGAAAAATGGTGGCCTTCCTCCTAATGTAGATCTTCTCTCTCTCAACGCATTCTTTTGGAAAGACAAATTCAAGATGCTCATGCTAGCCCAGGTCCTGTTTGCCCTGAACCCTGCATACTGGACATAGTGTTGAAACTGTAGGGCGCTTATTTACACATCCCCGTCCTGCAGACTCACAGGCACTAGCTATGGTTCATGGTGGGGTTTTCAGTTCGCTGTGCTTCCCTTTGGCTTCACCAGTGCGCCCCTTGTGTTTTGACAAAAGTATGATGGTGGGTGCAGAGCATTTTTGAAGGTCAGAGGTTCCAGTATTCCCCTCCCTGGACGACCGGCTGCTGAAGGCAGGCTCACCCCAGGCAGCCATCACAAACCTACAGATAAATGAAAACCTCTTAACATTGTTAAGGCTTACTATCAACATGCCAGAGTCACACCTGACTCCTTCTCATTGCTCTCTATTATCAGAGGTAGTCTGGACAGTGTGCATTTTTGTGCCTTACCCTGGAGTTGAGAGTACAGGACATTCGGGCTATGATCCTGAAGTTTCAGCCTCTGTGCTGGATCTCAGTGAGGATGAGATCTCAGTGAGGATGACTGAGTCCGCTTGGAATGATGGCTTTCTGTGTCCTGTGCATGACAGGTGAAATGTATGGACTCTGCAGAGAGATCTGATGTCTCAGTGCACACAGCATTAGGGAGATCTCTCTGATCACGTCCACATTCTGGTGGAGACTGAAAAAGACCTACAGTGGTGGCTGTTGGACCATTATTGGGTGAGTGGCAATCCTCTCTCCTTACCACCCAGAGCTAACAGTAGTGACCGATGCTTCTAGGTTGAGGAGGCCATCTGGGAGAAGTGGAGATCAGAGGCATTTTGTCTCTGGCAGAGGCCTGGCTCGACAACAACCTCCTAAAGTTGCTGTCCAGCCACTTGACATTGATAACCTTCCTTCCGTCCAGTGAAGAGAGGCTGGTACAGATGCTCAGGGACTATATCGCCACCATGTGTGTGGTACTGCAACAAGCAGGGCAGGTTGGGGTCCTAGACCAGTGGAAGTGGCTGGAATACCAGGACATTTTCCTGATCTGGTGCTAGACTATCTGGTGGGGATGCTCTTTAAACGCAAGGTGGACAAACTAAGCCACCAATGACTAGTGGCTCATGAATGGCAGTCACAACTGGTGGTGGAGCAAATCATCTTCCATGGAAGGGGAAACTCTTGACTTGATCTTTTTGCCACTGCAGAGAACGTGCAATGTCAGCACTCTTTGCATGCTGGAGTTTCCCCAGACAGCTATCTCTTGCTTTCCGCTTAGAGTGGAGGTTGGGACTCCCCTACACCGTTCGGCTGCTACCTCTCCTGCCCAGAGTTTGGAAAAGGATTTGGAATGACTGGGCCCACATCATACTTGCCAGGATGTAAGTATCAGGTTCCTGCTTCGTGAGGATGTTTTGTTGCAACAGCAGGGGAGGGGTCTGCTCCCCATCCTACACAATCTTCACCCCCATGCATGGAGTTTGAGCAGCAATAGTGGACTGCATTTGACCTCCCTCCTGAGGATGTGGATGTCATTTTGGCAGCCCTTCACTAAATCGGTATAGACCTGCCATTGGAACCAATTTGTGGCTTGGTGTGGTACTGGGCATGTCGACCCACTTGAGATCAGACTTTCTGAAGTATTGCTATTTGTGTTGTCCCTTGACAAGCAAAAACTTTCATTGAGAACTTGAAAGCTTTCTTGTCACCTCTTGTAACTTTTTGCAGTTGCTGCATCAGCCCTCTTTGTTTAAATCACCTGTTGTGATGAGTTACTTGAAACGTTTTCAACATGCATTTCTGTCTATTCTGGGCAATATGCCACACTGTGACCTGAATTTGGTGCTCACATTGCTCATTTGTGTGTCCTGTGAACCACTACACAGCTGTCCATTGCGGCTTCTCATGCTCAAGATATTTATCTTTGTAATTACATTGGTGTGCTATGTGCTCAAGCTTCAAGCCCTTTCTGTCAATCTACCATGCAAGACTTTCTTTCAACTCTGGCTTATCCCTCTGAGAAGGAAAGGCTCAATCGATTAGATCCTAAAAGAGCTCTCAGTTTTTACATCAATTGTATTATACCTCATTGGGTGGATGATTAGCTCTTTATTGGATTTAATGGAGTAAAAAAAAGACAAGGCAAAGCAGAAGAGAACCAGCTCTTGTTGGATCATACTCTGTATCAAAATCTACTACATATTGACCATGAAGCAGCCCCCAGAAGGCTCAGGGGCTCATTTCACCAGCGCTAAGGCTGCTACCACTGTGTAGGCATTTGGAGTGCCTCCTCTGGATATTTGCCAGGCTGCTACGCTGGTGTCACTTCATACATCTAAAAAGCACTACTGACAGGACAGCCAGGTCTATCAAGAAGGGCACTTTGCCTGCTTGATCTTGCAGGACTTTTTGGTCTGAGCCATTTCATAGACCGACCACCAGGAGGGTACTGCTTTGGTATCTATTCAAAAGGTAAGAAAACTGCAGGTAGAAGTATCTACCAGAAGAAGAAGTTACTTCCCTTTTATAAGGCTCTTTC
This sequence comes from Pleurodeles waltl, assembly GCF_031143425.1. Classification (NCBI taxonomy): domain Eukaryota; kingdom Metazoa; phylum Chordata; class Amphibia; order Caudata; family Salamandridae; genus Pleurodeles; species Pleurodeles waltl. The sequence continues at coordinate 1,092,222,869 of NC_090437.1, forward strand.
TGCTGGATCTAATCTCTATCTAATTCCAGATTCCTTACTGACCCTACAGTCCTCCCCACACTGAAGTGGGCATTGTTTCTCAACATAAAAAGGTCCCAAGTCAAGTTTATCTGCCCACTGGGCAGAGCCAATCTGCTAATGGGCTTTGTATCTGGGGCCATGGATAGCCTAGAAAGCTACTGACGTTGGCTGTCTGGGTGGTGCTTGTATGCAGCTAAGTACATCCCTTCCGGAGTGAAACAATGTTGATGTGGAGGCGCACAATGCCACCTACTGGCATGCAAGGGTGCTGCTGAAGATTTTCCAGAATATTAAAAAGGGAAAGAATCTGTACTTAGGGTAACCTCCCAAAAGGGCATTACAGAATTAACCTGCCTCTAATTTCCTTCTCCACGGACATCAGAATGATTTTAGATTTGTTTCTAGCAATGGCATGCTTTGCCATCATGCTGCCTCCTAGTCTCTTTCACCATTGTTCAGACTGTTTGTGATGAAGAAACTGAACCTTTATATGTGCCTAGGTAAGAGTGTACATGATGCTTTAACTGTGTTATCTTTATTGGTAGTTTGTATTTGGTACTATTCATTCTCCATCATTTAGACAATGTCTAGGTCTGTCAGTGGAGAATGGCCAGAGATCCATCTCTCCAATATGTAACCTTTTTGTAGGTAACAAAGAGTGGGATCTAACAATAGTCTTTTCTGACTAGTTTCATGCATGCATCACAGAATTAATCCGGCGGAGCTCTCTAGGGGGGCGTTTCTGTCAAGTATAATATCCTGCGCACTGTATTCAAGTCTCCTCCAATAACCACTTTTATTCAAACACTGTCATTAAGCATTTGTGAAATTTTGGCAAGGAATTGTCTTCAAAACATTGGAAGCCTATATGGAACCACCCACCAGTGTTGAGTTTTGCGTCTATGTGCGCAAAAACGTTTCTTCCTTTAGGAAAGTATGTTGAAGTTATTGATATAGAAGTGTGGCTAGACCGGGTTTTTTGAGTAGGACAATTGTTGTACTTCTTTTGTGTGGTCTTGTCGTTGCAGTGTTATGCTGGTACTTACCACTCTCCACGCCCAGCCCTTATTCGATATTTTCGTATTCATTAATGGAGAGTGATTTCCTGTTTGAGAGCTATGTCCTGTATGTTTGTGCTGTGTTTTGGGTCCACTTGTGTTGGGGTACTCTAGATGAGTCTGCATCATGATTTAAGCGGTGATCTGGATTTACCCCTCTCTTGCTCCAGATGTATTTTTATCTCTATCTGTTTCCGACTATTGTCATATCACTTCCGCTAGTCTGATATTCACTCATGTTTTAGGTTAGTGATCTTGCTGTAGTTCGGGGTCCTTACTACATTTCTGTTGGAATGCATCTCATTTCAGTTTGTGATGTTTCCATGTCTGAAGACGTTTCTATAACGTCTAAAAATGGTTAAATTTATTCAGATTTGGTAAATTCTAGGTTTCTTCTAGTAACATTTATGCGCATGATTTTTGGTTCTACTTTTACGTGGAACAGATGTCACCGCCAAGAGTAGTTTCCTTTTCGCTGTGGTCTTTTGTGAGAAATCAGCAGATGGGAATATTTGATACTGTTTGTACGGCAGGAGAAAATTGTTTTTCCATGCTGCACTAATACTTGGCACATAGTAATTACTGTGCTGTGGAAAATACTTGTCTGGCTTTCTGGCGACATAGAGAGCATATAATTATTGGCCCAGGATTGACATGGTCATTAGAATTTCTGGGACTGATTCTCTGGGATATTTGGAAATCTAAAATTAGGTCAAACGTTTGATTTGTCAGTTTTGGTAGGAATTTCCGCATGAACGGCATGACCATTCCTTCGAGCATTGAATTTTTTTGATGCACAGTCCAAAGTTTGGGTACATTTGTTATGTGGTGCAGCTGACTGTGCTTCTGTTATCCTTCTTCCTGTGCAGTCGAACGTGATTGGAAGGACACCATATCTGTTCTCAGCAATATGAATTGTGCATTTGTGGCCTTTGTGTATTCTCTTATGGACTCCATCATGACCATATTTGTGGTCACTTCTTTCATTGTTGCTTCCAGCACATTTTCTGATAAATTAAATGTGTGTTTTGCTGTAGTTTTTCCTAAAAGGGCTTCTGAGAAATGTCGTCTTCTGGTCGTTTAGTTTTTATACATGAAGCAGGCCTTGTTATCTGTTGAAGGGACGTCTAACACAACATTTTATGTGGTACCAAGACCATTTTGTGGGAGGGAGATGGGTGGACTGGGCAGAAGTAAGGCATGGTCACTGACTTTACAGTCATATTATTATTCAATATGAACATTTGTATTAAATTGGTTATATTACATGTCCCTGATCCGCGTCTCTGGGTACCTCTTCTCCGCTTGTGTTCTGAGAATCCTTGTATACTCCTCCATGCAGTACGACCAGTTTCCATGATGGATTTGTAAATAGTGCACTGCTGCTGTTTGCGGGTGCGAATGGGACCAGCCTGGCTTTCTTGTTCCTGCTTCCTCAGCCTTGAGGATCTTTCCTTTTGGTCTGTGACGAGTACCTGGCACTAACCTATTATAATATGGTAGGCAGTTAGGGTTATTGTGTTGGCGATCCCGCCCAAATTAGTCTTAAGCCACTGGCCCTCTATCAATGCCTGCTGGATAATGTCTCAAAACTTCAGAATAAGAGAGTGGTGCTGGCTTCCATTGCACCCCAAAACACAGAGTTGTACCATTGTATAGGCATGGGGCACCCCGAAGTCTTGGCTGCCGACTCTCTCTACGGCAGAAGCAGGCAACACAGGTGTCAACAACATCCCATGCGGATGGCACAGAAGAGTAGGGGTGCAGCTTGGTCCCATCTTTAGCGAAGCAGCGGTGGCAGCACTCATTTTTCTGGGTGCAGCGCCACCTCCCCCACATGCAAGCGGCAAGCCCTGCAAGAGCTATGGCCTGCGGGAGCATCAGCTTCCGTGGGGGGCAAGTGCGGTGGTGTGTGTGACGCAGTATTAGAATCACTTACACCCAGCAGCAGCTAAAGCACAGCTGGGCCGATGCCCTTCACTGGGATCAGGACCTGCTCAACCTGCTGGATGTCAGGGTTGCAGGGTTCAGTAAGTAAATAATATTTTTGTTTTCTAAAAATTCTAGTTGTTTTGTGGGTAGCATGATCCCAGGTAAGGTAAGTTAAGTATAAGTATAGTTTTTATAAATGTTTATATTCACTGAAAAAAACAAAGGTTACAGTTAGAAAATACAATTTAAAAAAGATAGAAATTCACTTAAAAAAAAAAAGAAAAAAGGTTACAGGGATATTATATTTAGTCTCACATTTTAAATGTACAAAACCATAGACATTCCCCTGTTATAGTTATCTCAAGTAATTATAACTAGTGCCCAAAGGTACCTATAACTTGGGCCCAACATGCACAGGTTTTTGCTCCAAAATTGTACTTCAAATATTACATTGATATTATCAATTATCTTATCTAAGATGTCATGAGTGCTGTAATATATGAGGTAAATAGCAGTGCATGGGGAGGGCATGATTTAAAGTTACGTTAGGGCACGAGTAATAGTTACTTAAAATAGCACTAACTATAACAGGTGAATTTCTTTGGTTTTCTACATTTAAAATTTGAGCCTAAGTATAACAGGATAGGCTATCTGATTGAAAAAGTACAATGCTGTGCTTGTCAAAAATGTGTTTGTACAGAGTACCACCAATCATTTGTTTTATCTTCCTCTTAGGCACCCAAGGGAAAGAGTGCCTCTTCAGTTCCGGGTACTACCAGTGCTGCAGCAGGTGTGACCACCACCAACGCCACAGCTGATGGTTCTGCTGCCCCCTGTAAATCATTTTTATCCCTGCGACTAAAACTCTGTATACTCACATTTGTTCATGTTGGTTGTTTGTTATCTGCAATTCCCTGTGTTTTTCTGTATTTCCAGTTTCCGCAGCGGACTTTCTCGCATCTATACCTTTCTTTGCTTTTTTCTGAATTACATCTCTTGTTCTTGTGTAGTACCAAGAGGGGAAATATTTTTGGTAATGTACGAGGATCGCACAGCCAGGCCCGAGTAGTACTCTAGTCACCAAAAATGTTGGTTGTTTTCTTGATCAAACAGTTGAAAAGTATAGGGGCAGAGTCATCATGGACCCCCAAATGTTGTCTTATAGTAGCAGTTTTCATGAAAGTGCAGCTTGGCAGGAATGACCTACCACGTCCAGAGCAAATACCATTGCATTCTCTTCTACCCATTATTCATTCAGTGAATCGTAGCCCAGCCTTACCTTATGTGTAAGGAAATGCCTCCTTGGCATGGTTACCCCCTGACTTTTTGCCTTTGCTGATGCTATGTTTTGAATTGAAAGTGTGCTGAGGCCTGCTAACCAGGCCCCAGCACCAGTGTTCTTTCCCTAACCTGTACTTTTGATTCCACAATTGGCACACCCTGGCACCCAGATAAGTCCCTTGTAACTGGTAGCTCTGGTACCAAGGGCCCTGATGCCAGGGAAGGTCTCTCAGGGCTGCAGCATGTATTATGCCACCCTAGAGACCCCTCACCCAGCACAGACACACTGCTTACCAGCTTGTGTGTGCTAGTGAGAACCAAATGAGTAAGTCGACATGGCACTCCCCTCAGGGTGCCATGCCAGCCTCTCACTGCCTATGCAGTATAGGTAAGACACCCCTCTAGCAGGCCTTACAGCCCTAAGGCAGGGTGCACTATACCATAGGTGAGGGTACCAGTGCATGAGCACTGTGCCCCTACAGTGTCTAAGCAAAACCTCAGACATTGTAAGTGCAGGGTAGCCATAAGAGTATATGGTCTGGGAGTCTGTTTTACACAAACTCCACAGCACCATAATGGCTACACTGAAAACTGAGAAGTTTGGTATCAAACTTCTCAGCACAATAAATGCACACTGATGCCAGTGTACATTTTATTGTAAAATGCACCACAGAGGGCACCTTAGAGGTGCCCCCTGAAACTTAACCGACTATCTGTGTAGGCTGACTGGTTCCAGCAGCCTGCCACACTAGAGACATGTTGCTGGCCCCATGGGGAGAGTGCCTTTGTCACTCTGAGGCCAGTAACAAAGCCTGCACTGGGTGGAGATGCTAACACCTCCCCCAGGCAGGAGCTGTAACACCTGGCGGTGAGCCTCAAAGGCTCACCCCTTTGTCACAGCACCGCAGGACACTCCAGCTAGTGGAGTTGCCCGCCCCCTCCGGCCCCGGCCCCCACTTTTGGCGGCAAGGCCGGAGAAAATAATGAGAATAACAAGGAGGAGTCACTGGCCAGTCAGGACAGCCCCTAAGGTGTCCTGAGCTGAGGTGACTCTAACTTTTAGAAATCCTCCATCTTGCAGATGGAGGATTCCCCCAATAGGATTAGGGATGTGACCCCCTCCCCTTGGGAGGGGGCACAAAGAGGGTGTACCCACCCTCAGGGCTAGTAGCCATTGGCTACTAACCCCCCAGACCTAAACACGCCCTTTAATTTAGTATTTAAGGGCTCTCCCTGAACCTAGAAACTAGATTCCTGCAACAACAAGAAGAAGGACTGCCTAGCTGAAAACCCCTGCAGAGGAAGACCAGAAGACAACAACTGCCTTGGCTCCAGAAACTGACCGGCCTGTCTCCTGCCTTCCAAAGAACTCTGCTCCAGCGACGCCTTCCAAAGGGACCAGCGACCTCTGCATCCTCTGAGGACTGCCCTGCTTCGACGACGACAAGAAACTCCCGAGGACAGCGGACCTGCTCCAAAAAGACTGCAACTTTATCCAAAGGAGCAGCTTTAAAGAACCCTGCAATCTCCCCGCAAGAAGCGTGAGACTTGCAACACTGCACCCGGCGACCCCGACTCGGCTGGTGGAGAACCAACACCTCAGGGAGGACCCCCGGACTACTCTACGACTGTGAGTACCAAAACCTGTCCCCCCTGAGCCTCCACAGAGCCGCCTGCAGAGGGAATCCCGAGGCTTCCCCTGACCGCGACTCTCTGAAACCTAAGTCCCTACGCCTGGAAAAGACCCTGCACCCGCAGCCCCCAGGACCTGAAGGACCGGACTTTCACTGCAGAAGTGACCCCCCAGGAGTCCCTCTCCCTTGCCCAAGTGGAGGTTTCCCCGAGGAAGCCCCCCCTTGCCTGCCTGCAGCGCTGAAGAGATCCCTTGATCTCTCATTGACTTCCATTGCGAACCCGACGCTTGTTCTAACACTGCACCCGGCCGCCCCCGCGCCGCTGAGGGTGAAATTTCTGTGTGGGCTTGTGTCCCCCCCGGTGCCTTACAAAACCCCCCTGGTCTGCCCTCCGAAGACGCGGGTACTTAGCTGCTGGCAGACTGGAACCGGGGCACCCCCTTCTCTCCATTGAAGCCTATGCGTTTTGGGCACCACTTTGAACTCTGCACCTGACCGGCCCAGAGCTGCTGGTGTGGTAACTTTGGGGTTGCTCTGAACCCCCAACGGTGGGCTACCTTGGACCAAGAACTGAACCCTGTAAGTGTCTTACTTACCTGGTAAAACTAACAAAAACTTACCTCCCCCAGGAACTGTGAAAATTGCACTGTGTCCACTTTTAAAATAGCTATTTGTGAATAACTTGAAAAGTATACATGCAATTGAAATGATTCAAAGTTCCTAATGTACTTACCTGCAATACCTTTCAAACAAGATATTACATGTTAAATTTGAACCTGTGGTTCTTAAAATAAACTAAGAAAATATATTTTTCTATACAAAACCTATTGGCTGGATTTGTCTCTGAGTGTGTGTACCTCATTTATTGTCTATGTGTATGTACAACAAATGCTTAACACTACTCCTTGGATAAGCCTACTGCTCGACCACACTACCACAAAATAGAGCATTAGTATTATCTCTTTTTACCACTATTTTACCTCTAAGGGGAACCCTTGGACTCTGTGCATGCTATTCCTTACTTTGAAATAGCACATACAGAGCCAACTTCCTACATTGGTGGATCAGCGGTGGGGTACAAGACTTTGCATTTGCTGGACTACTCAGCCAATACCTGATCACACGACAAATTCCAAAATTGTCATTAGAAATTGATTTTTGCAATTTGAAAAGTTTTCTAAATTCTTTAAAGTCCTGCTAGGGCCTTGTGTTAGTCCCTGTTAGCATTTCTTTTAGAGTTTAAAAGTTTGTAAAAGTTTGAATTAGATTCTAGAACCAGTTTAGTGTCTTAAAAAGTATTCCAACTTTTAGAAGCACTAATGTCTAATACAGATGTGAATGTGGTGGAACTCGACACCACACCTTACCTCCATCTACAGATGAGAGAGCTAAGGTCACTCTGTAAACTAAAGAAAATAGCAATGGGCTCCAAACCTACCAAACTACAGCTCCAGGAGCTGTTGGCAGAGTATGACAGAGCCAACCCCTCTGTGGATGGCAACACAGATGAAGATGATAGTGACTTGGAGGGTGATTCCCCCCCACCAGTCCTATCTAGGGAGAACAGGGCTTCTCAAGCCCTGACTCCAAAAATAATAGTCAGAGATGCTGGTTCCCTCACAGGAGAGACCAACACCTCTGAAATCACTGAGGATAACTCCAGTGAAGAGGACATCCAGTTAGCCAGGATGGCCACAAGATTGGCTTTGGAAAGACAGATCCTAGCCATAGAAAGGGAAAGACAAGAGATGGGCCTAGGACCCATCAATGGTGGCAGCAACATAACTAGGGTCAGAGATTCTCCTGACATGTTGAAAATCCCCAAAGGGATTGTAACTAAATATGAAGATGGTGATGACATCACCAAATGGTTCACAGCTTTTGAGAGGGCTTGTGAAACCAGAAAAGTGAACAAATCTCACTGGGGTGCTCTCCTTTGGGAAATGTTCACAGGAAAGTGTAGGGATAGACTCCTCACACTCTCTAAAAAAGATGCAGAATCTTATGACCTCATGAAGGGTACCCTGATTGAGGGCTTTGGATTCTCCACTGAGGAGTATAGGATTAGATTCAGGGGGGCTCAAAAATCCTCGAGCCAGACCTGGGTTGACTTTGTAGACTACTCAGTAAAAACACTAGATGGTTGGATTCAAGGAAATGGTGTAAATGATTATGATGGGCTGTACAATTTATTTGTGAAAGAACACCTATTAAGTAATTGTTTCAATGATAAACTGCATCAGCATCTGGTGGACCTAGGACCAATTTCTCCCCAAGAATTGGGAAAGAAGGCAGACCATTGGGTCAAGACTAGGGTGTCCAAAACTTCCACAGGGGGTGACCAAAAGAAAGGGGTCACAAAACCTCCCCAGGGGAAAGGTGGTGAGACAGCCAAAAATAAAAATAGTAAAGAGTCTTCTACAGGCCCCCAAAAACCTGCACAGGAGGGTGGGCCCAGAGCCTCTTCACAAAACAATCCTGGGTACAAGGGTAAAAACTTTGATCCCAAAAAGGCCTGGTATCGAAACTGTAGTCAGTCTGGACACCAAACTGGAGACAAGGCCTGTCCCAAGAAAGATACCACTTCTAACTCCCATCCAGCTAAAACTGGAATGGCCAGTCTCCAAGTGGGATCAACAGTGTGCCCAGAGCAAATCAGGTGTCACACTGAAGCTACATTAGTCTCTGAGGGTGGGGTGGATTTAGCCACACTGGCTGCCTGGCCCCCTAACATGCAAAAATACAGGCAGCAGCTCTTAATTAATGGGACAAGTGTAGAGGGCCTGAGGGATACAGGTGCCAGTGTCACCATGGTGACAGACAAACTTATCCAGTCACCAACGCTGACAATCAGACTAAAGTACATCCCATGGCTATGGTAACTTTAGAGTGGGGAGGGGTCAATGGCCTGAAACAGGTGGTGGTCTCCTCAAATAGCCCAGTAGACTGTTTGCTTGGAAATGACCTGGAGTCCTCAGCATGGGCTGAGGTAGAACTGAAAACCCATGCAGCCATGCTGGGTATCCCTGAACTGGTGTGTGTCAAGACTAGGGCACAGTGCAAGGCACAGGGTGAAAAAGTAGAGCTGGAGTCTGGAAAAATGGCCCAGCCTACCAAGAGACAAGGAAAGTCAGCTGGGAAACCAGCTGCAACACAACACCAAAAAGAGAACCTCTCTTCTCAGGAAGAAGTTCTGCCCTCTGAGGGAACTGAGCCTATGGAGCTGGAACCTTATCAGGTTGAGCTCTTGGGCCCAGGGGGACCCTCTAGGGAAGAGTTGTGTAAGGGACAAGAAACCTGTCCCTCTCTTGAAGGCCTTAGGCAGCAAGCTGCTGAAGAGTCCAAAGGCAAGAAAAATGGAACACATAGGGTCTATTGGGAAGATGGACTCCTGTACACTGAGGCAAGAGATCCCAAACCTGGTGCCACTAGGAGAGTGGTAGTGCCTCAGGGTTTCAGAGAGTTTATTCTGACCTTAGCCCATGATATTCCCCTTGCTGGGCATTTGGGACAAACCAAGACGTGGGAGAGGTTAGTCAACCACTTCTACTGGCCCAATATGTCCCAGAAGGTTAAGGAGTTTTGCCTCTCCTGCCCCACCTGTCAAGCCAGTGGTAAGACAGGTGGGCATCCAAAGGCCCCCCTCATTCCACTTCCAGTGGTGGGGGTCCCCTCCCTTTGAAAGAGTGGGTGTGGACATAGTTGGTCCACTAGAACCTCCCACAGCCTCAGGAAATATGTACATCCTAGTAGTAGTGGATCATGCTACTAGGTATCCTGAAGCTATTCCCCTTAGGTCGACTACTGCCCCTGCAGTAGCCAAGGCCCTCATTGGTATCTTTACCAGAGTGGGTTTCCCTAAGGAGGTGGTTTCTGACAGAGGTACCAACTTCATGTCAGCTTACCTAAAACACATGTGGAATGAGTGTGGAGTGACTTATAAATTCACTACACCATATCATCCACAAACTAATGGCCTTGTTGAGAGATTCAACAAGACATTAAAGGGCATGATCATGGGGCTCCCAGAAAAACTCAAAAGGAGATGGGATGTCCTCCTGCCATGTCTGCTTTTCGCTTACAGAGAGGTGCCTCAGAAGGGAGTAGGGTTCTCACCCTTTGAACTTCTGTTTGGCCACCCTGTAAGGGGACCACTTGCTCTTGTTAAAGAAGGCTGGGAGAGACCTCTTCATGAGCCTAAACAAGACATAGTGGACTATGTACTTGGCCTTCGCTCAAGAATGGCAGAGTACATGGAAAAGGCAAGTAAAAACCTTGAGGCCAGCCAACAACTCCAGAAGTTGTGGTATGACCAAAAGGCTGCAATGGTTGAATTTCAACCAGGACAGAAAGTCTGGGTTCTGGAGCCTGTGGCTCCCAGGGCACTCCAGGACAAATGGAGTGGCCCTTACCCAGTACTAGAAAGGAAGAGTCAGGTCACCTACCTGGTAGACCTGGGCACAAGCAGGAGCCCCAAGAGGGTGATCCATGTGAACCGCCTTAAGCTCTTCCATGACAGGGCTGATGTAAATCTGTTGATGGTAACAGATGAGGACCAGGAAGCTGAGAGTGAACCTCTCCCTGATCTCCTCTCATCAGACCCTAAAGATGGCTCAGTAGATGGAGTGATCTACTCAGACACCCTCTCTAGCCAACAGCAGTCTGACTGCAGGAAGGTCCTGCAGCAGTTTGCTGAACTCTTTTCCCTAACCCCTGGTCAGACACACCTGTGTACCCATGATGTGGACACAGGAGACAGCATGCCTGTCAAAAACAAAATATTTAGACAGTCTGACCAAGTTAAGGAAAGCATCAAGGTGGAAGTCCACAAGATGCTGGAATTGGGAGTAATTGAGTACTCGGACAGCCCCTGGGCTAGCCCAGTGGTCTTAGTCCCCAAACCTCACACCAAAGAAGGAAAGAGAGAGATGAGGTTTTGTGTGGACTACAGAGGTCTCAACTCTGTCACCAAGACAGATGCTCATCCCATTCCTAGAGCTGATGAGCTAATAGACAAATTAGGGGCTGCCAAATTCTTAAGTACCTTTGACTTAACAGCAGGGTACTGGCAAATCAAAATGGCCCCTGGAGCAAAAGAAAAGACAGCATTCTCCACACCTGATGGGCATTATCACTTCACTGTTATGCCCTTTGGTTTAAAGAATGCCCCTGCCACCTTCCAAAGGTTGGTGAATCAAGTCCTTGCTGGGCTGGAATCCTTTAGTGCAGCTTATCTTGATGATATTGCTGTCTTCAGCTCCACCTGGCAGGATCACCTGGTCCACCTGAAGAAGGTTTTGAAGGCTCTGCAATCTGCAGGCCTCTCTATCAAGGCATCCAAATGCCAGATAGGACAGGGAACTGTGGTTTACTTGGGACACCTTGTAGGTGGAGGCCAAGTTCAGCCACTCCAGCCTAAGATCCAGACTATTCTGGACTGGGCAGCTCCAAAAACCCAGACTCAAGTCAGGGTATTCCTTGGCTTGACTGGGTACTACCGGAGGTTTGTGAAGGGATATGGATCCATTGTGACAGCCCTCACAGAACTCACCTCCAAGAAAATGCCCAAGAAAGTAAACTGGACTGTAGAATGCCAACAGGCCTTTGACACCCTGAAACAAGCTATGTGCACAGCACCAGTTCTAAAAGCTCCAGATTACTCCAAGTAGTTCATTGTGCAAACAGATGCCTCTGAACATGGGATAGGGGCAGTTTTGTCCCAAACAAATGATGATGGCCTTGACCAGCCTGTTGCTTTCATTAGCAGGAGGTTACTCCCCAGGGAGCAGCGTTGGAGTGCCATTGAGAGGGAGGCCTTTGCTGTGGTTTGGTCCCTGAAGAAGCTGAGACCATACCTCTTTGGTACTCACTTCCTAGTTCAGACTGACCACAGACCTCTCAGATGGCTGATGCAAATGAAAGGTGAAAATCCAAAACTGTTGAGGTGGTCCATCTCCCTACAGGGAATGGACTTTATAGTGGAACACAGACCTGGGACTGCCCATGCCAATGCAGATGGCCTTTCCAGGTTCTTCCACTTAGAAAATTAAGACTCTCTTGGGAAAGGTTAGTCTCATCCTCTTTCGTTTGGGGGGGGGGTTGTGTAAGGAAATGCCTCCTTGGCATGGTTACCCCCTGACTTTTTGCCTTTGCTGATGCTATGTTTTGAATTGAAAGTGTGCTGAGGCCTGCTAACCAGGCCCCAGCACCAGTGTTCTTTCCCTAACCTGTACTTTTGATTCCACAATTGGCACACCCTGGCACCCAGATAAGTCCCTTGTAACTGGTAGCTCTGGTACCAAGGGCCCTGATGCCAGGGAAGGTCTCTCAGGGCTGCAGCATGTATTATGCCACCCTAGAGACCCCTCACCCAGCACAGACACACTGCTTACCAGCTTGTGTGTGCTAGTGAGAACCAAATGAGTAAGTCGACATGGCACTCCCCTCAGGGTGCCATGCCAGCCTCTCACTGCCTATGCAGTATAGGTAAGACACCCCTCTAGCAGGCCTTACAGCCCTAAGGCAGGGTGCACTATACCATAGGTGAGGGTACCAGTGCATGAGCACTGTGCCCCTACAGTGTCTAAGCAAAACCTCAGACATTGTAAGTGCAGGGTAGCCATAAGAGTATATGGTCTGGGAGTCTGTTTTACACGAACTCCACAGCACCATAATGGCTACACTGAAAACTGAGAAGTTTGGTATCAAACTTCTCAGCACAATAAATGCACACTGATGCCAGTGTACATTTTATTGTAAAATGCACCACAGAGGGCACCTTAGAGGTGCCCCCTGAAACTTAACCGACTATCTGTGTAGGCTGACTGGTTCCAGCAGCCTGCCACACTAGAGACATGTTACTGGCCCCATGGGGAGAGTGCCTTTGTCACTCTGAGGCCAGTAACAAAGCCTGCACTGGGTGGAGATGCTAACACCTCCCCCAGGCAGGAGCTGTAACACCTGGCGGTGAGCCTCAAAGGCTCACCCCTTTGTCACAGCACCGCAGCACACTCCAGCTAGTGGAGTTGCCCGCCCCCTCCGGCCCCGGCCCCCACTTTTGGCGGCAAGGCCGGAGAAAATAATGAGAATAACAAGGAGGAGTCACTGGCCAGTCAGGACAGCCCCTAAGGTGTCTTGAGCTGAGGTGACTCTAACTTTTAGAAATCCTCCATCTTGCAGATGGAGGATTCCCCCAATAGGATTAGGGATGTGACCCCCTCCCCTTGGGAGGGGGCACAAAGAGGGTGTACCCACCCTCAGGGCTAGTAGCCATTGGCTACTAACCCCCCAGACCTAAACACGCCCTTAAATTTAGTATTTAAGGGCTCTCCCTGAACCTAGAAACTAGATTCCTGCAACAACAAGAAGAAGAAGGACTGCCTAGCTGAAAACCCCTGCAGAGGAAGACCAGAAGACAACAACTGCCTTGGCTCCAGAAACTCACCGGCCTGTCTCCTGCCTTCCAAAGAACTCTGCTCCAGCGACGCCTTCCAAAGGGACCAGCGACCTCTGCATCCTCTGAGGACTGCCCTGCTTCGACGACGACAAGAAACTCCCGAGGACAGCGGACCTGCTCCAAAAAGACTGCAACTTTATCCAAAGGAGCAGCTTTAAAGAATCCTGCAATCTCCCCGCAAGAAGCGTGAGACTTGCAACACTGCACCCGGCGACCCCGACTCGGCTGGTGGAGAACCAACACCTCAGGGAGGACCCCCGGACTACTCTACGACTGTGAGTACCAAAACCTGTCCCCCCTGAGCCCCCACAGCGCCGCCTGCAGAGGGAATCCCGAGGCTTCCCCTGACCGCGACTCTCTGAAACCTAAGTCCCGACGCCTGGAAAAGACCCTGCACCCGCAGCCCCCAGGACCTGAAGGACCGGACTTTCACTGCAGAAGTGACCCCCCAGGAGTCCCTCTCCCTTGCCCAAGTGGAGGTTTCCCCGAGGAAGCCCCCCCTTGCCTGCCTGCAGCGCTGAAGAGATCCCTTGATCTCTCATTGACTTCCATTGCGAACCCGACGCTTGTTCTAACACTGCACCCGGCCGCCCCCGCGCCGCTGAGGGTGAAATTTCTGTGTGGGCTTGTGTCCACCCCGGTGCCCTACAAAACCCCCCTGGTCTGCCCTCCGAAGACGCGGGTACTTACCTGCTGGCAGACTGGAACCGGGGCACCCCCTTCTCTCCATTGAAGCCTATGCGTTTTGGGCACCACTTTGAACTCTGCACCTGACCGGCCCTGAGCTGCTGGTGTGGTAACTTTGGGGTTGCTCTGAACCCCCAACGGTGGGCTACCTTGGACCAAGAACTGAACCCTGTAAGTGTCTTACTTACCTGGTAAAACTAACAAAAACTTACCTCCCCCAGGAACTGTGAAAATTGCACTGTGTCCACTTTTAAAATAGCTATTTGTGAATAACTTGAAAAGTTTACATGCAATTGAAATGATTCAAAGTTCCTAATGTACTTACCTGCAATACCTTTCAAACAAGATATTACATGTTAAATTTGAACCTGTGGTTCTTAAAATAAACTAAGAAAAGATATTTTTCTATACAAAACCTATTGGCTGGATTTGTCTCTGAGTGTGTGTACCTCATTTATTGTCTATGTGTATGTACAACAAATGCTTAACACTACTCCTTGGATAAGCCTACTGCTCGACCACACTACCACAAAATAGAGCATTAGTATTATCTCTTTTTACCACTATTTTACCTCTAAGGGGAACCCTTGGACTCTGTGCATGCTATTCCTTACTTTGAAATAGCACATACAGAGCCAACTTCCTACATTATGCCTTTCCCTTGTTACGGAATCTTCCTAATCCCAACCCCTGTACCTCTATTAGAGAAAAGGTGTTTTATTGTTGACGCAATGACTGCCTGTTTTTTTTAAATTTTGTCAAACAATAAATAACACAAACCTCCTAAATTGATTACTTTTGATAGAAAAGGTTACTGATAGATAGCTAACCTAAATGAAGTGAGATATTGCTGTTGCATCTTGTGCAAAACAAACACATAGGTGGCTATCTGGTATCTAAAATGAGTACATTATGGTTTTTTTTTTTTCACCAGGTGCAGAAACCACCACCAGCAGTACAACCTCAGTAGGGACATTGGTGGAGGTGCAGGCGACAGAGGGAGATGTTGTCCCAGTGGTGGCAAGGAAAAGTGGTAAGTCACCTTGCTTTCTTTTTGGCAATGTACTTAACTGGTTAAGTCAGGCTGAGATCCCACCCATCACTTCAAGAGTCCAGTCCCTGCTCTTGGCATCTCTTTGCCACCTAAAACTGCTGCAACGGTGTAATCTCTGGTGCTGCTACTGCAGTGAGTGCATGCTGTGATTGAATTCATGTGCATCTGCTGGAGCACAATAGAACTTAGAACCTGATTTAGATTTTAGCAGCAGGGATACTCCCTCACAACAGTGATGGATATCCCATCTGCTAAAATATAAATCCTATAGGATATAATGGGATATAGATTTTGGCAGATGGGATACCAGTCACTGTTGTGACAGAGCAACCCCTCTGCCAAACTCTAAATCAGGCCCTAAGTATCCAATGCACAAACCACAAACCCAAGACACAGTGTGTTCCACGTGCCCACTCAGTTCTCTACTAATGCTTCACTTCATCATTCTGTCTTTCTGTCCCAGCCTACTTTAAAAAGTAAATTCTATCTTGTCATGTGATGTATGGGCCACATTTCTCTGCCCAAGTGAAGTTACCTTTCTTCCATTACAGATTTTCAATTCCAATATTTTTCCTCCCATCAGTCAAAATAACTTTGAGGTTCTTCTTCACCTTGATTGATGGGAGAAGAACTATTTGAACTGTCAATCCGTACCACATGACCATTTTGTGACACCCAACCAATTATTCAACATCTAAACCTCTACCTAGCCTAAACCCTATAACTTACCTTCCTGTGGACTAATTTTCCCCATGCCAAATAAAGGCATTTCTTGAAAATAATCTTTGTTGAAGGCCTGGGTGTAATATGGGACTAAGGGCCTAATTTATATTTTGGTGGATAGGATACTCTGTGAAAGCACCTCAAGACATGGCTTTTTGAGCAGTAAACGGCAGCCCCTCCCCCCCACCCCTCAGTGTCTTGAGACCCTAACGGGTGAGTAGTGCGCTTAATACATTTTTTTGATTGATTGGCAAGTTAAAGATACTGTTTGCTGCACCATAGTTCATCATATTCTTCTATGCCCTGTCTAATGTAATACCATGGATGGGATATCCATTATCTGCCAAGTGTGTCCCATCTGCCAGACTATATGCCTAAGCCTATAGCCTAAGTTTGGATCTATGATAGTAGATGGAGGATGGAGTTGGAGAAGAGCAGGGCCATTGGAATTGTTAGTTCAGAAAACATACTACAGCTAGGCTGCCCCAAAAACATGCTGGAGAATAACCTTACCAGACCCACCAGCATATGCCTAAGCCTATAGCCTAAGTTTGGATCTATGATAGTAGATGGAGGATGGAGTTGGAGAAGAGCAGGGCCATTGGAATTGTTAGTTCAGAAAACATACTACAGCTAGGCTGCCCCAAAAACATGCTGGAGAATAACCTTACCAGACCCACCAGCATGGCTCTGTTGTATTGCATATTCAAGTATTCACTGTGCAGAATACATACTTATATTCCAAGCTCATTAATGGCAGGTAAGGGAATCCACATTTTTTAACACACAGAGTGTGTTTTCTGTTTCACTATCTAATTAAATCCTTTTGAAAAATCAAGTTTTATTTTCTTTCTTTTGATTATATGTTGGTGTTCTGGCTTAAAATTATTACTTGCAGTCAGTGCTTTGATTGATCACCTAGCTATAATGTGATGCATGGGTGAAACAAACTGGGCCTAGGTTCTGTGTGACTGACTAGTACCACTAATAATATCATCAGTTATCACATCCAAATAAAACTCCAAAGGCCCTTGTGGAAAAGCAATGGTCTGCTACTGTACTGTGCCATTATAGACAGTATAACTTTAAACAAGTGTTTGAGGTAAGCATCACAATGTGCGTTGTATTTTGTTCTTCCCTTACTTTCTTGATATACCTACTCCTGCTGATGGCAACAGGCAACAACCGGCTAAACAAAGGGGGGAGAAGGAGGGTTAAAAGAAAAGGAGAGGGTCTATCCTTCTTGAAGCTTCAGTAAACATATTTAGAGACCCAACCCAGAGGGGAAAAACTTCCACAGAAAAAAAGTTTTTTGTTAGAAAAACCCTCACCCACTTGGTGGCATCCTTCATCATTGTGTTTCTTCCCGTGCGGCTGCAGAATGAGATGTGCGCCGGCCGACGGAATACGTGGGAGCACTATTGGTATCAATGATGTAGATGCTAGAAAAGGATAGGAGTGGTGGGGTCTTGGTAAATTAAAAATACCCCCCTCTCGATGATATTACTAGTTTAATATGTCTCACAGGGGTGGTATGATTAAAAAGGGGTGTCAGGACGGTGGGTATATTATTTACCTGTCCTCCTTAGTGGTCTACATGTTTCAGAGTTTACCCCTGAACTCCTCTTCAAGACCAAAGTGATCTCCCTAGTATCACTCCTCCTGAAGTCCCTTGCCATGCATTATTCTTCAATAGGTTACTTACCTCTTCCTGTAGTTCAGTTATACCCCGCCACCAGATTAGAACTGTATGAAAACAGAAAACTGTTTAATTTAAATCTGTTGCACTTGATGAGGTTTTGCAACACCCAGCCACTAATCGATTATACAGTATAGTAGTAGTTGGTATAGTAACTGCCCTTGTCCTACCACCTATAACTATTTGTCCAGTAGGGACCTGCCAACATAGAAAAAAATGTAAATCTTTCCAAAGAACAATTTAACTACTAAGTTAACAAGTTTGTCTAGTTATTTCTTACCTGAAACGAATAGGCAATGGTACCTCTCTTCCCAAACCTTATTGCAGGGTTTCCCAAAAGAGCCTCTGATTAATGGTGGTGGTATTAGTATTCTCTTCTTGTGTTACCAGAGAAGACATCAAAAAGCGAAGTCCTACTCCTACCTATTCCAATGAGACATACTTCAACTGTTGGATCCATCAGAAAG
Organism: Pleurodeles waltl; assembly: GCF_031143425.1. Taxonomy (NCBI): domain Eukaryota; kingdom Metazoa; phylum Chordata; class Amphibia; order Caudata; family Salamandridae; genus Pleurodeles; species Pleurodeles waltl. The sequence goes on from NC_090437.1 coordinate 1,092,240,881, forward strand.
ATTTTTTGTTCATCACAGCCAACTAGACTGAAAGAAAACAGAGTTAGTGGATTTATTATCAAAGACTGACAACAGACCCCCCTGAAATAACTCTTGAACTAGTGTGTACTATCGTGGGACACTGGAACAGAGTCAGACATTGTTCTGACTCTTCTGCGCCATGATGAATATGTTATCTATTTTATGCCTGGCTAGGTAAGTGGGGCTGTTGTAGGCTATTGTATTTTTCAGGTAAAAAGATTCTGCAGTGAGCTGCTGTTGCTTTCACCACATCTGCCCCACTAAGTGTGTGATCCATTCATGGTGTAAATTAAGTCACAACTCAATAAATCACAGAGCCTTGGGGAAGAGGGTTAGGGGTTTGATGGATGGATGGATGGGAATAGGGAGTTGGGGAACGATGTGACAAAGCCATACACCACACACCATCAATATTCATCAGGTCAATGAGCAGCATATCAGGAAATCTGGAGTTGTGGATGGAAATGAAGGACACAGTTCAACTAAATCCATTGCAAACAGTCCTTCAGCCCCAGAGACCCAAGTTGATATATATCTAAATGTTCTGTCACCCACACAGTTCTACAAATTATGACTGTTAAATGGAAAAGGATATTGTATATAAATGGCAAATTGGGCGGTGCAACTGTGGAATTTAAAACAGTAACAATATTGTAGAGTCAAGGAGAATCCAGGACAGAGGGTGAGCTTCATGATGAGTGGACCAAGAGGCAGAGCAAAGGTATAGGCTGCTGCAATCATTCATGATGACTCATGTTTCTGTGAATAACAGAGCAATTTTACAACCAATCTCAGTCAAGTAGCTGAATGTACCTGGTTGATCAATCTCACAACTGTCATTACATTTAGCCGAGTGCATCCATCATGTGATGATAAAGGTGACTGACCTCTACATGTCTGTCTCCATTTACTGCCCCCTAACCACAACCATATAGTAGAGGAGTTTCACATTTGAGCCAGCACTCTAGTTACACCAAATCAACACACCTCTCTCCAGTCCACAGTGCTGAGTAGGCCTATTAATGTTATCATCATGTTGGTTTCCCTTTAATGTAGATAGCTTCCTTGTTCTGGCTGTTGAGGTAGTCCCATCCTGAGTCCTGACACCGATTCCGATTAACAAATCAGACTCTGGACCCAACCTGTATGCACTGCTATTGATAAACAGGAAGATCAAAATGATTTGAGCTTTTTGTGTAGATTTATATTTAACTAAAGTGACTAGTCTGGTCTCTGAGCAAAAAAGTACACCAAGGAGTGGAGCATGCAAGTAATTCTAGCTAAGTGTGAAAGGGCCAATAGCCTTCAGGCAAAATCACCCATCAGCCCAAAAACATTGCAAATCATCATTAAAATCAAGTTTATATATTAATTGAACAACCTCATTGTCTGCCACCACATAACTCATCATTCACACCCACTCAATATATATTACTCATGTGTACAATAGTTACCTGTTCCAATCCAAGCATGGTGGTACACTACTGTTGTATTGAATGTATCTCCTCTGTTCCCATGGAAGCAACACAATGGCAGTCTTGTAAATTATGATCTTTACTTGGGCAGGCCTGCTAGGAAATGAAAAAAGAAGGATAGGCATGGGACGAAGAAAGGCATTGTCTTCATGCCCTTTAAGGGAACGGGGAGGCTTCTTCACTACACACGAGTTCAACTCCACTCCACCTATACATGTGGCTAAATGGTGGGGCTGCATATATCAGACATAAAATATGTAATATTCCTCTAGTTATGTCAATTTTTTGGCAAAGCAGTTCAATGATAATCTGAAGGTTTTATGGTGGTCTACTCAGTCAGGGAAGTAGAGTTTGTCCTGAAACTCATGGGGCTGGCCTAGAAGTTGGTCAGCTAATGCACTTGAGTCTGACCACTCTCCCTCCTCCTGTGGTATTTGAGGCACAGTGTAAACATGTGGTATGAAGTGTTGGTTCATTTTAATCATGGTCAATTGCTTCACGTTTTGAGATGAGAGCCTGGCCCTTCTGACAGTTACAACTGTACCAGCTGCACCGAACACACACGTAGAAAACACATTAGCTACTGGACAAGCCAGATACTTTACTGCCAGCCTGCTGAGCTCTGGTCTATGGCTCATCTTCCCATACCAACAGACCAATAGGTTTTGGTCCATGTAGACCTCTTTTGGGTCCTCCAGGTAGTCTTGGACCATCCTCTTAATAGTAATTGGTTCTGCCACTTGCTCAACCTTTGTTACCTTTACCGCTGCATTCGACTTAAGCCCTGCTACTTGAAACCAAGCCACTGCAGAGCTTGGGTTGGATTATTCTGTTGCGGATGTTGTTGCTGGTGTTGAGAGAACAGCGGTGCCCTCGCTGGAGGTTGAAGGCATCATGGATGAACATCTGTCCAGGACTCTAGCTTCCATCCATTCTAGCTCTCTCACTTGTTCAACAATCCACGCCTCGTTTAGTGACACACTCCCTTTTTAAAAAGGAATGAAAGTGGTCAGTATTTTTGTACCGTGGATTATGTATTGTGGCACAGATGTACTCTTTGGAGGGCACATTCTCTCTTTGTAGCCTTGGATTAACAGCCAAACGAAGGATTACGCTATCAACCAATTTATGAGCTTCTCCATTGCCATTCTCTCTGGTGAACCTTTGCAAAACCTTTTTTAACTGGTCCGGCAGCAGAGGCAACAACAAAATAGCTTTGCTCACTGTATTGGCCTCCTTGCTGACATCCTGTGGAAAACCCCAAAAGTAAGTTGCATTTGTGTTGGGCATTTGACTAGGGTCCATTTGTCCATCTCCATAGTCATGCATTTCCAAGTTGCATCCCCTCCTCTTTGAAGGACACAATTTGTTATTGGTCTGTACTGCTCAAACAGATGTTGCAACTTGTAGTAGGTAGAGTTCCAACATGTTGGCACCTCCTGTATGAGGACTTTAACCTGTACGTTCTTAGCATGCTGAATGATCCTCAGCTGCTTCCAGGCTTTAAAAGAACAACTGACATGAGTGCTTATTCCTCTGCAGGGAGCCAGTATGTTGCTGATAGTGTCTTCTTTTCTGAGAAAAGCCCTGCGCAAACAGGTTAATGTAATGTGCCAAATACAGGACCCTGAAACATCCACCATCTGCTATGGCCTTGACTATATTGTTGCCATTGTCCATGGCAACAAATATAATTCTGAGACCCCTCGGTCACAGCCATTCAAACACCTTGCTTTTAAAGTCTTTCATGATGTTTGCAGCTGTATGGGGTTTCTCCATGGCAAACATCGCTACTGTTGTATGCTGCCGAACACCCTTAAAAGTTTCCCCACAAAAGAGAACTAGTGTACAGTGATACACGTAATCAGTTGCTTGACGACTGGTCCACATGTCTGTCATCAGGTGGATAGTGTGAACAGCATTCTGCTGCAAAGCTTGTCCAACCAATTACACCACATCGTGACGAGTGCTAGAACAGCAACTCAGGCAAAATAGGTCAGACTCTGAACCTTCCATTTCTGGCAGATGTCCACCACATATTCTACAAATCCCACTCCTTCCACAAAAGAAAAAGGGAGGAGATCCAGCACTAACATTGTAGCCAGCTTCCCGTTGTACATATATGCTATTGGGCTGTTGTATTCATCCTCCTGCCTAAACATGCCCGTAACAGCAGCTTGAATTACTTTCTTTTGGGGTGCCACTGATGCAGGGGACTTCTGGAGAGAACCAGGAGGTGGTAGACTCAATGTGCATCTTGGGGTAGTCATTGTATGTGGTAGTGTCTCCATCTGAGTCTTGTACCATTTTAAGGTTTCTGATGTGGGTGATGCTACAAGTGCACTGCTGGGGACAGGACAGGGCTGCTTTATGTACAGCAGACACCAGTTTCTTCCTCATCACCACCCACCATGATCTCAGCTGATCCCACTCGCTCATCACCAACACCACCTGTAGCAATTATTTAAGGTGTGCCTCCCACTGGATTGTGTAATGTTTTTTCATATGGATTGTTTGGCCCCCAGCACCATAGTGTGAACCAGGCTTACCTCAATGAGTTGCAAAAGGAGCATACTGCAGTGTTGATCTCCTGCTTGCTAATCATAAAGATTGGGGGGGTGGGGAAGGTTGCATGCCACTGGTGCCACTGCCAATGCCCAAAGAACTGGAGGTGGGTGGGTGTGTCGAAGATTGCCCCTCTGCAGCTCGTACTTTCCCTGTGGTAGTGGTAGATGCAGGTCTCAGTGGGGGCCTTACAAATAAGGAAACTGGCGGTGGTGGAACCAGTGCCACATCCCTCTGAGCAGGTTGAAAAGGAGGGATAATGGTGTCCTCTGAGTCATCTTCCATGACAATGACTGATTTGTCGTCCTCATACCCTTCAATAACTCTAAGGCTTTCAGGAACTTTCCTTTTCCCTGTCTCCTGTGGCGTGTCTTGAACTCAGCCGATGTCCAATCCATGTCCAGATCATCAGAAGTGGGGGGGCTTGGAGAAGATGGCAGAGTACCCTTTCTTTTTCTTGCGGAGATCAGAAAGCCAATGGTTGAAGAAGAGGTACAGCTTGCCCAGCAGGACTCTCAACCTCCAGTTCAGCTCCTACTTCAGGAAGAGCTATTGCTGGCTGCGGCTCCTGTTGTCCACTTTGCTATGTTTCCTGTGACGATTTGGTACTAGCTTGCGGCCGAGACAACTCCGGTTCAGACTCACTGCTTATTGCCATGATTGAAGTGGCTGCCTCGCTGCAAGACATTGGCTTGGGCTTAGGTTGGGATGGTGTCATTGTTAGTGCGGGAGTGGTGCTTCTAGCTTGCTGCCCAGAGGACATTGCGGCAGGCACACAATGGGGGAGGGGGAACAATGGCAGCAAGCCAGTTGCGGCAATCTACTTCTTCTTTTCCTCCTCACTGGCCAGATTCTTGGGAGCAACTTTCTTTGGGCCATTGTCAAGATCTTTCAGTTGGCATTTAGCTGCAGAAGCAGTGGAATCATGTGTTGTGGTCAAAAAGTCATGTCACTTTGTGCCGGCCTCCTGTCTGGTGTACTGTGGGTGACATCTCTTGTGCACCTAACAGCAAACAAACAAGAAAAACATAATGAAACATGGCATTTTTGCAGTTTGAATTAATATTGACAACATAATTTAGTGAGGTCATCCTAAATAAATAATTAACAACAATAGTGTATCAATTCCAATTCACACCATAAATTAATACTTCAATCATGATCACAAGATAAAGATGTAACTGTTTGCTTTATGTGCATCTGAGGGGAGACACCTATGGCAGGGAAAAATTGAATAATCCTTAAAAAATGAACGCTAGTGTGCACCTAAGGCAGGCAGAGGGTGCAGGGGAAAATGACATAAACCTCAAAAAAATGAATGCTGGTGTGTGCCTATGGCAGGCAGAGGGTGCAGGGGAAGTGGAATTATCTTTACAAAATAAATGTTGGTGTGCACCTATGGTAGGTTGAGGGTGCAGGGAAAAATAAAATAATCTTTAAAAATTGAATGCTGGTGTGCGCCTATGGGCAGGAAGGGGGTGAGGGGAAAATAGTATAATCCTTAACAAATGAATGCTTCTTGTGTGCGCCTATGGCAGGTAGAGAGTGCTTGGAAAATGGAGCAATCCTTAAACAAAGTTAATGCTGGTGTGTGCCTATGGCAGGCAGGAGGTGCAGGGGAAAATGGAATAATCCATAAAAAATTAATGCTGATGTACGTCTATGGCCTGAGAAAAGAAGACTTATGGCAAGCAGGGGGTGGAGGGAGAATGTAAAAAAAAAAAAAAAATACTGGTGTATCACTAGAAACAATGAGGAAATGTATTGGGAGGCAAGGGAGTGCAGGGTCAACTGGAAAAAATGCATATAATATTTGTTAGACTTTTCATCCTTGGCGTGGTCTCCCTTAACTTTTTGCCTCTGTTCCCTAGGTTGTTGATGTGTGCTGGACTCTGATTTTACTGTTTTTGTTACTCTGGGCACTTTACCACTGCTAACCAGTGCTAAAGTGCAAGTGCTCCTGTTTAAAATGTGTATGTAATTGGTTCTCCATGATTGGCATATTTGTTTTACTATTAAGTCCCTAGTAAAGTGCACTAGAGGTGCCCAGGGCCTGTAAATCAAATGTTACTAGTGGGCTTGCAGCAATGATTGTGCCACCCACACAAGTACCCCTGTAATCATGTCTCAGACCTGTCACTGCAGTGTCTGTGTGTGTATTGTTACACTGTAAATTCGACCTGGCAAGTGTACCCACTTGTTAACATCTCATCGAAGCATTTTTGTTTCTAAAGCACTATCTTTGAGTTTAATCTTTAAAAATTCATAACTTGACTTGTGTATGTTGGATTTTTGTCGTTTTGGTCTTGTTTTGTTTAGATAAATATTTCCTATTGTTCTAAACTGGTGTTGTGTCATTTTGTAGTGTTTCCATGAAGTTACTGTGTGTGTTGGTACAAATACTTTACACCTAGTGCTCTGAAGTTAAGCCTACTGCTCTGCCAAGTTACCAAGGGGGTAAGCAGGGGTTAGCTGAGGGTGATTCTCTTTTACCCTGACTAGTGAGGGTCCTTGCTTGAACAGGGGGTAACCTGACTGTCAACCAAAGACCCCATTTCTAACATTATAAACACTGTTCATACATATACTACAATATTGCTCAAGCATTAAAATGATATCAGAAAGAAAAAAAAGGTAAAAACAAATGAACAAAAAAATGAACAAAATGGCATAGAACTATTTTATAAATGTCCCTAGAAAATGGCTTTGAAAACTGGAAAAAAGGGATCCATACACTAGGGGGCTGGCTGAAAATGACAGCCATCCACATGGTCAAACAACAGCAAGCAAGGAGGCATGGAGAGCAAAGAAGGCATGGAGAGCAAAGAAGACATGCAGGCCTGAGGCAAAAGCACACTGGCTGGCTAGACAAAATGCCCACCAGCCACATGGTCAAACAACAACAGCAAGGAAGGAGGCATAGTGAACAAAGAAAACAAGCCTATGGCAAAAGCATACAGACTGTTTATACAAAATGGTGGCTGGCGACATAGTCAAACAACAGCAAGTAAGGAGACATGGAAAACAAAGAACACAGGCAAGCCTATGGCAAAACCACACTAACTAGTGCCTGCACAAACTGGCCACTGCCAACATGGTCAAAGAACAATAGCATGCAAGGAGGCGTAGAGAACAAAGAACACATGTAGGTGTATGGCAAAAGCCCACTCCAGAAAAATGGCCACCAGTCACATTAGCAACAAACTACACATGCTGGCCTATGGCAACTGCACACTAACTGTCTACTCCACATAGCTGCCAGCCACATGTTCAAACAACAAGAACCATGGAGGCATGAACAACAAAGTACACATGCAGGCCTATGGCAAATGCACACTGACTGGCTACACGAAATGGCCACAGGCCACATGGTCAAACAACAACAAGCAAGGAGGCATGGACAACAAAGAACACATACAGGCATATGGACACTGACTACACAAAATGGACACTGCCCACGTGGCATGGAGAATAAAGACAAAATGGTGGTCTATGACAGACACACAGACACACACTAGCCAGAAAAAGGAGGCATGGTAAACATGGAAGAAACCACTAGCATTAATTCAGCAATGCGAAAAACAAATGTTTTCAGCTAGCAAAATGCGTACAAAAACAAACATCCTCCCAAAGCATGATATTATTACCCCACCAAAATATACTTTTTGCTGAAAAAAAAAAAAAAAAAAAAAAAAAAAACTCTTTTCGTTTAATCAAATGCCATGCCTGGATGGTCCACGAACAGACTTGGCCAAATGGTAAAATAAATGAATAGCACAAGTTTAGCAAACATAAGAAAATGTATTTAATTGTGCAACCTTTTTCCCTTATGAAAGATACAAAAAATGCAAAAAATACAAAGCCCTCAATGCAACTTAAGGCCACCCACCACAACCACAATCAAATTTAAAAATTGAATAAACGTACATATAAAAATACTGGTGCATACCCTCTATCAAACAACACCCTTATGCAAAAGTGTTTGAATTTTACTTTTTGTGATGTCCCAAAAACAAAGTCCTTACAATCCAATAGGACATATGTAGCAGGACTTTCAGGCAAAAAGAGTGATCCTTTCACCTTAAAATCCAAATGAAAAGTAACCAGGAGATGAACAATATTACAAAACACATGGGAACACAAGGCCAAGCAGGGGCCAAGGGTGATTATATATTTTTAAGGGAACAGATGCCCCTAACTGACAATGAAATAGAAACTACACTAGGAACAACAAAATAATGCCCTGGGGATCCTGAATTCACAGTTAAAAAGCACCTTTATTATACAGTATCAAATTCAGAATAAATGTTAAGGGCAATCCGCTGTAGAGTAAACCGAACTTGTATCAAAAACAAGCGCAAGCAGAAAATTGTGTGATGCAATAAACCGTTCCAAGTCACAGCTTAACTAACACTGCTACACCTTTTGTCAAATTACCATCAAAATCCGATGTTAGTGTGCTAATAGTACATAAAAGGATCATCATCGGGACAACCGATTGCTTGCCTATGATGAAGGCTAGGAGATAACAAAAGAAGGGGGGAAGGGGAAAAAAAAGAGAGAAAATAAGATGGGACGAGGGAGGGACAGAAGAATAAATTATAATCAATGAAGAGACGAATAAGAAAATAAGAAGTGATAAGTGTCTCAAATTTGTGAAACACGCAGGGGGACCTCCATGTGGGGACTCCGTGTCAAGGTCAAGCCATGCTCAATCCTAAATTATAGTGCATTACAGTGCATGGACACATACATATTTTCTATTTCATTGTCAGTTAGGGACCTCTGTTCCCCTAAAAACACAGGAGCTGGACAAGGTACTGGGAGGAGCCTTCTGGACAGGAAGAGGAAGTTGGAATGTCTGGGGCACTTCTTTCATGTTGAAAAAAAAGTTAAATAAGAAAAATGCTTTTTTTGCACAAAAGAAACAACCTGAAGTGTTGGTTCAAGTAGAATAACAACTTGAAAAGGTGTTTTTGAGTTGATTTAGTTTCTTCTCGAGTGATCTACTCGAAAAGCATCTGCTCGACTGCATGTGATCACTGGCATCAAATAATGATGCTGGAAGGCTCTGTGGTGGCCAAAAATCATGCTAGAGAGTGTCAAATCTCATTGGAGCTAGTGAGTGCACCTTTATTGAGCCTTCCATGTGTGAATGGGAATATAATACCGCCATGCACTGGATGACAAATTTGAAAGAACTCTGCATTGCACGTGTAACGCGGAGTTACCAAAATTCTGACAACTTTGCAAGCAGAATTATATTTCCGCCAAGGTCTAGTAATAATTCTGCCACCCCTGCTCTTCTCGCCTCTCACGTTATGTGGAAGAAAAGTGTCCTCAGACTCTTATGTAGGCCAGATACAGTTCAATGCGGACCAGGACATGGCAACAGCTCCTGCTCCTTGGACCTGTCTTCCATGATTCCCAGCAAGATTAGAATCCGTCATGTAGTAACCGCACACCTCAACAGAAGCATGTAGTTGGTGGTGTTGATGGGGAGTGTGGGAGACAGCTGGGCAAATTGGTTCCAGCTGAGCTGCAGCTCTCCAATTTGTAGTTTTAAAGAGGTGGGTTGTCAGCTCTTTTAAATTGAAGACGGGTAGGGAGATTCTTCATGAATACAAGGATATCATTCCAGATCCAGTGGGAGTAGAAGGGAAAGGACTGTTCCGTTATTTTTTTCTTTCTTGCTCTTTTTGTCTCCAGCCCTGTGGTATCCTGGCCACAGGTCTGATGAGCGCCACTGAAGATGGCAAGCCTATCAGACAGAAATACCCAGTGCTGGTCATGTTTGCTTTCTAGATGATGCAGCTGACATCATTAGGGGTGTAGCCATGTAGAGGAGTGAGTAGAGTTCCATTAGGTTGGGGCTGATGTGGTCAGATTTCTCCAGTAATTTTTTGAGGTGAGTTGTGACATGTATGATTTCCTTAAGAGGGTGTGGGTTTAGTGTGGAGTATGAGTGCCTGAATAGAGCTAGTATCAAGATGCAAGACTGTGAAGGCTTGAATGGAAGCTCTAGAGATGCCTTCTAGGAGGAACAGTTTCCTTTTCTTTACCAGCCCTTACTGGTTTTCTTGGTGATGTGTTTTAAGAGGAGGAGATTGAGCTGAATTACAGTTTTTTTGCATTGGTCAAGAGTTGGGCTTAAAATACATCCAAGTTCATTTTGCTGAGTCAGATTTGGGCTACTTCTATTTGTCAGTGATTTCAGTTTAGGTAGGGTTATGTTTCAGGTAGGTCTTGGACATGAGGACTGAACGAAGTTCAGGCAGTGTATGTATATGATATGTGTAGATCAAACCTAGCCAAATGGCAGCAGAGCACTGTACATGGTGAAAGCTGAAAATACAGTTAGTGATTGATTGGAGGTGGACTGTTACTTTGGTGTGATGCAGTGATCTTCCAAAAGTTGTATCTTCAGTTCTTTCCCAAACTGGAGCAAGTTAGGGCAGTCCTGATGGATACAGTGACATCATTCCAAATTGTAGGACATAAATGTAGAAGGCCTTGCTTGAAGCATTGGATACATAGAGTAAAGGTGGCTTTCTCCTTTGTATCATGGCTTTCTCCTCTGTATTGTGGTGGATGCTGTTGACAGTGAGATTCGAGTTACAGCTTCCATCTGTAAGTTGAATATGATGCAGGACAAGTGTAGGAAAGTACCCTCTTTCTTGGCATGGTTACACCCATTTCTTGCCTGTTGTCAGTATGTGTTACTGTGTCTTCTGGGTTCCTGCTAACCAGGACCCCAGTAGTTTTGCTGTCTCCTCTAAATTGTACCTTTTTCTTCCCACAATTGGCATACTGATCCCCCCATGTAAGTCCCTAGTATATGGTATCTAGATACCCAGGGCATTGGGGTCCCAAGGGATCCCTATGGACCCACATATAGGGAGCCCATGCAAAGGGTTCTGCATGCCTGCCATTGCAGTCTGAGTGAAACGGGTGCATGCACCCGTTTTCACTACAGGTCACTACACCAGGTCACTAAAAGTTACTCCTATGGTAGGCCCTCTCAGCCCAGAGGACAGGGTGTCAGTACCTGTGTGTGAGGGCACCCCTGCACTAGCAGAATTACTCCCACAAACTCCAGATCCATTTTCCTGGACTTTGTGAGTGTGGGGACGCCATTTTACTCATGTACTGGACATAGTCGCTACCTATCTCCAGCTACATAATAGTATCTCCAGACCTGGGCATGTTTGGTATCAAACATGTCAGAATCATACCCTAGTACTGTTGCAAGTATTGGAAGTATGATTCAACGCACTCTGGGGGCTTCTTAGAGGACCCTCAGCATTACTACCAGCAGTCTTCCAGGGTTTTTCTCAGCAGCCCAGCTGCTGCCACCCCTCAGACAGGTTTGTGCCCTCCAGCTGCTTGATCTGATCATGCCCAGAAAGGCAGAACAAAGGATTCCCTCCATGCATAAACCAGTTCACGCCTATTGAGGGACCCCCAGTCCCTGCCGGTTGAGGGACCCCCAGTCCCTGCTCTGCCGCAAAACTGGAGAATCGAAAGGGGAGTGACCACTCTACTGTCCATCACCACCCCAGAGGTGGTGCCCAGAGCCCCTACAGAGGGTCCCTGGGTTCTGCCATCTTGTTTCCAAGGTTGGCAGGGACCTCTGGAAGCATCTGAGTAGCCAGGCCAGGCAGGTAACGTCAGAGCCACTTCCTGATAGGTGCTTACCTGGTTAGGTGACTAATTCCCCTTTCAGGGCTATTTAGTGTCTCTCTCTTGGGTGGGTCCTCAGATTTGGCTTGCAAGATTCCAGCAGGACTCTTCTGCAACCTCCACTTCGACTTCTGGCCACTGGAACCACGACTGGACCCTCCAGGAACCGAGAGACGGTGCTACAATGAAGAAGACTTTTCTGCAACTTTGTTTCCAAGTCTCTCTTGGAGTGAAGAAGTCACGTCCCTGCAACTGCAGGCACCTACAACAAGCGACGACCGGCTGTGTGAATCCGCTCTCCTGCTGAGCTGCGTGGATCCTGCATCACGGGTAGTGGTCCGGAGTAGTCCTCTTGGTCCTCTCTGCCAGCTGTCCATCTTTGGTGAAGTGAAGTCCTTGCCTTCCCACCCACGACAGCACCCCCGTGCACCACGTCTCTTGCAGCTGCCAAGGGGGTGGGAGTGGACACCCCCCCCGATGTATGTATTTGGAGATAATAAGTTGAGTGCATGTGCTTTCGGTCAGTTATGGCAAGATGTCTGTCAGATTTCACTAGGTATTTCTACACAGAGAGACAAAAACATGCATGCACTTTCTCACTCTCTCTGTTTGGAAAGACTTAAAAAACAATGGTTATTTCACGAAATAATGCAGTTTTTCTCACTTGGTACCCTCATCAATCTGCTTTCCTCTCCCTTTTCACTGCCTTTTAAGACCCTCTTGTGCTCCTTGCTTGTGCTATAATGCATTTTAATATCATGCGCCAGTGTGATTGTCGGGAAATCTGAAGTTAACATCCCCCTAATCATACTGTACAAGAAACGCCCCTGTTATCTGTTTCCATGGACTTAATTCCTTGATTTTGCTTGCGGAAAAGTGTCACTCAAAATGTCACAATGGGTGAATGCCACTCATAACTACTGTACTCTTAAATCTTGAAAATGTCACACATAAGCACTCTGAAAACTTGGCAGCTATGAAAATTATGACTTTTCATTCTCTCTTCTCCAGCCCATCCTCGGGGGTTGAGTTGTGTGATTTAGGTGGCACGCTCACTGTGTCAAACAAGTACACTAGCCTGCAGGTGCTGCTTCATGAAGGGCGCCAGTATTGTTTCCACCGCACTCCCCACCCTCTGTTACTTTTTGTTTTTTTTCCCCAATGACAAAAGCTTGGATATGAAATGTGAAAATGCATGACAGCCAGGGACATATCTTTGGGGGAGTGTTTGGGGTGCTACACCCCCCTAATAAATCTATTTTGTAATAAATAGTTGAGTACAGGTGATTTCAGTCAGGTATGGTGCAGTATCTGTCAGATTGCACAAGGAAGTTTTACACACAAAGACAAAAACACACACACACTATCCCTCTCTGTTTGGAAAGACTTCAAAGATGTTGGTTATTTCACAAAATAATGTGCTTTCTCTCACTTAGTGCCCCTGCTATTCTGCATTCCTCTCACTTTCTGCTGCCCCTTAAGCCCCTGTTGTGTGCCCTGCTTGTGGTATACTGTATTTTAACATTATATGCCAGGTGATTGTTGGGAAATCTGAAGCTCACTCCCACCCAGTCTTACTGACCAAGCTATGCCCCTGCATAGGAATGGAGAGTAGATAATGTCATTATATTTGTACCACAGTCAGCATGGATGAATGGCTTTACTTGTATGCAGAGTGCTGGGGTAAAGATCTGAAGGAATTTGTCTTCACTTGTTTCCAACATGCAAGATTCACGAGAAGGGTGATAAGAGGTTCATCAGCTTGTGATGGTCCCCTAACAGGAGGAGTGTTTCAGTGCTTGAGATTTTTTGAATTTCAGAGATCCCGACAGGAAGGAGTCCTTATTTCTTCGACACTGTTGGCCCCCGGAGACTATTAAGAAGTAGGCCAGATAGGGTGCGTTTCTCTAGTGCACCGCTTGCTAGGTTGGAAAGCAGACTAAACATGGTCCCGCCATCGTACTAAAGCCAATGTAGGTCTTTCAGAACTGGGGAAAAAGTGGCTGAATTTTCCTTCATCCGAGACAAGCCTAGCTATAAAACTGCACACCGCTTTCGGGGGTAAATGATGAATGTGGGATGCCCGCCAAATTCGCGTTGCCAAAGCTGCTGGTTTCTACTGTGGGACAGAGATTTCTGTATCTTCAAGCAGTGACGCTCACCAAAGTGGTTACCTTTGTCACATGTGGAAGGATAAAGAGAGTATTGTCAAGAGTGAAGAGTTTGCTTCGGAGACAGGCTGTGGGATGAAGGTCCGGATCAAATATGTTTGGACTTTTAGGAGTGACAAGCAGGAATGCAGTTTTCTGCGAGTTCAGCCTTATTATATTTTCTGCCATCCAGTCCTGAATTGATGTCAGTCAGGTACGAAGAGTGAGATTATCCTTTACAGAAAATGAGAATCATCTGCATACTGATAGACTGTGACACATGATCGTCTCAGTGATAGACTGCTTGGTGTAAGGCTGAACAGTGTAGGGATGAATAGTGAACCCTGTGCGGGCCGTATATGACTGGAGTGGTTTGTATTGTGCGTGTGCCCAATTTCACTAGTTACCTTCTCTGAAAGGAATGAGATTAATCATTTAAGAACTCCGTCTCTGAAGGCCTTACAGTTTTTAAAAACAGCTGGCGACTTCTTGCGATTCATGGTATATAAGGCTGCTGTGAGATCGGTAGGGATGGCTTCGTCTAGGATGCGGTGAACCTCTTCAATCAAGCACTTTCAATATTGCTGTTTCGTAGTGGAGCCTGTTCTGAACCCCGATTGATCTGTTGATGTAAAACCTGCGCTGAGTAGAAACACAATGTTCTGTTGATTTTCTAATCCCTTGTAAACTGGAATCAGATCTATCAATAAATAGGACGCATGGAGATCAGTTGGACTTTTTTTCCCTTCAAAATATGAGTGTTATTTGACCAATGTTACTTTACCGAGTTTCAGTAGAAAAAAAACTACCTGCATTGCAGGTGTGCAAGTTTACATTCATTGCATGTTATTTGCTGTCCTTGTTATGCACAAGTTGGAATAGCATTAGCGCCGTTCTAAGCCATTGTGCAATGACATTTGTAGGAGACTAGTGTCAGAGATCTTAGATAATTGGTTACTTTTGGCACCAACTCTGCTCGCGACCGAAGGACTGCGGACATTTGACTCCACTCCCAAATCTGATACATAAACTTTCAAATTATTCACACTGTACCTTTTATGATGGTATGCATAAACATCGATAACGCCTACAACACCCCTTGGTATTTCCTAACGTCAGCTGCATGCTACCTAGGGCTCTGAATAAAGAGATTTTAAAGCTCATTTCATGGCCGTGATTCTGGTGTCTCCGATGCAGCTTCTGCACAATCACAGGCGATGTTAGACTTTAAGTAACACAGGTTTTTATTTTGGGAATATTATAGTTTTAAAGGAAGGCTTCGAATTCCTGCATCCAGGATATAATTCTGAAGCGAGACACATTCCCCATGTTTAACTCTTTCACTACCTAGTAAACTAGTCGATTGATGACAAGTCTCATTTGTTAATCTTCCTTCAGAAATTTGGTTTCTGAAATAATATATGGGCAACATAAGTATAGTGCTTAGAGTGACCAAGCATATAGTGCTTGGTCACTCTCAAAATATCCAATCCGCACTCAGTTCAGCACATATCTTAATAACGCTTCATTTTGATAGATAACTCCAGAAATCCCGGTTAAACCGTTCATTTTTAGAAATCTGGGAAAGGCAGGCTGGCACTAGTCACAATGGTTCACTGCTTGCTCTTGCCAATAGCCTCACTGCTGTGGCTAGTCTTATAGTAAGGAGCAGCTCTGCCCTCTTGGACTCAGGCCTCAATCCTTCTAAGGACACATGACTGCCATTGTATCCTAGGCATGCTCCAGCCCCTTATTCTTTAGGCAGATATAACTCAACCCACATTTCAAAGTGCTGACTCCGAAAATGCCCTAGAGCTGGTCTTCAAATATCTTGCTAGCCAGGATATCATCTGTTTAGCGTAGTTTATTCCTCTGCATCTGAAAGTACTCAGTATAAGATCACATTGAATTCTGCTGGGCTGCTTAGATACCCAAAAGGAGTCCTTTAAATATCTGCTGTCTCCCTTGAAAACAAAATGTTAACTGTTGCTAGCGTGGGAGTTGCTTTTTCCTTTCTCATTGTAAATGTATTTTGAATTGAGTTCATACTAACTATAACTGTGTTTACACTATCATCCATCTTGCATCAGTGTCACAATACATCACTTGACAATTGCTGCTGTTGTGTCCCATTCTAAATAAAAGAAGTATGGTATTCACATTAATAAACAGAGTATTTGCAGAGGCGTTTCCAACACTGTTACTGACCAAGGACGTCCCAACAGTCCCAGACTATTGATGTACATTATGGGGGTGATTCTAACCCTGGCGGTCGGTGTTAAAGCGGCGGCCAACCCGCCAACAGGCTGGCGGTAAAAAATATGGGATTCTGACCCTGGCGGGAACCGCCAACACAGACAGCCACTTTAACACTCCGACCGCCACGGCGGTACAAACAAACAGCGCGGCGGTCACCGCCAACAGCCAGGCGGCAGCCAATGTACCGCCCACACTATTACAACTCACCAATCCGCCACCTTTTCCGGGGCGGGAGCACCGCCGATAAAAACACGGCGGAAACAGACTACGGACGGGAAAACGCTCACCACTACGCACTCCAGGAGGAAGGAGGACAGCATGGAACCCGAATTAAACATCCTACCTGCTCTCGTCTACCTTCTCATCTACCACGAGTACGAAGTCCGGCGCAGACGACAACGGTGAGTACTGCACCTACGACACACGGGAGGGGGAGGACGAAAGGTTACGGACACACACATATGCGACCCCCCCCCCCAACTATGTACACACCAATGCAGAGCAACAAGTCACAGTGACACCACCCAAACACCCCTGAAAAATGCTAGGACATAATCAAATTTGGAATAAATATTTATGTACCAAAAAGC
Source organism: Pleurodeles waltl (assembly GCF_031143425.1). Taxonomy (NCBI): domain Eukaryota; kingdom Metazoa; phylum Chordata; class Amphibia; order Caudata; family Salamandridae; genus Pleurodeles; species Pleurodeles waltl. Next base: position 1,092,257,624 of record NC_090437.1, read on the forward strand.
TCCTGAAAATTATCGTACAACCATGAAAGATATTCACAACAAAACTAATGACATACACATCAGTGTATAACTGAAGTAACAAGTCCTGCACATCCTACGAATTCATCATGTCCGTGGGCCAAAGTTTTGAGAAATAAGGGCAAAGCCCACACAGGAGACCTGAGTCCTTTATAGAGAACACTGCAGGGGCATCAGATGTAAAAACTACAGGCACCTCAGGGGGAAGGGAAGGGGGGGGCACCACAGCCACATGAGTCCACGACGCCAGATCCACGAGGAGCCACCATGCCCACTGTACCATCCTGGGGAGTGCAAAGCCACAGTCTCTCAATGTCTCTACAGTGGGTGGGCTGCCCACTGTACCATCCTAGGGAGTGCAAAGCCACAGTCTCTCAATGTCTCTACAGTGGGTGGGCTGCCCACTGGACCATCCTGGGGAGTGCAAAGCCACAGTCTCTCAATGTCTCTACAGTGGGTGGGCTGCCCACTGGACCATCCTGGGGAGTGCAAAGCCACAGTCCATCAGGTGGATGACAGTCTCCACTGGTCAAGGAGGAGGCATGGTGGGCACAGTGAACCATAAACAGTGATTGAGACAGCGGTGCCCAGCGGAGCGGTGCTTGAGAAGAAGGGCCCAGCGGAGCGGTGCTTGAGAAGAAGGGCCCAGCGGAGCGGTGCTTGAGACGGCGGTGCCCAGCGGAGCGGTGCTTGAGATGAAGGGCCCAGCGGAGCGGTGCTTGAGACGGCGGTGCCCAGCGGAGCGGTGCTTGAGAAGAAGGGCCCAGCGGAGAGGTGCTTGAGAAGAAGGGCCCAGCGGAGAGGTGGAGAGACAGCGGTGCCCAGCGGAGCGGTGCTTGAGATGAAGGGCCCAGAGGAGCGGTGCTTGAGACGGCGGTGCCCAGCGGAGAGGTGGAGAGACAGCGGTGCCCAGCGGAGCGGTGCTTGAGATGAAGGGCCCAGCGGAGCAGTGCTTGAGACGGCGGTGCCCAGCGGAGCGGTGCTTGAGAAGAAGGGCCCAGCGGAGCGGTGCTTGAGACGGCGGTGCCCAGCGGAGCGGTGCTTGAGAAGAAGGGCCCAGCGGAGAGGTGGAGAGACAGCGGTGCCCAGCGGAGCGGTGCTTGAAACGGCGGTGCCCAGCGGAGCGGTGCATGACAGGAAGGGCCCAGCGGAGCGGTGCTTGAGATGAAGGGCCCAGCGGAGCGGTGCTTGACAGGAAGGGCCCAGCGGAGCGGTGCTTGAGACGGCGGTGCCCAGCGGAGCGGTGCATGACAGGAAGGGCCCAGCGGAGCGGTGCTTGAGATGAAGGGCCCAGCGGAGCGGTGCTTGACAGGAAGGGCCCAGCGGAGCGGTGCTTGAGACGGCGGTGCCCAGCGGAGCGGTGCGTGAGAAGAAGGGCCCAGCGGAGAGGTGGAGAGACAGCGGTGCCCAGCGGAGCGGTGCTTGAGACGGCGGTGCCCAGCGGAGCGGTGCTTGAGAAGAAGGGCCCAGCGGAGAGGTGGAGAGACAGCGGTGCCCAGCGGAGCGGTGCTTGAGACGGCGGTGCCCAGCGGAGCGGTGCATGACAGGAAGGGCCCAGCGGAGCGGTGCTTGAGATGAAGGGCCCAGCGGAGCGGTGCTTGAGATGAAGGGCCCAGCGGAGCGGTGCTTGAGACGGCGGTGCCCAGCGGAGCGGTGCTTGAGAAGAAGGGCCCAGCGGAGAGGTGGAGAGACAGCGGTGCCCAGCGGAGCGGTGCTTGAGACGGCGGTGCCCAGCGGAGCGGTGCATGACAGGAAGGGCCCAGCGGAGCGGTGCTTGAGATGAAGGGCCCAGCGGAGCGGTGCTTGAGATGAAGGGCCCAGCGGAGCGGTGCTTGAGACGGCGGTGCCCAGCGGAGCGGTGCTTGAGAAGAAGGGCCCAGCGGAGAGGTGGAGAGACAGCGGTGCCCAGCGGAGCGGTGCTTGAGATGAAGGGCCCAGCGGAGCGGTGCTTGAGACGGCGGGGCCCTGTTCAGCGGTGCTCTTCTGCACCGCGGGCCCTGTTCAGCGGTGCCTATCTCCACGGCGGGGCCCTGTTCAGCAGTGCTCTTCTGCACCGCGGGCCCAGTTCAGCGGTGCCTATCTCCACGGCGGGGCCCTGTTCAGCGGTGCTCTTCTGCACCGCGGGCCCTGTTCAGCGGTGCCTATCTCCACGGCGGGGCCCTGTTCAGCGGTGCTCTTCTGCTCCGCGGGCCCTGTTCAGCGGTGCCTATCTCCACGGCGGGGCCCTGTTCAGCGATGCTCTTCTGCACCGCGGGCCCTGTTCAGCGGTGCCTATCTCCACGGCGGGGCCCTGTTCAGCGGTGCTCTTCTGCACCGCGGGCCCAGTTCAGCGGTGCCTATCTCCACGGCGTGGCCCTGTTCAGTGGTGCTCTTCTGCACCGCGGGACCAGTTCAGCGGTGCCTATCTCCACGGCGGGGCCCTGTTCAGCGGTGCCTATCTCCACGGCGGGGCCCTGTTCAGCGGTGCCTATCTCCACGGCGGGGCCCTGTTCAGCGGTGCTCTTCTGCACCGCGGGCCCTGTTCAGCGGTGCCTATCTCCACGGCGGGGCCCTGTTCAGCGGTGCTCTTCTGCACCGCGGGCCCAGTTCAGCGGTGCCTATCTCCACCGCAGGGCCCTGTTCAGCAGTGCTCTTCTGCACCGCAGGCCCAGTTCAGCGGTGCCTATCTCCACAGCGGGGCCCTGTTCAGCGGTGCTCTTCTGCACCGCGGGCCCTGTTCAGCGGTGCCTATCTCCACGGCGGGGCCCTGTTCAGCGGTGCTCTTCTGCCCCGCGGGCCCTGTTCAGCGGTGCTCATCCAGCAGGTCAAGGGAGCCAGACCTGGCCTGGACTCCCGGCTCAGTCGCCCTCGGACCGTGACGTTTCTGGACCCTTCGGGGACGGACTCCTGGCCTCCTTAGTGTCCTCCTTCCCAGCTGGGATGTGGCATGTGGGGTCCACCTTCTCCGCGCTCCTGCTGCCCTTCCGCTCCTTTGATGGGGCTCTCGGGCCCTTGCCTCACCTAGATGGTGTGGGTGGTGAAGTGGCCGCACATTGCTCCTTGGGGGCAGCCCTGTCGGTCCTCGCACGGCGGCCCTTGTTTTTGCGGGTCCTCTTGCCGGGGGGGGGGGGCTGGACGTGTCCTTGCTGCTGATGGATGTGTCACTGATGGCAAAGGGTGGGCTCCAGAACCCATGCACAACAGTGACACCCGAAGCTGGGCTGGTGGTGGCTGCGGTGCTCTTGGGACTCTTTGAAGATGGATGGGGGAGCTCATCGGGGGGAAAGAGGTCAAGGTTAGCCAGGAAAAGTTTTTTAGGGCCAAGGTAAAAGGTAGGAGAAGTGGAGATGGAAGTGGAGGTAGAGGAGGTGGTTGTAGGAGAGTCAGGTGTGCTGTCATTGGGTGAAGGTGCTGGTGCTGTAGGCTGTCGTGAGGTGGATGGCTGTTGGGTGGGTGGCTGCCTGCGTTTGTGTGTCTTGGAAGAGGGGGTGACAGACACAGTGGGAGAGGACACAGGGGACGTGTAAATGGCAGTGGGGGTGGTGACTGCACGAGTGTGGACTGTACTGGAGGGTGAGGTGGTGATGGAAGCACTGGCTGATGTTGGGGTGCATGCAGGTGTGAGTGTAGACGTCACAGGGAGGGAGGAGGGAGACGAGGAGGAGGGGGACACAGGGGTGGCAGTGGCTGTTGGCATGTCTGCATCTGGGTGTTGCTTGGGTGAGTGCTTGTGGGATCTGTGGTGCTTGTGTTTGGATGAGCTGCTCTTGGGTGTTGAGGTGTGTGCAGGCTGGTCTGATGGTGTGGATGGGATAGGCTGAGGAACAGGAGACAGAGAAAGGCTGGAGGCAGTAAGAAGAGGGAGGCTGGAAACAGGGACAATGGCTGCCGTCAGTGCTGAGGCCAGAGCAGTGAACGCTCGTTGATGGGCAGCCTGACCCGAATGAATGCCCTCCAGGTACGCATTGCTCTGTTGCACCTCCCTTTGCACACCCTGGATGGCATTCAAAAGGGTCGTCTGCCCAACAATGAGCGTCCTTACCAGGTCAATGAGCTCCGCACTGAGGGCAGCAGGGGCAACAGGGGCAGGGGCTGAGGTGCCTGGGGCGAAGGAGACGCGCGCCTTCCTGGGCGAACCGGCACGGAGCGAAGACTGAGGGGCTGCTGGGAGGGCGGGGCTGGTGCGCTGGGTGGCGGCTGTACCTGTAGAGGCGGGGGGCACGGATGTTGCCGCCACCGCTAGGGAGCTCCCGTCCGAGGACGTGTCGCTTTCGCTGCTCTCACCAGCGGTCCCCGTCGTGGTGCTCCCCTCGCCCTCCGGTTCACTGGTGCCCTCGGTGTCTGTTCCTGGGCCCACCGGGGCCTTGTGTCCTGCAGCTCCCTCGTGCTCCGATGCCAAATCTCCTCCGCCTGATGATGCTAATGCACACATGCACAAGAAGATGAAGAGAAAGGGTGGGGGGAGAAAAAAGAAGACCAGGTTGAGTGCATGCAATGTCAACACCGTTGGCGGAGAGGACAGACACAGGAGCCTAATGCACTAAGCCGCGCATTCGGGGTACACTACTCAGTACTACTGACTAGGACAACAGGCCAAGAGATGTCAAACGCGCACATGGGAGATGCTGGACCTTCAATGGCTGTACTTGTCACCCTACCGAGGTGGGGGCCGGGGGCACAGGGCCATGCCTAAGGGAGAGGACTACACTACAGAAAGCGCCCTGGCCTAATGTCACCCACAGCCCTCCTCCCCCACCTAGACGCCTCCACTGCGCAGAAAGATAGGAGAATGTGCTGATACTCACCCCCTTGTGTCTGCTGTGATGTCTTAAAGCGCCCATCCAATTCTTGGTAAGCCACCGCCAGGATCCGGGACATCAGGGGGGTCATGGTGCGACTGGCACCCCTCCTAGGTTGGGAGGCCATCCCCAGCAGTGTTTCTGCGGTCTTCCTTGTTCCGCGGCGGATGTCCTCCCACCTCTTGTGGCAGTGGGTGCCCCGTCTGTTGTGGACCCCCAAGTTCCGGACTTCCTTGGCGATGGCACGCCAAATCTCGATCTTCTGATGGGCGCTGACCTATTTGACATGTACAGGGTGGAAAGGAGGAATTCATCAATGACCTGCATGTTAGATGTGATTGGCCCCCCCCACCAACTTTGCCATATGGCACATGCTCTCATGTGTCGGGCGTTGCACTCCTCATTCGCCCCCCACCCCACCAACTTACATCCACCCCAATCCACACAGGCATAGCCCATTCCATGTGCACCCGGTGTACTCACTTGTTGGTCTGGAGGACCGTAGAGTAGCGCATACTGGGGGAGGACCCCATCCACGAGCTTCTCCAACTCTTCAGACGTGAAGGCAGGGGCCCTTTCCCCAGTCGCAGCAGCCATTGTATCTTCCAGACCGAGGTCACAGCAGCACTTGCAGTATAGGTCCTCTCCTGTGGATGATCAGGTCTCGAGTGATTAAGCAGATAGAAAATGGCGGTCACGCCCGCGGCGGTGCGTACCGCGACCGCCGGCGCACTTCGTCATTGGCTCCTGAAACCCATAGGCTTCAATGTTAACCAATGCGGCTTTGCGCCGCGGTCTTCGACCGCCTACCGCCACGGTGTGCCCCGCCAGCGCATTGACCTCACATCCCATTGTCCCACTTCACAGGTCAGGCAGCCGCCATTTCAAGGGCCTACATGGCTTAATTTTGAATGCGACACACAGGCCTAGGCCTTGCATTGCCACACATACACGCCTTTCAACCCATTGCCATTCTTTAACTGTGCAAGCTGTCTGTACGTACCTGTGGTTTGGCTGACTCTGTGCTCCATGTTGTCCTTCCTAGGCACCGTCCGCTGGGACTTGCGATGAGAAGGAGGAATCCTCGCGTGTACCGACCGCTGGTGGACCTGTCGACAATGGAAGAACGCCACATCATACTACAATACCGACTTGACCGAGCCACTATCCATGAACTGTGTGCCCAGCTGGAGCCAGCCCTGATGTCCCCCATCCGCCAACCCACAGGGATTCCCCCTCTGGTGCAGGTTTTGTCAGTCCTCCATTTTTTGGCAAGTGGGTCATTCCAGACCACAGTGGCCATGTCATCTGGAATGTCTCAGCCTATGTTTTCAAAGATTTTGAGTAGAGTGTTGTCTGCCCTGATGAAACTCATGCGGAGCTACATCATTTTCCCAGAGGAGGGTGACTTGCCTGCAGTGAAGGGTGATTTCTATGCCCTTGGACATATCCCCAACATCATTGGTGCCATTGATGGGACCCATGTGGCTTTGGTACCCCCAAAAGACGATGAGCAGGTGTACCGAAACAGAAAAAGTTATCATTCGATGAATGTCCAGGTGGTCTGTTTGGCTGACCAGTACATCTCCCATGTAAATGCCAAGTTCCCAGGGTCAGTGCATGACGCGTATGTGATGCGAAATAGCAGCATCCCCTATGTGATGGAGCAGCTACAGAGACAACGTGTGTGGCTAATAGGTGACTCTGGTTACCCCAACCTGCCTTGGCTACTGACCCCAGTAAGGAATCCCCGGACCAGGGCAGAGGAATGGTACAATGAGGCCCATGGGCGAACTAGGAGGATCATCGAAAGGACCTTTGGCCTCCTGAAGGCCAGGTTTAGGTGCCTACATATGACTAGGGGATCCCTGATGTACTCACCAAAGAAGGTGTGCCACATCATCGTGGCCTGCTGTATGCTTCACAATCTGGCATTGCGACGTCAGGTCCCTTTCCTGCAGGAGGATGGTGCAGATGGTGGTGTTGAAGTAGCTGTGGAGCCTGCGGAGAGTGAAGAGGAGGAAGACTCAGAGGACGACACAGACAACAGGGACAGAGTAATAGCACAGTATTTCCAGTAGCACACAGGTAATGATCACCCATGCCATTTTACATTTCCTGAAAGCCTCCTGCATCTCAACTTTGTCGGTTTCCCCCCAGACCTATGGACATGATGTTTGAATTTCCCTTCCCTTTTCTGTGCTGTATGAGCCACTGCGTGACCTCGGCTTGGTTGGCCCATGGACTAATGCTAAGTTACCTCGGTATGTGTAATTCACAATGTTCACAATACGTAATTGATATGTAATGTGTCATACATTTGTAAATAAGACAGCCTGAGTCCTGATTGATTTCAGTGCAATGTGTGATTTATTATTAGTGCATAGATATTGGTACATGATGGTGAAACAGTGATGGGTGGGGGTGGAGTAATGTCCATGGCGGAGTCCAGTTCTCAGTCTCACAGGTGCATTGTCCATACGCCTGTGGCAGGATGGAGCAGGGGCAGTTCAAGGTTTGACAGGGTGGCCATGTGGGACAGTGGGAGGACTTCAGGGGGTATGTGATGCTGGCGGGGGACTTGACATCCTACTCTGTCGGTTTTTTTGATCTCAGGCTCCTTTTGCGGGGCGGTTGTTGTTCAGCAGGAGGTGGGGTTCTGGGGGGCTGTCGTTGTGGTGGGGCCTCCTGTCCACTAGCGCCGGCAGAGGTGGTAGGCTGTTCCTGTTCCTGGGTAGTGACAGGGGCCCTGTGTGATGCCACATGGTTCCGAAACGTGTCCTCTATGCGGTTCAGGGCCTGGACTATGCTCCCCATAGCGGTTGAGATGTTGGTTAGTTGGTCGCTGAACCCCATGTAGCGTTGCTCCTGCTGTGCCTGGATCTCCTGGAACCTGGCCAGTACCGTCGCCATCGTCTCTTGTGAGTGGTGGTAGGCAGCCATGATGGTGGTGAGGGCCTCTTGGAGAGTGGGTTCCCTGGGCCTCTCCTCCCCCCCCTGTCGCACAGCAGCCCTCCGAGTTGCCCTGTTTCCCTGGGCCTCTGTCCCCTGGACGGTGTGCCCACTCCCACTGCCCCCAGGTCCCTGTTGTTGTTGGGTTGGTGGGTTACCCTGGGGGCCCTGTAGTGGTAGACACACCGCTGCTTGACCTGTCCTAGAGACAGAGGCATGGGCCTGCTGGGTGGGAGCTGTGCGGTTGTTCCCAGAGGGGGTTGGGTCTGCAGTGGCCTGTATCTGGGTGAGGGGAACCGACTGCCCAGAGGTCCCCGATGGTCCGGGCTGGTCGTCAGGTTCCAGGTCGACAGAGCTGCTGTCATCACTAGTGGCCTGTTCCGGGGGTGGGATGGACATTTCTGGTCCCTCCTGACCAGTGTGTTGTCGTTCGGTCCTGCATGGGGTAAGAGGGTATGGTTATTGTTTCTGTGTGTGCATTAGCTTGCGTTTTATAGGTGCCCTTGTCCCCCAGTGCTGGCATTCCCTTGGGGGAGGTGTTGTGAGGGTGTTTTGTGGGGGGGTGATGGGTATGTGTAGTGGTCATGCTTTGGTGATGGGTGTCCATAGTTTGGGGGTGGCATGCAGGGGTTGGTGTTGGGTGGGTTGTGCTGGGGAGACATTCTCAGGGAGGATGTGTGCTGGGGGGTTGGGGGTGAGGGTGGGGGTTAGCATGCTGGGGGTGGGGTGAAGTGGTTGGCTTTGTACTTACCAGAGTCCATTCCTCCGTGTACTCCAGCGAGGCCATCAGGATGCAGGATGTTGAGTACCTCCTGCTCCCATGTTGTGAATTCGGGTGGAGTGGGTGGGGGTCCCCCGCCAGTCTTCTGCACTGCGATGTTGTGTCGCGAGACCATCGAGCGCACCTTCCCCCGTAGGTCGTTCCATCGTTTGCAGATGTCCTCTCGATTTCTGGGATGCTGTCCCACCGCGTTGACCCTGTCCACGATCCGCTGCCAGAGCTCTGCCTTCCTCGCTATGGTGGTGTGCTGGACCTGTGAGCCGAAGAGCTGGGGTTCCACTCTTATGATCTCCTCCACCATGACCCGGAGTTCTTGGTCCGAAAAGCGTGGGTGCCTTTGTGGTGCCATGGGGTGGAGTGTATGAGGTGTGGGGTGGTGTATGTGATGATGTGTGTGTTGGTGTGTGGTGCTTTGTGCTTCTATGTGGTGTGTGTGATGTTGCGGTGTGCCTCTGTGTGTCTGGCTATCTATTCTCTGATGTGTGTCTCTCTCTCCTTCGTCTCTGGTTTTTGTTGGTAGGGGTTTGTGGGTGATGTGGGTGTGTGTTTTATATGGTATTGGATGTGTGGGAGTGGTGTGTGTATGGGTTTCAGGTGTGTGCCTTTCAAATTGTCCAATGTGGTAGGGGTTTGTAAAGGTGTGTGTATTTTGACCGCGGCGGGGTCTACCGCCAATGGAATACCGCGGTTGAATGACCGCTGCGTCGATTTGCGGGTCATAATGGGAAGGGCGTATTTCTGTTGGCGTGGCGGTGGAGGTTTGGTCTTCTCCAGTTTACCGCTGGCCGCTGATGTGGCAGACTGCAGTGGAGGGCGGATTTTCGGAGGTTTTGCAGTTGTGGGTCAGAATGTCCGTGGCGGCTGACCGCGGCCACGGCGGTATTGTGGCGGCCTTCTGACCGGCGGTAAGCGGCTTTTACCGCCGAGGTCAGAATGACCCCCTATGTCAGTTAACATGCTCGAAGAAGCTATGGGAACAGGCGTGGCCCGTCCTTTAGGGCGGAGGGGCCACGCCCCTCCCCCCCCACCTTTTGCCCCTCATGAAGAGTGTCTGTCAGGCTGAACAAAGGTCAGCCTGACAGACACTTCATTTTCAGCTCAGACAGCCACGAGTGAGACATGCGCGATTTGTACAGACTCCTGGCTGCCTGAGCTGAACTTTACTGGGCTGAGGAGGTCACAGCTCCTATGGGCGTGACCTCCTCTGCTCAGCAAAGGTGCCTCAAGGCCCTCACCTGGGTGACGAGGAAAGGGTCACCCATTGACACTCGCCCTGGGCGCTTCCGGTTTAAGCCCTGAAGCGCCCAGGGCGAGTGTCAATCAGTGACACTTCGTCTCAGAGTGGGGTGGGGTCAGCAGCCTCACTGACCCCATCCCACTCTGTGACGAGGCTGGGACTGCTGCCTTCCCTCATTGGCTGATCTAATGTCAGCCAGTGAGGGAAGGCAGCAGTCCCAACCCTGCTGGGACCTTGAGGCTGAAGGTAAGTGTGTGTGTGTGTATGTGTGTGTGTGATGTTTTAAAATGAATGTTTGGTGCGTGCATGTTTGAATGGTATGAGTGTTAATGGATGTGCGTGTGTGCGTGCATGTGTGAAAGAATGAGTGTGTGTGTGATGTTTTAAAATGAATGTTTGGTGCGTGCATGTTTGAATGTTATGAGTGTTGTTAATGGATGTGTGTGTGTGTGTTTCCCGCCCGCCCCCCTCCCTCCCTCCCTCCTAAAGCTGCCGGCCACCACTGTATGGGAATGACCGAAATACAATGTAATACTACCATGAGAGAATCTTCTAATGTATTATGTGGTAAAATGTTTCTTCTTGCTTGTTCCCCATTGGTGCATCTCCTGAGAACCATGTATGCCTTTATCTAAAGTCCTATAAAAGGGGTGTAGTTTTACCCTGGAGCTCCTTATTCCCCACTTATACTTTGCTGCTAAACCTATTGATGGCATATTTCATGCATATTGCAGAATAATTTATCTACATAAAATTTTAAACAACCCCTGTCTGCAATTATTTTATGAATGTTCCATCATTGATCTTTCAATTTTAACCAAAATTATTGCAGCAATGGATCCAGTCTGGAAGCACCAAAGTCCGCAGCGGGATTACACTGCTCTCGGTTCTAGAAGTTGGTGAACCTCATGAGCAGGATCATTTAGGATAAGTTTGCTTACCTACATTGGTACTATGGGCAGACATTAGTTGTCCCAGGGGACTGGGCAATATCTTGCGCTTTGAAGCATGCTTCCTTTGATGCAAGTTAGACAAGCCTCAATGTACATTAGAGGCAGTGCGACAGAGGAACTTTCTTGTTTAATGCGGTATAACTGACACACAATTTGTATAGGGCACCTTTCTTGACAACCACTGGGCTCAAACAGCTTCTACACAATGTATGATGATACTTTTTGCTGCTTCCAGGTTTCTGCTAATCTTTTTTAAAGAGGTTACAAAGTGTACAGAAAAAGGCAGTTCTCTTTATCGAGCCTTGCATCCCGAACAGTCACTAACAATAGGCATTCTAAAACGTTGCTTTGTTTGAGAATGCCCCCTGGGATTTTAAGATGTATTGTGACATCATTCACTAGATGGTCCCTTTAACCGCTTTTAGGTAGCCCTGTAATGCCTGTCAGACTGCTGGTAATATTTGCCTGATGAAGTAGTGTATATTGGACGTCAAATGCATCCTTAGCAAAGCTGCATAAACTCAATACAGTAACTCTTTCAACAGTTTCCTTTTCTCATCAGTTTTACAAGAATTCACAAAGGTGACCTGCTCTGCATATATCTATATATATTTTTTTTAAATCAAGTTCTGGCTCACTTGCCATTTTAATTGGGTGGTCTACTACGTCAGCATTTGACTATAGGGGGTGTGAATGACCAGTTTTCCATGTAGGTAGTGCCCCTTGGGTGTGATCCAGTGCTTCAGTCAGAATTATACAGCATGACGGTAAATCACATCAGCAATAATCCTTATCTAGCGGGCAACGCATCTGAAAGCTACCTAGAGCAACAGTTTTTTTTAAGACTGCAGTGCCATCATGCACATGCCGTGTCAGGTATTCCAAATTACTTGTAATTGCAAGCCAGTACCGTAATATGAGTCCTCCATGAATCTGCCAAGTTGTACCACTTTATTTAGAAAAATAAAAAAATCTATAATGCTATTTCAATCTAGCAGCTAGAGCTCGCTTTCTGAGGAATCTAACAGTTATTATTCCGCTCTCCATAGACCTGAGACATTGTACAAAGTAAATAAACTTTGCTTGTGCCACTTCACCATCCTGCACCTTCTTTGTTTAATTGATAGCTTCTCTTGAATGACAACATCAGCACCAGAATATCTATCTATCTATCTATATATATATTTATAGTATTTCTGGTAGCATCTACCTAGCTTTTAAAGCATGGTGTATCAGGTATCTTTATGTTTATCTTTGATAAACATCGTCAATGAAATTGAAACATGCACTCATAGCAAAAAACCTCGCAAGCAAAAATTTTTTGAAGGCATGTGCACCTTTCTTTCCTCTAGCTGTTTACTCACAACATCACACTTCCACCAACCAGAAACGTTTCTACATCAGCCTCTCCGGTCAAGATATCGCTTTAGGAGATGTATGGCAAACATGGCGTTGTACCATTTGCTTAGTTTCATTATCTGAGATGAGGAAGGAATAAGTAAGACACAACACAGATTTCAATTATGGATGTTAGCAAGTGTCTGCTGGATGATGTGCTCTAGTTGAAAACAGATAAGATAGAGGTCTTGGGGGTAGATTTACAAACATTTTGCGCTGGGTTAGCCTCACAAAAGTAATTTTAACCATCACAAAATGTTTTTTTAATAATTTACTTTCCTGTGCAAAATTTGTTTAGTGCTGGAAAAAGCACTCTAAATTTAACACAAAGAAAGGCGAAGGAAGGCTTTGCATTACTAAGCGCCAAGGGGGCGTTACATGGGTGGTACATGGGCGTTGCCATGCAACTACCCATGCCATTTGGCACAAAACAGGGTTTTGTGGCAAAAGTCAATGCCATTTGAAAGGAAGCATTAAAAGGGAGAAACGTTTTTATTTCTTCTTTCTTTTCCAACTTTGCATGCAGGCTGCACTGTGCAGCACACATACAAAGCAGGAAAAGTATTAAAGTGTGTCTAAGCATAGTATTTGGTACTGGAAGGGTACCCTTCCAGTGCAAAACCTATGCTTGACTCCGCACACACCCTTGCACTATGGCACAAAGGTGTGTATGTGGCGCACAGCAGCTAAAATCAGCGCAGGCGCTAGGGAGAGGGGAGTGCCATATCTTTGTAGATATGGCACTCTCCTACTCCCTCTCCGTCACACAAAAAGTGATTGCAGAATTGGTGATGAGATGTCAAGACATCCACAATTAACATTTCAGAGAGGTAAATCCACAAGAGACATGCTGGTGAGGAGTGATATCAGGGTGGAGAGATAAACATGGCTTAGACCTACAAAGGGGTTCGTGAAGTGCTCCAAGTATAAAGCATGTAGAAATATATACACACACACACACACACACACACACACACACACACACACATAAATATATAGTTTTTGTAACATGAACTCTGAACTTTAGACAATGAAAAGATAAGAAATAATGTGATTTTAAACGTAAAGAGTGAGACAATGTATTGCATGCTTATGTTGATCCCTGTTTTTGTTTGGTTGGGATGTTATGCAACGAGTGATGTAGACAACACATGACTGAAAAGGTAGAAGCAAAAATGGCGTTAAACAGGTTGAGAAAGGCACAGCTGTGCCTTTACGTGTTCTGCTTCCCATTTTGCAGTTCATTGAATAAAAGACACCGCTGTGCTCTTTGATTATGGAGGATTGTGTGGATTGAGGAGACACCAGTGGCATCACAGAAGGCACTGCTGGAGTTAAGGGGCTGGCCAGCAACACCATTTTTTAGGAGGAATATATATATATAAATATAAATATAAATAAATACACACACACACACAAACACTTTCCACTTAAAAAAACAAAAGTTACAGGGACGTAATAGGTAGGTCCTGAATTTTCTCGCACAAAATCATAAAAATTCAGCACTTAGAGTTATTTCTAGTAACTATAGCTCGCACCCTAAGTTAACTATAACTCACGCCTGCCAATCCATCTATGGAGTTTTCTGAGATTTTTATTTTTTAAATAGCTTTTTTAGCCCTGGCACGGTTCCTGAGGGACCTCTGCACCTAGGCTAGGGGCTCAGGGTGTCCCTATTCTGGCTCCTTTTCTTTTTTATTTAATCTTGTTTTGTGGGACATGGCTGAAGCGGAGTCCCAAAATGGCTGACAACACTTCCTTGTTAAAGTATTGGCAGCCAATCAGATATCAGCACTGGGACATTTGGATCTGGGTCCCTAGATATCTAGATTTTTTACCTTTAATATCTCCAAACTACTGAATGGATTTACACCAAATAACAAAAAGCACAATCTGCACACCAAGATCTAGCGTCCTGCCAAATTTGGTGTAATTCTGTTCAGCGGTTTCGGCTGTAGACGTGTCTAAAGACCCTATGAAAAAATTAATGGGGAAAATGCGTTTTAGGACCCCCCTTTTTCTCGGCCCCCAAATCACCCCAAAACTTTAAAGGCAGTGGCTGAACTGACTGTCGTATTAGTTTAGAAAATTTTGTGAAGAATCGGCAAGTGGCACCAAAGATATATATATATATATACACACACATATACACATATATCTACATATACACACACACACACACAGATGTGAAGAGTCAAATATTTGATTTATTACCATTGGCAGCCATGACTCTTAAGAGGGTGTAGCGTTGAGTGGTGAATTCTGTCTCCTCACTCCCTCAACAATAGTAATAAATAGCATATCACTCACTTCACATCTGCATAAATGGTTTATGACACATAGTACTTTCATGTGCATTAGTTACAAACAAGGCATTTCAGCAGACTCAGATGACAGCTTCATTGCACGGGCCCGTATTTTGAAGCAGTTATGAGCTCAAATATCTAGCATTTAATCTGTTTTGTAGCCATTTTAATTATAGCTCCATGCGCGTTGTTTTAACACACTAGGCTGCTGTACACTTTAACCTAGATATATTTTATTCAGCTTGCTTTATTATTAATACAATAACCATTTTTATGGTCTTGTTTTATTTTCATCTATCTAGCTGTTTTTGCCTAGGCCAGCACTTTGTTCTCAAACAAGACATTCTTGATCACTCTGTGCTTTATTCAAGGCTGCAGCTCGGTACATTGCCGGTGAACGTGGTAGAAGTTTAGTCTTCAACATTTGTAGAAAATACACATGTTTACTTAGGGACATTTTCTCAGAACATCAGTTCTGTTATTATATAAACACTTCCTTGTCCCTTACACGTTAGAGGGAGATTCCAGCCAGGGAACCACAACTGTATGCTGATTGCTGAATGCTTAGCTACAGATGCTAACGCAGACCACAGGCCTTTACTCAGGTATGGGGGTTGATGTCTTCCCAGGGGAACCTGAAAGGCAGAATTAGAGCTTAACATGCTGTGCTCAATTATAACCTAGATAGGAAATAGTCAATCAATCATAGTGACAATATGATAGCTTTGTTTTTATGCTTCACTCTTCTCGTCACAATTCTAATACTGTTATGTTGTGTCGTCCTGGTTATTGCCGCTCATGCTTTGCTATCTAAGATGCAGTCATTTTATTAAACTCATTATTGAAACATATACTGCTTCTGTTTGTCATTTATATATGAGACCAAATTGTAAATGAGAGAACCGGATGCGACCTGAGTGACCACGTCTTCCTTGAGAAGCCCAGTATGTCATGTGCTCTGCTGCCCAATCATCCCTATCCTCCCTATCCTTTGGTAGAGATGAGGCACTGCTAGTTAGCCGGAGCAAAACCCGTATTGAAGCAACAGGTGTCACCCGCAGTGGGTTAGACTCAGTCTACAGCGCATAATCCAGTAGTCTCATTAGATTAATGAGAGCCCATGCGCCAAATCTATATGCGAGTTATGGATTGCTGTTCTAACCAAAAGTTGCATATTTCAGTGTTTTTTTTGTTTCATTTTGTAACTGTAGTTGCAATTTAACTATGTTTTAAACTTAATTTATAAGGTATTTTTTAACCACTCGCTAATGTGTTATAACCAAAGCTAACCATAACTTCAGTGATTTTTTAAATCTTATACCACATGCAACAGGTCCCTACAGCCAACCAGTCCTGAGCAGCCAGCCTCAGTTTGCATGGCCTTCGGCCATGGCCTGCACACAGCCATCTGCAGGGTCAACCCTCACTGTGTATGGTCTTTGCCCATGCAGATTGGTCGTGGGGTGCAATGCTTGGCCAAGGCCAGCAAAAAACACTCTGCAGGAGACCAAGCCCTTCTACACATGGATTTTGACAATTTGCAACAGAGGTTAACTACAAGCGACCGGGTCCTGAATCCAGCTTGCAGCCAACCCTGCTGTGCAAGACACCTGTGCATAACAGGGAGTGGACGCATTGCCCTATAATTTCAAGGGAGGCCAATCCCTGATGCGCATGGCCAACAGCCTTCCTCCCAACCTATATGTGGCCAACACCCACTTGTGGCCATTGGCCAAACTCAGCAGAAGTGCACCAACTACTTTTCTTTAACAGGATTCTCAAGTCCTGTGCTGGATTCACATATTCTGATTACTCGCTGGGTCCTGCAGATGCCGGCAGGGTGCATGATTGGTAAATCGTACAATAGAAATATTTATTTTATTGAAGAGTGGTCCCTTTCAGTAACCTCGCACAAGAGATTGGTGGTGAGGGTAAGTTTTCCCTGCCCCTTATTCCTTTTCTCTTTTTCCCCCCAACACAGTGCTCAGGAAAGATAATTGTATCTCACTAAGCAGTATTCCTCCTAAGCATACAGCTCTACCAACATTGCGATTCAATGAGTTCAATGTGTCAGGTTTCACTCGTATGGAGATGAAGATCCATACCCAGCTCATCAGGTACAAAGCTGTTCATGAGGTTGTGAGTCCAAGGTGAAACGCTATGGATGCAGGATTCTGTGCAGGGCGACCCAGGCACCTACTTTCACTCTGAACTGTTGATATCTGTTTGTGATGTAACCTTGAAGTATATAAATGGCCTGCATGCTTCATACATTCCTGAGTATTGTGTGAAACACACTAAACTGCCTGTTTTGCTATTTTTGGAGAATTGTGGGCCAGTTTTTTCGAGTTAATCCTAATACTCCTGTCAATGTATTTGAGTTTGATCCTCTCCAATCACAAATTCTACAGACTCTTCAACATGGAGATTGTATACATCGACTACAATATATTCAGAGTACCTAGAGGAATCCACACGTATCGCTTGAAGAAATGGCAAGTATTGAACATGACTTCAGGGACCTGTCCTTAAGAGTCAGGGAAGCAGACTCGAGTCGAAATATATGAAGGTAATGAACTATTCCAAAGGAGACAAAACTGAATTGGAATATGGGAACGAAAGGGTTCTCTCAGGATATCTGGCCTGGTAGAAAGTTGTTAGAAGTAAAATCGTTGTAGTTTTTTCAAAATCTGGAACCTGAAGACAATGGGCATTACAGTTCTTTAAGATTTTCCAATTGAGGGTGTGCAGGTGGTACATTCAAATTAATGTTCCTGAATACATTAATCTTTAAACTACTTCTCTACAACCCTCCCAAATAATGTTGCAACAACACTTAATACACTATATATGGCATGGCTCATACATTGAAACATTGTAAGATTTTTCTAAAAAGAAAAAAACTGTCAATCTCATGAAATTTTTCTTGCTTTGAGATAACAGATAAGAGATGTGAATCTAATGATGTCCTCTACTAGCCTGACAAGGAAGACAATTTCTGTTAAATACAAAACTAGTTTTTTTCATGACCAAACGACCTGTGAGTGTTTCTGTAAAACCTGGCTAATGCAAAAATAAAGACATCAAATACGACCAACTCATTGATATGCCAACATACCGTGAGTGCATTCCTAAACTGTAAGGTAAGCAAAGGAAATGTGATGCCAGTGGTTGGAGGATATTCCATGTTGGTAGCTGATGAAGAAGAATTATTGTGTAACAGCACTAGTATGTAGCCTGCAGATAACTGACTTGTGGAAAGTAGTAAGGACCATTTGTTATGAGTATGTATTCCCATTGCAGATTCTCTATTGTTTTCGAAAGAGTTTGGAACAAAAACTACTTATGTTTCTCATATTGGACAGTACTAAACCATGCAAATGTAGCATCACATAGTTCCACACAGATGTCTCTCCCTCTCTAATGCTTTGGGATGACATATATTTCCGATGGTCAGGAATTCACACAATCCATTTTCACACCAAATCTACACTACAACCAATTATACCATGGTTCATAACCGGCATCTCTTTCTGGCAGTTGTTGCTATTATCAAATGCAAAGTGGTCCCAACTAAACAAGTACTTCTATGTTATACAATTTGGGTGATATACTAATTAAAATAAGAGGCGGAAAACAAAAATGTTTGACTCGAACATACTGAATATTGTTAAGAAATTATTACTAGAGTGCATTTCTGTGTTCAGCATCAATATTATGTATAAACTATGATCATTAATGAATTACATTTTATGAAAATGTCAAAATGGCTATGGTTCTCACGTTATATGTTAAAGAGGTCCCCGAAAAAAGAATGAGTTCTCGAATGAAATTATTTTTCAAATTTTAATGGTCACTGGGAAACAACTGACCAAAGACAAACTTCTTTCCAATAATATTTAATAGAGTTCCTAGGCAACATAGTTTTTGGACCAAAAAGCAAGGTCAAACGGAGGAGATTAATTCTGAGTTACTGGAAATCTACAAGGATGGAGAAAATTGAAGACGGGCTCTCAGAAATGCATAACCTTGTGGATGGTTTGGAAAGAGCAACATACAATATAAAAAACAGAGGATCACTCTTTTATAAAAATATAGAAGGATTTAACTGCCTTATAATACAGAATATAACTTTGTTAGAAATAGTCATCTAGACTACAATAATTTCCTGATGACTTCTGAACAAGATGGACAAATCAGCCACATGAAACAATAAAGCAACTTAGCATATTCACTAGATTATACTGTTGATTAATGTTACTCTTTGAGTATTTGTATTTAGATTTCCCGCTCTCTGGAAAGTATAGATAGCTACAGCATGTATTGGAAAATTTGAATTTAGGGATAAAGGTCCTGCTTTAGATGTCAGCGAACGGGTTACTCTGACACAATGGTGACAGATGTATGGTCTGCTGAAATATAAATCCCATTATTTTTTATGGGATTTATATTTCGGTGGACAGGATATCCGTCACAGTTGTGACAGAGTAACCCATCCACGGAAATCTAAATCAGGCCCTAAATTTATTGTAGTTAAAGTAGAGGCAAATGTATTAACACTATACTTGTACCTTTCCCTACACATTTGCTATTGCATATACTGTATTTTCATTAAATTTAGGAATTATGTTTACATGCATTTATGAAGCAGTGTGAAACTTGTGTTACTATGCTTAATATTTGCTGCATTCAGGGATGAAAAAATAATATAATGAACAAAATATTTGGTAAAAAGAAATCAATAGTTATTCAAAGTGTTTTACAACTTGAATCCTTTGGTCTGCACTGAAGCCATCAGCCACTGGATTTCTGGATGTTATAATAGCTTTTAATTAAACAAAAGTGTGAAAGTGTGTGTGTGAGAGAGATGACCCATAACAGTAAGTGTGTAGTATAATCCAGTATTGCCATTGACTGATTTGCGTGTTATCATAAAACACAAGGCTGAATGCAGAGTAAAATATGAATGTCACAAGAATAGTATAAATGTTATCCAGTATGTCGTTTTTTAAATATTACAAGTTCAATTGTGAAATGTAGCTTGAAAAAGTGGTTTTATTCTAGCAATGGCACTAACTGGAAATAGAATACTTAGGTTTTATTTATCTTTCATGAATAAATTATTGATGAAATAATGGACAATGGTGAGTGCCAATACATTTATGAGATTAGGTGACTGCAGTGTTTACAGCCCTATTATGCATTCACACCATGTGCTACATAACGTGGTACACAAAAAAGTTTCTAGCTCAAATGGATGAATATAATACTGCTAGAGAATGTGCTTCTTAATTAGATTTTTTGTCACATCATTTCTATAATCTTTCTGCATAGTCCTGGCACCCGTGGCAATGATCAAGCTCTTCACAGTGGTAAATATATGCATACACGCAGCAATATCCAGCTTATCAACGGGCAAAACACCAGGCCCAGATGGCTTCCCATCGGAACTGTATAACAGGTGTGGGGATATTCTGAGTCCTCACCTGCTCAATATGTACGAGGGAGCCGAGAAGAATGGCTGTTTCCCCTCCGGGATTGATCAAGCCACAACAGTGGTGATCCCGAAAACCAAGCCTCCGTCTCACAACCGCTCGGCATACAGGCCTATCTCTCTCCTGAATACCGAGATTAAGGTGCTGTCGACCATACTCGCTGCCAGATTGAGGGATGCGCTCCCATCACTGGTACACCCAGACCAGTGCGGATTTATGCCATCGCGTAGCACCAGACACTGCATCAGACGACTACATGTCACCCTGGCACATCGAGGGACCCTGACTCGATCTCCCTTGGCCCTTTTTTTGCTTGACTTCGAGAAGGCCTTCGATACTGTAGACTGGTCCTACCTGGAACACGTCCTACGGTGCAACGGTATCGGGCCTAAATTACGTGGTCTCGTAAAATTATTATACTCCAATCCAACAGCGCGGGTTCAGGTAAATGGTGTAGCTTCTGAACCATTCCCCATCCGTCGTGGAACTCGACAGGGATGTCCGCTGTCCCAGCTACTATTCGCACTAGCGATAGAACCACTAGCGAGGTTGATAAGGTATGACCCCCTGAGGACCGAGTAGCACTGTATGCGGACGATGTCCTCCGTTACTTCTCCAACCCTGCCACGAGCGGCCCGCAAATCCTACAACTACTAGACCTTTTCTCACAGGCCTCAGGCCTAACCTTAAATCCGGGCAAATCCCTGGTGGTCCCCTTTCACCCCTCTAGAGACTCTGTCGACTGGCAACAAAACATCCCGATCCGCCGCAATAGCTTTAAATATCTGGGAGTACACATTGCCCTATTACCTGAGTTGGCATGGGAATTAAATATCACTCCACTCATTAGAAAAGTTAGAGACGATCTCCAACAGTGGCGGAGTTTACCCTTCAATCTGCTGGGTAGGATAGCACTTTATGAAATGATGATACTTCCCAGGTTCCTATACCAGCTACAGAATTTCCCATACCTAGTCCCCCGAAAGTGGTTCAAAGAAGTGGAGTCAACAACGCGCCAATTCTTGTGGCACGGCTCCCGCCCCAAACTATCCCTTGTGGTCTGTCAGAGAGATATCTATGACGGAGGGCTGGGAATGTCTAACATTTACTTCTATTGCCTGGCAACACACTTTCTAGTAATTAATAACTGGCTGGAGGGGGGGGGGGTTGGACGGACCCGACATATAGACTGGAACTCCAAACAACAGGCTATAAGGGGATTTTTAATGCGCTGTACGGAGGCCCAATCTCACGGGACACCCCGGAGGTGACTAAGATGACCCTTACAGGGTGGCGAGCAGCTCAGAAGGTGTCGGGCTGGTGGAGTCGTCTCACCCAGCAGACTCCTCTCTGGCAGGGAAAGTGGTTGGGGGAAGTCTCCGCACTGGAAGGATTCCAGAAATGGGACACTATGGGAATCTCCACTCTGGGGGACGTTTGGGGAGGGTCACACATGCGATCATTTGGGGAACTCCAAGAAATCTATTCACTAAACAATACCCAATTCCATAAATACTTACAACTTAGACATGCCTTGCTAACACAGGTGCGGCCGGGGGACAATATTCCGGAACACAGCCCACTGGAATCGAAGGTCCTAATGGGAGGCTTGTGGAAAGGAGGAATTTCCCAGCTATACCGCTCCATACTCACTAACACCTCTCCACCTCTTGTGGGACTCCGTTTAAAGTGGAAGGGCTGGGTGGGCCCTATAAATAAGTCAGATTGAAGGGAAGCGTTGATGGCCCCCCGATCACTGGCCATCTCCTCCTGATTTCAAATGCTGCAAACCCTCTACCTGCACACAGCATACCTCACCCCCAAAAGACTCTTTAAAGCAGGCTTCCGGCCCACAGCTAACTGCCCCCGATGCCCCAATCCGGAAGCTGACTTCTTCCATATGGTCTGGTCCTGTCCAGTCATAGAGACATGTTGGAAGGCAATCATAGCTGAGATTTCAGTAGTCCTACAATCTGAGGTGGAGGTATCTCCTATGCGGCTCCTGTTGGGAGCCATGGGGGAAACGGGATTGACTAGGGTGAACCGAACTTTCCTGGGTTTGGCTTTCTTGGTGGCAAAGAGAGACATCATGGCAGATTGGAAGGCCGAAACAGCACCGGCTCTTGCCAAATGGAGGCGAGGGGTGGACTGGTGCGCACAATGTGAAAAACCTATATATGGGTTGCCCAGACAAGCACAACAGAGTGTGGGGGAAATGGGAAAACGCACTAGATAACTAACCTGTATATGCCCATGACTGACGAAATACATCAGTCTCTGACCCGGAGCTTCCGTGACGAGGGAACTGCAGCTAAGGAACACACATTTATTACTTTTATTCACTGTGTCATTGTGATCTATTGAATCAGAATTGGATGAATATACGCAATCAGTGTTTTGGGAGACCTAAAGAGACCAAAGGGTCGGACGATGGACTTCGGTTTAATGGTGCCAATCTATTTGCACTTGTGTTTGTATCTTCTTTTCTGTTCATCTTCTTAAAATCAATAAAAGTTCTTTATCAAATAAAAAAGAAATGCATACACACACACACACAACCATAACAAAACCCATCTTTTCTCTGTGGTCACCCTGTACGTTTTGCCTTTTTCAGTACCTTACATTTACTGGTATTATCAATCTGTATATGGTGGCACTGGTATTCACTGCCACATTGCATGTACTCTAGACCAAAGGAGGTATTTTTAAAAATAGCTTTATCTATTCATCGTTTGTGTAAGGCTATGACAGATGGCACAGAAAATGCCCAATTGCATGGAAGTTAAATGTCAAACATGTACTGCATTGGTCATAAGCACCACTCAAAGATAATACACAAATATGTGGCTTCTAGGCACACTACTGTGCTGTGACTGGACTAGAGAGACATGTGGAAATGAAGTGTTTTTGCATGTAGGGAAACCAGACACACGCATGCATGCACAAAGAGTTGGCGTGAGCAGCAGATGCAGCTAGGAAGGAAGCAGCTACAGAGTACCTTAAACCCTAATCCCCAACTGCCTGAGCTACCCGACGCCACCTAGCATAAGCATCAGCTTGGGAGGGGGGGGGGAAGTGGAGAACGGATGAGCAGGGCTAACAGGAGGAAAGCAGCCCTTGGAGCATCCTGCTGCCTGAAAATGCTACACTATGCTCCAGGAACAGAGCCACAGATGATTTGAAGGCTGTCACAGAGAGGAGAGGGAGCCAGCGATGAGGTGAGGGGCCTGAGAACTAAGGTCACCGGGGGTACTGAGTCAAGCAGGGTGAGTGGGAAAATCAGGGGAGCTGGCGGCAGGCAACGGGCAGCAGTAGTGTTGCCTTTGCCACTCTGAGGAGATCTCTGTGGTGATTTGATGCAGCAGCAAGGGTGTGGTGCTAACTTTGTGGAAGTCTTGCATCACTTCACAATGCCTCGCACTATACCATGCCATCCTTTCCCACCCCTGCTGCTTTAAACCCTTTACAAACTCCTTAAGGCCCTGTAATCTCCTCACCTGCCCCATCTCCTGCAATCAACTGCAAGAACCTCAAACCATTACTGTAGGGGCCTGTTTGGCCTGGTTGAGCCCCGTGTTGCACAAGTGGTCCTGCTTGGTCTGAGTGCGGCTTGCGACCGGGTGTGCTCCCACCCCTCCCCTAGATATGAGACCTCTCAGCTGCTATTGCCACAAGAGACTGAACCAAACCCACAGCTCAGGGCCCGCTGAGGTATAACAAAAAAAAACCTAAAAATAAATACAAAGCAAGCAGGAGTTAAACCCAGGGGAAGCAGCATCAAAAAGAAAAGCCAAATGTACAGTGGCCAAGAGCTCCCCCTTGGTCAACTTTGATACTGTCTCAGAGAAGGTTGGAGGCTTAGGTGCAAGCCCATTGGATCAGGGGGCTTGGGAACCAGCCAAGCTACTGGATGGTCCCAAGGATTGACTGCACCTGTAAAAATATGAAAGATCTCAGACTTCTTCCAGTCATTACGTGGAATAAGAGATGGAACAGCAACTAGTAGAGCAGACCGTAGCCAGCATGCTAGGCCGGAAGACAATCTTGTTGCCGAAGCCATAATGACAAAGTCAAACTGCATCTAGTCCTGTTGGGGAGGCAAGCAAGGTAACCTTGTTGGATAGACCCCTTCGGTTCCTCTGTCCCCTCATGTAGTGGTCATGAGGAATTTACTACCCTCTTTGTCCAATCTTTGTAAGCCAATCCTGGATGGGCCATGCAGTGACACCCCTAAGATCGTCCAGGCTAGAGTGGACTGTCAATCTGCTGAGGCAATCCTTGCATTATAGTGTACATCCAGCTCAGGTAGCCCAAGAAGCTCCCCGTTTGTGTATTGCATTTTTCCATCATTCACGGCCAGTTCAGTCACAGACTTGGGCTCACCACAGGGCGATCTCAGCTCTGTTAATCGAATGCAGGATTTGGACTCTGGGAACATAACTCACCTGGGCTGGCATTTGCAGGGCATGGCTGCGGTTGAAGAGCATAATGTCAACACTCAAGGCCCGACAAATATGAACAAGTTGTGGGAAGCCATTTTTTGATCTTTGCAAGTTATAGTTATGACGCTCAATCACCATGCCAACAAAATGAGTATTCAAGTGGACCTACTCAACACCATGGCAGTTTTTGTGTCAGGCATTGACGAAAAACTAGAAAAAACTAAGGGCCTAATTACAACTTTGGAGGAGGTGTTAATCCGTCCCAAATGTGACGGATATACCACCAGCCGTATTACGAGTTCCATAGGATATAATGGACTCGTAATACGGCTGGTGGTATAGCCGTCACTTTTGGGATGGATTAACACCTTCCTCCAAAGTTGTAATCAGGCCCTAAATGCAGTTATAAACCGAGTGCAAGCAAGCAAGGATGCCAATTTCACTATGTGCTCGTTCAAGGAAGAAGCTGACAAGCTAGTGCAGCTTCCGGTGATTTTTTAAGAAAACTTGGGGGAAGTAAGAACTTATTTCACTCCAAAGGGTGAACACTCAGATGTTCCAACATGCAACACACCCGCTGCCCCTGGGAGCATGGGACATCAGAACCCATCTGTCACAGAGGAGGAAAGGAAAGATTTTTCAGCTATGGAAGCCTGTAGGCAGTGGTTTGAGGCAAACCCAGGAAACCAACCTAAACATAGATGCTGCTCAAATACACATCCATTTGACGAAGAGGGAGAGGAACCATGCAAGAAAGCCTAGAAATAAGGCCCATTCTAGACTCTCTGGGAACTTTATCCCAACTCCAACTTGGACTCTTGGGAAGGAAGAGGGTCCTTTTAAAACCATTGACAAGCCTGCAGATAATTCAGAGCTAGTATGGACCGCACCAGAAATTGACATAACCCCATAAGGCAAAGAGAGCAGTAACCTGCCAATAAAGCCCAGTGAGGAGGTGAATCACATCTTATAAAATGCAGTCAACACTCAACCCAAGGCTTGTAGCCCGCTATCATACAGGTCAGCTTTGACATGCAGGTGTGATATGGCATCAAGAAGGCCAACCGAGTCAGTAGCCTGAACTCAATCAATTGGGAAAGAGAAGACACTATCCTCACAACAAAATGCTCACTTTGAAACCTGGGCCGAGTCTCCTAGGCAAGGGGAGGAACCTGATGATCTACCAAGATCAATTGAAGGCTTAAGTCAGATCCCAGTGGAACAGAACCCACTCATTACATTTTCTACACCGGGCCTCTGAGTAAAGATCTTGGAGAGAAAAACATTGTTGAAGATTTGGAGCCTATAAGTTGCAGCTTTCCAGGGAGATCGATACACTCCTCTATATTTGCGCAGAAACAGCACCCTTTCATGGGGACAGGCTCTACAAGATCAATACTGAGAAGTGCGATGGGGTGGCACTCCCCCACCGCCTTGTCGTCCTCTTCAGTCAACCATCCCAGGCAGAAAGCCTATGTAAGCTTGAAGTGTGAGATTGCAGGGCAGAGAAGGACTATAAGGAGGCAGAATTCCAGGAATGCAGGAGTTGGTTGCCAAAAGCTCTATCTACGACTACCCTTAAGGACTTAATAGTGGTGCAATCTAGGGCCGCTTCCAAGGAATCAAGAGGTTTAACTATATGCTCATGTAACTTGGGAGGATTACAGCTGAAATCGAAGATGCCTTTGTATATCAAATGCATTTGATATAGTAGCAGTTCAGGAAACATGAGCTCAAGTAAGCATCCCCCTTATAGGATTCGTGGAGTATAGTAAACCAGCACAAAAAACAGTCTCTTTGGAAGAGCAAAGGGCGGTCTGACAGTTTATGTAAACTCTAATCTAACCACAACAATTACAGTGCTGGACATGCAAGATCCTGGGCTACTGGCTTTACATCTGGGTGGCTGAGCCCAGCAGCCGGCCGAAACTCTGGTACTTGTAAATATTTAAATCAGCCCAAAAGTGAGACCTGTGCCAGTGGATAACTATCTTGAATATGCTTCAGTTGAAAAGCAACTGTCAAACATCTTGTCTGTTAATCACTGGAGATTTCAACTCAGACCTGTTCCATCATCCAAATGATGAGCATGCCGATTTAATTGGGGCACTCCCAGATCAATGAAGATCCATGTTACAAGCCTCACAATACAATGGGACAAAAACTGCTATGGGCCTGCAAGCTGGCTGACCTCATAGTCCTGAATGGCCATTTTCCGGGTGACGTACCACCATCATGGACTAGATCGTCCTACAAAACTGTCTCACATTTGGACTACTCCAGGGCAAATCATTCTTTATATAGCAAGTAGTGGATTTTGGAATCACCCATCAACCAGAGAGCGATCACCATCCTTAAGTAATTCAGACTGGAATAAATAAGCGCAAACTCTGACCCGCACAAATCCTGCAGAAAGATGCCCACTCTGAAAATCTTTGAAGTGCATTTCAAATAAGATCAATGATTTTTCAGGTGCTGCTGTAGATATTCTAAGAGGTTTGCTTCTAAAGAGCCTAACCCAATAACAGCTTTGGAATGTTTCACAGACCATGTGACAGCTAAGTATCCAGCCAAACACATGATCAAGGGAATGTGTATGGTGTCCCAAAAGAGCTTTACTAAGCCGGGATCCATCCGCCTAATGATATCTAAGATTGGCAGAACTCTCAGACAGCTGCAGTGTTTCCTCCATAATCTGAAGCGGATACAATTCTTACAGAGGGACAGGAAGTTCTTTAAAAAAAAACAAAAACAAATAAAAAAAATAAAAGAGGTATGGGTGTTCAAAAGAAACAGGCAGGAAACCATAGGGGCTGAGATCCTACACACCTTGAAGCAAAAAGACTCAAGGAAGTTCTGGAAACAGACCAACAACAAAGATAAAGACACAAGGGCAGCAAACAATGCAAATATCAGTGAGGATGGTTGGATAGACCATCTAAAATCCCATTTTGTAGGAGCTTGATTGATACAGCCTTTCTGGAGTTGTCCTTGGAAGACTCGCAGGTGAAAGCACTGCCCCTGACCCACTGGAGTACTCCGCCCTAGTGATAACTAAGATCATTGTAAAATCACGGTCAGGCTGTGCCCATGGACTGAATGGAATTCCCCAAGCTCTCCTCAAAGAAAATGCTTCTGCATGGGCAAGCTTCTTGGCAGGGAGGTTCTGGATTATATTAGTGGAAGGGATTATTCCGACCAGCTAGAGAGGCTCGATTATCCACCCAACATTTAAAGGAGGAGAGGTCTTGTCTCAAAGTAACTATCATTTAATAGCACTCTTGGACATAGATCTTAAATACTTCTCACCATTGCTGCTTCAAGACCTAGCGGCATGGGCATGTGAAACAGGCAGGCTGCACCTAAACCAGATAGGGTTTACAAAAGGTCAAGGTACACTAAAAAATGTTATGGCCGTAGGTCTAATCATGAGAAGAGCAAATGACACTGGCCCACCACTGTACTGTTCTTTGTAGACTTCAAAGCAGCATTTGAGTGCGTCCTGCATGACACGCTGTTGGATAAACTTCTGCGTTGGGGAATTCCACATATAACCTCCAGAGGGCAATTAGGCTGCTCTATGCAAACACCTGGGTCGTAATTAAGGTTAGGGATGGACCCCATCTGTCAAAGGAGGTGAGGACATTGACTGGCTTCAAGCAGAGGTGTGTCCTTGCAACTCTTCTATTCAATCTATACATCTCTAACCTTTCCCCGGCAGTCAAAGAACTGGTGTGCCATGGCCGAGCCTTGGTGTTGTCACACTGTCGAGCATCCTCTATGCAGATGGCCTGCGCCTTCTCAGTAACAGTAGAGCAGGGCTGCAGAGGCTAATTAATCACTTTGCGCCATATGCAGTTGACAAGCTAGAAATTAATCTCAAGAAAACCAAAGTAATTCCACTAAATCAGCGCATCTCCAAGCAGAACAAATGACACAGGAATGTATCTACGATAGATGAGACAGCCTGTTATACTTACCTACGTTTCAAGAAAGATTCAAGGGCTTGTTTGCACCAAAGATGGAAGCAATCAAAGAAAAGGCATTGGCCCTAACCTTTGAGTTATTGACTCTTGCAAAATCCCTCTGGGGACATAATCTCAAGCCTCTGGCAAAGGTAATCAAGACAAAATTTATGCCAACCCTCTCATATGGAGGTGAAATGATGTTAGGTTTGGATGCCAGCTGACTGGATAAAATAACGAAAACCTTTAAGCAAACTTACCAACTGCTGGGATCATCCTCCCCAGCATAATTTAGGCTTGAGTTCTCACTGGTAAAGCAGACCCTTGCAAGGCCTAGAGCATTTGTAAAATGCTGTCATAAGCTGAAAAACGCTGCTAAGGAGTACTTAGCCTACTATGTCTGGTGTGAAATTAACCTCCAAAGAGGGAAAGGTGACTACAAAAATTAGCTTGAGGAAAGCATTGAAAAACTTGGCTTGGGTGAGCTGTGGCAGCTGGACGTAAGTGAGCAAGTGTTTAAGATAATGGTAAATAAAAGTGTTCGTATTAGCCTGGTAAGGATAAAGTAATGGTGACAAAGCGATTGCATGGATGGCTGGTGTTAAGTTCCTATGAGGACTGAAGTGAGCAACCCTTCCTGGAAGCTGTCTACTCTCTTATGATTAAGCAGAAACTACTGTTAATGAGACTGGAAGAGCTTCCTACCCTAGACTTTAAGCCAAAATGGCAGTAGGAAGAGGAACAGGGGGGATATGAAGTGCCACTTGTGCCGTCAGACAAATGAGATGCTGCTGAATGCACTCTGTATCTGCCCCTGTTTAGTCCTACAGTGGAGGACCATGCTGCAAAGTGAGTTTAAGGCATTAGGCATTACGTGGTATAGATCCGCAGCAGTAGAGTTATTAAACCCACAGAACATGATGCTTAATATCTGACTGGTGCAGTTCATTACCATTTTTAAGAAATTGGTTAAGGCCAACAACGGTGCTCAGGGTGCGGGAAGACCCACAGCAGATGCCCCTAGAGCGGGCAATTGGGATTTATAGGTGGGTTGCAAAAGGGGTTGGGCAGGAATAAAAATGTGTTAACCTCCTATCCTTCCGTAGGCCATAGTTTGGCTGCTCAGGGTAGTAAGTATAGTAATGGTCCAATTCCCCATCCCGCTAATGCCAAGGGCCTGCCATAGTAAGTGCTATAGCGCTCATGGACATCAACCAGTTAGCCCTGATTAGGCCAAGGGGGAGGGCGCTAGGGGTGTAGCAAATTTTATAATGTTTTAAACCCCTATCCTACCTTGCTGAGTCGGTATTATTTATTGACTTTATTTATGCACCTTGGCACTAGTAAAAGGACAGACCCATTTGCAATGTTATCACCTAATGAGAAGTAGGTACCTCTGTGGTTTGCTCAACGTGGTGATATAAATCATGGTTGGATGGGTGAGCGTGTTCGGCCCCTCACTTGTATGATTCGAGGTGGTTTTTAATGTGATGTTTATCCTTTTCCATACCCCATCCCTCTTTTCTTTTAATAATAATAATAATTGAAAATACGTTGAATGTGTGTTTTGCAATGTTTATGGTTTTTATTGACTAATAAATTATTACTTACTTATGAGGAAAACCTATTTTTGCATGTTAATAGATCATCCTTAAAGTGTGCTTTACAAGGTAAGAAGGTGCATGCTTAATATGTAAAAGGTGGCACCTTACATATTGGGAATAGTGGGACCTCAAAAAGCCATTTTCATTGTATAGTTTAGAGTAGGCTTTCCAAGAACAGACTGAGGTATGAATGAAATCCTCATTTTTTTTAATCTTTGGTTAGAAAAATACTAGCAAAATGATGTAAAGTTCTTTTCCAATTAGTTTTAAAAATCTAATTGTCGCTTGGCACAGAAATGTAAATACTAGAGTTGCTTTACCTATTGAGAAGTGTTTTATTTCCTTTATGCTATATAGGTGGTATCTCTGGGATCGGCAATAAAGTTTATTTTCTTCTTCCTTTCTTTTAAATCCTCCGGAGCTCCTGTCCACCTGCACCCTCGACAAAAAATGATAATTCAGGTACATTGCTGTGGTATACCAATCTGTCACCCTTTATGTGGGATGAGTTCAATGTGACTTCTTATTTCATCTATTCTTAAGATGAGGTTCATGTGGTGATAGAAAGAAAAAAAATAAGTGAGTGGAACCCTAAAATAAAGTTATGCTGACAAATAGGTCTTCTTTGAGACACTGAAATACGCAAGGCTTAAGGAATAAAATCAGCCCCCCCCCCCAAAAAAAAAAAAAAAAAACACTCTCACTCCCCTCTATGGAGGAACACTCACTTCAATGCGAGACGTTTTCCTCCTTTCTTGATACTTTTCTCCCAACTGTCTCCCTCTCAGTTTTACCCTCCCACTTTTCTGCACAATTCAGGAGCCTCCCACATACCTGACATAACCACGCTGCTCCAGGAGCGTGGCGGGAAGGGGTGCTCTGCTAGTGTTCTTTAGGCTGTTTGGTCCATCGGCCACACTTTCTCGCTCTGTGTGTTTTTGGGGGTTCCTCACGGCATGTCTCATCTTCTCAGGCAGCTGTAGGTTCCTGGCTACTCTGCTACACTCTTTGGGGTTTTCTCTATCCTCCTCTGTGTCCACAGGTAGGACGCGCCATCAGTCATACTGGTATGGTGTTAATAGACTCCCCTTCCTGCTTCTGGGTGACGTGCAAGTCTATTGTTGTTCCTGTCCTTCTTTATAAATGCCTAACTTCCCGTTTGTTTGTCTTTGGAGGTCATGGCCTGTAATACAAGAAGTGCATAGGTTTTCATGTCGTCTGCTCTGGGGAAATAATTTGGAAAGTCCTCCTCCCCAATGTTGTGACACTGATTTAATGATGAAAGTAGATATTTGATAACTTTATTGAAAAAAGCTACTTTATGAATGTGTAATTTGTGATGTCTGAGCCGAAAATTGTTTAGAACCAATTTGTCACTCAGCCCCAATCCAGAGGTTTAATACAGATTTGTGACTGAGAGTTAATGAACCTGCTCTCAAAGAACAATATTTTGACCTCTAGACTCAGAACTGCATGGTTTTGGTAACAACTGGCCACTTAACAGGAACTAACCATTTAGGAAGGGGGCAGGATCAGTTGACAGAACATATGATTACATTTATACTTCCTCCTTTAACTTGGTGATGCCAAATGAGGCTGACTGGATCTATCCCCATTTATTCCCAGGACTCTCCTAGATTTTCTGGCATCAGCACTACCAAGAGGGACAGACAAATACTGACCACAGCATAAGACCTTATTAGAACACTCCTAGACCGTTGAATACAGCATGAGAAGAAAGAAGCCCCTGAAGGACGAATAGCGCTCAGAGAATTCTGGCCCCTGCTGGCACCCAAGGATTAACTACCCAAGGAACACAAACAGAAGGCTTCTACTTCAAGGTCTCCCCAGTAAGACCCAAACCTAGGCGTGCAAAACCATTTTTTCCTTTGCGGAGATTTTTGCTGTACTGAAAACAGGTTCAGCAGGACTTTGCAGTGAAAGTATCCAGTCTTGTGAAGCCCTTCCTGATTCCCTATTCCAGGTTAGCCCACTGAAGAATTTTGTGAATGAAAACAGTGACTAAGTCCAAAGGTAAAGCTTTGGACTTAGTCTTTTGACCAGCGAAAAAGCCTTTGCAGCTACCATAGGCACTGGCTGTAGGGGTGCTGCGGCCCCCTCCAGAAATGATTGTGCTTGAGTTCCGGTGAATGAGCAATAAAGAAGCCTTTAGTTTTGTGTTCACCTTATCACATTTGCTGCATGTTCAAAGATAAAGGTCAAATATCAGGCTATGTCTTTAGAGAAATTGCTCCTTATTCAGAAACTGGAATTTACTTTTATTACTCTGAAATAGTGTGAGGATTATGTAAACGTGATCTAGGTGACAATCATGCTGGGACACAGGAAATGAAAGGAAAGGCTGTAGCATGTCACTTTGTTCTAGCACAGACAATTTAAATATTGGGAATTGAACTATATTCAAATTGGAAATTAAATCACCAATTGGAAAGCACAATTGAAGCACTTTTGTATAATTCTGGAATGTGATGGAACAAAGAGTTTAATATGATCAAAACAAAATCAAGAGACTTGGTGATGTGCAGATGAGAAATATTTACCGCACAGTATAATTTTTGCAATATATAGTTTACCAATAAAACTGTGTGTCTATGCAAATTGTGTCCTTATTTCAATTGGCAATGTCCTGTCTGTAAATGACAGTACTCTACCACATCAGAGATCCAAAATGCACCACCAGCTACACACCACCCCTTACCACTCTTCTGCTGAATAGCCAGGCACATTTGATTTTTTGTATGACAGGTGGATTTTCACAATCCCTATGAATTTAGTGATATAATATTAATGGCAGCACTCCCACTTTAAAAATTGTTCCAGCACCCCTGCTACATCCAACTTTGTCCAGCTCAGCACTTTATTCTTCAAAACCAATGACTTACGTGGGAGCTTGACGATGACAATGTATCCTACTCTGCAGGACCCTGGTTGGCTTCAACTTTGGGCCTGGTCCGCTAGAAGACCTGGAGATCCAAACAAAATGTCCCCAGGTAAAAACTTTCACTGTGATGACCCACTTGTTTTAGCCAACCTCCACTCCATCTTGGTTGGGTCACTGTCAATCTTAAACTGATGTTTTTGAATGGTCCTTTACAGTTGCTGAGCTGCTTAAACCTTTAAAAATGTATATCTCCAGTTCTCCTTTTCTGATTTTGATTTCTTTAAGTTTTCTTGTCGAGTTAGTCTTTCCCAAAGTTGGTTTGGGAATTTTAGTGTGTTGTTTTCTTTGAAATTGTTAGAACTGCTTGAACGGAACACACTTTTCTCCAGTGAATTGAGTCCTGCTTGTGCCATGGCTGCCAGTGGTAGAGCAGATATACACAGAGTGGGTTTAGACCTCTCCAGATTGATAAAAAACAATCTGTTAAGGGGTTACCTCGTACTAATTTGATAACCCACTTTCTGACAACATATAAAGTGTTTCTATCCATTGCGCTCATCTCTCTTCAGCACGTGTCTGCATTCTCAGGAATGTGCATCCTTATGTACCTTTGCATACAGTGGCAGCTTGTAGGAGGGAAAACGGGCGGCGCGTGGGGAGGGGGAGAAATAAAATAAAATATATATTTTTAAAACCTTACCTTAATTCCGCGTCTCGCTGCTCTGCTCCTCTGTACTCGACTGCAGGAACAGGCTCCCAGCTTACCCTGCAGTCAATCCTGATGCAGCTCAGAGTAGTTAGGATTGGCTGGGAGCACCCATCAAGGGCGCTCCCAGGAAGACTGCAAGCCTGTGCCTGCTCTCTCAAGCCTGGCAACACAGTGCTGGGCTGGAGAGAGCCTACTGTGCATGTGTGTTTGGCGGACCTGAGACGGCTGGCTAAACATACATGCGCAATGAGGGGAAGAGTGCTGTGCACTCCCCCTCAGTGCTGGTCATAGTCTGTGGCCCTGCCCCTTTTAATACAAAATTATAATAAACGTAGTGTAGTAAAAGGTTTGCAGCTGCTGCTGCTGGTGGTGATGGGGACGACGCTCCTCCACCCTAGCGGAGATGCCACGCCGGTTTGCATATGTGCCCCTTAACAAGTTTATACATCTATCTGTGCACATTTGCTTGATGCAGTCAGTTTTAGCTAAGAAAAATACCTTTTAACCAGATTGTGTTTCCCTCACAAATGGTGTATAAATATTTTCATTGAAAGATCTAAGGAGGCAGCTCATCATTTTCAGTTGTCAGAGCCAGATTCGTTTCACAGGGGAGGTGTTACCCATGTATCAAATACTGTTAGAATTAGGATAATTTATCATTCATTTTCTACTTGCAACACTACCTTTCTATCTATCTTTAGAAACCACAGTTAAAGTGTGCAGCACCCCTGCGCAGTGGGGATGGGTTGCTGACAGCGAACCCACTGCCCACAGACTTTGCCTGTATGCTGCAGCAGTTGACTAGATGGAGTCATCCACAGGTCCAGTCCCCACAGCAAAAAGCCTTCAGCACAGTAAAAGTTGGCACCATGCCAGACTCACTGTGGGTGACCAACACCCACTGCGCATGGCCCTCTAGCACGTTTGTGCACAGCAGCCAACTTATGTAAGTTTTTATTTTTGTGTAGCCGGGGTAGGTCACAGGGCCTGGCCTATGGCCAGTGCCTACTTCCTACTTGAGGGAAATCGATACCCCCACCAATGTTCATGGCCTTTGACCTTTTTTTTTCTTTTTTAGATTTTCATGGGTCCACAGACCCTGCTATGGTTTTTGTAAAATATTTTAGGGGTTCTGGGTCAGTGAAATCAGAAGGAGATCCAATAAGCTTCCAAAACTCCAAACCATGGCTCTGGGGTTACTTTAGCATGGTTCATTGATCAGAGTGGCTGCAAACATCACAGCAAAAATTCCTTCTTTTTTCCATATGAGAAGGGTCCCTTTGTGGACCCCACATCAGGATATGCTCCCCTTTCACCTATATGGCCCCTTCAATTTTCATTTTCCCATAAAAGTCCCCCAGCTGGAACATTTTTCAAGTAATAGAAAGCCATTTAAAGAGCTTTTGGTTCATAAATCTGGATTTTGAGCCTCAGATCTAAAATGGACAATGGGAGAAAAAAACTCCCTCATTTAAACAAATTACTTGTTTTTTTAAATTTGGGTTTGAGGGTGACTCCCAAACCCAGGTTATGGGACCTATGTGGACCAATGGTCCAGTTGTCTTTAACCTATTACCCATTTTAAGTCCCGCTCAAAACCTTTTAAACACTCATTTCTAAAAAAACTACCACCTATATAACCTATGTTTTTTCAGTGAATTTCTAGTTCTTTTTTAAATGTAAAGTAATATTTCTCTTACCATTTTTGTTACTATATTTAAAGCCAATTCCCTGCCGTGCACGGCCAAAACCAGGCACTTTGGCCAACTCCAGCAAAGATAGTCAATGCCATGCCACAGGCTTTACCTGTGCGCAGCAGGGTTTGGCCACAGGACCTGACCTGCTGCCAACCACCCAAAGGCAGCCAACGCCCGCTGTGCACAGCCTTTGGCCATGTGCAGTGGATGGTTGGCCATAAGCCTGACCTGTAGCCTTTAGCGTGCATGTCATAGGGTTGGCCTTCAGGCAGTGGTGACCCCATCCCCTATGGCATTTTCTTTAAAGGGGAGGGGCAAGTGTGCCCCGATCCATAAGCCACTTTGGGCCCCAGGGACCGCATCTCCTGGAGCCTTTACATAGAGGAGGAGCACAACCCACCCTCCCTTAGCCAATAGTGGCCACAAGAATCCCACCACCTGGGACTACACCATATATATTAAGGAGAGGGGGCCCACTGCCCCCTCCTTGAGCCTTATTAGGCCCCAACATATGTTAGATACTAAGGGCCTGATTCTAACTTTGGAGGACGGTGTTAAACCGTCCCAAAAGTGGCGGATATACCACCTACCGTATTACGAGTCCATTATATCCTATGGAACTCGTAATACGGTAGGTGGTATATCCGCCACTTTTGGGACGGTTTAACACCGTCCTCCAAAGTTAGAATCAGGCCCTAAGTTATTTAGACCCACAGACCTGGTGAAGATATCTGACAAATGGGTACACACTAGGGTGCTCAAGAAGTCCCAAGGTGGTGATCACAAGAAATGCCTCGCTTCAGGGGAAAGATGGGACAGTGTTTTAAATGGGCAGGTACTGTCCGGTATGGACTACCTGCACTTCTTTTGCTTGAAAGGGAGAATACCTGCATTTCTCAGCACTTGTGCAATACTTTGAATGGGAGAGTACCAGCAATTATCAGGAGCAAACAGGTACTCTAGATAGCGAGTACCGGCACTGGATGGGGCCAAAGATAAAAAGTCAGATACTCCCAAAAAGTTCCCAAAAGATGCCCAAGGGTGGGGAAGCCAAGACCCACATCCCATTCAAAGGGGAGACCCTACTAATGATGGGGTGTGCTATAACTGTAAACAATCAGGGCACAAGAGGGGTGATACTGTGTGCATCAAGAGGTTACCATCAGAAAGTCACTGCAAGTGTAGGATTGGGATAAACGTTGTCCCTGGAGATTGCAAGGGATAATACACTGAAACCACTTTAGTCTCCATGGATGTGGAGGAAGTTGAACCCTTGGCCCACTGGCCTGCCAGTATGGAGAAATACAGACAGTGGCCAAGAATCAATGGAGTTGAAATCCAGCCCCTGAAGGCTACAGGTGTCAGAATCACTATGGTAATGGCCAACCTGGCTTTCCCAGAGCAAATCACATTTGGATGAGGTGAACCAGATAGCTAACTCTGACAATGTTACAAAATCACATCCCCTACATATAGTACACTTAGTGGGGAGGGGATGCTGACCCTGAGAAAGTAGTTGTGTCTCCTGGGCAGCTATTTTCTGTCTGGGCAGAAGTGTGCAAAGGGACTCATACAGCAATGGTGGGTGGGTATGTGTCTCCTCTAGAAAACAGAAGGCCTTAAGGAAAAGTAAAGGGAACTTGAAGTGCACAAAAATGGCCCAAGGCCCAGTTCCAATAGGAAGGGCAGAAATACTTGCAAGGCCACTTACCAAAGTATTCAGGCTCAGAAAGAGCCTAGCCCTTTGGGGGAATGCCTGGTATCTGAACAGGGGACTGTTTCCTTGAGAAACTTACCTGAGCTGGCAGAACTCCAAGGAGCAGATGGACCCTCCAGAGAAGACTTGAACTAGGGACAGAAGAATTGTCCAACTTGTATATTGAGACAAGGGACCCCACAACAGAGGCAACCATGAGAGTGGTGGCCCCCCCAATAGTAGAAATAATCCCTCCTTAACTTGACCTATGACATCCCCTTTTTTGGACATCTGGTGCAGACCAAAACCTGGAAAGCCTGGTCAATCGCTTCTACTAGCCCCAAATGGCAGAAAAGTTGAAGGAGTTTTGTCACTACTGTGTCATTTGTCAAGCCAGTAGCACAACAGGTAGCATGCCAAAGGCTCCCTGTTGTGGGTACACTAGCACATCCAAGAGCTTGATTACAGTAAGATGATGTTGCTTGCAACATTCAGACTTACTTTGGTATATTCATTACATCCTTGAATATCAAGTTTGCAATAACCAATGCTTGGTAAATGTCTCAACTAATGCTTGTTGATTATGCAGATTGTATTCAACCTGCTAAACTTGTGGCAACAGTAACTGCCAAAACATGCGCTCTTCACAATGTGATCTGTATTGAACATGTGCCACAATCAGGAGGATAATTGCTCATTTCCTTTAACAAGCAATCAACTTCCAAAAGGCACATGTGAACATTCTATTATTTAAGTACGCTTGCGAGTCTGAGGCCTTGGTTGGCTTTTTACCTATTGCTTTTCTTACCTGTTTCCAGTCAAGTTGAGTTCCTTGTCTTCCAGCCTACCTCCAATTGAGTTCCAGTGCAAGACAAGTTCCTTGTTCTCTTGCCTGCCTCTAGTCAAGTTCCAGTGTTCCTTGTTCTCCGACCAGCTTCCAGTTGAGTTCCAGCATTTCTCACCCTCCGGACAGCCACCAGTCGAGTTCTGGCGATCGTCGCCCTCCGGTGGGCTCCCTGTGGAGTCCCAGCTCTCCTCTTCCATCTTCTGCTGAAAATCCTGTATTTACTGTAGAGAAAGGAGAGAAAACACAGTTTGGGTTCTTCTGAAATTTCCAAGCAAGTAACTTAATTTCAAGGTAAAGAAAGGTTAAGCGCTTAAATGAAACAAAAACAGAGCTCCGCATTTTTAAATATTTTATGACACAAAGAACTAGCATGATGTATCGTTTGGGTGGGAATCCAAGATACTTCTAAACAGACATTAAGGAAAGATGTATTTCCTGTAACAAGTGCTCCCCAGAGAATTAGGAGATTGGAAATAGAACATGTTTATCAGAACTATTATTGGCAAGAGATTGCGCCAGAACACAATGAAGTCCTTTAGTCAAGTTGATTGTTTTTGAGTTTGGACATTGCTTCAGAGTCTCCGAAAGTATTGTAAAAAGAGGAAGAGACTTGTTCAACCTTATAGAAATGTATGCACAATGTGTCAACAATAACTGACATTATGCAATGTACAATAGTTTAAGCAAGTTCAGTGTATTAATGAAGTAATTATTTTGCAGCCCAGAATCATAAAAAAACAAGAACCCAGTATTTTGAGACATTAGAAGTCCTGACTCCCAACACAACACGGAGGCCAGGGTCAAGCAGTCAGATTCTGCAGTCCACAAAGCAGAAGCTGGTATTTTCTCTTTTTCTCTTCCCAAAATCCCATTGCCCTTGAGGACTAGTGAGAGGGCAATGTACTCTTCATTGCGGTAATGTTAGTCCTCACCGGGACTGGGGAATTGTCATCGCCCCATTGGAATGCCTGGAATACAGTGAGGGACTCCAACAGAACATTCCCCTTTTTCCGCTGTCTGTGGTGGGGAACCCCTTTGAGAGGGTGTGTATTGACATTGTTGGTCCCCTAGACGTACTTACTGCCTCTGGGATTAGATTAATCTTGGTGGTAGTGGGCTATGCCACCAGATACCCTGAAGCGATTCCCCTTAGGACAGTTACTGCTCCTACAGTAGCTAGAGCCCTACTTGGCATCTTCACCAGGGTTCGGTTCCCTAAGGAGGTCATTTCATACAGGGGCACAAATTTCATGTCTGATTATCTGAGAGCCATGTAGGATAAGTGATGAGGGCCTTATAATTTTATTACCCCTTACTCTACCCCTTTCCCTCCCCATGATCAATAAGACCATGAAAGATGTAGCTATTAGTTTACCTGAGAAACTCAGAAGGAGGTGGATGGTCTTCCACCATGCCTACTGTTTGCATACAGGAAGGTTGCTCAGAAAGGAGGGAGTGGGTTTCAGACTGTTTGAACTACTATTTGGACACCCTGTAAGAGATCCTTTGAGTTTGGTGAGAGACAGTTGGGAACGCTTTTGCAAAGAACCCAAACAACATATATTGGACTATGTGCTAGGCCTTCACTCTAGAATGGTTGTGTACATGAAGAAAGCAATCAGAAACGTTCACGCCAGCTAGGAGTTTGTCAAGCACTGGTATGACCAGAATACCTTCATAGTTGAATACCAACCTGGACAACTGGTGTGAGTCTTATTGCCTGTGGCCCCCGGGGCCCTCCAAGACAAATGCACTGTGCCTTAACCTATTTTGGAAAAGAAGGGTGAAGTCAAATATCTGGTGGTCTTCGGGACCCCCAGACACCCTCACAATGTTATACATGTTAATAAGATCAAACTCGATCATGACAGAGCAGATATCACAATGCTCATGGTGACAGATGGGGGAGAACAGGAGGAAAGTGAATTTCTTCCTGACCTCCAGTCCATCAATGTCAAAGAAGGGTCAGTGAAAGGAGTGGTTCTCTCTTCCACTTTAACAGCAGACATACTGTTATAACCTGATCAGTCAGGTTGCTAGTTTTTTTCATTGACCCCAGGTCTGACAACACAGTATACCCATGGTGGGGGACACTGTTGACAGCTTGCCTACCAAAATTGAAATTTACAGCCCCTAAAGGTCAGAATAGCATACAACATAAGTTAACACCCTTTATGTCTATTGCGCATGGCACTCGACAAGGATGTCCACTCTCACCCGCACTCTATGCATTATATATGAACCATATATCAGGCAACATTACTACCTCGCTGGCCCAACACGACAGTGCACGCTTGATATTTAGTAAGCATTCATTTAGCATTTCGGGAAAATATTGCGGTCTCATCCAGCACTCTCTTAATGATCTGGGAATATGTGTCACTGGCCTCCCCTTAGACTGTTTATGCATATGAGGTTTTAATATTTTCTCATTGCTCTGACCCAATGATTAAGAGAATTGAAAGAGTTGCTCTAGATTTTGGCCAGATCTCAGGTTATAAAATAACCACTCATAAAACAACTGACCCTTGCAGGAGGTGTGACAAGCTGTGATCAAAGGGTGACGACTCAAGCAAGGTATTTGGGCATTATTCTTGCCCCTATGATGGAGCTATGCTATGAATATAACTAGACCCCACAATTTCAGTCTTTAAAATGATTAGTACATAAAAGGATGCACTTATCCAACTCTTTTATTGGGGAAATGAATTTAATTAAAATGAACATTCTCCCCAATTTTGTACCTTTTTCATTCACTACCTTTGTATGTTCCTTCTAGATATTTTAAAATACTAGTCTCTAGAATCACAATATTTGTATGGCAGAAAAAGAAAGAGCAGAGATTTTTTTTTAAACTATCACTCCCAACAGGTGATGGCAGGTGGGCACTTACTGATTTGTGCTTTTATTATTGGGCTAGTATGGCTGATCATATCTGTACGTTGCATGAATCTTACCCGGATAATTGGCTTCACATCATTTTACTCAGGAAGAACTCCCACAGCAGCATCACCAAATTTAAAAGCAGCAAATTTTTCAAAAAAGTTGGATTAAAGACAGAAATTGCTCTTGAAAAAATCTGGACTAATATGAGGAGGTTCTTGAAAATCCCACTTTTTCATGCCTATACACTTCTGCTGGATAACCCCGATTTACTGGAGTGCTTTACCGCCTCTTATTTTGGCACTTGGTCACAGCTGGGGATTAAGAGGCTAGGTGACTTGTTTGATGTCTCAGGCCTAAATCTTTCACAGATTTACAGGCAGAATTTATCATACACCGCAGTGACTTTTTCAAATACCTGCAGATTCTCACCCCCCTACTAAGTGAGAGTAGCGATATTACTACCTCACTGGCCCAGCACGCTTGATATTTGGTAAGCATTCAGTTAGCTGTCTCATCCAGCACTCTTAATGATCTGATAATTTGGGCTGGTAAATAGACTGTTAGCTTAAATGAGGGGGGTTTCGGTACTCTCCAACATCCTTGTGCGATACTGCAGAGTTGTCACCTCTTAATTGCCTAGCCTCAGTAGGCATAAGCTGACTTACTTATAAGTCCCTAGTATATTGTATCAAGGGTACACAGGGCATGCAAGACAAAGTGTCACCTCAGGGCAGCAGCAATGGTTGTACCACCTTGTGGGTGAGGAATTACAAAATGTCTCTGCAGCCTGGAAGAGCAGTTTTAAACTGCTAGTTCGACCATGCCATGTTAACCATTGGCAAAACTTTCACTTCCCTTTACAATATGTGCGTCTCCACTAAGGAAGAACTATAGAGCCCTAATGCAGGGAGCTGTGCATTCTTAAGTGGGACATATGCTTTCTATATGTCCTAACAGCCAAACTTCCAAATTGGCATTTTTGCTGTGGAAAGGTTGGTAGCCCCATTGACTAACACAAAAATACCGACTGACCTTTCAGTCTGGCTCCATTCTGCACAGGATTAATAAAGTGGGTACTTAAAGGTATGAAATTAAATGTGCTATTAAACCCAGTTTGATTTAATGTCACTTTTAAGGAAAGGAAACTTGTAGAAAGTTGACAATCTGTTGCCCAGTTTGTCTAGTGACCTCAGAGTTGCTGGCCATCAGACGGTCTTCTGCCCCCCTGGGGACTGTCAGGAACAATAGAAGCCTGCTACAGGGAGAGGTGCTTCCTCCAGTTTACAGGATGCCACACAGGGTGTTGGTCCAAAAGGCGAGCTTCAAAGAGGATGCCGCCTTTGGTGGGCAAATGGCGATCACAATTCTGAAGGGCTGCCCCTTTGTTCAGGTAGACAGGCTGCCGTCGGGAACAGTGACTAAACTGTTTTTCACAAGAGTGTCGCCCACAGGTAGCCAAACCTTTAGGGAGGGTTACAATGCTTCTAACATCTAAGGAAGAGTTGTGGTGTGGTTAGTTTTACGTATCCTTTGCGCATTAGCTTCAGGCTTTAGGCCTTTGTGCACTTTGCCCTGGATGTATTTTATTCATTTGCTTGCAGCTTAGAGCCTCTGTGCACTTTGCTCTAAATGCTTTTTATTAGGCTTCGTACTGTTATTTTTCAAATAGCCAGTTCTACGGTCTTGTTTTTTATTCATATCACACTGTTTAGCCTACTTCAGCACTGGAGTTCTCCATAACACATTCCTGTTCACTCTGTGCTTCAGTCAAGGATACAGTCTGGTACATTGCCGATAGACGTGGTAAGAGTTTAGTCTTTGGCATTCCTGCGTAGGGACATTTTGTGATCACACTGACATGTTAGTTATAAAATCACTTCCTTGTCCCAATACACGCAAGAGGGAGATTCCGACCAGGGAACCACAACTAGATGCGGACTGCCTCGTTGCAGATGCTGAACCAAGATCACAGGCCTTTGCTCAGGTATGAGGGCTGATGTCTCCCCAGGGATTCAGAAAGGCAAGTTAGAAGCTTAACATGCTGTGCTCGAAATAGACCAAGCAGAGGGAGAGTAGAAACTATTAGACACCATGATAGCTTTGTTCTTATGTTTTACTCTCCTGGTGACTATTTCAATCCTACTGTGTTGTATGGTTCTGGTTATTGCGGCTCACGCCTTATTATCTAAAATGCAGTCGTTTTATTAAAACATTATATAAAACTTATACTGCCTTTGTCATTTGTACATGAGATCATACTGTAAATGAGAGAGTTGGTTTGGATCTGAGTGACCACGACTTCCCTGAGAAGTTCCAAAGATGTCATGCGCTCGGCTGCCCAATCACCTCTTCCCCTTGGGAGAAATGAGGCACTGCCAGTTAGCCGGAGCAAAAACCGGATTTAGGGTGACAGAGTTCCTTACACGTGGGTCCGACTCAGTCCCCCACACTGTGATCGATCCTGCTGCCTAGAAATCCAGTAGTCTCATTTAGGATAATGAGAGCCCACGCGACATGGCGCCGCCAACGATTGGTCTGGCTCTAATATTTAGGCCCGGCTGACTCTCTCGGTCTCATATATATTTTGACTCCTCGGTTCCGTAAGCGGAGACGTCCGTGGGGCTGAGGGTTTCCGCCACCACGAGATAGGTACATCCTATTACTTAGTTGTTGGTTGTTCAA
This sequence comes from Pleurodeles waltl, assembly GCF_031143425.1. Classification (NCBI taxonomy): domain Eukaryota; kingdom Metazoa; phylum Chordata; class Amphibia; order Caudata; family Salamandridae; genus Pleurodeles; species Pleurodeles waltl. Next base: position 1,092,300,972 of record NC_090437.1, read on the forward strand.
GCTTGAACTTTAAAAGGAAAACCCGATATTGGTGTGCCTTCTCTGACCTAGTGCTGTTTTTTTTACAAATGGCGAATCCTAATGTAGTGAATATAGCAATCAATATGTGACAACCGCTCACAGGACATCTGGTGGCACATGGCCTGACGGTCCAGGGGGGTCCGGTCACTTTTGTGGTGGACGCCCATGCAGCCTATAGAACAGAACTTTTTTATTCTTGGGTCGTATTTCCAGCAGTTGATGGGGGTACAAACACTTTTCACGAATACACTCTTGCGAATGTCCCTGGACAGTACAGGGCATATGCATACTTTATCTTATCAAGAACAGCATGCATCATATGAAGAAAACTCCCATGACGTGCTAACATGACTGAACCTGGGCTCCTTGGCAAAAACTACAAAATTTCTCCCCACCTGTGCCAAAGAAACCTAACTAAGTTACCTAGGGAAAATACAAAAATCCTTTATTCCAACGACAGTCTTAATTACCTAAACAAACAAAGGCCCTAACTATATTCCAAACCTGCCACTGCTAATAACTTCATCGAATCTATAGCCTAAGAAGTGGGAGAGCGACACAAAATAAATAGGTACGGCACCATGGGATGCTCCTAGCACTTAACCTACATGCACTTATCCTACAGGAGAGCCCCGAACCCTGCCACAAAACCACTGCTAACCCTGCTCCCATCTGTCAATCTCTGACCTCACTGGCCTAAGCAATACACACTTCACCTGCCAAGCCCAGGATAGAATCTCCTAATGTTGTCTTTCCCTAGGCCCCAAACTGGTCAGATGGCACGGATACATAAACCAGACCATTGTAGTGTGTAAAAGGTACATATCACAAAACATATCAGAGCCCTGGTAGCTACCTTACAGGCTACATACATGGCCCTCACTATACATCATTGTATACCCAACACCAAAACAGATCCTCCAAAAAAATCCCACCATCTCTGCCCACATTTGAATTATTTTCTACCTCTGTTCCTCAAGGGCAACAGTTTTTAACTAAACTTTATTTAAACTGACTATCACTATTTCACAAATCCCTCACCCCCCATACCGTCTTCCCACCACAAGCTGTAGCAAGCAGTAACAAGACCAACCATGTATCCTATACCTAAAGCTCCTACGACATGCTAACACCTGCTCATCCGTGACAACTACAAATGTTCTCCCTACCTGCATCCGTTTCATAGAAAGCCAGCCAAGCTACCTGAAAATACATAGATCCTTCATTCCAACCACAGTCTTCATCAACCAACCCACAAATACCCCAACTATCTGCTTGTCCTGCCAGTGCTAAAAACATGATTGAACCTGTGGTCTAAGAGGTAGGACAGTGACCACAATAAATAGGCATCTGCTCCAGGGGATGCTCCCAGCACTTAACCCAGAGCAGAAAGTGGACCTTTTTTTTTTTTATTTTATTCATGGTACATAAACAAACAACAAAAAAAAAAAACTAAAAGCACATATGCTGCCATTATTTCAAAGTATGATACAGTCCATTATATCAGACAGTACATTTCCTGTATGCAAACAGGCCTTGAGAAAGTGGACACTTGACCCCGAACCCTGTCACCACTCTGTTATAACCCTTCCGCCAATTATCCTGTTACTTAATATAGAATGTAACATTCTTTCCTCCCCTTGCTGCACTCTCTCCTCCCCCACTCTTGGTCTGATCCATAGGCTGCCGGTTTAGAATATTGACTATGCTGTTCAGTTAAGGAGAAATGGAACATTGTATTAAAACATACTGTTTACCTTTCCTGATTTCCTTTACTGGTGACAAGCATTAAGAAAAGCTGTGTAGGGGAGAGCAAACAATTTCATCCTCTTGTGGATCTCCTCTGACAGTGGCAAAATCAGTTTTGGCAAAATGGCAGGTTACTGCATGAAGAAAGCCGTGGAACTCCTTAGATGAACGCAGGCTGAATTAAGTTGTCACAGTGGGGTCCACCCTTCCAGGCTCAGCCTGCATTGTCTGATTCACAGTGCAGCATGTGGGAGTGTTTTCCTCCTGCTCACTGATGAATCCTTTAGCAGTCTGTCTTACATCTGGCAGAAGATTAACATTGTGCATGCACCCCTTGTAGCCAACTAGCATATGCATAGGTGGGGTTGACACACCCTATTTCTCCCACCTCCCACTCTATCTGATGTATTGTTCTAAATTGACAGAGGCACAGAACATGGCGTGGGGAGAAACCAACTCCTGTCTCTTTGTTTTGGCCGATATGTATGTATGTATATATATATATATATATATATATATATATATATATATATATATATATATTCAATTCAACGACAGTCTATCGATAAGTAAGTGCATGTTAATTTATGTAATGGATATCTATACAAAATTGGTGACACGCACACAAAGACTGAAAAAATAGTTGGTGTGTCCAAATCAAGCAGGATGATCGGTGACATGAACACCATTTCCATATAACCCCCAATCCACCAAGTCAGAAGTGGAAATTAGACTGCCACTTTTTTGCGTGGGGGTAAGGCACGTCCAAATCTTCTTCGTGGTAAGTGCAACTGGAGTCCTGCTGTCAGCCACACTTTCCTATGATGCTGTTGATGCAGATGGGAATCCTTGGTGGAGTTGGCAGGACTCAGGCAGGTTAAAGTCTATGGGACCACCAACATCTAAATCTGGAGGGCGGACCTTCATTGCAGCAGACAGGTTTTCAGACGGAAAACCGACAGCAGGACTTTTACCGCCAATATCTGAATCTGCTGAATTGGTGTGCATACACTTCTTCAAGATCTTCGACCATTCTCAGTGACATGCACACCATGTCAGAACTACCAGAAAGTGTCATTGCCATCTCCAATAGGTTTGTTCTGACATTACACTCAGTAGAGTTTCACAGCCCTGTTTCTGCAACAACATTCTCATGAATGGCAAATTTGACGAACAATTTTTTTAAGTTGCTTTGTCATTCTTCAATCTATCTTATGTTCAGTATTCATCCCGAAACAGATTTTTGCTTTCTTGCTCTATGTTCATGTATAAAATGCACCTATTGATATAACAGTGTACGACTTTCCTCTGCCCTCTCAATATTTGAACTTTGTAATAGTTTAGCCTTATTATATTGGTAATCACTTATATTAGCACCACTCTTTTTCAGTGTAGTTGGTGAACCTATTCTACCATGGAAGGAATGGTAAAATTGCTTGAATCCTATTTGATAGCCAAAGGTGGAAAGAGATTCATGTGCCATAACGTGAGATAGAGATTCTTCTCCATAACGTAAGCATTCAGGGTAAAAAAAAATATACGAATCCCTACCTGAACCTGAAAACGTACATGATGGCAAGGATGGAATTGTGCTACATGTAAATAAGGTAACCCATTGAAAGTTATGGTCTCATTTTGAGGAATGAGTTAACGTTGTGTTACAAAGACAAGTTGTTAGTAGAATGCAGGTAAAGCAAGAGAGTGTAAAAAATTATGTGACTGTACTTGGGGGTTTATCTAAGTTATGTGTTTGTGGTAAACCTAATGAATCTCTTATAAGAGAGCAGTTGGTCAGATATACAAACAATTCGCGCATACAGGGAAAAACTACTCTCCAAGAATCCCACATAAATGGAGGCTATAGAACTATATAAGTCAGTAAAACACACAGCCCAGTGTATAAAAGAAATGAAGCTACCTACAGAGACTATTGCATAGATTCACACAGAGAGACCATGTAATGATATATGTGAGGTACGAAATTATGCAAACTAGGATTAAGAATACGTACGAACAAGGTAATTTGGTTTTTCAGATGTAGAAGTAGTAATCATCTTGCAAAAAGTACTAGCTGCCAGGCACATAACTCAGTTTATAGGAAATGTGACATAAGAGGACATTTTGTCAAAGCTGGAGAGAGGGAAAAGTAAAAATGATAAGTCCTAGCAAGGATAAAAAATTATGAGGAGAAAAAAGGTTCATCTTCTAGCTGTGTGATGATGATAGTGACACTAAACCATAATATCCAATGTGTTACATTTATTTGGATGGTAATGCTCTTTCTTGGTCACCACACACCTTGATAAATAGTCATGATTTTAAACAGCGTATGAAAACGTTAAATTAGGAGCACCCCAATATCACTCTTAGTGATATTGGGGTGCTCTATCACAAGAGACCCTATTCTGTTAGAGGGAGTTACTAAATCTTGCATCACATTCAAAGACTGTTCTACCTTATGGAAATGTTTATGTAACACCGAAAGGTTCAAACGTGTTGGGGTGGCAACACCAAAGAGAATTACTCATTACTCTGGACCCTAATAATAAGGAACAAGTACTACTTGTAGACAGGTCTGTGGGACACCACAGTGAAAGAGACAACATATTCTTGGGACTATTTTCAGAAGATTTGGGTCTGTTTAGGAATTCCTAACACAAAATCAAATGAAAAAACAATGCATAACATGTAGTGCATAAATTACCCCCTATTCCGCACCTCACTAGAGAAGCCCTTGAGCAAAAACTCTTCAGGTTGACAGTGATGAGGGTTATAAAGTCCACTGAATGTTCAGAATGGTTGACCCTGATAGTCTTAACCACAAAGGCCGATGGGAAAGATTTATGTTTATGTGTGGATTTACGTAGCCTTAATGAGAATATCTGGGTTGAGAAGCACACTTTACCACATATTAGTGAGATGCTAAGCACCATGGGTGAGGCCAACTACTTTCATATTTTGCAGGATGCCATTTGGACTGGCATCCGGTCCTGCCGTTTTCCCAAAAATCATGCAGAAAATTCTGGATTGGGTAACACCTTATGTAATTCAAGATGACACATTGCTGTTCAGAAAGAATGTCCAAGAACACAACCAAACACCTAAAAAAGTTTTTGAGAGATTGAGGATGCAGGCCTAAAATTCTAAAAACAGAGAAATGCCATTTGGAAGTCACATCAGTTGATTACTTGGGACACACTATGTCTAAAGAGGAATTTTGACCTAAGACGAATTTTACTGATAGAGTCTTAAAAGCCCCATACCCTGGGAATAAAGACAAACTTAAATCATTTTTAGGCTTAGTAGAATACATGTAAAAATATGTAAAGAACTTTTCAGACATTAGTACAGATATTCATGACTTACTGAAAAAAAAGACTCTCATATTGCATGGAATGTGAAATGCCAAGAAGCTTTTGAAACTTTAAAACGAACACAACTGTCACAGCACCCACCCAAAGTACATTAGACACAAGGAGCAAAACTAGCCTTGGTATGTATGTCAACAAAGGCCTTGGTGACAAACTTTCTCAACTGGTAGATGGGAGAAAGGTATTTACAGCCAGATGATTGTCTACAACAGAACACAATTACTCAGTAATTGAGAAAGAATACTTGGCATGCTTCTGGGCTGTGAAACAGTTTAAATTCTTTATGTAGGGTCTGCTGCTCACCATACGCATGGACCACAAACCCCTTGCCTTCATGTTCACTTCTCAAGGGTCTAACAGCAGCACTCCCAGAATTACTAAATGGAAATTAGGCCTAGAAGGTTTCTCTTTCAGAATTTAATATCTACCTGGAAAACAAAACTCAGCGACAGACTTTCTGTCAAGGTCACCTGTGGAAGGAGGGGAACAGAAAGAGATTTTGGATTTCCCAATCCTTTTTTTTTTTTTTTAAATCAACAGCTTGACCATACACTGAATTAGATTGGAAAGAACGCATGGAAAGGGATTTGGTTCTAAAATGCATCAAGGAGTACATCATTAATGGATGGCCACCAAAGTGCAGCGAGCTAAAAGGGGATTTAAGACAATTTTGGGGGCTAGGCATAAACTAAAAATGCAGTACTCCATAAATCAAAAATAGTCCCACCAATAGATTTAAGGAGCAAAATAGTAGCACTAGGTCATGAGGACTATCAGGGCAGAAGTATCATGAAGAATAAAGCAAGCATTTATTATGGGCATATCATACTGCACCCAATTTAGTAACAGACATATCACTTTTTGCTTCCCTCAAAGGAAGAAAAGCACATGCATCAAACAGCCCCCGGGGCTGGGCGGGGGGGGGGGGAATGAAGGATAACCATAGATACTAGAGATTGCCAAAAACAAATTGAAAACCATCAACACAAATATAAAGCCTATTACAATTTTAAGCATAGCACAAACATGAATAAGTGGTCAATGGGTGATTTAGTGGTAATCAAAATACCAGACAAATGTCAGCACAACAACAATAAATATTCTGATCCTATGTTTATAATTAAAGTGAAACATAATGTAGTAGAAGTAGTGAGTGGACAAATAAGGACCATGGATAGGATCGCCAAGTTCCACAATGACAGAACTTAGTTGTAAAAGTTGTCATGGCAACAGTAGCAGATGTTACAAATACCATTAGAAAACTTCCTGTGATAGAGCCAGACTAGTTCCAGGATGGCATGAAGATTTTGTGATGGGATGACATGTTTATCCATTTATATATGGTTGCAGAGGGAAAGGTGTCATATACATTACCTGCCAGTTACTTAACATAGAAAGTACCATTCTTTCCTCCCCTTGCTGCGCTCTCCCCTCCCCACCCTTGGTCTCACCCTTTGGCTGCTGGTTTAGAATGCTGACGTGGCTGGTCAGTTGAGGAGAAACTGAAGATGGTAATAAAGCATACTGTTTACCTTTCATGAATTGGTACCAGCTCCCGGGAACGCTCCCAACACTTAGCCTTGAGGAGAAAGTGGACCCTTGACCCCAAACCCTGCCACAAAGCCACTCCTAACTCTGCCCCCACCGAGACCACCTGCCAATCCCTGACCTCACTGGCCCATGTACTACACCATTCACCTGCAAAGCCCAGGGTAGGATCTCCTAATGTCCTCTCCCGCATCCCCCCCCCCCTGGCCCCTACTGGGCCAGAGGACACAGACACATAAATCAGACCATTTGTAGTGTAAAATAGGTGCATATCAGAAAACATACCAGAGCCTGGCAACTTCCTTACAGGCTAAACACATGGTCTCACTATACATCATTGTACATCTAGCACCAAAACAGATCTTCTGAAAAATCCCACTGTCTCTATTCAGGTTTGAACTCTTTTCCCCATCCTTCCCTCAAGGGTAACAGTTGTTAACCAAACTTCATTTAAACTGACAATAACGGTTCCACACCTTCTTTAACCCCCGCTCTCTTCCTTCTCAATAAGCTGAACCTCCCAAACAATAACAAGACCAACCATGAATGCAAGCTGCACTCAAAAGTCCTACAACCTGCCACTCAGGAAAAAAAAAACACTTTTTTATTGCCAGTTTTTCTGCCACACTCCTATCGCCCAACCTACCTCTCAATCACTTCTTTCTTCCAACACTCCTAGCAAAGCTGAAGAAGTATTCCGATAGTCCAGTAAGTACAATCCCATGCCCATAAAGTGCAAGTGCACTCCATTATCCCTAAAACACTGTTTGACTTCCAAACATATTTCTGCATGACCAACCTGCTTACACTTTGTTCTCTACAAAAATTCAACATTTCCCTCTTCACTTTCTGATATGCTCCATCAATCACTCCCTGTTTAAATGCTCCCACCCACGCTTGCCTGGGAAGCAACTCTGCCCAGAAAGTGCTTCCTAACCATACTCCCTACACTCCCTACCCATCTTACCTGCCATAAATTACCATAGAATGTTACACCTGCTAACTTCTCCACAATAGTGACTGCCGACAAACCTTTGTCTATAATTGGCCAATAAAAAGTTAACCACCTCATCATGCCACTCAACAATTGTCCTCCTAATGCTGAAAACTCCCTCTGTGCTTGATGATAAGCTCTCCGAGTGTAAAGAGGAAAGAACCATTCAATTAGTTCCATCACCCTCAACGATCTATCTGCCATAGCTAGTTTGGCATCCATAGGCCGATGATCAAAGCTACTTAGCGGTTGTAAACGGTCCGATTTGCAAAATCGGGCCGGTTACGACAGCTAAAAAGCAGTCTGGCATGTTTCAAATGCAAAACTGTGATTCGGTAATCTGTTACCGAATCGCAATTCGGCATTGTGATTCGGTATTAGAAAGGTGCGTGTTTAGGGCATCCCCTAAAACTGAATCACAGTGGTATGACTGAATGTTTTGCGACCGAAATGCGGTCGCAAAACATTCACAGGTTACCACCAAGTTCAAGTTGCTAGTAATCCATTCGCAAACGGGAAGTTCCCTCTTGTGAATGTCTGTAAAAACACTTTTTAAAAGCAGGCAGCGGTCTCACAGACCACAGCCTGCTCTTAAAAAATGAAAAGGAAAACTTTTCATTTTCTTTTTTTATAAACGCATCCAGTTTTCCTCTAAGGAAAACAGTTTGCATTTAAAAAAAAAATAAAGATTGCTTTATTTAAATGCAATCACAGACATGGGTGCTGCTGACCCCAGCAGGCCACCATCCCTGTGATGTTTTGCGATTCCAGTGGGTCGCAAAGTAAGACCTGCCTCATTAATATTAATGAGGAAGGTCTATTTGCGAACCACTGGTAATTGCAAATGTTACTTAGTGGAGTTTTGAACATTTGGAATTGCGACTTCCTAATTGCGATCCTCATTGAATTACAATTAGGAAGTTGCAATTCCAAACGTACTATCATCCATCCCTATTTTTTGTTGCACATCTGCCTTTCGGGTCAGCCTACCTCAACGACTGAAAACAAGACAATGCGTCTGGTATGTTGTCACTAATTTCAGGGCCATAGTGTGTTATAAATATATTATTGTACTAAAAATACCCTAAATTAAGCTTCAAGTCACAATGTGTGCCACCACCATGTTGTCAACATTAAACACCATTCTTAATCTTGAAATAGGTCTCCTATAACACTAGTACCACCACCAATGAGACAAATTACAAGAACGCAATGCTTCTTCCCTCCTTGAACCAGGCCTCAGACTAATGCTCTGCACACCATCACCCTTGCCAGTACAAACCAGGACTGCGCCCCCAACCTGCATCAGAAGTCAGGACACTCCACCCTGCTCCATCACCCAGGTTCTATGATTCCACCCCATTAAAATGTGTCACAAATGATAGCCAAGCTCATTAATCCAGGTTAACACCTGTTGTCAGCAATACTCTGATGAGGTAAACTGGGTCCTAATAAGGCTAGGCCCAGTTTCCTGCAAAATGTCCAGCCTGCTCTCACCACAAATGCAAAATTCAAATGGCCCAATAGCACTTGTATTGCTCTCATCTCAATCGTCTTTCTCCTTAGCACCTGCTCCAACAGTTTCAACAATGTCTCCAGCTTGTCCTGCAGTAACCTTGCCTCCATCACCACTGAATCAATTTCAGTCCTAAGGAGTGTAGTCACCCCTGCTAGCGCCACCATATTCTCCGGCACCAGCTGTTTCCCTAGTTCATCCAGTACAACCTGAAAACTTTCAAGTGCTTGTTGACAGTCAGGTTTCTCTCCAGAATCCACAAAAAAGAAATCATACAAGTAGTGGATAACTGCCCTCCAACCTGACACATATGTAAACCGCCAGTGTGAAAATGAGATGATCTTTTCAAACAATCAGCAAGGCACTGAACACCCCATGGATAGTGCTTTATCCAAAAATACTGCCCACTAAATTGTAATCCCCAGCAACTCAAAATCATCTGGGTGAACTGGAAGCAAGAGTGATGCATATTTAATATTTCACTTCACCATGAAAGTAATTTGCCCTGTCTCCATAATCAATTCCATGGTGTCCTCAACCGATGCATAACATAAAGATATCATCTCTTTGAATATGAAATAATTGATAGATGATTCCTCCAGTCATAACAAGTGCTTTATCAACCTAATCAGGCCTTTTTTCTTTCTTGTGTCTCACACCAATGGGGACCCTGTAAATCCCTCTGTTGGCCAATCCTCGAATGGGTACTGTAGCCTCCCTTCAGCCACCTCTTGGTTCAGTTTTCCACATGTTCCCTTGCTGACCAGAAATGAAATGCTCAGCCCACTGGCTTACTATTGGGCTCTCATAAACCAAATGGAAATCTTCAACAAAACCAATCCGTAAGTCACTGACAACATTCAATGGAGGATAAAATTGCAAAAAGCTCAAAACCTTCACTTGAACTGGTGTATGAGCTTTTCCCTTTTTGCCCACGACCACTACTCCAGTTCCCCCTTGCACCTTACCTTGTCCTCTATGTGTTCCCTTAACGCCTGCTTCCCCACCCCCAGTGCCAGAACACTTGTGTAAGCTGGTGTTTTGCTGTAGACCAAGAGCACTTGTGCTTAAAGTTGCAAAACTATCGATGGCAACGGCCTCTGTTATAGACCCAAAATGCCCACTCTATGCGCTTTGACTCCTGCCTGCACCTCCCACTAATCCCTGAATGGAAATCTTCTAAAAGGGCTGGTAAATTAATGGAAGAGCAATGGACATAAAAGTTGTGGGTACTGGCCTTGTAAACACCATCAACTGCAACCAAAGGTCTGTGTCTAGTTCTCCCCACTTACCTTCTGTATGCTCTGCCAAACAAGCAAATTCCTCAAGATACTTAACGCCTGCTAGGCCACCAAAAGTAATCTGAAACTTCCTGTTAACATCAGTATATTTAAATAGCATCACGCTGCACTCCAGGACGTTTTCACAATATACACTGGCATAGATGAGAAATGCAGCTGTCCAGTTCTCTATGGTGACGGGCACCTTCGGTGACCTGGACAACTCCATTTCTCCTATGAAACTTCTTTCACTCTAAGCTCTCTGCGCAATAATTTAAATACAGCCACATATTCTCCTATCCAAAATATATTCTTTGTGCCGCCATCAAATAGGACTCCAAATGCTATGCTATACCCATACATGGAAGCCTCTCAATCTTTATCTCCTGCTCTTATTTTCCAAAGCTGTACATTCCTTTTCCTTTGCATCTTCACCTATCAACACCACCTCCTCTGTGACTATGCCTTTAAAAGTTACATATCTGAATCTTCTCAATTCACCCTTGGGTGTTCTTCCTTCTACCGTCCACCCACAGCAACTGAGCTGGACTGTGGCAATACGAGCAACTTCACAATTAGCCTGGCTTGATTCAGTGTGGAAGCCAGCTCCAAAGCCATCTGTCCATAAAAAAGCTCTCCTCCTATAATGTCCATCCTGGGGCGACAGCTTTCTTCGATTCTGGCACAGGTAAAACACCAGTGTGACATTACAATTAACCTCCCTAGGCTGCCTCTGGCATGACTGACTCCTACCGCCAATGCCATTCCTCCTGCCCCACATTCTTGCTTTACCCTATCACACATTATCAGCCCCATTCATGCTTGGCACTTCACTATCACCTACACACCCATGCCAATATCCTGGACAGGGAAAAATATTAGATGATATGGGCTTTGAGAGAGGCCACATGAAACCCACTCCTTGCTCATCCTGCGTAGTCCATTGTTGTCATCAGGTCAGACGCACATAACTGAACCCTCACTTTGCATTAAGCTGAGTGAGCCACACAAGGTTATCCCAATGTTCGCTAACAGGGATGCACCCAGCACTTACCCTAGAGGGAAAGGTGACCCTGAACCATGCCACAAAGACCTCCACCACCAGACTACTTGCCAATCTCTGACCTCCCTGGACCCAGGTCTACACCACTCTGAAAAATAGCGGATAGGGAGATCTTCTAGTGTTGTCTCCCCAAACACTCCCATTGGTACAGACCTGTCTATTCCTTTAGATCTGGAGATCTTTTTCTCCTGCATGTTCCTAAAAATCAGACAGTTCCCGATCCAGTGGCTTTTTTGGTGGTCGCTCATAAAAAGCTTTTATTCCCTTAACCATTTGATCTCAGACAAATCAGCTAAAATTTAGGAAAGCCTTAGAGCCGCAGCTGTTCCCCTGCTCACGGAGTTCATCAGACCTGTCTTAGCTGACGTGTTTTTGTGAGTACATATATTTGAGGACCAAGACACCATACACTTTATTAGGTCATTAAACATAAACTTAAACATAAAAGAGCTCTTTAGTTTCCTAGATCAATTTTTGAAAACATAATCCAATTCAGGTTTTTGCTTTGCATTCTGGGACTTTTGTATTCAATTATAAATTCAGGACAAGTACTAAAAAAGAAGAAGAAAACTAAGTGGACCTGGCAAGGTACTCGTGAATTGACCTGGGAATCTTGAGAGTTGTGAGCCGTTCACACCGTGAGCATGAGTTCAGGTGACTGCGAGAGGCCAGTGTTTCTTTACGTAGTAAGTGGGTGAGTAACTGTAGCGCGGAAGGTATCCTCCATAAAACATGACTTTGTTGTTATTTTTTTTTTACATTGACAGATGTTAATAAGAACGAATTTTAACAAAAATGTGGCCCTAAACCAACAAAGAAGCAATCCCAAAGTTTAATGCAGCCTGACATATCAGGCATCAGTCCGACAGAGTAAGTAGTTAGTCAGCTCCTACAGGTTGCAGAGCTCCATATCATGAGGGTATACAATTTCCAGTCCAAGACTTTAAGTTAAGACTACACGTTCCAGAATGCACTGTTGTTGTAAACGAATGCCTGAGACCCGAAACAAGATTTCGTTATTACATGGAATTTCACGATATCTAAAACCCGACATATAGGGTACGAGGTTTAGAGGAATAAGGCCGAAAGAGCACGGCCATTTAATCTCACAAGACCAACAGAGTGGATGCTTCTATGCTACTTCACCTCCCTCTGAATGTGGACTACAATATACATTAATGGAAGGAACAAAACCTGTATGATTGATTGCCTTTTCTGCACTCTTTTCAATGATGTAGCAAGGGTTTAATAGGCAGTAATAACCAGTTAGACATGTAGCCTGCCTAAGAAGGCTTAAACCTCAGCTACAGTTTCGGATCCGGCTCTCATAGAGCAAACGCTCCTACCACACAAGCGCGCTCCTACAGATGTATAGAGATTGCCACTCCAGCCAGCGCTTCTCCCAGGATCCCTCAGCGCACCCCCAGTGCGAAAGTCAACGTGAAGGGCACGAACAGGCACAAAGGATGCCTCAATGCAGTGGCAATCACGCGCAGTAAAACAAGAACAATCTGCCGAGGATAGTTTCCGCTGTTCTCTTCGTACGAGAGATTCGAGAGTGCACGGACCCCCTACCCCATTGGCTGAAGAGCATGTCAAGCTGTGGGATGCCAGAAAATGTCTTACGCGCTTCTTTTTTCACGATGACACCGGCTCCTGTGAGACTTCTAGTACCCAGGTAAGAAGTGGATACAGCTGTGCTAATCTCCCCTCCTTTCAACACTTCACGCCCTCCACCGAAACTGCGTAGATGAAAGTCCTCTCATGTATCCTGTGAAATTTAGAAAGTTAAGAGTTGTCACAACTGAATTTGTTAATCAGTTTTCGTCGGACGTGAAATAATCAGCTGTGCGGTGATTGGGGAGGTGGGAAGGGCCATGCTTCGCTTCTACCAACAGTGTTCCTCATGCTGACGTGAATTATAAACACGATGTAACCAACTTGTGCGTTGCGCGCCGTACTTATTCACTGTGCATTTCCTTTGGATGGTTGATATTATACGCTGCACTAATTCAGCTTGGAGATGACGCTGGTTGACTCCACTGCTCATGGCACGAGGGAAACGATGCTCTTAACCTTGCGCTGTGCCCTACACAAGGTCATGCTAGTGGGCGTCATGTTTAAATTGATAGCAAATATAAAACTACAAGTACCAGAATGCAAAGTCGCATAATCTAAAAACGAAAGACTGCTGCCTTCCAGCAACGCCTGATATGTGAATTTGCTTTTAACCAGTTCATCATTTTGGGTCTGTGGTATCTTGCTGCTTTTGAGTGAAGTAAGAGACTCCTTGCCCTTTTAGGCTGAACATTTGCCCACTTGCTGTGTTTTGAGTGCATTGTGTGACGTGCGTGAGTCCTTTGATTGGATGAATGGGTTATAACGCTTATGGCGCTTAGAAGGCAGGTTCACCAAATTATTGGAGGGGTGTAGTTCATATGAGCAGTACAATAGGTAGGCGAGATGAGGTGCATGCCCTGCAGGATGTGTTTTTTCACAAACAAGACAGTCTATGGAAATCCCTTGATCCCCGACGTCCTACTAAAAATTAAAGAGGGGAAAATTAGCATAGGCAATGTGAATCAGTGTCATTTCATCAAAAGAAGGACTGGCACAACGTTATCACATCCTACATTTTGTATACATGGTTGAGGTAAAAACTTAGCAATGTGTATTATAGATGCATGGAACTATACGATTTACAGGACACATCTTTCTATATAAATCACATGCAGAGATCTATGATGTTTATGACTGTTGCAATTAGGTCACACCCATCCCTAGTGCCTGGATTGTTTTCTTTTTGTATCACTCGGTTTTGGACTTTTCATTGTGGATGAGTCTCACTACGTCACTTGCCCATGATAATCACATGACAAATGGCCTGCACATGTTTACTGCCTTTCTTTGAAGATAAGGCTGCTGTGATGCATTAAGGGTAAGAGGCACTTGTCTGGTTACACATGAGCACATATGCACAGGCGTGTGCTCACGTGTGAGGGCTGTGTGTGAGAGACTACTGTTGTGCACAGCCCAGTAATTGCACACAACACACTGGCGCAGAGGGGACCCTGCAAGATTAGATATTGAGCTAAGGTAGGCCTTATAATGCCAGTGTACACTAATAGGGAAATTCAGTGTGATTTACAGTTTTGTCTGTAGTGACACATTATTATACATATAGGGGGGGGGGAATTACCTTAGAGTGCAGTTTTGCTTCCCTTTGGCCTACAGTGGGGTATACCTGTGCGTGAAAATCATATCTGCAAGTTTCCAAAGATATTTATACAATTTACGAGTCATGCAGGATTTGTCATATTTCTCTGGCTTAGCTCAGGATCAGTGCTCAGGCTTTTTGTCACCCAGCTGTGCCAGGTTAATTATATTTCTGTCCAGCAACAGGAACAAAGGCCTGCCCACACAAAGGAAACAATTAATAGTGCTTCACTCAGCTCCTGAGGAGAAAAGGGGTGGGGGCTGAAGGATCTGCACCAGTCAATCAGCTGTCACACTGTACCAGGGATGGGCTTGCCCAAACCTACTAAACAAAGAAGGGAGCCCAGACCTCTGGAGCCAACACAGGAGGTGGGTCCCCTTTGAAGGTTTAGTGAGAAAGGCCTTGGCGGAGCTGTGGCCCCCAGAGGAGGTGTGACTAGTGACTCCTGGATGATGCCATTTTGAACTGCTCCAGCATGTTCTGCAGGAGAGTTAGGACAGGGGTGGAGAGGTGATGTGGTACCCTAGGACTGGCCATGGGTGCCTGTCTTCTGGAATTTTCCTTTCCTTTAAAACTTCTGGGGGAGACTCTCTCTTGTTTTGTGTTTTTCTGCACTTCACCGCTTGACCGTGGGGCCGCCATGGTCATCTGGAAGGAGGAACTTCCTGATGCCCAGAAAGGACCAAGGACTATGCCCAGTTGACCCCAGGACCAGTGGATCTCCCCAAGGGCCAGTGAGGCTGGCTCCTTTACATCCTCTGAGGCCCAGTTGGGAGAAAGCCCTGGACCTTTGTGCTCCAGGACAAAGACCAGTAGGAAGGCTGGCGCAGGGACCCAGGAGAACAAGCTCTCTGTGAATTACACTGCTTAGGAGGTGAGGAGGCTGGCTAAAATTGCTCCTGTTGGCTAGAGTTCACCACCAGGAGTAAAATGAGCCCAGGACTGTCTAGATCAACCCAGTGGCCCTGAGTCATGACACTCAGAAGTGTAGTGGCCTGTGACCTTGTCCCAGGGCAGAGCACGTGGGGCTCTGCCACACTTCTCAGACATTACCCCCCTGGATGTGCCAGGGCCCAAGGGTAAGTGTAGAATGTTTTTATTAAATTTCTCCAGGGAAAAGGTGTGCATGGGACCCCCTCACTCTTTCTTGGCCTTGGGACCCCATCCCCATTTTCAAAGGAGAAGCTGGGACCCCATCTCTGAGCCATAGAAGACAGAGGAAGTGCCATTGTGCCTCCCCTAGTGGTGGTGTGCTTGCCCCCGCTCTCTGTGCCAGTGTCTGGGGGAGCCAGGCCACCACAAGCACGAGGATTCCTCTCTGCAGGAGTGGGCGGAGAAGGAGCAGCAGCCGGCTCCGTCAGTGGCAAATGGAGGTGCGGGTGGTGCTTAAGCCACAATGGGTAGGCTGCCCCTAACAATTGGAAGAATGACAAAGGGAAAGGCAGGCGTCCTTCCTGGTGCGGTGGGAGAGTCTCTTGCATGATATGCACTGCTCTATGATGGAGCGCCCCATAATGCCCTGCAGGCCTTTTCCATTTTATATATTCTTCTACTTGTGGTGGCTCCAGGATTTCATGGGCACCACCAGTGAAATAAAGGAAGTGTGAGAGGAGCTGCAGGAGCACTGCAGATCCCACCTAAAAGAGTTTCTGCAAAGGGATGTACCCTATGTTTGTGGAATCCTAGACACCAGGACCACTCAGGAACTTTGCCAATGTTTCAAGGCACTCCCAAGGCTGAAGTTTTGGCTCTACCGCTGGGAGTGCAATACCCTATAGTGGCTTGTTTTATGGCTGCATTTATGGTAGCCCTTAAGGTGTTTAAAGAAGGTACATGTGTACTGCGCCCACGAGGGGCTAAGCCTATGTTGCATGTTAAGTAATCCAAAAGTGATACTCTCCAATGGCTGCTTTTATGACTGAATTTTCATGGTTGGAAAGTTGATAAAAACACCCAGATACGTTTTGCCCATTTTAAATGCTTTATTGATATAATAATGTTGACAATAATTATTGATCAAGGTAATTATGCTTTACTAACATTAATACATACATTTACCCATGATTATTATTATTGATGATTGCAGTTCTGTAGAAAATTGTCTTTAACTTGTGGTTTGCTACTCTTGCACCTTTGACCAACCCAGGAGACTCACCTTAAATGTTTGTATGACTCCTTTAGGAGGGTCAGAGGTGATTATGCAATGTCACCTATGGTATTTTCCATCTGCCAATGAATATATTTGTAAGTGACTGCATAGTATTTAGTACTGTGTGTGTAATAAATGTATTGTTCCTATTTCTGAGGAAACAGCACTGACTGGCCAATCATTTATTGAGTGTTATTATTGCATGCCAGCGAACAATGATTTCTAGCCAACACCACCTCCCCTGAGTAGGCCTTGGACTGCTCTGCTTTACTACCCTGAGAAAGTCAAGTGCTACACTGGGGTGCTTGGTTCCCAGTAAGGGTAAATAGTGGACCCATTTCTTGTAAGGGTCGCACAATTAATAGCCCCATTTCTTACGGTGATCATGTTTTTTTATTGATGCCGTAAAGAGGCCCTTACTGTTTAAGCACTTTAAAAATAAACTAGATATTATCCCAAATGCTAATCTGAAAAGGACGTTTAAGTTGTGTACTAATGTAAACTGCATGCATGTTTTCCACATATTGAGGAGCTGACATTATGAATAAATGAAACATACATTTTGAAACAAGAGTTACACTTGTACACTTTCAAAAAGTAATTTATTCGAAGTGAAATGTAAATGCTATGCACTGAAGGTTGTAATGCATGGGTATGAGAAGTGGCTTTGAATTGCAGCCTTATATCTTTGACACCCCACCTAAGTCTTTGTGACCGGGTGGCCCCGATCTCCGTGTCGGATCGAGAAGCCTCCCCCATGCCGGAGGAGGCCGGAACATCACTTCTGCGTTCCCACGTCGCCTTGGGAACGCGTTCACAGCGAGGCACGCATCGGGAGGTTGCCGGGGCAACCTCCTATGACGAAGACAGTTCGGATTGGCCAGGAGGAGAGGAAGGAGGCCAAAAGGGGCGGAATTCCCGAGAGAAGGGGAAGGAAGGAATGCGAGGTGGCGGCGGCGGCGGCGGCGGCGAGGAGAAGCAGAGAGACGGAGAAAACTATCGGAGAGGAGAAAAGCCCCAAGAAACCCAGGACGAAGACAGCGGACCTCGGAGGAGCAGATCCGGTCTCGAAGACGGGAAGCCTGGACCGATCGGCAACCATACCGGAGACCGACGCGAGGAACTCCCCAGAGCCAGCCACGACCCCGGAGGGTCGTGGCTCTGGAAGGTACGGTCCTTGTGGGCAAAAGGAGGGGCACTTTAATAGGAGAGAGCTGGGGAAGGGAGGGAGGAAGGGTGAGGGGAGGACAGGGAGGGAACTAAGGGACACCTGAAGAGCACGTGGAAACCACAAAACTCCACTGCGCACGAGTGAACAAGATAATAAGCACTTACCTTCCAATCCTCACGGACACAGAATCACCCCCCCCCAGTATCCCATTCCCCAGTAGTTAGACTAAGAAAGGACGTGAATGCATGTGGTCATCCCACTTACAGAAGATATTTGTTCCTTTTCCCTTTATGGTTGACGGTGGGATCCTACGAGGACGACCACACACAGTGCCAAAGGAGAAGAAGAAGAGGGACATACCATTAGAGGGGAGAAACGCATCACCCAAAGGAGAAACAGAACTTAAACCATCTAACTGAAATATCCATAGTACCTTTTTCAATAACCAATAAAAACACTTACCGTAAAACCAAACATACCTCTCCCGAGTATCTATACTGTGGGGACTGCTACAGTGGTGTCAGAAGTGGGAAAGAATTACCTACCCTGCCTTAACAGTCCAAACAGTATACACAATGAGTAAAAATCCGTCATTAGAGACCATGGTCAAGCAATTAGCAGAAGGGCAAAGACACTTACAACTGGTATGGGAAGCCCAACAGCGAGAAGCCAAAGAGGATCGAGAAGCCCTACAATCTGCTTTAAAGAGTCAGGCAACCATACTTGCGAATAATCAGCTAGTACATGAAACGGCGATGAAAAAGCTCACGGAGACTATTGCCGCTAGCAAAGTGCACCCAAATGTTCCCAGTTCGGTGCTACAGAAGTATCAAGAGGGAGAGGACCCAGAATCCTTCTTTACAAACTTTGAAAGAGTGGCATCCTCTGCCCTGTGGCCGGAAGATAAATGGGGACAGTATGTCGCCCCCTTGTTGACCGGTCTCCTACAATCAGCATACCAAGCCGCGAATCCAGGAGGTCTCACACCTTATAGGGATATAAAAACCAGCATACTCGAAAGGGTAGGACACGATACCGAGTACTACCGGGTTAGATTTCGTAAAGTTAAATGGGGCACCAACGAAGATCCCCGGACCTTTTATTTTCGGGTCAAAGACTTAGCACTGAAGTGGCTAGGCCATATTGGGAGTAGCCGAGAGGAGGTTATCACGACTATTATATTAGAACAATATCTTGAAGGACTACCACCGTCCACAAAACACTGGATCAGGCAACACCCAAAAGTAGATACTGAGACAGCTATCGATTTAGCTTGCGCTTTTCATCGTTCTACAGATATCAGGAACCTCCCAACTCGGTCCACCCTTAAACCGGTCCTATCGAATCCAAAGACCTTTGCGAAAAACCCACACGATCAGCTAGCCACTCGTAGATTTCCTGAAGCACCACCTACAACAGGACCCCAATGTTATAATTGTGGTGAATGGGGACACATTGCACGTATGTGTCCCCAGAAACAAGAAACTGGGGAACCAATGGAAATAGGAATGACAAGACGTAGGGTACTGTGTACAGGAAGAGGGGCACTGAAGTTCAAGACAATGATAACAGTTAATGAGAAGAATGTGTATACCCTTGTGGATTCAGGCTGTAGCCAATCGGTAATTAGAAAAGAACTGGTCGACGATGACACAGAAGTGAAACAATGGGTGTCTATCTGCTGTATGCACGGGGATAAGGCCCAATATCCCCTAAAGGTACTCCAGATGGTGGGGTCCTTATCGAGATTTCCTGCAGGTGGGAATAATGCAACAATTAATCGAGGAGTGTATCATTGGAACGGACTATATACACTTCCAAGAGTTGTTAGACCACGTCAGAGATAACAAGGTATCCCAGGACTGGTGGATAGAGGCCCCTTTTTCAGATAGCAACATTGAATGTTCAGTAGACCGCAGAAAGTTATCCAGAAGAGAAAAACGACAAGAGAGAGAGCAATACCGGAAGGTATCAGGTGCCAAGCCCATCGAAGAGATAGTGGCCGAACTACATGAGGCTCCTAGTAGCTTTTGCCAACAACAAAGAGAGGACCCCTCCCTTACCCATGCTTGGAGGTCGGCGGTAACAGAAGAGAGTGAGGAGGTGGGTCCCTATTTTTTTATACAGAAAAACCTGTTATATCGGGTGACTACCACCAGGTCGGGAGTACGTAAACACCAACTTCTAGTACCTACAGCCTATAGAGAACATGTTCTCACCTTAGCTCATAATCAACCAGGGGGGGGACACTTCGGGAGAGAAAAAACCGAAGAGTATTTGCTCAGGCGGTTTTATAGGCCGGGAATATACGCACACATACGAAGATATTGCACACAATGTCCACGATGTCAGTTAACCGAACCTGGAAGGCCTAAGAAGGCACCTCTTATGCCCCTTCCGATTATCGATGTCCCTTTTAAAAGAATAGGAATGGACTTAATCGGACCCTTGATTCCTTCATCAAAGGGACACACCTATATTCTAGTTATTGTGGACTACGCCACCAGATACCCCGAGGCCATTCCCCTCACCAGCATGACTACCAAAACAGTTGCACAGGCTATGATTAATGTTTTCGCTCGTCTTGGGTTTCCCCACGAGATTCTTACAGACCAGGGTACCCCTTTTATGTCCACCTTAATGAAACAGGTCTGCAAAACGTTAGGTATTGCTCAGATAAGAACCTCCGCTTACCATCCTCAAACGGATGGACTGGTCGAACGGTATAACCGAACTATTAAAACGCTACTCAGGAAGATTATCCATGAAACCGGGAAAGACTGGGATCAAAAGTTGCCGTTAGTATTATATGCAATACGAACCCATGAACAAGCATCCACCGGTCATAGCCCGTTTGAGTTGGTGTTTGGACGCCAACCTAGGTCCCTGTTAGACATGGCTGTGGAAACCTGGGAGGCAGAGGCGGAGGAAGGGGGGACTCCTTTGCTAGAATATGCCCAAAAGTTAAGAACACACCTACACAGATTATGGACTGAAGTACATGAAAACATGGAACAGGCACAACAAACCCAAAAGTCCCACTATGACAGGGGAAGTAAATTACGGGTATTTCAACCTGAGGATCAAGTCTTACTAATGAGACCCACCTCTGAACACAAACTCCTGGCAAAATGGCAAGGTCCCTATCGGATAGTCAAAGCAATTTCCCCCGTCACCTACCTGGTTGAAATATCATCCCGTCCACAGAAAACCCAAATATATCATGTGAACATACTTAAAAAATGGGAGGCACCCGAACAACCAAACCATAACGTAGGAATGGGCCAGTTTCTATGCACCAACAAGACACTAGACATTGAATTCTGCCCTACCACACCAGCCCCGAAAGATGATCTACCCTCAATTGACGAAACTTTAACTGAGGATAAACAACGGCAAGCACATAAGGTATTAAAACAATGGCAAAGATTGTTTTCAGAAAAACCAGGCAAAACTTTCCTGATACACCATAACATCCGAACCAACCCCAATACTATCACTAGAGTAAGACCATATCGCATTCCCGAAGCCCGAAAACAAATAATCGAGGAAGAAATCAAAAAAATGTTATCCTTAGGAGTAATAGAACCATCCACTAGTCCCTGGTGTTCACCGGTAGTCCTAGTACCCAAACCTGACGGTACTGTCAGGTTTTGCATAGATTTTCGCAAACTTAACTCAAATTCTCTGTTCGACACCTATCCCATTCCCAGGGTAGATGACGTTCTTGAAAAACTAGGGAAAGCAAAATACATGTCCACAATTGACTTAACAAAAGGGTATTGGCAGATTCCCCTAGCTACCCAAGATAAAGAAAAAACGGCATTTTCCACCCAGTCCGGGTTGTATCAATTCACCGTATTGCCATTTGGGCTTCACGGAGCACCAGCAACCTTTCAAAGATTCATGGATAGGATTTTAAAACCCTATCCTACATTCTCGGCTGCATACCTAGATGATGTGGTGATTTTCAGTGAGACCTGGGAAGACCATCTAGTACATCTACAGCACATATTCCAGACTCTCACGACAGCCGGCTTAACTGCCAATCCAAAGAAATGTATTATAGGGAAAACCGACATCTCTTATCTAGGGTATCGCATAAAACAAGGTACCCTACAACCACAAACGCGGAAGGTTGATGCTATTTTACATGCACCTCTTCCCCACACTAAAAAGGAGTTGCGCTCATTTTTAGGGCTAGTGGGCTATTATCGGCGGTTCATTCCCCATTACTCCACCTGCGCAGTCCCTCTTACGGATCTCCTTATGAAACACCATCCCAATCGGCTTTTACCTTTTTCTGAATCACAGAACGCAAGTTTTGAACGGTTGAGAGCCTCATTAACCTCCGGCCCCATCCTCCACTGTCCTGATTTCTCAAAACCTTTCCACCTTTATACGGACGCCTCGGATGTTGGGCTTGGGGGGGTTCTGACTCAACCGGATAGCGAGGGGCTGGACCATCCCATTGTCTACATCAGTAGAAAGTTATTTCCGAGAGAACGTAGCTATCCCATCATTGAGAGAGAGTGCCTGGCCATCAAGTGGGCCGTGGACTGTTTACAATACTATCTACTGGGTCGGCCTTTTATACTATTCACAGATCACGCTCCCCTCACTTGGCTAGCTGCCCATAAGGATTCGAATTCTAGGATACTCAGATGGTTCCTTGAACTTCAGCCATTCTCCTTCCAGGTTCGCCATGTTCCGGGATCCCAGCAGGCCCCCGCGGATTATCTGTCTCGGTTTCCCCTGTCGTCTCCTGTCCTGGAACAGGACAGTTCTTGGGGAAGGGTGTGTGACCGGGTGGCCCCGATCTCCGTGTCGGATCGAGAAGCCTCCCCCATGCCGGAGGAGGCCGGAACATCACTTCCGCGTTCCCACGTCGCCTTGGGAACGCGTTCACAGCGAGGCACGCATCGGGAGGTTGCCGGGGCAACCTCCTATGACGAAGACAGTTCGGATTGGCCAGGAGGAGAGGAAGGAGGCCAAAAGGGGCGGAATTCCCGAGAGAAGGGGAAGGAAGGAATGCGAGGTGGCGGCGGCAGCGAGGAGAAGCAGAGAGACGGAGAAAACTATCGGAGAGGAGAAAAGCCCCAAGAAACCCAGGACGAAGACAGCGGACCTCGGAGGAGCAGATCCGGTCTCGAAGACGGGAAGCCTGGACCGATCGGCAACCATACCGGAGACCGACGCGAGGAACTCCCCAGAGCCAGCCACGACCCCGGAGGGTCGTGGCTCTGGAAGGTACGGTCCTTGTGGGCAAAAGGAGGGGCACTTTAATAGGAGAGAGCTGGGGAAGGGAGGGAGGAAGGGTGAGGGGAGGACAGGGAGGGAACTAAGGGACACCTGAAGAGCACGTGGAAACCACAAAACTCCACTGCGCACGAGTGAACAAGATAATAAGCACTTACCTTCCAATCCTCACGGACACAGAATCACCCCCCCCCCCCCAGTATCCCATTCCCCAGTAGTTAGACTAAGAAAGGACGTGAATGCATGTGGTCATCCCACTTACAGAAGATATTTGTTCCTTTTCCCTTTATGGTTGACGGTGGGATCCTACGAGGACGACCACACACAGTGCCAAAGGAGAAGAAGAAGAGGGACATACCATTAGAGGGGAGAAACGCATCACCCAAAGGAGAAACAGAACTTAAACCATCTAACTGAAATATCCATAGTACCTTTTTCAATAACCAATAAAAACACTTACCGTAAAACCAAACATACCTCTCCCGAGTATCTATACTGTGGGGACTGCTACAGTCTTCTTCACACCTTGTCTTTCTGAAAGAAGGTGACTGGCCATACATGTGTCATGCCCACATTCAGCCAGTGAACAGCAGATGGCGTGGTTGTCGAGTAGAGGTCGGGTCAATGCTGTAGATCGTTGTTAGAAATGGGGTCTTTGGTTGGCGGTCAGGTTACCCCCTGTCCAAGCAAGGACCCTGTCTCTAGTCAGGGTGAGTCATACAAAATCCAAATTATCCTGTGCCCACCCTCTGGTAGCTTGGCACTGAGCAGTCAGGCTTAACTTAGAAGGCAATGTATAAAGTATTTGTGAAATAAATCATACAATAACACAGTATAAACACCACAAAAATACACCACACAGGTTTAGAAAAATATAGAATATTTATGTGGTTAAAATAAGGTCAAAACGATTAAGATTTGATAAGTACAAGTTGAGATAACACTTTTGGAATGAAAAAAAAAAAGTCTTTAGTTCTTAAAAAGCAATAAGTGTCTCTTGCAAGCACAAAGTTTGGGTATAAATCTTCCGCACAGGACCGCAGAGGAGATGCATGGGAAACGGGGAGGTGTGCGTCGGTTTCTTCAGGTGCACACAGATGATGCGTCAATGCTTTCCACGCAACAAGGGCTTTGCGTCAATTTCCGGCGCACAGACTTGGATCCTCTTCGGGTTGCGGGGTATTTGGAAGGCCCGGGGACGATGCAGAGAAATCCTGGGCATGTAGGGCAAATTCAGAGGAGCTGCGTCGATCCAGTGGGTGATGCGGGGAAATTTCTGTTGCACAGCTGGTGCTGCGTCGATTAATCTCACAGTAAGTTGGGCTGCGGTGTTCCGGCTCGGCTATGCTTCGATCTAGTGGGCCGTGCGTTGAAGTTTAGGTCCTAACGCTGCGTCGTTCTGGTTCAGCGTTCAGTGATTTTCTCACCGCAATGCAGGCTGTGCATCGATTTCGGCAGGCTGTGCGTTGATTTTCGCTGCACATGGAGTTCTGCGCAGACATTAAGGGGGTTATTCTAACTTTGGAGGAGGTGTTAATCCGTCCCAAAAGTGACGGAAAAGTGACGGATTTACCACCAGCCGTATTACGAGTCCATTATATCCTATGGAACTCGTAATACGGCTGGTGGTATATCCGTCACTTTACCGTCACTTTTGGGACGGATTAACACTCCTCCAAAGTTAGAATACCCCCCTAAGTCTTTTTGGCCCTGAGACTTCAGAAAACAGGAGGCAAGCTCAATCCAAGCCCTTGGAGAGCACTTCTCAGTAGAGCCAGAGGGCAGCAAGGCTGCAATGTAACAGCAAGGCAGCAGTCCCTTACAGAAAAGCAGTCAGGTGAGTCCTTTGGTCAGCCAGGCAGCTTATCTTGGCAGGTTTGCAGGTTCTGTTTCAGAGTTCCTTTCCCAGTAGGTATCTTGTCAAAAAGTGTCTGAGTTGGTGTGGTCAGAGACCCGGTTTAAAGACCCAAATATGCTTTTGAAGTGGGGGAAACCTCAAAAAGTGGCTTAGAAGTGCACAAGGTTCCTTTCAGTTCCATCCTGTCTGCCGGGGTCCCAGTCTCGGGTTTGGCAGTCCATTGTGTGAGGGCAGGCCACTGACCTTTGACATGTAAGTGCCCTCCACCCTCCCAGCCCAGCCCAGGAAGACCCATTCAGTATGCAGTAGTGTGCAGCTGTGACTGAGCATCCTGTGTTTGGGGTTGAACAAAATGTACTAGCGGAGCACAATTTTTTTCACAAAAAGTTTTCTTTTCTTTCTTTTTTCTAAAGTATTGATAATCAAACAGGCAAATATGACTACATAATTAGTAAATTGTGATAGACTGTCCACAATCCATATACATTCATATATTATTAACCTCAAACAATGTAGGTTCTCATAATTTTATATAATGAAAATATTTATTTCAAAAATTGGTGACAATGATAAATAACATACAACACTAACCCCTACAGTAGAAAACCAACCAACATAAAAGACATAATGTAAATAGATGCAATTAAAGTCCATAATCTAACACAGAAATTAACTGTGAGTCAAAGGACCGGATGATATTTTGTCGAATCCACATGTAACATCAGCCGACACGTGTTTCGTCCACACATTGGACTTCTTCAAGGCTGATAAATCATAATTCAAAAAACATTACATTAATAATTTAAAAATTACAAAATCTAAAAAACAACTCCAAAAGACTAAAGAAAGGATCACAGTTAGTCAACCTGCACCAAGAGTGTGTTGGAAATGGAAAACGTGCCATAGAGAACCTACATCCCAAATTAGTCTTTGAGATTAAAAATGATATACTAGATATACTAGATATGAGTGATAGGGATGAAATTTGATATGAATGTGAAGGTGAGTCACTATTTTTAAGTATGAAAGAGAGACCTATGTAACCCCCAAAAAGAGTTTTGAAGGGAAAGTACCTTAATCTCTCCATTTACCACTTGTATCTCCAAATGATATTCAAATCTCTAAATAACAGAGAAACAGGGGAAGATATCCAATCATCAACTGTCAAAATGTAGACCATATGTATTACCTATATTCAAAATCTGTGTTTGGGGTTGTCTGAGTGAAATGCACAAGGGAACTGTCAACTAATCTACCCAGACGTGGCTTGTAAGGCACAGAAGGATTTAAGTGCAGAGAAATGCACACTGTCTAAAAGGGGCATTTTTAAATAGTAATAATATTAAATCCAATCAGTGAGCAAGATTTTGTATTACCATTCTGGTCATACTAAATATGACCCTGTTACTTCTTTCAGATCAGAATCTACCACTCACACATTATATGAGGGTAGCCCTAATGTTAGCCTATGAAAGGAACATTCCTCACAGGAGTGAAAAACAAATATAGGAGTTTTACACTACTAGGACATATAAACTACACAGGTATATGTCCTGCCTTTTATCTACGTAGCACTCTGCCCTATGGGTTGCCTAGGGCCTACCTTAGAGGTGACATATATGTAGAAATAGGGGAGTTTAAGGCTTGGCAAATACTTTTAAATTCTAAGTCAAACTCGCAGTGAAACTGCACACACAGGCCTTGCAATGGCAGGCCTGAGATATGGTTAAAGGGCTACTTATGTGGGTGGCACAAACTGTGCTGCAGGCCCACTAGTAGCATTTAATCTACAGGCCCTGGGTACATGTAGTGCACTTTACTAGGGACTTATAAGTAAATTAAATACGCCAATTGGGTATGAGCTAATGTCGCAATGTTTTAAGGGAGAGAGCATATGCACTTTAGCACTGGTTAGCAGTGGTAAACTGCGAAGAGTCCTAAAGCCAGAAAAAACAGTGTCAAAATGTGGAGGGAGATAGGCAAAAAGTTGAGAGTGACCACCCTAAGGCTGTCAGGTCTACCAGTGGTCATTACTCCACTGATCTTAATGTAGAACTGAAGTCTTCAAACTGTGGGGTGCCCCTCCTGGGGTTCAGTTTGCTTGTTAATGAAGACAGCCTGGAAAAGTGGCAAATAAACAAAGGTGCGCTTCCAGGCCCTCTTCACTTACCAAAACTTACAGAGGCATTTGCTTCCCCCTGAGAATATAGTCAAAGGGACATGTCATTCTGAATGATGTCAATCGTAGATGACACAATATTATTAGAGGCATATATTCTATTAGACAGAGTGTTCATTGCCATCATCAACAACAGCTAAAACCTTTTCCATATTTTCTTTATCCATCTGCCTTAAACGTGTAGTCGCTTCCATCTGAGAAAGCTTCTAGATCTCATTGTAAATGGCAAACAGGCATTGTTTAGAGCAAGGTCTTCTTGGACCTAGCAAGAAATCCTGCAAGTATACTTGCGCTAATAGGAGACTAAGATGTTCTTTAACTGCCGCTAAGGTGATAGTGCGTAATCATTGTTGGCACACTGTATGTAGTAACTATACCAGAGTATTGACCTGAAACATAGCGAGGGTGTGGCAGGCTAATCTTGAAACCCCCTGAGTAATTAACAAAATGTGCCTGACACTTATTTGTGTCCAAAAGCCACAATAACCACCCGCTGGGACTTGAAACGGTGGAATTATAGGTACCATTCTGGACCCAAGCATTCAGATCTTCTTCTGTGACAATTAAATATTTTTGCCAATTGGTTAATTTTGTTGGTGTGGGGATACTGGACACACTCATTTCTTTTATTTTTTGCTATTATATATATAGATATATTCAGAAAGGTTGTTTATTCTTTGAAGAGTTGTATCCTGTTGGATAGTGAGAGGGGACTGGGAACGACCCAAGGGAGCTCGGGTATGCTGTGCAGGATCAGCCACATGGTGCAATTTGATGTTGCCAATAGAGACTGATCTATTACCTTTCAAACCTGGCAGCGGTGGTATTATGACTGCTCTGGAGCCTTAAATTCCCAGGATTGTAACCCTTGTTCTGTAAGATGGGCCAAATTCCTTCTTCACAGCAATCTTTTCACGAACCAGATCCCCAACTTTAGGAATCCAGCCTGTGGATATTGTTGGTAAATCCCTATTTCCTAAGGTGGCGGCACTGGTGGATAAA
The DNA here is from genome assembly GCF_031143425.1 of Pleurodeles waltl. NCBI lineage: Eukaryota > Metazoa > Chordata > Amphibia > Caudata > Salamandridae > Pleurodeles > Pleurodeles waltl. The sequence goes on from NC_090437.1 coordinate 1,092,329,349, forward strand.
TTGTCATCACAAAATTGTTGAAGCTCATGTAAGACAGCGAGCTGTTCATTTATGTTACATGGAGTGTCTGCCTCCACCATACCAGGGCCCTCTAGATCTCGGAGATACATAGGTGTCCCAAAGAGGACCTCGTAAGGAGTGTGGACCTCCAAGGACCATCTTAGCAGATTATTCAGTGCGCTCTGGACCCCATATATGTGATGAAGTCAACTGGAACCTAATACTCTTGCTGTTATGGACTGCTTTACGTCACAATTCCTCCTCTCCACAATATTGTTACCCTTGGGATGATATGAGGAAGAGTAATGGAGTTCAACACCCATCGTCCTCATGGTGTCCCTGAATGCACTAAAGGCAAAAGCAGGGCCTTGGTCCTAATGGAATGCTGCAGCCGCATATGTCCTGATAAAGACCAGCAGGCCTCTAATAACAGTTCGAGTGTCAGCCGAACATTGTGGCCATACCCACAGGAATCTAGAACAAAAATGAACAGCGTCTAAGATGTATTTGTGTGCACTTTCAGGTCGTAAGGGACAACGATGGTCCAGGTACACACATTGTAGTGGCCTATTGGAGACTAGGAGGGATGTCTGCAGTGGGTGTTTGATGTTGAAGCCCTTTATTTGCTGGCAAATGTCACAGCAAAGGGCATATTGCTTGGTCTGTTTGTATGAACTCTCCCACCAGAAGCATTTCTGTAAAAGTGATATTGTGGCCGCCACACCAGCATGAGCAGATGAAACACCATCATACGCTGCTTTGATGAGATCTAATCTCTGGTTTTGGTTAGGGATCACTCGATCACCCACCCCAGGACCTTTTTAAAGGCAACATTCTTTGCACTGATATGGTAGGAATATTTTGGGGGGTATGCTTTTGGAAGAGGCTGGCTCTCAGCCGAAGCTTTCACGGCAGCCCAAATCTCCTTATCCAATCTCATGTGAGAACCAGTCACTGCAGTAGCAGCAGCCCTAGCTACTGTGGATTTGGCAGCTTCATCAGCCAAAGTGTTTAGTACAATGTGTACTCCTACACGTTGATGGGCCACTGTATGTACTACATGAGCATTTGGTAGCTTATCCTTTAGATCAGCCACCCTCTTCCACAGAGGTCTGTGTTTTATGGTGTTTCTCTTTGAGTCTTTGAACCTGTTCAACCACCAGTGATTGAGATAAATCACTATAGGACTGGACACAGTAGTACGAATCACATACAATCAATGTGAGCTGTTCTGGATTCATATTTTTCCAGTGCCAAGATAAGAGCTTTAAGCTCAGCCAACTGAGCGGTGCAGCCACCAAGGGTCTGCGGTTAGGTATGATGAGGGTGGAATACACCAACCTTCATCACTCCATTCACAGCTGCGCAAGCGGCTGAGCATTGATGTTTTGTACCTACAGCTGGTTGTGTTGAACCATCAATGTAAATAACAGTTTGGTATCTGTCAAGTGGCAAGATGTTAGTAGGTGCAGGCTAATCCTGTTCGTATTGTAGAAATTCTTGTGTTTGAAGTTGTGGGTCAAAAATGTAGTCATCATCAGTGGCAGTCAGGGAGGTTGCCCATTGACTGCAAAGTGGATGTAATGCTTTAGCATTAGAATACTTGCTTTGGTGACAGACTCATAGGCCGTCACCGCAATAATGACAATAACGCATTTCACTTGTGCAAGTGGCCCCTCCTTAACGACAGCCATCTGTATGGCAGGCAGAATGTTTTCTGTGCATGCAAACAGTTTTTTTTCTTTTGAGTACAAATGTGATTTGTATGCTATGGGTACCGTGTCACCCTCACTAAAGGTGGCCTAGGTAAACCAGATGACACCAGCAATAATTCTTATGACCACATTTGTTTTGTTGTCACAGGTGTGTAAGTGTTTTGCTTCTAGCATGTCTTGTTGCAATCCTCTAAGGATGCATATGTTTTCAACTGTCCAGTGTTTTCTTGAAAAATCTGGATGAATGAAATCAGAGTGATTTTATGCGTTGTGCATAATCTGGAATGTAAATTCTGCCAAAGTTAAAGAAACCAAGTAATGACTGCAGTTTCTTAATGGTATTTGGTGGTTGAAGCTGAGCGTATTTTTCTAAAAAGTGCTGGGCCAGCTCTTGCCTTCTTCTGATGTTACATGGGCAGAAAACAACCCTTGGCTGTTCTTATAACCCTGGGGCAGATAACAAAAATGTATCTGTGAGCCAAATGAGAATGCACTCAGGTCCCGACTTTGAAGTTTTGGCAGAAAAAAACATTGGAAATAGCCAAGGTTGTTTTGTATTTCTTGTGCACTATGTTATTAATTAGTGCAGTGCTATGTGTTCATTTTGTATTGCATGTGTGTGTGTAATTGCTTAAGTATCTATAACTTAAGACTATTCTATATGAATGGTCTGGTTTTGCAACGGGGAATAACGGATTATTCATTGCAGAGACACAGGGCTCTATAAATCCCTGGTACCCGAGTTGAGTGATGATCTCCCTCACTGGGGCTTTAGCCTCATGTTTGACTGGATATTGGGGTTGAGGCTCGGGTGTAGACCTGATAGGTATTACATGATAGGGGGAATCCTTATTCCACCCTACATGGTGGAGGTACAGCACGGGTGCCTGCGCCAAAGCCCAGTCAACAGCATAGGCTTCCTTTACTGCATCCAGAACAAGATTTGAGAAAGAAGGCAAAATTATCTTTCCCATGTGGGAGCTTGCAGTTGTACTCGTGTGGCCAGTCTTTTTCTGGCAATAGGCTATCACAATTAAGTTCTTCACAAAAAATTACGTTAATAGTGCACTCTATGTCTTCCACAATTTGGATATTTAAATCATAAACCCTGTCGGGTGAGAAGACACACCTGTCTGCAGCCTCGACTAAAAGAAAGTCGTTAGTTGCTGCCAAATTCAGATGATCTTGCAGACAAACTGTGGCCTATGCTGCGATGTCTAGCACTGTCTCAGCCCAAATCTTGTTCCTCAACAACATCCTCAACATTGCTGGCATGTTTTGCAGCTATAGCAGCCACCTTTTCCTTTTTAAATTGGGGCTTCTGTTGGGGACATTTGTCCTTTTTCTTGTCGGAACGCTGTGAGTCTTTTTTCTGCTTCATGTAGTCCATGCGTTGCTCTGACCGACCTGCTCTCTCACTCCGTTTATCCAGTGTGCCCTGAAAGGAATGAGAGGGACATGTATCAGTGTATCTGTCAGGAATCTTTAAAGTTTCTCTACTTCAGAGATTATATCTACTTTTAGAGCTCTCTGGATGCCGCTGGCGTTTAGCCAATGCTACTGCTTCCCCTTTAATCTTACTTACTATTATTGAGGAGACTGTGTCGAAGTTACGCAATCTGCGATTGCCATCATTCAGAATGACATGGCCCTTCGACTGTATTCCCAGGGGGAGGCAAATGCCTCTGTAAGTAGTGGTAAGTGAAGAGGGCCTGGAAACACAACTTTTTTATTTGCCACTTTTTCAGGATGTCTTCATTAGCAAGCAAAAGTTCAAGTGCATGCAAAAAGTATGAGAACTTTAAGCCTAAATGTCATGGTGGGAGGGTCAAAGACATAACGATATCGAACAACTATTTTGTTGTTTTTTTTAACCTTCAGCTAACTGCAGATAAAATAACGCACACACCTTAAATGAAAAATAAATGCAAGTTAAACTAATCAGTTGGAATGCACTCTTTCTCACACATAAAGAGAGTAAGAGAAAATAACCTAGTTGCGTTCTCCCACACAAGACAAAAAAACACAAAATGGCAAGTGTCTCAGAAGAATGGAGACAAAGGATAGAAACCACTATTGAAGTCTACCTCTGGCATCCAAAGAGAATTGAACTAGATGCCTCACCCACTAATAGTGGCACGCTTCAGCATTGGCGCCTTTCCACAGCCTGGTAGGATGAAACCACCAAGGAGGACTCAACCAAAAGTGAAAGTTCTTATATAAAGTTACGTACTGGGTAGAAGCAGGGATCCAGAAAAGAAAAAGACTGCTAAAAATACCTCCTGGTATACCCAACGGAGATTCCTTTTTTTCAAAGGTACCAGGGGTATGAATAACAACACAAAGTGTTTTTTTTGTGGGTTTTCTTTTTTTTTTTTTTAGGGAATTAGTGTCCCAAAAAACCTTTTAATATGCTAACTTGTTTCGGCCCTTACCAAGAGCCCATCTTGGGCCTTCGTCAGGGCTGTCAAACTATCTCTGCCTATCTACACATGTGCTCCATGCATAGTTGTGAGGCTTAGTGCTCTCACCTGCCATTGGTGGGACTTCTTGTTTGGAAGTGCTTGAGGAAATAAAAATAGATTAAGAAGAAGGTAGAACCATCAATAGTGGTTATGTATTGTTAAAATACCAATCATGCAAGTAGTCACGAGAGGGTGGTTCAAGATCAATAAATACATGAGAATTCATTACCAATGAAAAGAAATATAGAATTACATTTAAGAGCTATTTTGCCCAACTCACCGACATCTAATCTCTTAAAACACATACCTCTAGATGTTCAAGAGAACTGTACAGTCCCAATTGCCCAACTATGGTGCTCTAAAAATGAACCACTGTAAACTTGCTATAAGGCCACCATATGTGTGTGTGCCATAGCAAACTAGCTGTAAAGCCATTTAGCGTGCATGTACATGCATAATACACTCAAAAGACACCTTCCCAATGCATACACAATCATGATTCATTCATGAGACAGATATCCGACTGCCACTTCAACACCTTACTCTCTTTCTGGGTAGTTTGGAAACCATGCATGACTGGTGGCGGGGTGCCAGCCTGTAGTCAAACACTTAAAATGATACAATATATAGATGAATATATTAACGTTTAGTAGCGTTGCCTCATCATTAATAGCAATTATGTGTGTTTTCCTAAGCATTATTCTAGTGGTTGAATAAACACTTTTAGTACTCTAAGTCTTGGGCATGTAAGCCTATGTGGTTATGCTAAAGCTACATTATGGTCCCATTATGGTTCATGTTGCATAGAATACCATAAGGGACGTACACTTTGTATATCATGTTTTTATTTGTTATTCTGTTACTGCCAAGTCTGCATGAGTCCCAAAGGCATGGACTGAATAAGCAAAGCATCCACCAAGGTTCACAATGTAGATATATTGTGGTTGCGGCACAGTAGATGTAACTTATTTTGTCAGAAAAGCACTGGTCTCCCCTTACACTTATCTCACCAAAGTTTTTTATGAGCATTAAATTATACCTGAGCCATAACCAATGAAGCAAATTACTATTGATTTGTACTGCTTCAGTGTTCCCGCCAAGGAACTGGTATGGAAGTTACACACTAATTAAACCGTTTCAAAGCTCCGGCCAAGGTATTATGCATGTTTGCTACATTTCCACCTGAGCTGTAATAAGAATGCATATTGTGGCCCGAGTCCATCGGACTTCAAATCGGAGGTTCCATGCCTCTAAAAAAGACTCACTTCGTCAAGGTACTGATCAGCGCCTCTTGCACCTAGAGGGACCAGTGCAAACCACTGAGGAAGAGCCTGGGTATGCCTGGCGGCTGTTTAAGAGGTTGCCGGCGGCCAAGAACTGCACAAGAAATGATGTGCATACCCTGCGACCCCCAGGCTTTCTGGGTAATGTGTTAAACTAATGGGAAGTTTGCAGGAGTACTATGGCGTTGCCTGTCCACGGTGTCCAAGTTAAATACAGTGAGTTCTCAGACTGTGCACTGAGCAGGGCAAACACCCCAAATCCCTGTGGTCAGCTACGAATTGCTGATTAACAAGGTCTGTAAATACAGTAACACATCCAACCAACGTCAATTAATAGTCCATCACGATTTGTAGTCCATCTCCAATTTTATTGTATGATGCTCATCTCTTCATAGCATGTCTTTCAATAGGGTTCTGATATTATCACCAAGCATTCATGCCAACACGTGTTTTGTCAGGGAAATCTCCCATAGACTTCGTCAGGGCTGTAATTACACATAAAATATTACATGATATAATATATCCTGATACCCTAGTGCCCATTGATACACCTCTGTGTAACTTGTGGAAATCAGTACATCTAACAAACCCACATTTTCTTAACCTCCCAGTGAATCAAGTGATCATCCAACAATACACGTTACTATTTCCATGCTAATACATAATTATATTTGTCTTACACCCATTAACCCCATTAATAGGATACGTTTACTGGGTAATGTGGTCTGTTTGTTTTTTTGGAACAGTTAGTAATATTAAAGCTATTCATATCTTGTGTTGCTATGCTTGTTGTCAGCAATCTTGACAGGCAATTACTCATACTTGAGAGGTAAAATAAAATGCCTGGTGCAAATGAATAAAATGGAAGCGGCGAGTGCTGCACTTGGCCTGAAGTCAAACAACCTCAAGGCCTTATGGTTACTGTAGTCTGTTTGTTTTTTAGGAGAATGGTCAATAACATTGAAGCCGTTCATGTCTAGCATTACTATGCTTGTCAGCAATTCTAAGAGTTAATCAAATACTCATGTTTAAGAGTTAGAATAAAATACTGTGGGTGGATACCTAAAGAGGAAGCAGTGAGTGCTGCAGTTGGTCCTAAAATTACTGGTTGGTGTTGAATTTAATGGAATATCTACTTATCCATGGGACAGGTTGCTTCATAAATCTACTAGTCCTGTAAAAAATATCTGCTTATCCCTCTGGTGCCATGTAGTGCGGCATCAAATTATGGCAGCAGTCTCATTATGTAAGAGCTCTGATAGCAGCCTCTCTGATTATGCCGGGGTAATACTATAGTAGGGCTTGAATACTAGCAATGTCAAGCCCTACTACAGCAATTTGCTTTATTTTGCCACCTTTCTGCAGATCTACATAGTAGGGCTGGAGGAAGCAGTAAGAAATAGTTCCAGGGCTGGAATGCCATTGAGTCTGTGCAAACCCACTAACTTGTATGTTGTAAGAGTTTTTACCAGCTCTTCTCTAATCTTTTCCATTTACTACTGACCAGGGCAGAGGTAGAAGTTCTTCCAGGGTTCGGAAAAAAGAGGTTGGAGGGAAAAGCTAATTTATAAACGCTCAATAGATTTTTCACATGAGCAAATCTACACATGCTTATTGCTAGAATACAGTTCACAAATATTTTCTAGTAGTACGATTGCCTGGTCTACTTTTCTGAGTTAGTTAAAGCCACTAATGCAAAGACATATACCATGGGTGCACTTTTGTGGGTGCACTTTTGTAAATTTCTTTAAGAATTTGGCCCTAAATAGGTCTGACGTTAACCAAGACATTTTGTTTTAATTACAATTCTACTTCTCTCACTATCCATCTATCGTCTGGCTTTACTGTAAGTGAAAGCATTCTGTTCTTCCACAAGGAGTATATTGGTACACAAAATAGTTTAGTTCAATGCCAGGACCTACTGTGGCAATGTAGTTCAGTGCCAGGAACTACTGTGGGAATGTGTGGTTTTTTGAGACCATCATTTATTTTTTGCTTTTTGCCAATGTTTATTACAACGGTGAGGGCCTGGCAGCTCCCACAACAATAAAGTGTTACAAAAGCCATGGGAAAACAAGACACCATTGACAACCAAAAGACTGGCCACCAATGTCGGATCGGTTAGCTTTACCAGTGATTGTTTATTTTCATATTTCGCATGTATTGTTTGTTGAAAATGGTTACACTGGTTTTCCGATATGAGTATTTTTTGGAAATACTAGCATGCATCAACACATTTAACTAGATAATGCTTCAAAGAAATACTACCAAAGATTTCATAGTAATCTAGCGAAACGTTTTTTTGTCCTACTTGCATTTCTTTTCTGAACATTTTATTTTCAAAGCAAAGAATCATCATTCTTACTTGCATCTAATCAGGAAGCATTCTGGGAGCATTATAAATAGCCTCATACTGTTAAACATTTCAACATGTGTATACATGTTTTTTTACTGGAACCACGGCTAGTAGTGCAACGTGACCTTAAGTTATTTTAGAGAGTTCACCCTCATAATAAAGGCTTTGCATTAATGAACCATAAATACAAGGTTGAACAGCATTAACATACAGACACAAATATTACCTCAACTGCAGACAGTTCCCTTCCCTGGTAACTGGCAGCCAAAGGTTTTGTGCTGTAGGGGATTGGGCCTAATTGTATCAAGGACAAAATAAACATGAATACTTGTTGTCCTTGACTCCAAGCAATATGTCAAGGGCATCGGCTATAGGAATTCCACATCCTTGCTTTTTGGGAACTATGTTTATTTGATGGGCTCACATCTTTATTTATAGGGGTATATACTTCATGAAAGAAAGATGGTGGATTGCGATACATGTATTTTTCAATATCCATGTACTGTGTCAGCGCACCATCGGGGGGAGTTTGTTTTGGATTAAGTATAACTGTACTAAAACCCCACTGGATAGGCATAGGCAGAGCCTGTTCATTGCGTGGGGTACTGTAATTTCAGGACAATGTGAATTGTGTATGTTGGTATCCTCTAAATCCAATACTCAGAATTGTATACACTGGTGTCCTCTAAAGCTGAGCTAATTTCATCATGGGCCACTTCTAGGGATCATGTTTTAGACCAAACGGGCACAAACTTGGTCATTGTAACAAACTAACCCTACATGTTATTTAGGGCATTGGGATATAAGAAGTAATACATAATGTGTACAGTGTGCAGGCCCCCGTGCATTCAGATGATTTGAAAGATTTTAATGTTGCGTGATTCATGAATAACCAAGGGGACTTGTCCCTATTCAATTACACACAGATAGCATCTGGCTATAATATACTCAAAAATTAATCTCCCAGTCATGTGGTGAATCCATTTTAGTTCCCCATGGGGCACAGGAGTTAGCTTAGCTTTCAACTTGTAGGCCTATTGCCCCTATCACCTAGTAACCTTTTACCCACTTAGTATGTTCTGTTTTATTCCATTTGTTTTATTATTTCTTTTAGCACTTTGTAGCTGCCTTCATTTTTTAAGAGATGTTTTGTCTTTGCTTATGAGTGCCATTCTGAGAAGGCGTCATTATCAGTGATGTACGTAGGTGCTGTCATCATGTCCTTTTCTCATTTAAATTTGACAGGAACATGATGTGCACCTGCTAGGGATTGTTTATGTAATTTCTGACACAAGTTTGCCACATTATCAGTTGTTTAGGAACGGGGCGTGGCCTGCGGCCGATGAAGCTGCACGCTTAGCGTGGCGCTCCGGAGCTGCGAACGGGGCCCGGCCGAAATAATAGCACTTCCAAACCCCGAAAATTATCGTCAAGATAGGCCCCGGGGAGCGGAGTGCCGCCCGATAAATGCGGTGTAAACTCTGGCGAGAAAAGAATAGCGGCTGAGGAGGTATACGGCGTCTCGCCCCGGCGACCTCGAGGAACCAAGAGGGTGGCAGCCTCTGGGCCCCGGCCCGGCTGAGCTCGGACCCCGGTGCGGAGAGACCAAAAACCTGACTGAAGCGAGGCGAGATTGCCCATACCCCAAGAGCGACCCGGCGGCTGCCCCCGCTCCCGCGGAACAAGGCACTGAGGTGAGTGCACAATAACAGATGAGTGGTGTAGTAGCGGCCCAGCGGAGTGTCGGCCCGAAGTGAATCATCTTGGTCCGTGGCCCTAGAGGAACCGGCCGAGGCCTACGAATGGGTTACCTGCAGCGGAAAGAAAAGCTGTGAGATTAAATCTTCCATCGAGAGACACTGGAGGAACCCCCAACCCCTACAGTGAAAGGTACAGAAACCAGGAGCGGGAGAGGGGAGACTACGCGGCAGCAGGAGTGCGAACTGTAGGGCCTACGCTCCGACCTCCCGACGGCCCGGAGCGTTCCCTTTCGCCATACTGAATAGTGGGTAAATACGTGGAACAAACATCCACGCTGAAGAAGCAGACGGCGAGAATAACACACGCTCGATCCCGGACTATGTGTCCTTCCCCCCCCCCGGGCACCCCTCCCCTGGTCTATGAACACTCTGGGAATTGCGGCCGTGAACCGTGGAGGGAGTGGCCATAAAATCCAGCACGTGCCCCCCCACCTCAGATACGAAAGGTCGACGGGGCCATAATCACCTGGTAGCATACACCGATCGGGACCACTAGACCTTCCCTCTGCGGGAGTGATGACTTGATAAATGCGGCCCTGGTCCTCGGCAGCCACAGCTACTCGCCTCAGCAGGCACCGAGTAACAAGGATGGGGAAGCCCAAGAAACGTGAAGGGCAGGCCCCGGAAGACCCCGATGGCACCCAAACTGCAGGATGGCCCCAGAGAACAGACACCCGAGATGGCACGGCTGACCAGGAAACAACTTTGGATACGGTGCTCCAGGCCATCAAAGAATCTCGAGAAGCACTAGAGCAAAAAATAGATAACCTGACTGACCTCTCCCTACTGCGAGATGATCATCGTAGGCTAACGGAGAGAGTGGGAACAAATGAAAAGGGGATTAAGCTCATGGCTTCAACCCAGAAGTCTTCTTCTAAAGAACTCTTGGAAATTACCTCTCGTGTAAAAGCGCTAGAAGCAAGAGCGGAAGATGCTGAAAACCGTGCCCGCAGGAGCATCATAAGGCTGATTGGCGTACCGGAGGGTGCGGAGACGGCGGCGGTAAATATGGAATCCTTCCTGGAACGCTGGGTCAAAGAAACAATACCTCCGGAAGGCCTATCAACGTTTTTTGCCATAGAAAGAGCCCATAGGGTGCCTAGCAGGCAGCCTCCCCCTGGAGCGAGAGCTCGACAAATAGTGGCAAAACTTCTACACTTTAAAGACCGGGATTACATTCTGTCACAAACGCGCCTGAAAGGTGAAATAGCACTAAATAATCAGCGTGTTATGCTCTTTCCAGATTTCACCAAAGGAACTCAGGAGCAAAGGGCCTCCTTCAACAATCCCAAACGAATCCTCTGTGAAAATGGGATAAAATACGCCATGCTCTTCCCGGCCAAACTCAGAGTTGAATATGAAGGGAAAGTACATTTCTTTACATCCCCACAGATAATCGACGAATGGCTGGAAGCCAAGAATATCACAGCCCCGGGCCCCCACCACGGAACTAGTAGCAAAACCCCCAGAAAGCGTAGCAGATCCTCCAAACGAACTAAAGAGATTGCTCCTCCAAGGAGCCAAGCTTTCCAAGAAATGTGCGAGGCGGTGGACGTGGCTGCAGCACTGGGCCAGGGCTCTTTCCCCTCCTCCCAGAATTCTGGACACACCTCAGACCACGACTCGTGCAGTGGAGACTCACTGAGCTCGTCGCGGGATACCCTCACCAGCCTACCAAAAGTGACCCCGAGATCCTCGAAAGAAATCATTTGACTCTATGTTGTTAGAATGGTTACTAAAGGAACACTGAGAAGCATCAAATAAACAGGGTCTAGATAGCAGAAGTACAACTCTCCGGAAAATCCACACTCAACACGCCCTGCGCAGCACCCTACTGGGTAGCTAAATATAATCTCGCTGGGTCCCGGAACCGGCCTGGAGTGTAGGCTCTCGGTCGCTGACATGCCACCCTCCTATAGGATTTTAAGACAAGTTATAATGGTTTGGACGGGAATAGTTCTGACCACCGGTCCTGGGGAGTGGGAGTTGAAATCACGCCGCCACAATATAATCCTATACACGGTAATTTCCTCATCCCCCCTAGCTTCTACAAGGTTAGCAACCAAATTGGAAACCACAAAGTATAAGATAATAACCTGGAATGTTAGAGGTCTAAACAATATGTCCAAACGTTATAAAGTATACAACTATTTAAAGCGCAGAGGGATCGACATTGCTCTACTACAGGAAACGCACCTGGTAGAACAGGAAGTTAACTCCCTTAAGAAACGGTGGAGAGGTCAAATAATCGCCACTAGTTACTGAGCTTTTGCAAGGGGAGTATTAATCTGGATCCGACCGGGGGTGCCCTTTCAGCTTCTTCACAAACACATAGACAGGGGCGGGAGATATGTAGTGGCCTCCGGGAGACTGGGCGGAAGAGAGGTAACATTAAGCGGGATATATGCACCCAACCAGGACCAGGGGAAATTTCTCGATAAATTGTCCCTCGAAATAGGCTCACTCCTAAAAGGTCCTAATATAATTGGAGGGGATTTTAACTGCATAGCTAACGTTAACCTGGACAGATCACAGCCCCCCATTTCACAGTCCCCTACTCTAAAAATTGCTAAATCATTTGCAGAGTGGCAAAAACACTGGCACCTGGGAGACTGTTGGAGGCAGCTTAACCCTCACACTCAGGACTTTTCATATTACTCTGCAGTACACGACCTACATGTCAGACTAGACACTTTCTTAGCCTCTCCTGAAATTCAAATAGATGTAATTTCCACTGAATACCTGTGCCGTACAATATCGGACCATAACCCTCTGATTCTATTGCTATCCTGGGGAAGGGAGAGAACAACTATTCCAACATGGCGTCTGAGGGCTGAAATGCTTGAGGATGAGGCACTCAAGCATCTTTTGCATTCAACCATAGTTGATTTCTTTAAACACAACGCACAAACTGCATCCTCCAGATCCATTGAATGGGAAACATTCAAAATAGTTATAAGAGGCACCTGTATCAGTGAGAACATAGGGGCCCGAAAAATCTATGGAAAACGAGCTCCTTAGCCTGGAGGATTCCCTCAGAGACCTTGAGCGCAGACGCCCTACACAACATGATCTGGCCCCCCTCCTAAAAGACACCAAAAATAAAATAATAGAAGTAAACAATAGTCTGTCACGATATGATTATAAGCAGCACATAATCAAACAACACTCAGAGGGGGATAAGCCTGGTGCCCTGCTGGCATGGCTGGCTAACCCACCTAAACAACAAACTGTCATAGTGGAAATCGAAGACACCCCAGGCTCCAGCGTTTACAGCCAAAAAGAGATTTATTCTAGCTTTATCAACTATTATTCAACAGTATATGCGCCTCCCATTGAGACACTAACTAACCTCCAATTACAAGACCTAGAAGACCTCGCCCTCCCCAAACTTGGGGAAGAGGAGAGCTCAGCCTTAGCAGCCCCAATATCGATAGTAGAGATTAAAACAGCAATCCAAGGCATGGCTAAAGGTGAGGTCCCAGGATCCGATGGACTTCCTCTGGAGTTCTATCTCCTGTACCAGGACCTGTTAGCCCCACATCTCAGCACAATATATACTGAGGCTTGGAGCGGGGGCAACCTACCACAATCTACTAATGAAGCCATTATGATTCCCCTACTAAAACCCGATAGGCCCCTAGCAGATGTCCGTTCTTACCGTCCATTATCCATGCTTAATATAGATTATAAAATATTAACCCCTTAGCTGCTGGGCCTTTTCCCCCCCAGTGCTGAGCCCTTTTTTGGCTATTTGGGGTAGTTCGCGCTTAGGGCTTCATAACTTTTTGTCCACGTAAGCTAACCACGCCAAATTTTCGTCCTTTTTTTCCAACATCCTAGGGATTCTAATGGTACCCAGAGTTGGTGGTTTCCCCTGGAGGAGACCAAGAAAATAGCCAAAATACAGTGAAAATTTAGTTTTTTCCAAAAAAATGGGAAAATGGGAAGGCTTGTGGTTTTTTCCCTGAAAACGCCATCAACAAAGGGTTTCTGGTGCTGAAATCACTATCTTCCCACCTTTCAGGAACGGGCAGACTTGAATCAGAAAACCAAATTTTTCAACACAAATTTGGCATTTTACTGGGACATACCCCATTTCTACTATATTTGGTGCTTTCAGCCTCCTTCCAGTTAGTGACAGGAATGGGTGTGAAACCAATGCTGGATCCCGGAATGCTAAACATTTATGAAAACTAGACAAAATTCTGAATTCAGCAAGGGGTCATTTGTGTAGATCCTACAAGGTTTTCCTACAGAAAATAACAGCTGAAATAAAAAAATATTGAAATTGAGCTGAAAACAACAGCAATTTTTCTTTATGTTTTACTCTGTAACTTTTTCCTGCGATGTCAGATTTTTGAAAGCAATATACCGTTTTGTCTGCTGGACTCTTCTGGTTGCGGGGATATAAAGGGCTTGTAGGTTCATCAAGAACCCTAGGTACCCAGAGCCAATAAATGAGCTGCACCCTGCAGTTGGTTTTCATTCTATACTGGGTATACAGCAATTCATTTGCTGAAATATGAAGAGTGAAAAAGAGGTATCAAGAAAACCTTTGCATTTCCAAAATGGGATCAAGATAAGGTTTTGAGGAGCAGTGGTTATTTGCACATCGCTGAATTCCGAGGTGCCCATACTAGCATGTGAATTGCAGGGCATTTCTCAAATAGACGTCTTTTTTACACACTCTCTTATATTTGGAAGGAAAAAATGTAGAGAAAGATAAGGGGCAATAACACTTGTTTTGCTATTCTGTGTTCCCCCAAGTCTCCCGATAAAAATGATACCTCACTTGTGTGGGTAGGCCTAGTGCCCGCGACAGGAAATGCCCCAAAACACAACATGGACACATCCTATTTTTTTTATAGAAAACACAGCTGTTTTTTCCAAAGTGCCTACCTGTAGATTATGGCCTCTAGCTCAGCCGGCACATAGGGAAACCTACCAAACCTGTGTATTTCTGAAAACTAGAGACCTAGGGGAATCCAAGGAGGGGTGACTTGCGGGGCTCGGACCAGGTTCTGTTACCCAGAATCCTTTGCAAACCTCAAAAAGTGGCTAAAAAAACAAGTTTTCCTCACATTTCGGTGACAGAAAGTTCTGGAATTTGAGAGGAGCCACAAATTTCCTTCCACTCGGCGTTCCCCCAAGTCTCCCGATAAAAATGATACCTCACTTGTGTGGGTAGGCCTAGCGCCCGTGACAGGAAATGCCCCAAAGCGCAACGTGGACACATCCAAATTTTTGGAAGAAAACAGAGGAGTTTTTTGAGAAGTGCCTACCTGTAGATTTTGGCCTCTAGCTCAGCCGGCACCTAGGGAAACCTACCAAACCTGTGCATTTCTGAAAACTAGAGACCTAGGGGAATCCAAGGAGGGGTGACTCGCGGGGCTCGGACCAGGTTCTGTTACCCAGAATCCTTTGCAAACCTCAAAAAGTGGCTAAAAAAACAAGTTTTCCTCACATTTCGGTGACAGAAAGTTCTGGAATCTGAGAGGAGCCACAAATTTCCTTCCACCCGGCCTTCCCCCAAGTCTCCCGATAAAAATGATACCTTACTTGTGTGGGTAGGCCTAGCGCCCGCGACAGGAAACGCCCCAAAGCGCAACGTGGACACATCCAAATTTTTGGAAGAAAACAGAGGTGTTTTTTGAGAAGTGCCTACCTGTAGATTTTGGCCTCTAGCTCAGCCGGCACCTAGGGAAACCTACCAAACCTGTGCATTTCTGAAAACTAGAGACCTAGGGGAATCCAAGGAGGGGTGACTTGCGGGGCTCGGACCAGGTTCTGTTACCCAGAATCCTTTGCAAACCTCAAAAAGTGGCTAAAAAAACAAGTTTTCCTCACATTTCGGTGACAGAAAGTTCTGGAATCTGAGAGGAGCCACAAATTTCCTTCCACCCGGCGTTCCCCTAAGTCTCCCGATAAAAATGATACCTCACTTGTGTGGGTAGACCTAGCGCCCGCGACAGGAAATGCCCCAAAACAGAACGTGGACACATCACATTTTTTCATAGAAAACAGTGCCTACCTGTGGAATTTGGCCTCTAGCTCAGCCGGCACCTGGGGAAACCTAGCAAACCAGCACATTTTTGAAAACTAGAAACCCAGGGGAATCCAAGATGAGGTGACTTGTGGGGCTCGGACCAGGTTCTGTTACCCAGAATCCTTTGCAAACCTCAAAATGTGGCTAAAATACCACGTTTTCCTCACATTTCGGTGACAGAACGTTCTGGAATCTGAGAGGAGCCACAAATTTCCTTCCACCCAGCGTTCCCCCAAGTCTCCCGATAAATATGATACCTCACTTGTGTGGTTAGGCCTGGTGCCTGCGACAGGAATAGATCACACAACGGTCAATGTTGGTCCTTACGTGAGGCAGCTGTTGACCCTGGGGTGATCCATTCCTGACACAGGCACTAGGTGTAGGCACTCAAGTGGGGTAGTGTTTTTATCAGGACAGGTGAGGAGTCACTGGGTGGTAGGAATGTTGTGGATCCCAGCATATTCCTGAAGTTTGTGTGACAGAAATGCGAGAAAAATAGAGTTTTTTTTCAACATTTCAGCTTTGCAGGGTATTCTGGGTAAGAAAACTTTGGGGAATCCACACAAGTCACACCTCTGTGGACTCCCCCGAATGTCTAGTTTCCAGAAATGTTTGGGTTTAGTGTGTTTCTCTATATGTCCGCCGAATCCAGGACCAAAAACACAGGTGCCTGCCTTACAAAACCAGTTTGTTTTGCCATAGACAATTTTGATGTCTCCACAATATGATTTGGGTGGTGGAATTTGGGGCTGAACTAAATTGGTGAGCTCCCAAGAGAGCACTCTCTCTCTGCTTGCCGCCGCATTCACCTGCTCTCTGGGTTGGCCTAACCCACTATTACCCAGTTGCACGAACAGCTTGCGAAGGGACAGCAGGACTGTCCTCATCACCTCCCTCATAATGTACTGGAAGAGGAGTTTTCGAATGGGACTCCTCTGACTAAAAATCACTCCCAGAGTCTGCGCCATTGTCCTATCCCTCAGATGCTGTCTCAGTATCTGATGTCTCAGTCTCTGATCCTATGTCAGAGCGGTCCTCTATAACCCAAGTGCAGGCAGCAGTCATCCATCAAGATGCCATCTCTGCTATTGGCTAAACTGTTGCTCTAAAACACTAGCCTACGTAGACAGTCACAAAATCGATGGTGTGTGTGAGATACGTGCAACAGTAGAGGCCACCTTACCTGCGCTTCTTCCCTCAATCAGCACGTACTTTCAAGACACTCAAAAAACACCTTGTCACATACCATTCGTCACAGTCTTTAGCACCTCCTGCGCCCAGTCCAACAATCATTATTGGTGCTCCCACTCCCTCCTCCTCGGATTCCCTCATTACCACCCAGCAAAAGTGCCCTTCATCTCTCCATAGACTTTACTAATGTACTCAGCTATTTACATAAAATACAGATGTGCTCTTTGCAGTAGGCATATAAACCTTCTGCGCTTCTTTATGGCACTAAAACTGCCACTAGACAAGTCGGACCCTTTTCCCCCCAGGGAAACCACACACATATTGACAAAAGTGATGTATATATGACAGCCAACCACCTGAAACTCAACTCAAGCAAAACCAAAATAATCCTCTTTGGCCCACACAAAAACACCTGGGACCCCCCATGGTGGCCCACCACGCTAGGCCCTGCACCCACCCCCGCCAACTACGCACGCAACCTCAGCATCATCCTAGACTCCTCCCTCTCTATGACCCAACAAATCAACGCTCTTACCTCCTCATGCTTCAACAAACTCCGTATACTGAAAAACATTCAAATGGATCCCCACAGAGACCAGAAAAACTGTCACTCACGCACTCATCAGCAGCAGGCTTGATTACGGAAACGCCCTCTACGCCGGCACCACTCTAAAACTCAAGTGCAAACTACACGCATCCAGAACTCCGCAGCACGACTTATCCTCGACCTCCGCCGACACGAACACATCTCTCCACACCTCAAATCCCTCCACTGGCTCCCCATTGACAAAAGGATCACCTTCAAGATCCTCATCCTCGCACACAAATCACTCCACAACACAGGCCCTGCCTACCTCAACGAGAGTCACCTTCCACACCCCCACACGAAACGTCCGCTCAGCTGACCTCTCTCTCGCCTCTGTCCCCCGCATCAAACACACCACCATCGGGGGCAGATCCTTCTTCTACATTGCACCCAAAACCTGGAATGCACTCACAACCCACATTCGCAAGGTGAGTAGCGCGCTTTATAAATCTCTTTGATACAGATCTACCTATATATATATATATATATATATATATATATATATATATCTATATCTACATAGATATATCTATAGATATATCCATGTACCTAGATATATCTATCTACATAGATATATATGTATATATCTATATATATATATATATATTTTTTTTAGTTGCTGTATGGTTTCCTTGGGGGCCAAAATGGCCCCCAGGGAAACCCTACAACATCTAAAAAAAAAATTGCCCCCACAGGGGGTCACCCTGCCCACGGGCGACCCCCTGTCATTTCATATTTTTTTTTTTTTTTTTTTTTTTAAAAAAGAAAATCCCATGGGGGGGGCGCGATCGCGCCCCCCCCCCCCCAGGAGGCACCTACCTTTTTTTTAATAAAAAAAATTATGCCGGGGGGGGCGGCCCGTTTTCCGGGGGGGCCGCCCCCCAAAAGTGAAATCCCTGGTGTCTAGTGGGGTTTCCTGGCCCCCGATCGCAGCTGTGCTGCGATCGGGGGCCAGGAAACCGTTTCAGAAGGCCTCGTAAGAAAGGGGAGAGTCTCCCCTTTCTTACGAGGCCTTCTGAAACTGTTTCTGGCCCCCGATCGCAGCTGTGCTGCGATCGGGGGCCAGAAACAGTTTCAGAAGGCCTCGTAAGAAAGGGGAGAGTCTCCCCTTTCTTACGAGGCCTTTTCAAAATGTTTCCTGGCCCCCCCCATCGCAGCTGTGCTGCGATCGGGGGAGCCAGGAAACCTGAAAGTGTTTCCTGGCCCCCGATCGCAGCACAGCTGCGACCGGGGGCCAGGAAACACTTTCAGGAAGGCCTCGTAAGAAAGGGGAGACTCTCCCCTTTCTTACAAGGCCTTCCCGAACGTGTAAAAGGCCGTTTTCCCCATGAAAGCAGCAAGGCTGCTTCCTGCTTTCATGGGGAAAACACCTTTGCAACGTCAGCGCGCCTCGCGGCGCGCTGACGTCACTGGGGGGCGGGGGGAGACACGGTAGCTTCCGTGTCTCCCGGGGGTAGTAAAAAAAAAAAAAAAAAATCCTCGGGCGCGACGCACCCGAGGATTTATTAATGCCCTTCCTGGTGTCGGCCACTGGTCGTGACCCGCACCAGGGAGGGTGTGTGGGCGTCGGCCAGTGGCCGACGCCCGCACTCAAGCGGTTAAGTAGGATTCTTGCGAACAGGCTACTGCCCCACATGACCTCGGTAATCCACCAGGATCAGTCTGGCTTTATCCCGCAACGTAGCACTGCAAAAAATATTAGACGCCTTGTGTCGGTTCTTCGTTCTATGCCTCCGGAAATGACTCAGGCAGCGATTATCTCGGTCGACATAGAAAAGGCATTCGACTGCCTGAGATGGGACTACCTGGAACAGGTCATGCTGAGAATGGGGATGGGAGAGGGATTCACACGTTGTACTAGGTTGTTATATTCAAATCCCACTGCTAGGGTGAGAACAGGTAACACCATATCTGACTCATTTTCGATTGGCAGAGGAACTAGACAGGGTTGCCCACTATCCCCTCTCCTTTTCGCAGTAGCAGTGGAGCCCCTGGCCCAAAATAGCTAGAACCGGGCAGCACTTCCAAGGCATTTCAATCAACGACTGGACACATTATATCTCCCTCTATGCCGACTATATGGTGCTTTTTCTCCGTAACCTAGGAGATGATCTACCAAGTGCAATACCCATGCTTGAGAAATACGGCATAGCCTTTGGACTTCGGATCAACTGGAGGAAGTCCACTATATTCCCCATGTCAAGTAGCACACCAGAACCGAATGAGACGAGGGGGTTACCCTCCTCTCCTAACACTTTTAAATATCTAGGAGTAAACATACACCATACTGCAGAAGACCTCCTTGAAGGGAATATTCATAGAGCAATCAGAGGAGTCAGAGCTAGCATGCGCTTCTGGGAGACTCTACCATTAACAGTGTCCGGCAGAATTGCCCTACTTAAAATGATAGTGCTACCCCGAATGCTATACTACTTCTCTACCATCCCATTGGTAATCCCGAAGGCAGTATTCAGAAGCACTGACTCTATGATCGCGAGCTTTATATGGGGACCGAGCAGGCACAGAATCGCACTAAATTCATTGCAGAGAACCACTGCAGATGGGGGCCTTGCTGCCCCAGGCCTAGAAATCTATTACTGGGCAGGTCAATTACAATGGCTAGCAAAACTTATCAGCGAACCCCCAGGTGCGACAGACTTACGGATTCCACTGAACTGTCCATCTAAAAAAATACTAGGGATAGTACTGACTCCTAGGAAATCAAGGTCACAACTACCACTGGAATGGGAATCAACTAGACACTGCTGGGAGCAATTCCTAAGAAGAACCTGTACAAAAACCCCATACACACTTGAGGCTCCCCTGGGATGTCTGACCTATGCTTTGGGAGACCACATTCATAGGGGTCTCAATAAGCTGGAAGAACACAACATCACAAAACTAGGTGACATATACAATAACGGGAGACACCGCACTTACTCGGAGCTCCAAGATCAATTTAATCTCCCATCAGGTTTGTTCCTTATATATAACGCAGTCACCAGAACTGCACAAAAAACTTGGGGATCGGCAGCTATCGAACCTCCAACTCACAGTGGCTGTAACACCCTCTGCACAATAGGAGAAAAGAAAGGAGTGATCTCAGAAATATATAAATCATTACAAAACAGTACATGCACACCCCTAAATAAACTCAGAGACAAGTGGCAGACTGATTTAAACACTACAATTGAAGATGAGCAATGGACAAAGATCACCTCCCATACTTACTCCGTATCTAGAAACGCCAGATTCAAATGAATAAATCTTTACATTTATCATAGAGCCTACTTAACCCCGCAAATGATAACTAAAATATACAATACAAACGAAGCGAGATGCCCCAGATGTACCGAAATAGCTGCAGGTCTGGTACACATGCTGTGGAGCTGTTCACAACTCAAATCATATTGGTCTGAGATATTTAGGAGAATTTCCGACAGCACTAGCAGGAAGATCACCCTTTCCTCACTAGTGGCCCTGCTGGGAGACTTCCCCCGCCCTACTGCCCACAAAATATCTAATAAATTCGTTGACTTGGCTCTAGTCCTGGCCAAAAGAGAAATCACCTCACACTTGAAAGACCCAGTGGGCCCACAAGTTAAGAGGTGGCAGGAAGCGCTAGAAAAATGGGCAGAAGTGGAGGGGGCTGTGCTGCTAAAAGAAGCGCTACAGGGCCGGAGGCCAAGAGAGGGTGCTACACAATGGGACTCAATACTGGAAAGTTTGAAAAACTTAGACTCTCCGACACCTGAAAAGGATCAGACTGCTTCAGACTCCGAACCAGAAGCAGCCCCCACATCCACGACATAGAACTTTGGTAGCGATTAATACTCTGCTTAAACCATCAAGAACTGTCAGCTCAGGAATATAATGTGTTGATTTAAGTGCAATATGGGGGGTGGAGGGTTTAACAGCAAGAAATTGGGGATTTACTGTTCATGGTTAAAAATCAATAAAAGATATCTAAAAAAAAAAAAAAGAATCAGTTGTTTAGGAACATAGCTGCATCATATAAATAAACCTCACACAGACAAGGTCATTAGAGGGGTTCCTTCCAGATGCCATCTGTGCTACACATCACCCTGCTGCAAAACTCAGCCTTTGGGTCTTCATGGAGTCTGAGCAAGGTAACGAGGGATAGGAGCGCTTGTCATAGACATGGTACTGGCAGATTAGGGTTTATCACACCTAGCTCTCGTTAGAGTAGAGATTAGGTTTTCTTTGTTAGGAATTTCACATCTTATGTTTATTGCAATATAGCGGGGGGTTTGATATGCACAACTCTCACCTGCACGATTTTGCTTTTATTATTGCTCATTATGCTAATCATTGTAATTCATGCATTTTACCGAAGATTACAGTCTTTTCAATAAATATATCAAAAACTCTATTGCATTGCCTTCATTGCCTTTGTGTGTATGAGACTTGTTGCTAAAAAGAGAAAAGGGTAACTTCCATCCCACCACGACTCCACTGAGAAGTCACATCTAGAATCCAAGGGTTAGGCTGCCAGAAATCACCTTTACTGTCTCAAGTTTAGTGAGGTACTGCTTGTGAGCTGGGAGGGTTGGGCCGACAGTTGCAACTTGTTGTAGGAGTGACTTAGCCACCTACAAACCAAAGTGCTCTTACCACTAAACCAGCAGCTAAGGACCAAGAGTCCAACTACGACAGTCACTTGTGTCCATGGGATTGCATAATTTAGTCCTAAACAAATAATTGACAGTCTGTATATCCATCTCTCTTCAGACCTAAAAAGTTGTTGTTCTGTGGATGTTGGTGACTTCTCAATGATGTACCATGTGAAGTCGTTTTCAGAGTGGCCTGTGGATGGAAAATGACGCATCAATTTGGTGGTTGTCTTTTTACACCTAAAAGCGCACCTGTGTTCATTGATACATATTATTATTTTTCCTTGTCGTCATGCCTATTTAGTTCAGGCCACAGGAGTAAATCTGTATGTATACACAATTGCTTCCGTCACAATTAGTATGTGGTTTCAAGACCCATGGTGTTTTAAAACAAAGATTCAGTTCCATGGTTGGTTTCGTGCGGGAACTGATAGTGCAGGGTCTGCATGCAAAAAGATCCACCCCTGGAGGGAGTTTCCATAATGTGTGTATGGTGGGATTTGAGATATTTTGTTTCTTTGGTTTCGTAGGGACCAACCAATCTTTTAGAGATTTGCTTAGAGACACTTGTTTCTCACAAGTGTATCATGCATGTACACGCACACTTGACGGCTTTACAGCTGGTTTGCCATGGCACACATACATATTGCGGTTTACAGCAAGTTTAAGGTGGTATACAATGTGATTTTGTAAACACCTGGTTCATTTTTAGAGCACCTTAGTTGGGAAATTGGGACCACTGTACAGTTCTCTTGAACATCTAAAGACATGAGTTTTAAAATTATTAGGTGCCTGTGAGATGGGCAAAAGCAGCTCTTAAATTAAGTTCTATATTCTATATTTCTTTTCATTCACCAAGCACATACACACTGCCTTGCAGCTTGTGTGTGCTCATAAGGAGAAAAAGACAAAGTCGACATGGCACCCCTCTCAGGATGCCATGCCCACAACCCGCTGCCTGTGGCATAGGTAAGTCACCCCTCTAGCAGGCCTTATAGCCTTAAGGCAGGGTGCACTGTACCATAGGTGAGGGCATAGCTGCATGAGCAATTTGCCCCTACTGTGTCTAAGTCCATTCTTAGGCTTTGTAAGTGCAGTCTAGCCATAGTGAGTATATGGTCTGTGAGTATGTCATTGCAAACTCCACAGCTCCATAATGGCTTCACTGGCTGGGAAGTTTGGTATCAAACTTCTCAGAACAATAAACCCAAACTGATGCCAGTTTGGGATTTATCGTAAAATGCACACAGAGGGCATCTTAGAGATGCCCCATGTATGTTAGCCAAACTGCTAGCGTAGGACTGACCGGTCTGTGCTAGCCTGCCACTTTCAGACCAGTTTCTGACCAGACAAAGCCCCACTTTTGGCCGCAAGTCTGGTGGGAAAATTAGGGAAAACAGGAAGGAGTGACCACCTCAGCCAGGACCACCCCTAAGGTGTCCAGAGGTGAGGGGACCGCCCTCCCTGCAGAATCCTCCATCTTGTTTTGGAGGACAGGGACCAATAGAATTAGGTTGTGCCCCCCTCCCCAGAGGGAGTGGGCACAAGGAGGGTGTAGCCACCTTCAGGAACAGTAACCATTGGCAAACTGACACCTGGTGCATCTACATTCAGCAGGTGGCCGTCCTCCCTATCCAACCAGTAGTGTGCCGGAGACACCCCACTGGAACTCGCCTGCAGCCTCTGAGTGACCCCCACCCAGTATTCCCTCATTGACCAGCATTGGAAACCCGACATCCTGTTTGCACCTTGCACCCGGCCACCCTTGAGCCACTGAGGGTGTGTGTTTGGTGCCTACTTGTGTTCCCTCCAGTGTTCTTTCAATCCCCCCTGGTCTGCCCTCTGAACCGCGGGTACTTACCTGCAGGCAGACCTGATTCCGAGTACCTCCTGTCTCCATAGAAGCCCACGTTAAAATTGCTCATCTTTGACCTCTGCACCCGGCCGGCCCCGTGTTGCTGTTGGTGGGTGTTTGGGGTTAACTTGAACCCCTACTGGTGGACTTCCTAATACACGGAGACTGAAACTGTACGTGTTGTACTTACCTGTAAACCGATCTAACTTTTCTCCCCCCCAGGAACTCTTTCTGAAAACTGCAGTGCCCATTTTAAAAATAGATTATTGCCAATATTTCAAGAATTGTATTACTTACCTATTTCAAACAAATTACTTTTGACACCTGTGTGAAATACAAAACTTTTAAGGTACTTATCTGCAACTTGAATCATGTGGTTCTAAAAATAAATTAAGAAAATCTATTTTTGCCATATAAAAACCATTGGTCTGGAGTTAAGTCATTGAGTGTGTACTTCTATTGTCTGTGTGTGTACAGCAAATGCTTTGCACTACCCTCTGATAAGCCTAACTGCTCGACAACACTACCACAAAAGAGAGCAGTAGCATTATCTACTTTAGCCTCTCTTTAGGATCTGGGAACCCCTGTACTCTGTGCACATTATGGGAGTCATTCTGACCCCGGCGGGCGGCGGTTGCCGCCCGCCTGGAGGGAACCGCCATTTGGCCACCCCGCGGTCAAAAGACCGCTGGGGCCATTCCAACTTTCCCGCTGGGCCGGCGGGCGCTACCTAAGGTAGCACCCGCCGGCCCAGCGGGAAAGGGGCCTGCAACACTGAAGCCGGCTCCGAATGGAGCCGGCGGTGTTGCAGGTGTGCGACGGGTGCAGTTGCACCCGTCGCGCTTTTACCTGTCTGCTAGGCAGACAGTGAAAAGCATGCTGGGGCCCTGTTAGGGGGCCCCAGGACACCCGTTCCCGCCATCCTGTTCCTGGCGGTAAAGACCGCCAGAAACAGGCTGGCGGTAAGGGGGTCAGAATCCCCATGGCGGCGCTGATTGCAGCGCCGCCATGGCGGATTCGCCCAGCCGGGGGAAATCCGGCGGGAAACCGCCGGACCCGGTTTTCTGACCGCGGCTTTACCGCCGCGGTCAGAATGGGCAAGGAAGCACCGCCGGCGGTCGGAATGAGGGCCTATATCTCATTTTGATATAGTATATACAGAGCCAGCTTCCTACATACCTGTCCTGGAGACCCTCCCCCCAGCCGTAACAGGTACATGCACTACACTATTGTGAATACTCTGCACCTCCCCATCCTCATCCTCCTCCTCTGTATGCCGCCCTGCCTCCTTGGCTGTCACCCATGCCCTCAGTGCCTTTTACAGCTCCTCCTACTCCTTCCTGGTGGAGCTCTCAATGGGACATGCAAGATCCTTACAGAACTGATTCAGTTGATCAACACTGTAACTTTCCAGTTCCCCTAACTCAAAAACAGCTCCAGCTGGTGCATTTCCAGATTGAAACATGGTTGTTCCAAGGCAGGAAAATGAGTTCCCAGTGAGAAGTTCAAGAGCCAATAAAAAGATTACCAGAAATATGGAAGCAGAAAAAAAGTAATAAAAGTAAAAACAGGTAGTATGTGGTCACATAATGATGTGCACTAAAAACAGCAGTGTACACTTAATCACTGTAAGTCAAGTACAAATACAAGTCCTAGCCTCACCGTTGGTCACCAATGTTAGAAATGGGGTCTCTGGGTGGCAGTCAGGTTAACCCATATCCAAGCAAGGACCCTCTCTGTAGTCAGGGCAAAAGAGAAACACACCTGGTTAACCCCCACTCACCTCCTTGGTAGCTTGGCACGAGCAGGCAGGCTTAACTCAGAAGCAATGTGCAAAGTATTTGTACCAACACACACAGTAATACAGTGAAAACACTACAAAATGGATACCATACCAGTTTAGAAAAATAGGTAATATTGATCTAAATCAAACAGGACCAAAATGGCAAAAATCCAACACACACAAGCTAAAATATGATTTTTCAAAAGAATAAGAGTCTTACTCCATGGAAAACAATGGAAACAATGATTTTGCACAAAGTACCTGGTTTGCGTAAAAAATAAAGCCGCACTGGCAAGCGTGCATCAAAAAAGTCAGCAATGCGTCGATTCCTTCCTCGCAAGGGAGGCCGTGCATCGTTTCTTTTCCGGTTGGGACAGCGATGCGTAGTTTTTCGCCCTCGCAAGGGAGCAATGCATCGATTTTCGGACGGGCACCTTGGATCCATGCAGAGTCAGGTTGACTTTGACGCCCAGGAACGATGCGTGGAAAATCCGGTCTCACGGTGTTAGAAAACCACGCTGTGTGGGGTTTGCGTTGCTATCAACAGCCGCAGGTGGGTGTTGCGCTTCATTTCTCTAGCCACGATGCGCCGATGTGTCGATTTCAGCCGCAAAGCTGGTGGCGCGTCGTTTATCAGCCGCGTTGCAGATGGTGCATTGAAAATTTCCCTGCACGGTGTTCTATGCATAGATTTTCAGCTCTTCTTCTGCCAACTTCACCTTTCAAAGGCCCAGGGACTGGATAGGGCACCACTTGGCAGGGCAGGAGTCTCAGCACAGAGTCCCGGTGCTGGCAGAGGAAGTCTTTGATGGTCCTGAGACTTTAAAACAGGAGGCAAGCTCAGTTCAAGACCTTGGAGATTTTTCTCAAGCAGGAATGCACAACAAAGTCCAGTCCTTGCCCCCTTTCACAGGCAGCAGCAGCAACTGCAGGATAGCCGAACAAAGCTAGGTCACAGGCAGGGGCAGCACTTCTCTTCAGGTCTTCTCCTTGGCAGAGTTCCTCTTGAATCCAGAAGTGATCTAATTTTCAGGGGTTTGCAGTTCAATACTTATACCCCTTTCTGACTTTGAAGTTGGATACCTTCAAAGGGAAGTCTCTCTTGTTTGCAACATCCTGCCTTGCCCAGGCCAGGCCCCAGACACATACCTGGGGTTTGGAGACTTCATTATGGGAGGGCAGACACAGCCCATTCAGGTGTAAGTGACCACTCCTCCCTCCTCTCTAGCACAGATGGCCCATCAGGATATGCAGGCTGAACCCCAGCTCCCTTTGTCTCACTGCCTAGAGAGGATTCACTAACAGCCCACCTGTCAAACTGACCCAGACAGGGAATCCATAAACAGGCAGGGTCACAGAATGATTTAAGCAAGAAAATGCCTACTTTCTAAAAGTGCCATTTTCAAACTAACAATCTAAAAAACAACTTCACTAAAAGATGTATTTTTAAATTGTGAGTTCAGAGACCCAAAACTCCATGTTTCTATCTGCTCTCAAAGGGAATTTACACTTTAATAATATTTAAAGGCAGCCCCCATGTTAACCCATAAGTGAGATGGGCTTTGTAACACTAAAAAATTAATTTAGCAGTATTTCACTGTTAGGACATGTAACGCTCATCTGTACATGTCCCACCGTTAATACCACTGAGTATCTGCCCATGGGGCTACCTAGGGCCTACCTTAGGGGTGTCTTACATGTATAAAAAGGGAAGGTTTAGGCCTGGCAAGTGGGTACACTAAGTCGAACTGGCAGTTTAAAACTACACTTACGGACACTGCAGTGGCAGGTCTGAGCCGTGTTTACAGGACTACTAATGTGGGTGGCACAACCAGTGCTACAGGCCCACTAGTAGCATTTGATTTACAGGACCTGGGCACCTCTAGTGCACTTTACTAGGGACTTACTAGTAAATCAAATATGCAAATCATGGATAGCCAATTACACATACATTGTACACAGGAGCACATGCACTTTAGCACTGGTTAGCAGTGGCAAAGTCCCCTGAGTATCAAAAACAGTAAAAATAGAGTCCAGCCCACATCAACAACCTGGGAAGCAGAGACAAAATGTTAGGGGAGACCATGCCAAAGATGCCAAGTCTAACACTGTCCATGGTATATTTTTTGGCATGATTGTGAAGAATGGGTTCTGAACCATTAAACACCCCTAGTTTGTTTTGCTTTTGGACCAGCAAGGTTTTGGAATCTTCTGTGAATGAGTCTCAGTAACGGAGTCTCACTCACTGAAGCGCTTGTAAATGGTTTTGAAATGGTTTTGTGTGCTAACTACCAGTGCCTGGCCTTTACAATAGGGTCCATTTATGTAAGTTGAGCCAATGAAAGTTGGGGAATGGGAGAGGATTTGCCAATGGGACAACTGTTTAACTCTGCACAGTGTATGTGCACAGATGGTGAGCTGCTTCTAATGCACTTTTATTTGCCTACATATGACTTATAATTTAACTAAGTATTCAAAAAGAAATGCTCCAATTTTGTTTATGCCTATAATGGGAGTCTGTAGTGATTTATTTTATTTACAATGTAGGCAACAATTGCTCCAAAGTAACAACTTTGTTTTGGCTGAACCTGGAGACAAGGTTAACATGCACTTCAATTGATAAAACAAAGGGCCTGGATGGAGATACACTATTAATTTGGACCTTTATGCACTCCTTGATATATTGTGAGTTTGGGCATATTTATCTGAGTCAACCTTAAATTAGATACGGGCTTTGAACTACTCTGCAGGGCCAAGCTAATTACTCTGCTGACCAACTGGTAGATCAAAGCTTTACCCACAATGTACGCTAATCTGGAGGGCCTGAGCCTGTTCCTAGGAGAGGAAGAGGATAGGAGTAGACTGCATAGACAAATTACAATCACACTGTCTGGCAAGCATGAGCTTGACCTTCCCAGGGAAACAATAGGGGAGTAGAAAACCTTTGTGTACACTTCCTCCAGCAGGCCTCTTTGTTGTTTGTAGAAAGGAATCAGATTGGAAGCAGTTATGGGCAGAGCTTAAGTTTCTGAAAGATCTGTGCCCACTCAAAGGAAATTTATTGTTTGGTAAATTAAAACCATTAAAATATAAAAAATAAGTTTATATTCCATAAAATATTAAAACCACTAAATTGATCAAATTTCATAAATGCGTATTCATAATACAATGCAACATACTTTCACAAATATAATCCCACTGTGACCATTAACCACTTGAAGTCTTCATTTTGACCTAAGTCCCAAGATGCTGTGCATGAGGGATGTGACAGTTGCTGATTGATGTGTCGTCTTTGGATTAAGCAGGGGTGACCACTTTCTGAAACTTTTCCACATCCACTTAAAAACCTTTGTATTAGACTGTAAGAAGCACTGGAATCTGCAGGACTCATAGATAGATGGACCACTTGTGGATCAACCCAGTCTAGAGTGGTAGGGTCCTCTAGAACTACTGTGGACTGGTCTTGTCAGGCAGCACTCACACAAGGGGGACACCGACTCCTTTTGAACATGCAGACAACCTGAAAGTGACCAGGAGGAGCCTGAGAAGTGAAGGTAGGGAGGATATTGAGCTTTATTGTTCTTCTGAGAAAGACCTTGGGCCAAGGAGAAGTTCCTGGAGCCTAGACAGAGGAGCAAGTCTTGGGTCCTTCGCAGCCACTGCTTCTGGAGAGCAGCTGCTGGGTACTGGAACTGCAGCAATAGTCTGAAATAGGCCATGTGGAGCTCAAAAGGTCAGGAAGGCAGGTCCTAAGCTTTAAATCATTGGAGGGAGAGCATATAAAAATCTTTTTCTGAGAACACTAGAAAAATGAAGAGACAAGGAGGCATGGAAATTCCACTCCTGGTGGCTGGCACACAACATCAAGAGTACACTAGTGAAAAGCTTGTGCAATTATGCCCATCTGTGGCCAAGATATGTAATTTTGGGCTAGTGCCTTGTGTGGAGCATTTCTCCACATTCTGCGATGGTGTCTTCAGGCTCAGAGGCACCGACTTATGTCATCTATCCCTTTCATGATTGGATGTTACCCCAGGGAAAGCCTAGAGCCTTGGGGCTTGAACCACACCAAGCGCCTCGTCTCCCCCTTAACACTTCACTTGCTCCAAAATAAGGCCACCTCGTTCCAGTCTCTAAAGCTTACTTGGCGGGTGAGAGCTCTGGAATTCTTTTGGTGTGGGTCTCGGGCTAAGGAATAAGAGGCCTATGGGCCAGGGGCTCATCATGGGAGAAACTGAAAGCACATCAGGAGGCTATCCCTCATAGGAGCAGGAAAGTAGAGGACCCAGATGTTCACCAACCACTGCTGATTTTGAGTTACACTGTATAAATATTCTTGTGCGCAATCACCTCAAAAACATATTATCCTTGACTCAGCAGCAGAAGTTAGTGATTTGTTAAAGCTTTGAATGTTTGAAAATTTTCAGCTTACAGCTTTTAATACGTATAAAAATAAACAGAGGGTATATGTGTAACGACTTGTTGATACTTATGCAGAAGCAGAATGCAACTACTTTGCTGCAGCATCCACAATCAAGTCAAGAGGCAAACAGGCTCAAAGTTCGGAGCAGAAGAGGTAGCAAGGGGACATTGGTGAATATACTCTGAAAGCAAAGCCTATTGAAATGTTTTGAACCGTTAAAACACAAAATTGGACAGGCGCACAAAAGTATGTATCAATTCCTCTTATTTTAATTCTAGTTACAAATTAGTTTAGCAATCCAAAATTCAACAAGCGAGTCCAGATGCATAAATGATGCACTCGTACTATTCAAAAGCATGATAGCAGTTTATTAGTGAAGAAACTCTATCATCCTCCTAACGTCAATTTGAAATACAGCGAAACCATTTCATCCCAGATACAGGACTTCTTCAGAGCAATAAATCCTGATCATATCCTGATCTTTTTCTTGATATGACACTTTCCTAAAAAACGTGTTATTTTATTAGAAGAATTACACCCCTAAGTTGTGTCTGATTCGAAGTGCTACTTGTGAAGTCCCTGGGGGTGGAATTTTGTTCCTTTCTTAGTGTCCTAGGCATATTAAGTTTAAAATACACCAAGTTTAGTTAAGATGTTTTATTGTTCTAGCAAGCCTTACCCTGGACTCAGCTGGATGAGTCAGGGGCCCGCAATTCTTTGTGTCTCTTTGCTTGTGGAACGCTGTTGGCCTGTACGGATGGGACCCTATGTTCGGCAAATAGCTTAGGGCACAGTCTCCTTTTTATAGAGGAGCCATTCCCTCACTGCACTCAATCTTGCAAGATTTGAGTGAAATTCAAGATGTCTGTCTATGCCCCAGGAGGCAGAACAAATGTCACCAGGCCCATATGATGGGCCTTAAAATGCTGTAAGCTACACTGTTGCCTAGGACAAGGGTGGCAGGGCAAAGGCCACACAAGTTTTAGCCTGAGCAGCATCATGTGTCATATTGTTGTCTGTGACTCTGGGGACCTGAGCCAAGACCGCATCCTGACAATATGATTAATCACTCTCAGAATTGCAGCATACCACAGTGATCTTACAGCAGATTTATTTTACAGTTATGAGATCTGTCAGCCTTAGGGTGATATTCCACCAAACCCTTTACCTACATTTTTGTTGCTGAAAATCATTTTTGGTGACCCTAGGGCTCTGTGCACTTTACCTCTGCTATCCAGTGCTAAAGTGCTTGTGCCCACTCCCCTGAATATTGTTTAATTGGCTTACACCTGATTGGCATATTTTATTTACTTATAAATCCCTTGTAGTGTGGTATACCATATAGTCATGGCCTGTAAATTAACTGCTGCTAGTGGGCCTGCAGCACTTATTGGGCCACCCACTTAAGTAGGCCGCTAAAACAGGTCCCTGTTCAGTCATTACAGCCTGAAGGCAGTTTTACACTGCCAATTTGACATGGCAATTTAACCCCCTTGCCAAGTCTTAAATTTCAGTTTTATTGCATATACATCACTCCTAAGGTAGGCTCTAGGTAAACCACAGGGCGGAGTGCATTGTAGTTAAGAGGTTGGACATGTATGTTTAAGTTTTACTTGCCCTGTAGTGAAAAACTCCTAAATTCATTTTTCACTACTATGAGGCATACTTGTGCAATAGGATAACACTGGTTTGCCTTTTTGCATGTAATAAGTGCTAATGTTCGATTCGTACCATGTAAGCAGTTTGTGTTTGGAACTTATGAAATTGTAAGGACTAAAATCTCTTTAATGAAAATTGGCGTTTTTTTACTCTTAGTCATTTGGTGCAGGCAGCCTCTCCTGGGTCACAGGACTGGGTGTAGTTGACAGTTAGTTAGACTTTGTGAAGTCTTCCCAGACAGTCACACAATAGAGGGATTAGGTGTGCCTCAATGGGCCAACTGCTGGCAGGATGGGGGTGGGGTGCGGAGCTGGGCACAGCCCCACTTACAACTGAATAGGCTGTGGTTTTCCTTCACACAATGGGCTTATCACCTCCATATTGTCACTCCAGTCAGCTTGGAGCCAGGGCAGGTGAGTCAGAAAATCCCATGCACTTTAAAGTTAACACTTTAAAGGCAGAACTTGGTATAAAAACAGAGCCTTCAGACCCACTCTTCAGTTCACTCCTGGACCTGCAGAAGGACTGTCGGAGGACTGCCTGCTGCTGTGACCTGGTGTGCATTCTACAAGACTACTTTGCTTTACCTGGAAAGACTGCTTTGCTGCTTGGAGCCTGCCATGTCCCCTCAAAGGCCTGCCCTGCTGTTTGAGCCCTGCATCTTCACCTGCACCTGGGACTACCAGAGGGACTCCAAGGGCATGTTTTCTTGCCTCCTGTAAGCCAGAGGGACACAAATGGCTCCCACCATTTTGGATCTACAGCTGGACCCAACCTGAGTGTGTCCTGAGCCCCAAAGTGGTGTCCCACCAGTCCTGCACCTTTGGTTGTGGTGCAAAAGGTGCCCAGATAGCCAAACTCCAAAACTGAATACTTCAAAAGCTTTTGGCTAAAAACTGCTGTGATAACCGAGGGAAGCCTGGGACGAACCTGCTCCTCTATCCACCCAAGGTGTATCGCTGGTCAGCTTGACTTTGTGGATGCTCCCGTTTCATCCTTCTTTGCCGCAGCAGAACCTGTTCACTGGTCCTTCTTCAAAGGGGTAGCCAAGCCCATGGAACTGTCTTCCTCTACAGCCTCTTGCCTCGTCCCACTGAAGATTTTTGACTTCCAAAAAAAGAGACTAAGTCTGACAGCGGAACTCTTCACCACAGCTTTGACCCAAGGCTCCTGATGACCATGCTCCCTCCTCAGAAACCACCTGCAGCCTTGCCCTGCTGAACTTTACTTTCTCAGAATTTTTTTTTCAAAATTTCTTCCAAGTACGAACGTAAGCACTGACCATGCCCAATTTACTTCTTTTATCCCACTCGCTATCCATCGCAGTCCGGCATATTTTTCAATTTTGACCCAGTCTCGTTCCTGTATCCCAGTCTCGCGCTTGGATCTTTTAGGCTCTAGTTTTTACTAAAAAATTAAAAAATTCATAAGTCAGTTTCTACTAATTGGATTTTTGTCATGTTGTCAAATAATTGATTAAAATGTACTCTATTTTTCTAAATTTGGTGTGGGATGTTTCTTGTGTTTTGGTGTTTTCTTTATTTCTGTGTGTGTGCTGCATACATTCTTTATACCTTGCCTCTAAGTTAAGCCAGCCAAGCTAACTAGGGTTAAGCACAGGTTACTTTAGTGACTTTGGGCCTGATTACAACTTTGGAGGAGGTGTTAATCCGTCCCAAAAGTGACGGTAAAGTGACGGATATACCACCAGCCGTATTACGAGTTCCATAGGATATAATGGACTCGTAATACGGCTGGTGGTATATCCGTCACTTTACCGTCACTTTTGGGACGGATTAACACCTCCTCCAAAGTTGTAATCAGGCCCCTTGTCTGCTTCACCCAGCAAGAGATTGTGGTTGTTGCATGACCAGGGCTCCCACTCCGGTCAACCAACAACCCAATTTTGCCCTAAATAGCACTAGTCACCAAATCATACCTCTGAGCAGGGAGAAACGTTTAACTTTTAGATCACAACGCAATCTCTCAGGCTTCATATTTCTTAATGTATACCCCAGCATAAAGCAGGAACGCTATCCCTGATGTTACAAATACCCTACAGGCATGTAACAGTTCATCAGTTTGTAGAGAACTTGTATACTCCATCTTTGAAGAAAGTGTTCAGGTTAAAGAGGTTATACAGGCTCAGACTAGTATGAAGAGCTAGCTCACTTTTTACAGAGATCTCCTAGACTTTGGACAAGAAGCTTTCCCTTCAAATAACAGAGACCCTATGGGCTAATGTATTTCTTCTGACTAACTCTCACATTATAGCCCCTTAAAGACTCAGCTACCACACAGAGAAAACATTCCCCTTGAGAAACAAATCTGACAGCAGATCTGCCCTATATGTTACATAAATCTTACAGACATAGACATCTGAGATCAAAGCCAAACCCTGTTTACACAAGTCCTACAGACTCAGGCCTATGAAAAGAGAGGTGTTGCTTGTGTTACAGAGACCGTGCTGGTTTGGGCATTTGTCAGAAAATCTATCCTGCAGGTTACAGAGATCTCAGAGACTTTGGCCTCTCACAGTTGTGAGATGTAGCTGATTAAGTACTATTGGACAGAAAGACTATAGGTTACATAGTGCATAAAGCTTACCACCTACATTCAACATTATCCTTTAAGCTATACAGATTTCAGAAAGCTCTCACAAGTGAAAGTCCCACTCAGAAGGGTCATCCATTAGAGTAGAAGTATCTTACTGACTGAGGCTTTGAAGAGCAAAGCTTTATTTTTGGCTATGGATCATGTCTTGCAAAAGCAAGCATCCAGCAGGAAGGTATGACAGAGGAACCTTTAAAGGTGAAGGAATAAGTGCTTCTATCATATAGAAGGGATCAGCTGCAAACTTCTGTAGGGGTGTGTTCTGCTTTCCTTCTCTTATCTTATGACCGAGCTTACAAAACCTCTCTGGAATGCACTTCTTAGTTTAAAGAAGACATTTATTGTTATTATTACTTCACCACGAGGTTCCTGAAAGACGAAATTAGTAGGTTTGAAGCACAGTTTAAAAGTAGTCGCAGCAGTGAAAGCAAAATATATCAAAGTACTTCTCAGCTGCAATGCACACAGCAAATACATCTGATTATATTATAGCATAACTTCAAAGCAAAGCATAAAAGTCAAAATTGCATCAGCGTAGGGCCTATAACTCTGCTTCATCTTTCTGGGGCCTGCAAGTTGATGACTCCGGTTCAACTGCGAGAAAGAGATTTTCTACCCAAACGGGGACTGGCAACTGACGTCCGTTCCTGTCTGAAGTCAAGATATTTCTCCTTCGCTGTTGCCCAGAGCCATCGTTAAAAGCAAACTCAGTGTGAGAACCGAATAAACTTGGAGAGTGGGCAATTCTACAAACTTCACTCGTTCTCAGACTGGATTGAGAGGTAAGCACAAAATCTACGCGCTCTTATCAACTAGGGTTTGGTGTGAAAAACAGAGCTTGGTCTATCATGTGGAAAAACACAGCTTGGAAAAACACAGCTCATCTGCAGTGTCTCAACTGCAATGTCTAACTCCACGTTAAAGCCAATAGGCAGCTAACCTAAATACCAAATGTAATGTCTAATGCCATGTTAAAGCCAATAGGCAGCTAAACTGAATACAGAATGTAATGGCTAATGCCATGTTAACCCCTTCGCTGCCAGGCCTTTTCCCCCTCCTGTGCCGAGCCTTTTTTTGGCTATTTGGAGCAGTTCGCGCTTAGGCCCTCATAACTTTTTGTTCACGTAAGCTACCCACGCCAAATTTGCTTCCTTTTTTTCCAACATCCTAGGGATTCTAGAGGTACCCAGACTTTGTGGGTTCCCCAGAAGGAGGCCAAGAAATTAGCCAAAAAACAGCGAAAATTTCATTTTTTTAAAAAAAATTGGAAAAATGGGCTGCAGAAGAAGGCTTGTGGTTTTTTCCCTGAAAAGGGCATCAACAAAGGGTTTGCGGTGATAAAATCACCAGCTTCCCAGCTTTCAGGA
Organism: Pleurodeles waltl; assembly: GCF_031143425.1. Lineage (NCBI taxonomy): Eukaryota > Metazoa > Chordata > Amphibia > Caudata > Salamandridae > Pleurodeles > Pleurodeles waltl. The sequence goes on from NC_090437.1 coordinate 1,092,365,088, forward strand.
ACAGGCAGACTTGAATCAGAAAACCCAATTTTTCAACCCAATTTTGGCATTTTACTGGGACATACCCCATTTTTACGATTTTTTGTGCTTTCAGCCTCCTTCCAGTCAGTGACAGAAATGGGCATGAAACCAACGCTGGATCCCATAAACCGCAACATTTCTGAAAAGTAGACAAAATTCTGAATTCAGCAAGGGGTAATTTGTGTAGATCCTACAAGGGTTTCCTACAGAAAATAACAACTGAAAAAGAAAAATATTGAAATTGAGGTGAAAAAAACATCAATTTTTCTCTAAGTTTTACTCTGTAACTTTTTCCTGCAATGTCAGATTTTCGAAAGCAATATACCGTTACGTCTGCTGGACTCTTCTGGTTGCGGAGATATATAGGGCTTGTAGGTTCATCAAGAACTCTAGGTACCCAGAGCCAATAAATGACCTGCACCCTGCAGTGGGTTTTCATTCTATGCCGCGTATACAGCAATTCATTTGCTGAAATATAAAGAGTAAAAAATAGCTATCAAGAAAACCTTTGTATTTCCAAAATGGGCACAAGATAAGGTGTTGAGAAGCAGTGGTTATTTGCACATCTCTGAATTCCGGGGTGCCCATACTAGCATGTGAATTACAGGGCATTTCTCAAATAGACGTCTTTTTTACACACTGTCTTACATTTGGAAGGGAAAAATGTAGAGAAAGACAAGGGGCAATAACACTTGTTTTGCTATTCTATGTTCCCCCAAGTCTCCCGATAAAAATGATACCTCACTTGTGTGGGTAGGCCTAGCGCCCGCGACAGGAAACGCCCCAAAGCGCAACGTGGACACATCACAGAAAACAGACCTGTTTTTAGCAAAGTGCCTACCTGTAGATTTTGGCCTCTAGCTCAGCCGCCACCTAGGGAAACCTACCAAACCTGTGCATTTCTGAAATCTAGAGACCTAGGGGAATCCAAGATGGGGTGATTTGTGTGGCTCGGACCAGGTTCTGTTACCCAGAATCCTTTGCAAAGCTCAAAATTTGGCTAAAAAAACACATGTTCCTCACATTTCTGTGGCAGAAAGTTCTGGAATCTGAGAGGAGCCACAAATTTCCTTCCACCCAGCGTTCCCCCACGTCTCCCGATAAAAATGATACCTCACTTGTGTGGGTAGGCCTAGCGCCCGCGACAGGAAACACCCCAAAGCGCAATGTGGACACATCACAGAAAACAGACCTGTTTTTAGCAAAGTGCCTACCTGTAGATTTTGGCCTCTAGCTCAGCCGCCACCTAGGGAAACCTACCAAACCTGTGCATTTCTGAAAACTAGAGACCTAGGGGAATCCAAGATGGGGTGATTTGTGTGGCTCGGACCAGGTTCTGTTACCCAGAATCCTTTGCAAACCTCAAAATTTGGCTAAAAAAACACATGTTCCTCACATTTTTGTGGCAGAAAGTTCTGGAATCTGAGAGGAGCCACAAATTTCCTTCTACCCAGCGTTCCCCCACGTCTCCCGATAAAAATGATACCTCACGTGTGTGGGTAGGCCTAGCGCCCGCGACAGGAAACGCCCCAAAGCGCAACGTGGACACATCACAGAAAACAGACCTGTTTTTAGCAAAATGCCTACCTGTAGATTTTGGCCTCTAGCTCAGCCGCCACCTAGGGAAACCTACCAAACCTGTGCATTTCTGAAAACTAGAGACCTAGGGGAATCCAAGGAGGGGTGACTGGCGGGGCTCGGACCAGGTTCTGTTACCCAGAATCCTTTGCAAAGCTCAAAAATTGGCTAAAAAAAACACATGTTCCTCACATTTCGGTGGCAGAAAGTTCTGGAATCTGGGAGGAGCCACAAATTTCCTTCCACCCAGCGTTCCCCCACGTCTCCCGATAAAAATGATACCTCACTTGTGTGGGTAGGCCTAGCGCCCGCGACAGGAAATGCCCCAAAGCGCAACGTGGACACATCACAGAAAACAGACCTGTTTTTAGCAAAGTGCCTACCTGTAGATTTTGGCCTCTAGCTCAGCCGCCACCTAGGGAAACCTACCAAACCTGTGCATTTCTGAAAACTAGAGACCTAGGGGAATCCAAGGAGGGGTGACTGGTGGGGCTCGGACCAGGTTCTGTTACCCAGAATCCTTTGCAAAGCTCAAAAATTGGCTAAAAAAAACACATGTTCCTCACATTTCTGTGGCAGAAAGTTCTAGAATCTGGGAGGAGCCACAAATTTCCTTCCACCCAGCGTTCCCCCAAGTCTCCCGATAAAAATGATACCTCACTTGCGTGGGTAGGCCTAGCGCCCGCGACAGGAAACGCCCCAAAGCGCAACGTGGACACCACCAAAATTTTGGAAGAAAACAGAGGTGTTTTTTGCGAAGTGACTACCTGTAGATTTTGGCCTCTAGCTCAGCCGGCACCTAGGGAAACCTACAAAACCTGTACATTTCTGAAAACTAGAGACCTAGGGGAATCCAAAGAGGGGTGACTGGCGGGGCTCGGACCAGGTTCTGTTACCCAGAATCCTTTGCAAAGCTCAAGAATTGGCTAAAAAAACACATGTTCCTCACATTTCTGTGGCAGAAAGTTCTGGAATCTGAGAGGAGCCACAAATTTCCTTCCACCCAGCGTTCCCCCACGTCTCCCGATAAAAATGATACCTCACTTGTGTGGGTAGGCCTAGCGCCCGCGACAGGAAACGCCCCAAAGCGCAACGTGGACACATCACAGAAAACAGACCTGTTTTTAGCAAAGTGCCTACCTGTAGATTTTGGCCTCCAGCTCAGCCGCCACCTAGGGAAACCTACCAAACCTGTGCATTTCTGAAAACTAGAGACCTAGGGGAATCCAAGGAGGGGTGACTGGCGGGGCTCGGACCAGGTTCTGTTACCCAGAATCCTTTGCAAAGCTCAAAAATTGGCTAAAAAAAACACATGTTCCTCACATTTCTGTGGCAGAAAGTTCTGGAATCTGGGAGGAGCCACAAATTTCCTTCCACCCAGCGTTCCCCCAAGTCTCCCGATAAAAATGATACCTCACTTGCGTGGGTAGGCCTAGCGCCCGTGACAGGAAACGCCCCAAAGCGCAACGTGGACACCACCAAAATTTTGGAAGAAAACAGAGGTGTTTTTTGCGAAGTGACTACCTGTAGATTTTGGCCTCTAGCTCAGCCGGCACCTAGGGAAACCTACCAAACCTGTACATTTCTGAAAACTAGAGACCTAGGGGAATCCAAGGAGGGGTGACTGGCGGGGCTCGGACCAGGTTCTGTTACCCAGAATCCTTTGCAAAGCTCAAAATTTGGCTAAAAAAACACATGTTCCTCACATTTCTGTGGCAGAAAGTTCTGGAATCTGAGAGGAGCCACAAATTTCCTTCCACCCAGCGTTCCCCCACGTCTCCCGATAAAAATTATACCTCACTTGTGTGGGTAGGCCTAGCGCCCGCGACAGGAAACGCCCCAAAGCGCAACGTGGACACATCACAGAAAACAGACCTGTTTTTAGCAAAGTGCCTACCTGTAGATTTTGGCCTGTAGCTCAGCCGCCACCTAGGGAAACCTACCAAACCTGTGCATTTCTGAAAACTAGAGACCTAGGGGAATCCAAGGAGGGGTGACTGGCGGGGCTCGGACCAGGTTCTGTTACCCAGAATCCTTTGCAAAGCTCAAAAATTGGCTAAAAAAAACACATGTTCCTCACATTTCTGTGGCAGAAAGTTCTGGAATCTGGGAGGAGCCACAAATTTCCTTCCACCCAGCGTTCCCCCAAGTCTCCCGATAAAAATGATACCTCACTTGCGTGGGTAGGCCTAGCGCCCGCGACAGGAAACGCCCCAAAGCGCAACGTGGACACCACCAAAATTTTGGAAGAAAACAGAGGTGTTTTTTGCGAAGTGACTACCTGTAGATTTTGGCCTCTAGCTCAGCCGGCACCTAGGGAAACCTACCAAACCTGTACATTTCTGAAAGCTAGAGACCTAGGGGAATCCAAGGAGGGGTGACTGGCGGGGCTCGGACCAGGTTCTGTTACCCAGAATCCTTTGCAAAGCTCAAAATTTGGCTAAAAAAACACATGTTCCTCACATTTCTGTGGCAGAAAGTTCTGGAATCTGAGAGGAGCCACAAATTTCCTTCCACCCAGCGTTCCCCCACGTCTCCCGATAAAAATTATACCTCACTTGTGTGGGTAGGCCTAGCGCCCGCGACAGGAAACGCCCCAAAGCGCAACGTGGACACATCACAGAAAACAGACCTGTTTTTAGCAAAGTGCCTACCTGTAGATTTTGGCCTCTAGCTCAGCCGCCACCTAGGGAAACCTACCAAACCTGTGCATTTCTGAAAACTAGAGACCTAGGGGAATCCAAGATGGGGTGATTTGTGTGGCTCGGACCAGGTTCTGTTACCTAGAATCCTTTGCAAACCTCAAAATTTGGCTAAAAAAACACATGTTCCTCACATTTCTGTGGCAGAAAGTTCTGGAATCTGAGAGGGGCCACAAATTTCCTTCCACCCAGCGTTCCCCCACGTCTCCCGATAAAAATGATACCTCACTTGTGTGGGTAGGCCTAGCGCCCGCGACAGGAACCGCCCCAAAGCGCAGCGTGGACACATCACATTTTTTCATTGAAAACAGTGCCTACCTGTAGTTTTTGGCCTGTAGCTCAGCCAGCACCTAGGGAAACCTACCAAACCTGTGCATTTCTGAAAACTAGAGACCTAGGGGAATCCAAGATGGGGTGACTTGAGGGGCTCTGACCAGGTTCTGTTACCCAGAATCCTTTCCAAACCTCAAATTTTGGCTAAAAAAACGCATTTTTCACACATTTCGGTGACAGAAAGTTCTGGAATCTGAGTGGAGCCACAAATTTCCTTCCACCCAGCGTTCCCCCAAGTCTCCCGATAAAAATGATACCTCAGTTGTGTGGGTGGGCCAGGTGCCTCAAACAGAATAAGGCCCAAAACTTGTAGAGATACAGGGGATAGTACTGCGAGTTTATAAGGACATATTCTTTTATACATCTTTAGACTGACTCTGCTTTGGGGACCCACATACGTGAGGTGTCATTTTATTTGGGAGACTGAGGGGAACACTGGGGAGTAGGAATTTTGTGCTGGAGTGGTGATCGTACGAAGAAAAGTCAGGAAAATATGCTTTTTTTAAGCACATTTTGAGGTTTACAGAGGAGTCTGGGTAAGAAAATGTTGGGGGATCCACGCAAGCCACTCCTCCCTGGACTCCTTGGGGTGTCTAGTTTAAAAAAATGTCTGGGTTTGGTAGGTTTCCCTAGATGAAGGCCGCACACAGGACCAAAAACATAGGTGCCCTCTCCCCCCCCAAACACAGGTAGTTTTGTAATATATCGTTTTGATGTGCCCACATACGTCCGTGATGTGCCAAACACTAAAATTTTGAAAAGAAACACACTTAGGTTATGTGAAAAAGACCCCTCACCCACCAACCAAGTTGGTGGCATGCTTCATCATCGGGGTCCCACCTGAGGCACCCAGCGTGTCATAGGTGTGCTGCGACGCCTGATTACAGCGGAGCAGGTTTGGTCATTTTTACCACACATACTGGTTGGATTTGGCACGAGGGTGAGTGATGGTTCAGTGGATCAAATTTTACTAACAAGAGCTTTCACAAAAATGAAAAGCACTGTTAGTAACTGAAAGGCAAAAAACTGAACCAATGACTCACAGCTCGTGAGCTGTAAAGCCGCGACAAGGCACCAACCGCTTTACAGTCCATTCACACAACTTTCATACATGACACACACAAGGCCATTCACACCGCCAGCCACGGGCCCAGCACATTACAACACTCACATCGACAGACAGCGCCACTTAAGGGCCCATCACTTACATACGCCCACATGCCTGATACAACAATCACACCAGCTGATGGGAGTGTGTGGACTGGTGTTTGGCTGGCAGTGTGTTGCAGTAGCCAACATCAAGTCAATATGTACAGTCTCAGCCAAGCCCCACTCCACACACAATGGCATCATATATATATATTTTTTTTAAACAGAGGAACCCCTAACTAAGTAGAAAGAATTACAAAACAACAAACACAAAAGCTATAACTAAGAACATGACAGAAATGCTAACCATGAAACTAAACACATGAAAATACAAAACAGACATGAGTTTACACTCATGGTTGTTCCCAGAAATTCTTCTGGGTGTGGTAATTCTTAAAACAAGCACCGACACACAGCCCAGGCTTTGAAGGACAATCTGGGCAGTACATTCGAGACTCCCTCCGGATACCTCTTCGAAAACACACTCTACATTTCTTAGCTGGAAAGTCTTTTTTGGGTGTGGGAGGAATGTGCTCAGCAAAGTGGCGATCTTTCAATCTAGCCACATCCTCCACCACTGCTTCTCTAGGAACTCTGGCCTCTTCCACCACAATAAGGCTCTCTATCACTGACTCCTGAAATTTCACAAATGTCATCTTTGAGTCTGGAGACCTATCCCTAAACACAATAAAAGCATTGAAGGTTGCTAAGTGGAAGAGGTGAAGTGCTAACTTCTTATACCAAACATAAGACTTACGAATAGCAGTATAAGGTTCCAACCTCTGGTCAACTCTATCTACACCTCCCATGTGCTTATTATAATCTAAAATGCACACAGGTTTGCGCACTTCAGCAACCTGGCCCCAAACAGTCACAGGGGAAGTACTCTCATCATGGATGGTACTTAGCATGTAGACATCCCTCTTGTCTGAAAATTTCAAAGCTAGCAGCTCCTCGTTCCACAAGGCACAGCACTGTCCCCTCTCAAGTTTTTTACAGACAAGCTCCCTTGGATAGCCTTTCCGGTTAGAACGGATTGTGCCACAAGCAACTGTGTCCACTCTAAACAATTCCTTGAACAACTGCACACCAGTGTAGAAGTTATCTACATACAAATGGTGACCTTTGTTGAACAGTCGTCTACCAAGATCCCACACTATTTTCTCAGTAACTCCAAAAGTGGGAGGACAACCAGGGGGGTCAATATTGGAATCCCTACCAGTGTACACACGGAAACTATACACATATCCTGTCCTACTTTCAGACAGCATATACAATTTAATTCCATATCGTGCCCTTTTGCTAGGAATGTACTGCCTAGAAACCAAACGACCATTGAAGAGGACCAAAGACTCGTCCACACTTATCTCTTTGCCTGGAACATAGACCTCCGAAAACCGATCTACAAAATGATCAAGGACAGGCCTAATCTTAAAAAGACGGTCAGAATCTGGGTGATCTCGTGGCAAGGCTAATGCATTGTCAACAAAATGCAGCATCCTAAGAAGAAGCAAATACCGATTACGACTCATGGTAGCTGGAAATATAGCTGTTGCCATCAAGGGACTAGTAGACCAATAAGAAGCCAGTGACGGCTTCCTTATCAACCCCATCAAAAAAGTCAAACCCAAAAACTTTTTTAGCTCCTCCAAATTTGTGGGAATCCACTGGGCAGCTCTAGAGTGTGGCCTAAGTCTAGCAGCGTTGTCCCTCAAATGCTGCTCCGCATACAAATTAGTCTGCTCAACAATCTCTTCCAAAAACACATCATCCATGAATAACTCAAAGAAATTGATAGGCATAAAGTTCTCTGTATTGGCGTTACACCCCGGGAGACCAGTAAAGGCAGGCAACTCTGGCTGCTCCATGTTTGGGGCAACCCAGACATCAGGTCTTCTAACGGGAAACCTTTCAGCCCCAGGTTGCTGCACTATTGGCACATCAATGTCCTCCTCTAAAACAGAACCTTCATCTGCACTGAGTGTGGCTTCATCATCAGAAGATTCCCCTCCAACAGAAACATCGCTGCCAGAATCTCTGACTTCCTCCTCTGCCTCAGATGCAGAGTCCGTCTCATAGTCATGATCAGACTGTGACTCAAAAAGCATACCAACCACCTGCTGAGCGGTCATCCTGCGGCTAGCCATGATCCCTCCTGCTAAAATTAACTGGACAAATTCACCACCAACAACCAGCACTGTGTAAGACAAGTAACAAAGTGTAGCTTTGTTAGTAAGAGTTACAAACTCAAAAACTATACCGCTCACTTGCCTGAAAAAGCTTGATTCACCAGCAACTACACAGCAATCACCAATGATATCCCACTAAAAAGAAAGAAAGAAAGGCAAATTAGAAATAAGACAAAACAAATATCATTGTGCACAAACCTAAGGACAATTTCGCACACAATCCTGCATTTAGTACACCCCCTACAAACATGTCATTCATGCATGGCAACAATACTCCTTTGGAGTAAATTGTTTTTACTTACCTAAAACATGCAACTGTGCAAACTGCAGGTCAACCACCGCCAAAACCGCAAGGAGCCACAGCAAATAAAGCAAAAGCTTTGAACTAGAACAAAAAGGAGGAAAACATTTTTTATCACAAATGCAAAGACTTCTTCAGTTGACAAACACCCCACCATCAAACATTTTTGAAATTGGTGCCTAAGTGGATTCTGCCATAGGGGCAGATGGGCCTACTAAAAAAATAGGCCTGTCTGCCCCAAGGAAGCCAAAAAATACCTTTAGTACTGTGTCCCCATGGAGAGCGACCTTTGCCAAAGGGGACAGCCCTCAAACAAAAAAAAACAAAAAAAACACACACAACACTATCCCTGGTGCCTAAGTGGCTTCTGCCCCCTTGGGGGCAGGTGGGCCTAAGAAAATAGGCCCATCTGCCCCCAGGGGGTGTAGAAATGGCCAACAGGTCAATGCCCCCCTTGGGGGGGCGCCCCGTGACCAAGGGGACGCCCCCCACAAAAATAAACAAATAAAAAAAAATCCCTGGCGTTCTAGTGGTTTCTGCCCCCCTTGGGGGCAGATCAGCCTAAAAATAATAGGCTGATCTGTCTCCAAGGGGTGCAGAAATGGCCTGGGTACATGTGCCCCCAAAGTGGGGGGCGACCCTTGCCCAAGCCCCCCCCCCATCCACTAACACACACACACACACTATCCCTGGTGTCTACGTGGCTTCTGCCCCCCTTGGGGGCAGGTGGGTCTAGAAAAATAGGCCCATCTGCCCCCAGGGGGGGCAGAAATGGCCAACAGGTCAATGCCCCCCTTGGGAGGGCGCCCCGTGACCAAGGGGACGCCCCCCCACAAAAATAAACACATAAAAAAAATTCCCTGGCGTTCTAGTGGTTTCTGCCCCCCTTGGGGGCAGATCAGCCTAAAAATAATAGGCTGATCTGTCTCCAAGGGGAGCAGAAATGGCCTGGGTACATGTGCCCCCAAAGTGGGGGGCGACCCTTGCCCAAGCCCCCCCCCATCCACTAACACACACACACACACACACACTATCCCTGGTGTCTACGTGGCTTCTGCCCCCCTTGGGGGCAGGTGGGTCTAGAAAAATAGGCCCATCTGCCCCCAGGGGGGGCATAAATGGCCAACAGGTCAATGCCCCCCTTGGGGGGGCGCCCGTGCCCAAGGGGACGCCCCCACACAAAAATAAACACATAAAAAAAAATCCCTGGCGTTCTAGTGGTTTCTGCCCCCCTTGGGGGCAGATCAGCCTAAAAATAATAGGCTGATCTGTCTCCAAGGGGTACAGAAATGGCCTGGGTACATGTGCCCCCAAAGTGGGGGGCGACCCTTGCCCAAGCCCCCCCCATCCACTAACACACACACACACACACACACACACTATCCCTGGTGTCTACGTGGCTTCTGCCCCCCTTGGGGGCAGGTGGGTCTAGAAAAATAGGCCCATCTGCCCCCAGGGGGGGCAGAAATGGCCAACAGGTCAATGCCCCCCTTGGGGGGGCGCCCCGTGCCCAAGGGGACGCCCCCCCACAAAAATAAACACATAAAAAAACATCCCTGGCGTTCTAGTGGTTTCTGCCCCCCTTGGGGGCAGATCAGCCTAAAAATAATAGGCTGATCTGCCCTCAAGGGGGGCAGAAATGGCCCTAAAAGACATGCCCCCCAAAGGGGAGCGACCCTTGCCCAAGGGGGCGCCCCCCCATCCACTACACACACAATCCCTGGTGCCTAAGTGGCTTGGGGGCAGATGGACCTAAATAAAATAGGCCGATTTGCCCCCAAGGGGGGTAGAAAAGGCCAACAGTTCTCTGCCCCCTTGGGGGGGGCGCCCCTTGCCCAAGGGGGCACCCCCCCCACATAAATACACATAAAAATAAAAAACCCTGGTGATCTAGTGTTTTCTGCCCCCCTTGGGGGCAGATCTGGCTAAAAAGTAGCCAATCTGCCCTCAAGGGGGGCAGAAATGGCCCTAAAGGACATGCCCCCCACAGGGGAGCGACCCTTGCCCAAGGGGGCGCCCCCCCATTCACTACACACACAATCCCTGGTGCCTAAGTGGCTTCTGCCCCCCTTGGGGGCAGATGGACCTAAAAAAAATAGGCCGATCTGCCCCCAAGGGGGGCAGAAAAGGCCAACAGTTCTCTGCCCCCTTGGGGGGGGCGCCCTTTGCCCAAGGGGGCACCCCCCCCCAACATAAATGCACAGAAAATATGAATCCCTGGTGATCCAGTGGTTTCTGCCCCCCTTGGGGGCAGATCCGCCTAAAAAGTAGGCCAATCTGCCCCCAAGGGGGGCAGAAATGGGCATAACACACATGCCCCCCAAAGGGGAGCGACCCTTGCTCAAGGGGCCGCTCCCCGACACAGAAACAAGAAAGTGAAACAAAAAAAAGAAAATCCCTGGCGTCTAGTGGGCATTCCTGCTGCCCGATCGCAATGCAATCGGGCAGCAGGAATGCTCAAAGAGACACCGGGGGAAAGGAAAAGCCTTTCCTTTCCCCCGGTGCCTCTTTAGCCCAAACCCCCCACCCACCGGGAAGAGGAACTCACCTCTTCTCCGTTCGCCGCACAGGAAGCAAATGGCTTCCTGTGCGGCGAAATCCCCATAATGAAGTCAGCGCGCGATCGCGGTTTAGTCCATCCCTGACTTTGGGGGGTGGGGGGAAGCACACAGAGGGAGCGAGAGCGCTCCCTCTGGGCTGTGTGCCGAGGACGTAGTGGTTACGTCCTCGGCACAGCAGCACTGTGCCGCAGGACGTAACCACTACGTCTGCGGCACAGAAGGGGTTAAAGCCAATAGGCAGCTAACCCAAATACCAAATGTAATGTGCTACTGGTGAACATTGAGCAACTAATATGCGCAGTGGTGAAACACAAAGTCATTGGTCAAACACAATTAATAGCATCACACTCCACCCTGTGACCAATGAATTTTTGTTTACATACCTCTTATTTCAAACAAAAACAAAAAACAAAAACATCAACAAAAAAGCATTATAAGCAAATCAGATTTGAATGATAAAATCAATCACTGTAAAGCAATGGAAGTGGATTAGCATATTGATCTCATAACCTTTCACATCAGATACATCTACAATGAAAAGACTGAAGCTTATATACTCTGATTGGGATAATAACTGATTGAACAGTGTCTCTAAAACAGCGAGTGGATGTAGCATGAGTTCTACTCATGTAACGGTACACGGTCCACCTGAAAGGTTTGCTGGAATGTAAGCGAAGGTCAGACTTCCACACGAAAAAACACAGATTGATCCCAGGTAGAACTTGAACTGAAGGCGCCAGTTGCACAAAATGGATCCATAGGGTTTGTACTTTATTGAATCAGGTTCAGGTTGGGGGTTCGGTCCCTCCCCCGACCCCACACGCACACACCCGAAGGGAGACCACACAGCACACTCGTGGTCAGTGGCGAGTCGTGGTAGGCTCTCCAAAAGAAAAGAGTATGACTTTTCTTGCAAATAACATTTGTCATCTGAAATGTGCCCTCCTTCTTCCTTTCCTTGTTTTATAATCTTGGGGCCCTTTGTTATAATTTCTGCAGGTTCTGGAGGGTTATTTGGGGCTTGAACCCACACCTTAGCACTGAGGTTTTTATCTGCTGCACCACAGCTTCCCTTTCCTTGCACTGTCAGAAGGGCTGGGGCAGACTCCTTCTTTACCAAACCTCCATTCACTGCACTTGTGACAAGTTGGGCAATTCCGTCTCCAATCTGTATGAATGAATCAGATACTCTTCTAGTTATCAGCATCATTTTGATTTCTCCTTGGTAATCTGCAGCAATCACTCCCCCTAAAACCTGATCAATTTGCCATATCTGTACTGGTAACTTTCCTCTCCCCAACTGATCTTTGACTGTTTGTGGGACAGATTGCTGTTGTGCGTGCTGACAAATAGGACATTGCAAAATCACAGTTTTTATCAAATCTAGGGGAATGTGCATCTCTCTAATCTCTTCCCACCTGTAAGTGGCTTTTTCTCCCAGATGTCCACATTTCTGGTGCACCCACTTAGCCATCCCCACTAAGTCAGAATTCTGGGTGGACACATCTGTACTTTTCTCTTTAAAATCTGCAAGGGAATTGAACCAGTTATGTACAAGCCATGTGGAAAACCAAACGGCTAAACCATTGGCAGTGAACCAAGAATCAGTGTAAAAATGACACATCTCAAGCAGCTCTTGCTTTAAAGTCTGACACACATTGTACAAATCTGAATCAATAGTCAAACAAACATGCTTTTTATCCTCAGGGGACACAAATTCAAATGGTGCACTCAATTTAATTGGTGACTCTTTTACCTGTGGTACTCCCTGCACCCTCTCCTCATCCTGAAAACGGGTTTGTGAGACCTGTTCATGTAGGGCTGCAGTGACTCTAGCCCTGTCTTGCATGTACCAGATCCAGTGTATGATACTGGCCTCCTGTGCCTGTCCTATACTGTGAGAGTTAGGTGAACTCATCACCCACTTCATGCTTGATATTTCGGGTTTCAGAATTACATTATCATTTAATGTCATTTGCTCAGTACTCAATAGAGCCCAATAACAAGCCAAAAGCTTACTCCAAAGTTCCAGGGGCACTCTTGTCCTCCCCTGTTCCAGATTTACATGTAAATCAGTGTTTCCCTCTTGCACTGCGCAGAAACCTAAAGTCTGACTTATTTCATTTGCCAAATCAAAAGCACGCAGCTGCTCATGTTTTCTTTCCTAGTTACTTTGTACCAAAGTGTTAAGATTTCACTCAGATGAGGGCTATACTGTTTCCAAAAATCAAACAAGCTCATGAAACTCGGTGTCTCTTGCTTAGTGCAAATAATAAGAAACTCTAAAATCTTTTGTTTTACTTGTGACAACATCTGTCTATTTTCTGGATTCCACTGAATTCCCAGTAACTGCACATTTTGCGACAGTACTTCTGCCTTGTCTGAATAAATTTTCAACATCGTACTCTGCAAAAGCGGTCTGAAAATCATATTCTGAGCTCTGTTCTCAGCGTTATCTGTTAAGGAATGCACTTCAACTGCCAAAAACCGTGGGCTGTTCTGCAGATCTTGGCTCTGCTCACACTGGCCCACACCTGTTTTAACCTCCTCATTACTGGAATGGGAAAAGCCAGATTCTTCTAAAACAGCAGTTTTATAGATTTCAGCATTATCTTGCATTAATGTGTTCTGGCTAATTTGCTCACGTAAATTCTTATTTTCATGTTCTAACTGCCTACATCTCTCCTGCATTTTTCTGTAAGCAGACAAAAGCATCCAAACCCTTCTGTCAAGAACAAAAGGAACATAATTTCTTTCAAAAGGCACATTTTCTAAACCTGCTTTCAAGCACTCATCCCAAGACTCACACAGTCCTGATAAACAAGAAAACATGTTTCTCACAGCACCATAAGGCAGTTTAACTTCACATGCATTTTTAAACATGGTCTGCCGTGCTTCTTTAATTCTCTAAACAACAAAAAACAATTACACTTTGAAATAGTGCACTTCCAATCTCCAATTTGACTCCCAGACTGACGACTCACGCCAAAATGTTCTGCTTTCCTTCTCTTATCTTATGACCGAGCTTACAAAACCTCTCTGGAATGCACTTCTTAGTTTAAAGAAGACATTTATTGTTATTATTACTTAACCATGAGGTTCCTGAAAGATGAAATTAGTAGGTTGGAAACACATGTTTAAAAGTAGTTGCAGCAATGAAAGCAAAATATATCAAAGTACTTCTCAGCTGCAATGCACACAGCAAATACATGTGATTATATTATAATATAACTTCAAAGCAAAGCATAAAAGTCAAAATTGCATCAGCGTCGGGCCTATAACTCTCCTTCATCTTTCTGGCCCCTGCAAGTTGATGACTCCGGATCAACTGCGAGAAAGAGATTTTCTACCCAAACCGGGACAGGCAACTGACGTCCGTTCCTGTCTGAAGTCAAGATATGTCTCCTTCGCTGTTGCCCAGAGCCATTGTTAAAAGCAAACTCAGTGTGAGAACCGAATAAACTTGGAGAGTGGCCAATTCTCCAAACTTCACTCATTCTCAGACTGGATTGAGAGATAAAGACAAAATCTACGCGCTCTTATCAGCTAGGGTATGGTTGAAAAACAGAGCTTGGTCTATCATGTGGAAAAACACAGTTTGGAAAAACACAGCTCATCTGCAATGTCTCAACTGCAATGTCTAACTCCACGTTAAAGCCAATAGGCAGCTAACTTAAATACCAAATGTAATGTCTAATGCCATGTTAAAGCCAATAGGCAGCTAAACGGAATACAGAATGTAATGGCTAATGCCATGTTAAAGCCAATAGGCAGCTAACCCAAATACCAAATGTAATGTGCTACTGGTGAACATTGAGCAACTAATAGGCGCAGTGGTGAAACACAAAGTCATTGGTCAAACACAATTAATAGCATCACAGAGTAGGAAGTAAAGTTTCTCCTGCATATATGTTTTGTAAAATAGGGCTAAACACTGCCTTTTCTATTTCAGTGAAGTAATAAAACTGGCCTCTATTGTATTAACATTCAGAGAAATTTCACACTTTACATATAGCCTTGTAGAGCCTTGTTTGGCAGTGTAGCTGTCCCTCAGGTTATATACATGTTATGGGATCAGGCCTTTGACAGCAAGCTGATCACTTAAACTACATAAATCTCAAGGCTCAGGTGCTGTCCAGCAGAACTTTTTCTGTGGTCACATGAAGCCTAAAAGTTGAAAGGTTTTATAGGCTAAAGCCTCAAACATAACTATCCATCAGGCTGCAAAGACAGTACCGGCTCAGACTTTTGAAAGTAAATCTATGTCATACGTTACACATGTTTTATAAATTCCTGTTTGTGACTGCAAACATCCTTCTGGTTACACAAATTTTGAAGGCTAAGCTTCCCACAGCAGAGTTTTCACTGAAGTTGCATACATCTTGCAAGCCCGTGCATATGAGGGCAGAGACCGTTGGTTTACAAGATTCTGTAAGCTCGAGTGTTAGAAATTAAAGTTGTGGTTGTGGTTGACAGAGATATGCTCCCTGACTATGCAGGAATCACAGTCCAAGTGAGAGTAAGTGTCAGGTAAACCCTAAATTAACCTGTGCTCATGGTCCTTAAGCTGGTTACAAACATGGAACTTCATTTAATAAATAAAACAAGATGAAAATGACAACAATCAACTAAGTAGAACTTGAGATATGAATTCTTAAAGAATAAACTGTAAAATAGCGCAAGAAACACCAATCGGTGATATCTGGTCTCTCTGGTCCAGGACAAAGCCAAAAGTTCAGGCCGACTGCGATGGAGCGTTGGCTAGCTACAGGGACCAATTTGGACCTGCTCAACCGAAATACCTTAATCCTGGTTGGGTCAACATCGAAGATGTGGGGAGCAGGCTGAAGTGATGTGTCCACATCGATCCCCACAGCGGAGCCAATAAGTCTATCTTTTCCATGCAGTAGCCAAGATGTGTTGATTTTTCTCCAAACAGCAGCTATATTTCAGGTCAGAGATGTAGCAGTTCCGAAGGAGATACACTGAGGTCAATCCTTGAAGTAGAGGTGATGCGTCTGCTCCGATCCACGCAACGGGGGCAATGCGCTGGTTCTAATCCATGCAACAGGGGTGATGAGATGGTTCCGGTCTACACAGGACAGACTCTGATATTGCACAGTTCAGGTGCAGCTGTAGGTTGCTTGAAGGCTTTTATGGCCCTGAGACTTCAAATCAGGAGACCAGTCAGCTGGCCCTTGAAGTCATTCTGGCTTCTGGGTTGGAGAGATGCAGATCTGGTCCTTCACACTCCCAGGCAAGGGACATCATGCAACAGGTCAGCACAACAAAGCAGAGGTCCAGCAGAGTAGCAGTCCAGCAAAATGGCATTCCTTGTATCCACAGGTCCAGAAGTTTATTTAGTTGGTGGTGTCTGAGGTCCAGTTCTTATACCCTGTTGGGCCTTTGAAGTGGAGGAAACTTCAAAGAGATGCCTTTGAAGTGCACAGATATCCTTCCCTTCCTGCCCTGGTTCCAGAATCACTACATTGGAGTATACAGCCCTTTGTGTGGGAACAGGAGATAGCTCATTCAGGTTGAAGTCAGGCTTTGGCCAGCTGCTCCCTCCCATCTTGCCAGAATGGCCCATCAAGTGACACCTAAGCTCCCATTGTGTGTGGCTGTCTAGAGGGAATACAGAAAGCCCAGCCATCATCCCACCCCAGGCATGTGATCAGAGACAGGCAGCAGGCACCAAATGTCTAAAGTAAGAGAATTCCAACCTTATTAAAGTGGCATTTTCAGCATTTCAATTTAAAATCTGACTTCACCATAAGTTGTGATTTTAATATGTGATTCCAGAGACACGAACCTCAACGTCATCTCTTCCAATATGAAACTTACACTTATGAGATTCGATGAGGCAACCTTTGGGAATGATCGATCTTGCAGTAGTGAAATAATGAACTAAAGAGTTTTTTACTACCAGGACATGTTAAGAGTACCTGTCCAACATTTTTTAATACATTGCACCCTGTCCTAGGAGCTGCCTAGGGACTACATTTGGGGTGACATATGTTATGAAAAGGAAGGTTTGGGCCTGGCAAAAGGGTTATTTTGCCAGGTCGACATGACCGTGTAAACTGCATACTCAGGCGCTTCACTGGCAGGTCTGATTCATGTTCAAAGAGCTAAATGAGTAGGTGGCACAATCAGTGCTGCAGGCCCACTAGTAGCATTCAATTTACAGGCCCTGGGCACATATAGTGCACTTTACTAGGGACTTATACGTAAATTAAATATGCCGGTTGGGGATAAGCCAATGTTACCTTGTTTTAGGGAAGGAGTACTAGCACTTTAGCACTGGTTAGCAGTGGTAAAGTGCAGAGAAGCACAAGGCCAGCACAAACAAAGTCAGCAAAACAGGAAGTCTGAAGGCGAAAAGTCATAGGGAAAGCACACCAAGGATGCCAGAATCAAACATCGGGCATAACCACTGTTTTCGTGTTCCACTGGTCCAACAGGCTCAGGAATAGCTTTGCCTCTGGTTAGAAGTAGAGCCCTCCAGTTAAAGGTAGACCATCTGGAAAACTGGCAAGCCTCCTGTTAGGTAGATGTCTTCAGTTGTAGGTGACTTTCTCAGAACTGTGTTATCGATGGCTTTTACTTTACCATTGAAGCAAAGTAGTTGGCAGTACATTTGACAATGCGGTAGCATTATCTTTTTGGGTCTATCAGGTCAAGCTTACATTGAAAGGCTGTCTTTATAAATGTTACACTGATTATAGCCCTTTGTTCGACCTTGTTGATCATAGTCTTTTATGGGGAAAGTTAAACGCAGGAGGTATTCTAAAAAAAAAATTCACGAACCATTGTTTCTCTGTGCTGGAATACATGGATTAGAATTAAAGTGGGAACCAGGCTCAGAGTCTCTGAGGTAATGAATACTAATAGAATCTTGAAGCAGGGATGCTTGCTATTTATTTTGTATACCACAGAGCTTTTCCCACCCACAAATGGACAGCACCTTCTTCGGATCCATGTAGCTGAATAGGTACTATAGGATAGAAGGCGAATAGGCCTGAAAATGTTGCTCTGCAAACTAGATTGCTTCAATGATGCCAATCAGCTAGTTGCCAAACTACAAAAAGAAAAATGATGATATTTAGTAAAGGAAATAGAATCCTCAGCTGTGGTGTATGGGGAAACATATTGTTAGACAGGTCGCCACCCTACACCTATTTTGCGGTCTAGATGCCGAGTGTTGATTCATGACGTTATCATCTAGCAGTTAAAAAAAATAGCGCATCTCCATTGATATTTGCATTGTGTAGGATGTTTCATAGGTCAGTTAGTCCTCCGGCAGAACCTATACTGTATGTGTCTTTCCTCACAAGCTGGGAAATATACTCGATAGTTTCAAAGCAATATGTTCAGAAAATAACTTCACCTTCCCAGTTGTACTAAACCATGTCAAACCCGTTTCATGGTTGGAGAGGAAATTGTTTGTAAAGCAGCTTTTTTAATATGCTGCCATCAAATTAAAAACGCTAAGCTGGATTCTTTAAAATCTGTTTTGTGGCATATTTTATATCCTGCTTTAAATGAGCTGAATTTAAGGGGTGCATGGCATATTGAATATGAATTGTGTTGGTTTTTATTCTTTCTTTTTATTTTAGGTCTAGCTTTTGCCAAGACTTTTTGATTTTACTAAAGTTATATGATTTTAACCACCTCTATTCATCTATTGGTCTGTTCTTGTGTAATTCACATTTTTCTTCCACCCACTACAGCATACAGCATGGGCCAGTTTGAGTGACTACATTGAGCCCTTTCCCAAGGACCACATCTGCATACAAAGTAGTTCCTTTCAGTGTTTTTGGTATTAGTTTATTATTGCTTTAGTTTTACCTTTGTTTCTAGATCCTGATGTAGTAGCAGGACAGTTTCTACCAGATGAGAGCACAGGGCACATTCCAGCTTTATCAATTCCTCTCTCCTGCAAATGTTGTTGTAAATTCCTTTAAAGTGACCTTTCTTTATCTGACTGCTGCTTTTTCACACCATACCAATTGCTCATATGAACTCTGATTGTAAGCTCATGAGAGTACTCTATCTTTGCTACCCTGTCTTTTATTCATTTTTTCTATACTTCTTCTTGCCTTTCTTTGTTCCTTTTTTATTTCCGTCTTTCTTTTATTCTTTGCTTCCCTTTTATTTTTCCTTCTTTCTTTCCTCTTTCCTTCTTTTTTCTCTTTTCTTTCTTTCTTGCCTTCCTCTTCCATTCCTTCCTTCTTTTCTCTTTTGTCTTCTCTTTCTGCCTTTCCTCTTTTTTTATTTCTTGCCTACCTACCTCTTTCTTTCTTTCTCTTTCTTTCCTTCTTTGTATCCTCCCCTTTTCTTTCATTCTTGTCTTCCTCTTTCTTTAATTTTTGCCTTCCTCTTTCTTTCTTTCATTCTTTTTTTCTCGAAGGCAGGAGGCTCTCAGCCAATGCCAGGCCAAGCCTTTTAATTTTACTAAAATGATGTATATAGCATAGTTAGGTGTGGGTATTCAGCCAGACTTCGTTCATACGTCCATTGTTATGTTATTCATGGTTTTCTTCCCCCCACTCCGGCATGCATCAAGGGGCAATGTGTCAGGTGTTTCAGCCATTGGCTGACTTCACTAGGAGTTACAGCTTGCTACTGTTTCACTAGGCAGACATCCACACAGAAAGTAGTTCCCTTCAGTGCCAGGGAGTACTATGGTAAATGTGTGCATTTTTGGAGACCAAAACAACATGCCTTTAGTCAATGTTGTTGTTTAGATTTAGGAGGGCCTGGCAGCTTCCTTAACAATTACATTTTGCAATAACCATAACAAAACAAGAATTACCAAAAGGCTGTCAGACCTGTTGGAATTGCCAATGCTTGTTTAGCAATATTGTACTTAGAAATGAAGAATGGAATTGCTTGAGCCATTCCTTTATATGCATTTTGAACTATGGGTAATTAGTGCATATGTAATTAAGTGATTATGTGATTAATATACTGTAGTTTTGTTGTGCACCAAACTGAAATTTTGATATAGTTTTAATTAACTGTAATTCAAGCTTAAACTAAAAAAACGATTAGTTTATTACAGTTTTGAGCAGCTAAAACAGAAACCACAGTTTAGTTTTAAAATGTTATCAATCTGTGCATAAAAAAAGAAACATAATAAAAATCACATATCATTTTAACAATTGATTCCTAAAAACTTCAACGAAAGTGTGATCCCGTTGGGTGCTTATAGATGGAATGATTTAAAGTAATAATGAATGGCAGATTAAGTGACTGTCTCACATAAATTTAACAGGAGGAATACCACAGAAGTAGAGTTAAGTGAAGGCTATTTCACCCCCTCCTTCTGGTATTTAAGCAACTGACTATAGTTGGGATTCCATTGGAAGTGGAGAGTAATACATGTCACACACACACCTTGTTCCAACCACGGAGATGATGCTGCACCTCCAATCCCAGCTGGGGCAGCTTAGTAAAAGAAGTAACAACTGTGTGTTCCAAAAACTGCCCCCCCGAAGGGAAAGGGGAATCGGATAAAACAAGAAAAGATGAACTTGTGCACTGCCTAGTAGAATCGGGACTCCCTGGACATCGTTATCCTCAATGTAGGTGTGGTACACTAAAAACAACAAATGGCAATGTTACCCATAGGTATCCATCTGAAAATGATCTATCATTTGTTTACACTATTTGTATACTTATAGACTTTATCATAAATAGTGCATGAGACAGAGCAGAAACCATTTCAAGAATACACTGGTGATTTTCTGGCACTCCGAAACATACAGGATTCCGATTCAAACTTAAATACAATGTCAAAGTCTACAAGTTTCTCCTAAAATATTGGATACAACTTGTCGAGAAATTCAGTGGCAAACTTTCAGTTCAGGTACAATAAAGTTCAGAGTGCTGCAATAAAAAAGTCCAGAGCACTGGGCCTCATTGGGGTTAATCCTCAAAGAATGTCCAATATGTGAAAATGTGCTCATTCTTTCCAAGGACTCAGTCTGGTTTATTAGCTAACCTATGGATAAGTGCACACTAAACTGAGGGAAAAGTACTCAGCCATTAGAGTACTTGATCTGGAATCCAAATACAACAGGAGACTGGGTGCAAGAAACACAAGTGGAGGCGGAATCATAGGTCATGCAGGAAGACACTGGAAGCTTTGCAGATATCGGGCTCATGGAATCATCAGAAAGCCTTGGAAGACTAGAATGCTGGAAGATCCGGGCAACTCAGGAGGTCAGTGCAGGGATGGTGCTTGCGCAGGACTGGAATGAAGCCAAGCACCAATGCTGGTTCAAAGAGGGGGTATCTATCCTGGGAGGAGGGCCATGGAGCGCTCAGTACAAGGAGGTATCACAAGGCAAGGGTGACATGTGCCCAACCAAATAAAACCCACTGCACATAGGGCACAAGATGGAGTCCTGACAGTTCCCCCCACAAAGAACAACCTACTGGGCGTGGTTTATCAGGGTGGCAGGCATGAAATGAATTAACCAGCCAAGGCCCACGAACATTACTAGCTGATTTCCAAGAGGTTTCTTCAGGACCATACCATTTCTATGCAATTAGGTAAAACAAACAATCCTTAACATGTCGTGAATCTAGAATCCTTTGGACTTCAAACTCTAGGTGACCATGTAGTGATATTTGTGTTTTGACCACTAACTTCGTGTCGCACCACTTTGCACTTGGCTTAGCTGTCCGCCGTCACATTAGTGGTCACCAGTTACAAGCTCCGTTTTTGTATTCAGCTCACCAGTTACAGACTCCATTTTGTATTCAGCTTAGCCTTAGCTTCACTGCCACGTTAAAGGTGCAAGTAGTTTTCCGTACAAAACATGTTATGCAACGTGTTTTCTATTGTGTGTGTTTTTTCTCACCGAGTGGTTAGGACATAACGTGGAAGAGTCATTTAGCAAGATAAGGATGTAATAGACCAGTGTTTATGGTACAGCAGGGAACGGTTTAGTTTTGGGAAAGACACCTTGGGATTTTGGCCAAGTTCTGATGTGTTTCTTTCAAAGCTTACCTAAAACAGCCAGCATTTTTTAATACTTCTTGTGCAGCTAGAGGGTTTTTTCCAGAAAGCTCCTTCCTCGTTTGTTTAAATTATATAAGAAACTCAAGTCTACAGTGGTAGATTCAGAGACCACAATCAGGATTTAGACG
Source organism: Pleurodeles waltl (assembly GCF_031143425.1). Classification (NCBI taxonomy): domain Eukaryota; kingdom Metazoa; phylum Chordata; class Amphibia; order Caudata; family Salamandridae; genus Pleurodeles; species Pleurodeles waltl. The sequence goes on from NC_090437.1 coordinate 1,092,387,085, forward strand.
TCAAATGCCTGATATATTTCCCATGAGGGTGGAGATCTCTCTTTCTCGTTGCGGTTCAACCGAGGTCAACGACTGGCAGTAGAAAGATGAAGCACCAGGCAGGCCCTACGGTGATGCATTTTTATTAATTATTTGCTTTGCATTGAGTATGAATATATATATATATACATATATTAATATAAGTGTTTGCATCCATGCATATATATATTTGCTGTTTATAGATTGAAGATTCTTTGTACATGGTCTTACTTCATTGCTGCACATTTTAAAGGTACACTTTTGGCTATACAGGCCTTCATTTACGAGCCTTGCAAAAAGATGTAATAAATGTCTTCTTCAGATTAAGAGGTGCATTCCAGAGAATCTTTTCAACTCATCTCAGTGTGTGTATTTTGGCTCAGTTAGCAGTAAAGCAAAACAGACCATCAAGGGTTACAGGTGGAGGAGGAGAAGCAGGACAGGTTTGGACATGATATGGTTTGAGGAGGGAAACATGGAACACAGGGTGAATAGGCAGGTCAGCTGGCAGCTGGACTACCACTGGATTAATAACTTTTTCAATTGGAATGGGACCAATAAATCAAGGTTGCAGTTTACGAAGACCATGTAGTCATAGGTTTTTTGTGGCAAGCCAAATCTGATCTCCACTTTTGTACTATGGTGGTAGTTAATGATGTTTCTCTCCATGTTCACTTGCCTGTTGTAATTGTAATAACGCTTCTTGTTGGGAGCCAGAGAGGTGCTTTACAAAGTCTTGTATTGCAGGTACACTTTCAGATGTTTTAACAATATTTTCAGGTAGCATTCATGGACTAGTGCCTGTTATACAACAGAAAGGAGATACCCTAACAGGAGAATGATGTAAATTGTTATAAACAAACTCTACAAAAGTAACAAGGTCTCCCACTTTTTAGAAGTTGAGGTTAAAAGACATCAGTGTCTGTTCTAGTATTTGATTGACTTGCCCTGTCTGTCCGTTGGTTTGTGGGTGATAAACGGATGAGAGTCAAGCGTCAATGTCCAAAGATGTGCAAAGACTGAGCCAAAACTGGGAAATGAACTGCGGGTCTCTGTCAGAAATAATGATGGCGGGTAGGCCACATAACCTGCACAAATAGGGTAGAAAGAGTCTTGGCATTGGGAATGTGTTTTAAGGCATCAAAGTGTGACATCTTAAAAAACAAGTCAACAGCTACTCAAATAGTATTATAACTGTTGGAGTTTGGCAATTCTGTGATAAAATCCATACTTATAGTATGCCAGGGATATGAGGATACAGGTAAGGGTTTTATCAGAGCCCCAGGGGTGGTGTGATAAGTCTTGCTCTGAGAAAAGATGGGATAGGTCTGAACATAATCATGCACATCTTAAGACATTGTTGACCACCAAAACCATTGGTGACAATTAGCTAGGGTCTTGTGAATTCCAGAATGACCAGCCAAATGAGTGTTATGATACAAAGTTAGAGCCTCTTGTCTTAATTCCTTATTTGGAACAACTAAAGTGGTACCATGATACAGAAGATTATTATGGAAATTATTATCTTTGTGAGTTATCCTAGAATTTAAGGGCCTGATTACCATTATGGCAGTCTGTGGACCGCCATGGTGGAGCGACTGTCCGACCTTTGTCGAGTTGGCAATCGGACCACTGTATTGCGATGCATGCGGTATCATAGACAAAAGATCGCCGGCACTGCTAGTCAGTGCAGACAGCTGCGGCGGAAAGGTATGCTAATGAGGAGAATAGACCGCTAGGGTTTCCTCTGGACATATTATGATGCTACTTTCCACTGACGTGAGAGTGGCGGTCCAACCACCACTTCTCACCTAGCAGAAATGGAGGCATATAAGGCAGGAACTCACCTGTAGGCAGCTTGAAACATCATGTGCTGTCATGGAGCTGATCCTACACATCCTGCCGCTGCTACTAATGCTGATAGAAGGAGCCAAAAATCAGTGCTGCCGTGGATGCAACTGACGGTAAGACCACAAACCTACCTATGTCCCCAAACTGTACAGCAAATCAACGCACGGTCATCACCCTGGTATGGGGGCTGTGCTCTGTGGACCAGGTATAATTTTGTGTGTTCCAGGTCAGAGATGTACACAACATATGACCCAATCGCAGCCTCATGACACCCCTTTTGGGGAGGTTACTGACACTGCACCACTACGCTCCACAAAACCAGACGTCTGCACATCCCAAATTTAGGGACAGTGAAGTGTACATAACATTGTGGACACTGTGTACATACAACATAGCGCTGCTTGCACAAGTAGCTTGTATCTTCGTCGTATAGTTCACATGGTCTTACATATCTACATAGCTAAATGTGAAATTTAAGAAAGCAGACAATGAGTTTGGCATGGATGAATTTATTACCATGCTAATACAGAAAACAGATTTTGGACAGAAAGAAACAAAAATGTAAAGTTAAGGGGTCAGTCATGGTGAATAAAATCACTGGAGTAGATGTAATTCCATTGGAAGTCCAAAGTCCAGAGTACTCCTCCCTTTGGAAGTGGAATGTGGTTCAGGATCAGTCCACGGAGTGTATGTATGACACACAAAGGAGGACATTAAGGATGAGGTTTCTTGCTGGCAGTGAGGGATGTCTTGCCATTTGCACCTCCTGGATTCTTGCATGGATGTCCGTTTTGTGTGTGTGCGCATGTGAAGGGGGGCCAGCTGCTTCAAAGGCAGGGGTGACTGAGGGTGGTTGTGCCTCTGGCAGGACCTTCCTTTTTGTGTCAGCCGCAGATGTACTTGGGCTTGAAGTAATTAGCCCACAGAAAGGGGTGGATGGTTGTGAAAATCCCTGCTCAGGGTTGTGTGGATGTCCCTCAGTACCCGTTAGGGTGCCTATGTTGGAATTGTGGTCATCCAAATTTTGGATTATGTCCCTCTGCAGCTGCTTCATTTCCTGGAGTTCAGTTAACGCCTGGCCCATCACACCTTGAGGCTCCTGATAGACCCCCAAGACGTGGCTGATGGTATTCTGGTTGACAGCAGCCCGGTGGCCTCACACCACTGGCCCACAGTATCCCTGTCACGCATCCTACCCCCATGAGCCTGTGCTCTTGGTACAGGGTGCCCTCTCCATCTGGGTCCTGTATCCTCAGTGTCAGGACTGTTGGGTTGCACCTCAGAATCCATGGCTGGGGGGCACAAGATGGTTGAAACTGTGCTAGGTACACAGGTGCCTGTGATGTTGACGCAACAGGGCTGGGAGGTGTTGTGGGCACAGTGAGATTCACTGTTGGCATCTGACAAGGTTTCCCCAAATGTGCCAGGACCATGCTTCACGTCCACAAGTCCAGGAGTGTTGTCATCACTACGGGCTTCGTCCTGAGGTGGAGCGGGAGTCCTGTCGGTGGACAAGGTCTGCCCAGGGGCTGTGCTAGCTCGAGCTTTAGAAAAAGAGAGTACACTGTAATTGGTTGAAGTGTAACATCTACCTCCAAAGGTTTTGATTTACAGTAAGTAGAGACATTGGACATCCTTAAGTGGTACGTTAGCCTGTTGTGCCATGTTACCATGGTATTGGATTATTTGACGTGACGTGTGAAGCTTGCCTAAACAATTGGACTCAAGCAGCTCATTAGATGTGCTGATCAGTTGCACTTTGGATGAGGGAATGAAAATTACATTTTACCAATAGTGAAGCCAAAACAGTGGAGTGGCAACATGTGCATTTGACCATTCGCCTATTTGAATGAGATATAGGCAAACACACAACTTTGTTGTATAGGTATCTGCAGTTATCTTATGTGCAGTGCTGTGTCAATGTGTTTGCTGTCACTACCAATCTGCTAATGCACCTTAAGGCCTTAGGAATACTTTGTGTACACACTTGGTAAGGAGTTATTCCTGTCCTCAATAGTTTAATCTTGGGAAACCAGGTCAAGGTCGAGTTAATTGAATTGAGCATGATCTGTAGGTTGCTCACTCCCAAGTGAGCAAACTTTATTTGAGAGATAACAAACAGACGTATTTGGGCAAGTGACCACTAGGCTGGTGGTAGGAGTCACAGACACTGGGTCTTCTGGAAGTTGCAGTCAGGTCACTCTCCCTACTTCCCAACACTCGACAAATGTTGGGTATTCCATATCTGTAGCCAGACCGCATTTAGGTTGGAGCATACATTTACATGCTGAGACATACCTTGAGTCCTGGGATGATTTTTTTTATATTGAACCACTTACAGGCACCATTCCAACTAATGGCATGGAATAGGATTTGGTAGCTGTGATGTTAGGCCCAACAATATACCTAGACTGTCTTACGTCTCAGATACTCTGGATATTGAATTCTGGTAAACTCAATGAATGACACAGTGGCAAAAGCTGAGCTATGAGCAGGCAGAACATTGCAATTTAGCGATAGTTTTTTTGTTGTAACTTACCAGACTGCACTCCCCCTGGTATTCCTGTCAAGCTCTCAGGATGTAGGATGGCCAACACCTTCTCCTCCCAGGGAAAGAGTTGTAATGAGGCACTGGGAGGACCACCCCCAGTCTTGTTGGCGTCCATCTGTTACCTGGAGGCCAGGATACACACCTTGCTCCTCAGGCCATTCCACCTCTTCCTAATGTTCTCTTTTGTGCACAGGGTGGTGCCTACAGCATTCACCCTGTTGACTATCCTTTGCCGTAGTTCAATTTTCCTACTGAGCGGAGTGTTCTCTAGTCCTGTGCTTTCATCCACCATGACTCTCAACTCATCCTCTGAGAAACTGGGATTTTTGGAATGTGACATGGTGTGGAATTAAAGTGGGTGATAAGGAGTTACTTACAAAAGAAAAGTGATGTGGGGAGTAAATGGAGAAAAGTGTGTAAAATGAGTTTAAGTGATAGTGGACATGGTCTGTGAAGGGGTATGTTTTATAGTGTGATTCGCAGGTGTGTCCCCTGGGCCCATGATTGTCAGCTGTGTTGTTTTTTAATTATTCCAATGGGCACTTGTCTGTTGCTTTGTGGAATGCATACCACGGTGGTCGACCACCGTTGGCCAACCGCGGCAGGGGGACCGCCACATCAACTGTGTGTAATCAGCTTGGAGGTTGGCTGCTGCTCGGATGGTGCCGGAATACAGACTGCCAAGATAGCAGACCACCACGCCCCTGCCGCACTTTGGCTTGGCGGGCAGCTGTGCTGCCGGTATACTTCTAAATGAGGCAGTCTTTTTGGGACCACCGCATTGCAATCTGCCTGTCCAACCACAAACTCGTAATCGGGCCCTAAGTCCTCCTGGCTCATGCTTTGTCTAATCCTGGTCAAAAATTACTCTTGTTTGCAAAGAGCTACTATGTATTCAGGCTCTATGGGGCCTGTTCCTGAGAAATATGATTTGAGTAATCACACCTGGATAGCAGGTCTGCCTTAGTCTGTTGTGTGCCTGGACGATAGGTAATGACAAAATTGTATTCGTTGAAGAACAACAACCATCTTACTTGTCAAGGGGTCAGTGCTTTTAATGATTGCAAGAACTAGAGATTCTTATGATTATGATTTACAACTGTACTCAGTCTGATAGCATACTCATTTTATTTGATTGCTGAACCAAAAGAGGGGGAAGATGGGCCAATCACGGTGTTCCTTATTCCTTATTTGTTCAGTGCCATTGTTCTAACTAGAGCTGCCGTTTTAGGTCGGCGCCCTAGTCTTTTTGCTCAGTTGTCCAATGCGGTACTTATTGGAGCCAGGGGCATGAATGCGTAGGTAAGACCAATGCTTTGGTCCCTGCCTAGATACCATTGCTGTATAAATACTGCCTAGCTGCCTAAATATTCACGTTTGACAACTCTTGCAATCTATTTTTGTGGGATTTTCAATCAGAAGGGTGGGCATGGTCGTTTTGTTTGCATATTTTGCTCAAATTTTTCTTATCTTGCATTTTGTAATTTTAAGACTACTCTGCCGAAAAGCATACTTATTTTATTCTATTGGTGAACATATCAGAAGGATGGGGGGGCAGTCATGGTGTTTCTTATTTGTTGTGGCCATGTTCAATGCCATTGTTCCAACTAGAGCTGCCATTTTTGGTCGGCCCGCTAGTCTTTTTGCTCAACTGTCCAATCCGGTATTCAGTGGAGCCGGGGAAGTGCATCGCTAGCGCCTCAAAGGCAAACCCATGTGCACCCATCAGCTGCAGTCCAGGGCCACAACCCCTGCATTTCTGGGTCTAGCTCATGTAACCTTTACTGCTGGGCAACTAAAACTATTTAAACCATCTCTAGAAGAGGCCTGTAGGCACTCTGTGTTTGCAGATCAAGCTAATTGGGCCTGTAAATGGAGCACAGGCAACACTAAATCTCCATCTAGTAGTGTGCCTAACTCCTCCCAAACATTAAGGCCTCATGAATGGCATATGATGCTGCTTAACTGCAGATCAATTCTGAAACAAAGTTTAGAGCTCTATATTTTATTAGAAGAGGAGGAACCTGACGTTCTATTCCTTCCTGAAACCTGGCTACTAGAAGAGTCCATGGCAAACATTGTTCAGGCCCTTCCCCAAGGCTGCGCTATTCATAGATGTGATAGTGAAGATGGGAGAGGAGGGGAGGATGGCAATAATCTACAAGGAAAATATAAACGGCCACTTCTCTCCCATAAAACTTCCAGGAAGTGAATGCCTAATGTGTTTTCAGGGATTCTCAGCTACATTTATCTTCTCAGGAATTCTAATATATCATTCCCCAGGTCCTGCCACTGTTTTCAGATCAGCATTCCCTGAATTAACAGAAGAATTTAATTTGGATTTGTTTTTTATTTTACAGTGTTAGGTGATCTGAACATCCATATTGATAAGGATAACATTGAAAGTATAAATTTTATGCAGGATATGGCTGCTATCCAGATGACTCAAGTAGTAAAACATCCTACCCCCAAGTTTGGTCATCTACTAGATCCTATCTTCTCCAGCATTAATGATCTCATTATTGACACCCCGATCCCCATGTGTTGGCCCGATCAATATCTAGTACCAGTCTCCCTTAACATCACTATGGATACAGCTATGCTTAATACTATTATGCTTTTGGCAAAAATTAAAGTGATGTTGGTCTAGATTAGATGCCAAAACCTTGGGAAATGCCTTAGTAAAGTCAACGCTAATAAGAAGAAATGGAGTGGAAGAGAGACAAAATATTTTTGAAAGCTGTCTTAGATGCCCTCTTGATGCATTGATCCCTATGAAAATGTCAAGAGTAGGTCACCATACACGTCGTGCACCTTGGTACTCCACCAATCCAAGTGAACTAAAGAGAGAAGCAAAAAAAGATTAAAGCCTGTGGAGAAAAGGATATGATGGGCCAAGTAAGGCATCTTACAAAAAAGCAATAAAAAATCAGTATGTCGTCAGAGAAGCAAGGATAACATATGTTCGCAATAAAATAGAAAATGCCCCAAATACCTCAAGGGAACTGTTTAAATTAGCGAACAATCTCATGAAGCCAGCAAAAAGTCAAAATGGGCCTACACCCCTTAGTTGAGTGGGTTAACACATTAGCAAAATTCTTTTTAGGAAAGGTGAATAATATTCTGCATACCCTTCCTATAAATACTAATATTGAACACTATAATATCAACATAGCAGGCGCTTCTAACAGCCATTCATTCACTACCTTCCCTAAACTTCACACTGAGACAACTAAAGAGATCCTCAACACATTTAAGTCAGGATCTCCACTGGACATTGCTCCACCTGACATCATAAGAAAAGGAGGGAATGTAATACTAGCTGAACTGACCATTTACTAGAAAGTAACATGGTTCCTCGTAGTTGGAAACATTCAGTAGTAAAACCTCTTTTGAAAAAGCCCACCACCAGCCCTTTGAAAGTGAAAAACTATTGCCTCATATCTATCCTCTCTGGGGTGGTTAAGGTTCTTGAAAAATATGTAAATAAACTAATTTTGAACCATGTAGGAACCCTTTCAATACTATATCCTACACAAGCAGGGTTTAGTCCTGGTAATAGTACTGAAACAGCCCTGTTAGTCACAACTGAAGAACTAAGATCAGTTTGTATTAAGGTGACTCAGCAGCATTAATCTTATTAGTTCTCTGTGTTGCCTTTGATACAGTATTCCATCTAGTACTCATAGTACTCATTCAGAAAAGGAAGGAGGAAGGAATAAATGGAATTGCCCTCAAAAGGCTGATCACATTTCTTTTTTTTTTTTTTTTTAAATCAAGAAGCTTCCAAGTTCAGATGGACTCCTTCTTATCCAAAACCTTTGCACTAAACTGTGGAGTGCCTCAGGGAGCTTCACTGAGTCCCCCCTTTTTAACCTTTATGTACACCCTTTGGCAGAAATTGTGCAAACCTGTGGCTTTGGGCTTGTTTTATATTTTCAGACGACACTCAGATTGTTGTCGTGCTGTCCACTGACCCCAAGAACACCTCGCAGCAGCTAAACGCCTGTCTCAAACAAGTTGCCAGCTGGATGTCGAATAGTCATCTAAAGCTGACTGGAGACAAAACCGTGGTGTTGGTGGTAGAAAACAACCCTTCCCTCTGGAATGAATAGAGCAGACGAAATTATGTCGGGATGCTTCCAGCACCTGCTTCATCTGTGAAGAGTTTAGGTTTTTGGATTAACAAATGACACTCTATGGAAATCCAGGCAAAGAAACTGGCAGCATATTGCTCCGGACTTCTTCGCACCTTAAGAAAGTTCTTGAGTTGGCTTCTGATCAACCCGTGCAGAATTGTTGTTCAGGGCCTCATTATCTTGCATTTGGACTATGGGAACTGTATTTACTTAGTCAGCCCTGGCTATGTTATTAACTGACTACAGATATAACAAAATGTAGTAGCACGCATACTTTTCTGAATTCCCAAGCACACCTTAGCAGCCCCTGCACCGGCAGCTCTTCATTGGCTGTCATTGCAGAACAGAACACAATCTAAATCTTTATGCCTGGTTCATCGAGCTGTACAGGGAAAATGGACTCATGCTAATTCAAAATCTTATCTCCTCTTAAATCACTAAACGAGCCCCACATTCCAAAGGTCAAACCTTGCTTTGGATTCTGAGGATCAAGAAAGTAAGGAGAGGTGGCAGCTCCTTTGGATTCCTAGCCCCTAAGCTTTGGAACTCTCTCCCTTCCCGTATTACTTTTTTATATATTTTGTTTAATTGAAACAAAGAAAGCATAAAACTACACCAGTAGATTTCATCAATGTAATTTCATGGATTATGGTGTGTACTTCCACCCAGAAGCGCACCACAGGGGTGCATTGCCAGGCCAGATGTAGGAAGGTGGCCTGGGGTGTGTTGCATTGTTGACATTGTACATCGTGGGAAAGGCTCATCTTAAAAAACTGTGTGTGGATTCGGTAAAGGCGATGTAAAAATTAACATGTATAACGCGCAGTCTATAGTTAGGTGAAAGTTTTGTCAATTGCTTGCAGCACTGTGCCCATATTTCCTCAGTTAGAGGTGGGAGTATTTCTTCAGTCCATATCTCCCACAACCTTGGGGTCATGATTCAGGCGCTAGTTTGTGTGTGAATGTAGAGTCTAGTTATTGATTTACGGTGGGAGGCGGACACAAGTAAATTTTCCAATGGTACAAGAGGTGGTGGTGGCTTGGGGAACCTTTGGTGTTGTGTTCGCCAAGTGGCGCGCACCTGGGGATGGTGGGCCTCGGGCAAGATTAAAAACACAGAGAGTATAAGGAAAATAATGTTCCTATGCTCTAACCATTAACGTAAGGGATATAGAGGAATATGACTCTCACCCTAACCAGAAGGTCAACATGTTTCACGCCACAGCTGTCCTACAGGATCAATTGGCGACATGAACAGCTACGCAAAAAAAACGGACAGGTCCCACATTGGAACACCCAGAAGTGTTCCGGGTGTGCGGCCACAGGTAGGTGCTGCAATGCAGGACCTGTCCGGTTTTTGGGATGGTAGTCCTTTGGCCAGCACATGACCCATTGAAGCCCGTTCCTTAAATTGAGGAGGGTTTACGCCGACTGAGGCTTTATTCCTTTTTTTGCATAGCTATTCATGTAAATTTTTGTTTCTCATTGACTTGATGTTTTTTTGATCTTTGAGAAGAATTTAGGTTTCTTTTTTGGTCCGGATGAAACACCAATTGATCCTGTAGGACAGCTGAGGCGTTCATTGCAACACGTCGACATAGCGCTGAGGCCTAGGCCGCACTAATAAATTGTAATGACAACCTCAGGAAAGCTCTGGCACAAGAACATGACCAACAACACCATGGCGCTGCTCCTGTATTCACCCGCACTTACTCTCGCACATCCACTCTGCACCGCCGGGTGGTGCCACTGATATCGATCAGCTTGTGCACACACACCCATGTATGCACGCACTCACGGCACTCTAATGCGGTGCCCTGATATCTGGCTAGTAGATGCCACTGTGTGTGCACACGCAGCCTCGGTCCCAAACAGCCCTTCACCCACTAACCAGCTTTGGCTATGGTGCCTCTTTGGCTAGGGTCACTGGGGTCATCTGTTAGCCATCGCAGATCCCATCCCCGCCAGACAGTCAGCGTTACAAAATAGTTATCAATTTCGGCACCTCCGCAAAGGAGCTGCACCATCAGGGTGTCTTGACTTGAATCACACTCGATCATTCCAGTTGCACACGTCAAGTTACTATGTCCGCACCTCCTTTACAAGGAGGTGCCACGTCTGGTGCATGAAGACTTGAGTTGCACCAGATGGTTATGCTCCCACGTGAAAAGTGCTCAGTGCTGTAACTCCACAAAAATGAGGCACAAGGTCAGGGGCCCGATGACCTGAATTGGCCCAGAGCTTACAATCACTCCAAAGACAATTCCCAATGTGGTACCTCTTCAGGAGGAGGCACTACGCTGGTGCATGATGACTTGAACCAGATACTCCCAGATGCTCCCACAAAGAACGTGAATCCCGCACATCTCTGGAATGAGGCACAGCGTCTAGCATTCGATGACTTGAGTTGATCTAGATCCTTCGGTCACATAAGGAACTTCATTTCTGTACCTCCCTGGAATGAGGCACAACATCGGGTGCAGGATGAATTTATTTGCACCAGACTCTCCGTTCACACATGTCGACGCAACTTTATCCATACCATACATGACAGTGTATAGCACATCTCCGTTTGCATACCCACCTCTGAGGGTCGCAACCTATGAACAAGGCACAGCTTGCAATGCACATGCAGCCGGGGGTCACATGAGAGAAATGTGACTTATTCGACAACAGCAGGCCATGCGGGGTCCCAGAACAGGTGATTCCGCTCACACCACAAGAAGTCTCGGTGTGCAGTGGTCCCCACGATGAAGGGCCACTCACCTACGTGCCGGCAGTACTTGCAGGCTCCACACCAGGTAATTCCAGACTCCAGACACAGTACTTCGCCCATGCCGCTGCTGCCTGCTGGAGTTCATCATACGATGGAGGCACAGAAGAGGGCAGCGCTCTTCAGATGGTAAGGAGGACGATGTAAATTCCTCTCAGAACATCTTTGATATCCCTGAAACCTCTGTAGAGAACAGGAGGCAGCCAACTTGCCCTTGGAGAGCTCACCTCGCGTTACAACACAGCAGCAGGCATTCGGCTTAGGCCAGTCAAAATATAGGAAGGGTGTGCATACAGTTATCTTCCTGTGCACAGCAGATTTCTCTGACAGTGTGTGACATGCATTCCAGCAGCACCGGTCCAGCGCATCGCCGTAGATGCAAGTCTGCCTTGCTGACGGCTAGTAACCCTAGTCATTATGCAGTGTGTTTTTGAAGTTAGGGGTGGTTCAAAGGGTGAACCACAGATGTCTCCCTAAAATGTTCTCTTCCTCCTACCCAAGGATGTGGAATGTAGATCTTTATCTTTAGTAGGGCCATGCTTTGGCTCCAAAAGACCAAGTGTTAGAAACCTCTTCCAACACTCAATATATCCTAGGCCCAAAGGGCAGGGGTCTGTTGTCCTGGATGCCCAAGTTTTATAGCTGTCTCTTGGGGAATGCACAGATGTGCTGCTCTCCCACACCCAGTGGACTGAAGCTCAATTTACTGAACACACAAAGCATTTTAGAATCTAGAAATGCCCACTCCCTAGAAGTGGCATTTCTAGGGCATTAATAATCAAACCACCTTTACCATTAGAGGGGGTCTGTCACTCTGAATCCAATGATACCAATCATTATGAGGCTGCTCCTCTGCAATCCACTATTGCAGCTAGTCCCATGTTACCTTATGGGCAGAGCAGCTCTCATGGGCAGTGCCAACATGCATGGGTGTTCCACACCCCCTTTGGGCACATGTGCCTGGCACACATACAAGCCTGCAGAGGCAGGCTGTACACTTAAGTCACAGCCACCTCAAGGGGGCAAGTGCATCTGTACTGGCCTGCGCTATCAGGCTTAGCCCTATTTTAGAATCCTCGTGTGCAAGTGGGCACACCCTGGCACGTGATGCCAGAACAAATATCTATATGAAAAAACACCCATACCACAGTATGCACACATGGGTTAGCACCAGACACACAATAGGTATGATTCCTTGGTGCAGGTAGGCACCTAGAGGCCAGCTATGCCACACTCAATGTATAGAAAACCACCATTGTGCAGGTGGGCACACACTGGCTTATTAGGCCAGGCTTCGCATCTCCAAAGCTCTTCTGGCAGAAGTGTACACCCCAGGGCCTGCCATGGCTGGTCCTGCCCTTGTTGGCCAGCACCACCTCTTACCCAGTAGAGGACATGTACCCAGATTCTTAAGGTCACGCACAGGGAGCTAGCAAAGACAATGAGAAAACAGATAAAAGTTTTAGTAAATTTCCCCAAGAAGTTTCATGTCCAACAAACATAGTACAATGTGTATGGAGGATAGCAGATGATAGAAAAGTGGGCAGTCAAAAGGTAAAGACGAGCAAGGCGCAAGCCCCACCAGATGTTTCTCCCAATCTAATGGGTGGACTCCATTAATCATAATTCTACTGAGAAAATGCTCTGATCACACTCTCTAACGTTACTCTTCCACAGGGATTCTCTTCATACTAATTATTCACACTACACAGATTTTCCCAGGGGAGCCACTCACAAAATATTTAATTATTGGGAACTCAGCAAGTGACTTACAGTTCCCCTGCTCTACCCCAGTAGTTAATCCCTTGGGATATTTTTATTTCCTTTGATAGAAGCTATCCATAGATACATTTTTTATGACATTGGCCTGTCTTGTTGTGGCTTCAGTGTTGCTGGGGATTGGTAGCATTGTAGTGTCTGTTAGTGTGGCTGAGAATTTTAACCTCCTTCCCACCACCCCCTTTCCCCCCCATAACAACAGACTTGGTTTGTTCCATGGGTTTCGTCAAGCCAGCTATAACTAAAGAACACACATCTGAGCAGAGTAGTGCATGGCTGAGTGTTTAATACCTTGCATGCATGCCTTGTAGTTGGGCCACAGAGTCCATCCACTGTACAGCAATGGGGTGATGAAAATACGGACCCTGATCCAGCCGCCGCCTCAGAGCCATGGTTGCTGCTGTAAGACCATTTGTGATGATTTAAAATAATGTTTAATTAGGTATATTTAGGTTAGCACAATTAGGCCACAAACTGACATTACTAGGCCTGAGCCTGCTTGCACTGGCGCCCATTTTAAAGAAGCTATACAAAAGTGTTGCTTTTATTTTGCATCAATGAGCTTTCACGTTAATAGCTGGTGCCTTTTTCAGAAACTAAGTGAAATTGATTTTATTTTCATGGTGCTATATAATCTGCAAATAAAATATATTAATTTATTTTTTAAGAAGGAAGCCATGTACCAGGAGATATGCCTCACAAGAAGCAATTCCAAGATCTGCCCAGGCCCCAAATGTGATTTGTTCATTGCTTTGACAGCTTATTATATTTCAATTGCTTCAATAGTACAATGTAATTTCTTGGTAACTTGTTTATAGGGTAAAGAATGCTCAAGTATTATTCATAATATATGTGTTTTCTAATTATTTGTATTTTATTTAGCACAAATTCTCCAATTTTGATTGCTTAATTTTAGACATTTTTTAAATTCAGCCCTATGACCTCACTTCATACCATGTTGAGTGTATGGTTTTTCACTATCTGAAAGCTATAAAATGTGCCATTTCTGGGATGTGTGGCAGACGCTTTGCTTATTTTCTCATGGGCAGACTCCACATGAGTCTATCAGTTTGATTGATACTTAGACTCTCCTTGAATCCTGAACTGAGCAGAAGTATGCTAGTCCTTTGCTGAACTAGATTTTGATTCTGGCTATTTACGCACTTTGGAAGGTGACCTTATATCATGACCTCTTGCAGTTGTCTTTATCTGCCTATATTATAGATGCTGAGTTGAATATGATTAACTATTTTTGCCCTCTGTAATGATTCTTATTTTTTAATAAACCTTTATTGTTATGATTTTGACTTTTTTCCTTCAAAAGTTTTTTTAGTTGCCCAAGGGCCTCTGTCCTTTGGGGCTCACGTGGCCCTGATTCTGCTCATGAACCCTTTTAATTTATTAGTTAAACGCGTTGACAGAATTTTGGTGAGGAATTTTAGCACTAGTATGTGCACATTTTAATAACAAATTTAAATAAAACTTCAGTAATTATCACAAGATGGGGAATCTTGAAATTGTTTGGAATAATGCTGACAGGTTGTTGGAAGTTAAATTACATGGTGTTGGGAGCAATATTGCGTAAGTATTAGTAGGGCCTGGAGTAATGAGTCATCTTTTACACTTTGAAGATAGGAGAGTCCGTGTCAGTGTTTAAAGTGTGCTGTTGTCTTGCAATGTGTGATTTGGTGTTACTTCATTTGTATAGCACGTGTTGCATAGCATGTTATGTCAAGGATCTTTTGTGTTTTATTTTATTAATGCGTCTTATTTTATTAATGCGTCAAACTGTATTGCATTGTAAAGTGTCAAGCAAATTGCTCTTTTCATGAAGAGATATTGTCCCTCATTACAACATTGGCGGTAAATCCCGCTTACTGCCATGCAGAAGACCGCCAACACACTGCTGCTGCGGCAAAATTCCGCTACAGCTATTACGACCCACAACCCGGAATCCGCCAAAATCCAGGCACCCACACAAGTCCGCCACACCAAAGGTCAGTGATAAACTGGCAATAACAAAACCGACACCGTCACGCCAACAGGAATACGCCCACACTATTGCAACCCACGAATCCACGCAGCTGTCTTCCAACCGCGGTAAACCATTGGCGGTACATACCGCTGCGCTCGAAATACACACACTCTAACAAAACTACACCACATTGGACAAATCGAAATACACACACCTGATACACATACACACACCACTCCCACACACCCAATCCAATATAAAACACACACCCATATCACCCACAAACCCTTACGACCAAAATTGAGAAAGAAGCCCAGAGAGAGACACCTCCAGAAACAACACTAGCATCCACAGACACACAACACCATCACTCACACAACATCCACGCACCTCAGACAACACACACAAACACATCCCCTCACACATCACCCACACCACATCATGGCACCTCAAAGACACCCCAGGTTCTCTGAGGAGGAGCTCAGGGTCATGGTGGAGAAAATTGTTTGCGTAGAGCCACAGCTATTAGGATCACAGGTGCAGCACACCTCCATTGCTAGGAAGATGGAGCTATGGCGCAGAATCGTAAACAGGGTCAACGCAGTGGGACAGCATCCAAGAACATGGGATGACATCAGGAAGAGGTGGAACGACCTACGGGGAAAGTGTGTTCTGTGGTCTCAAGACACCAGATTGCAGTACAGAGGACTGGCGGCGGACCTCCACCTCCTCCCCCACAACTAACAAGATGGCAGGAGCAAGTCTTGGCTATACTGCATCCTGAGGGCCTCGCAGGAGTAGCAGGAGGAATGGACTCTGGTAAGTCAAATCTTAACTATTACATCCCCGACCCTACCTGCATGCTATCACATACCCCACCCTCACCCCATCACTCCAACACCTCACAAATGTCCCACTATCACAACCCACCCATCCCAACACCAAGCCCTGCATGCACCACCAAAGCATGGACACCCATCACCAAAGCATGTCCACTACAGATATCCACACAGACCCCAAACCAAATATCACACAAGGACCTAGTCATGAATGCAAGCACTGGAGTACAGGGTCACTCACCCATTGCACACGATGGCACACACAGATGCAATAATCATGCCTTTACACCCCTGAAGGACCCCTACAAAACGTCACCGGACAGGAGGTTCCAGACATGTCCACTCCCCCCACAGAAGAGGCCCACTGTGATGACAGCAGCTCTGTCCAACTGGATCAAGATGGCCAGCCCGGCCCACCTGGGACCTCGGGACAGTCGGTTCCCCTAACACTGGCACATGCCACTACAGAGCCTCCCCCCTCAGGAAACACCAGCACAGCACTCACCCAGCGGGCCCATCCCTCTACCCCAGGACACGTCAAGCAGCAGTGTGTCCACCACTACAGGGAACCCAGGCAGACCCACCACCCCAAGAAAATCCGGGACCTGGGGGCAGTGGCACACGGTTCAGGGGACAGAGGAAAATGAAAACAGGGGAACTTGGAGGACTGCTGTGCGACAGGGGGAGGACAGGCCTAGGGAACCCACTCTCCACGAGGCCCTCTCCAACATCATGGGAGCGTACCATAATTCCCAGGAGACAATGGCAACGGTACTGGCCAAGTTTCAGGAGACCCAGTGGCTGCAGGAGGAACAGTATCTGGGGATCAGGGAGGAACTCAAGTCCATCAACACCACCCTGGTCACCATTGTAGGGGTGCTGAAGGACCTTGTCAACACCAGGAGGGACACTGTGGCACAACAAGGGGCCCCTGACACTAGCCTGGATGATGAACAGCCCACCACCTCCACCGGCGCTAGTGGACAGGAGGCACCGCCACAGGACCACGACACCAGCACCCCACCCCCTGCAGATGGAGAACCACCCCGCAAACGGTCCCTGAGAGCCAGGACAAAGACCGAGAACAATGTCAAGACTCCCGCCAGGAAATGAGACCCCCCTGAATGTCACCCTTCTGTTCCACTTCGTCACCCTGTCCATCCATCAACTGCCCTAGCTCCACTTCCTATGCCCCTTTGGACAATGCACCTGTTAAACAAATAGACTGGACTCTGCCATGGACAATCCTCCACCATCACCCCTGCCCATTTTACAACCCCCTCCACTAATTTGCACTGAAATAAACACGCTTGAATCACAAAACAATATGGGTCAGTCTGTGCTTTCACAAATGTGTATTTGCAATAACCATGGAATATAGCAATGTCAATTATATTGTCAACATACCGATGTAACACAGCTCTAGTCCATGAGGTAATATAGCAGAGGTCACACAGTGGGACCCACATCTGTGAAATGGAAAGGCAAAGTGGCAAGTCAGGGTCCATACACTGGGTGAAAGTGACAGACTTATGATAGGTCTAACAATGGTATGAGATGTGTGAGGCAGTAACATCTTCTTACCTGTGTCTCGCTGGAAGTATTGCTGGATAACGTTGTTTCTGTTGTCGATATCCTCTTCTTCTGCCTCCTCTTCTTCACTGTCCACATGCTCCATAGCTGCCACAAGACCTCCTTTTGGCCCATCCTCCTGCAGAAAAGGCACCTGTCGTCGCAAAGCCAGGTTGTGCAGCATACAGCAGGCCACGATGATCTGGAACACCTTCATTGGTGAGTAGTAGAGAGAACCACCTGTCATATGGAGGCACCGGAACCTGGCCTTCAGGAGGCCGAAGGTCCTTTCAATCACTCTCCTAGTTCGCCCATGTGCCTCATTGTAGCGCCCCTCTGCCCTTGTCCTGGGATTTCTCACTGGGGTCATGACAGGTTGGGGTACCCAGAATCACCTGCAAATGTCGAGGGACAACTGTTAGACACACACTAACCCTTAGGGACAACCCCATACCCAGACACCAATTCACAGGGTATAGGGTCCTTGTCCTCACCTATTATCCACACACAGTGCCTCTGGAGTTGCCCAATCACATAAGGGATGCTGCTATTCCTCAGAATGTAAGCGTCATGCACTTATCCAGGAAACTTGGCATTCCCATGGGAGATGTACTGGTCGGCCAAACACACCATCTGCACATTCATAGAATGGTAGCTCTTCTGGTTTCTGTACACCTGTTCACTCCTGCGGGGGTACCAAGGCCACATGTGTCCCATCAATGGCACCTATGATGTTGGGGATATGTCCCAGGGCATAGAGGTCACCTTTCACTGTAGTCAAATTCTCCACCTGAGGGAACACGATGTAGCTGCGCATGTGTTTCAGCAGGGCAGACAACACTCTGGACAACACATTTGAGAACATAGACTGGGACATCCCTGATGCAATGTCCACTGTAGTTTGAAAAGACCCACTTGTCAGGAAATGGAGTACTGACAGGACCTGCACTAGGGGGGGGATCCCTGTGGGATGGCGGATTGCTGACATCAGGTCTGGCTCCAACTGGGCACACTGTTCATGGATTGTTGCACAATCAAGTCTGTAAATGACTATTACGTGTCTCTTTTCCACTGTCGACAGGTCCACCAGTGGTCTGTACACTGGAGGATGCCGCCATCTCATCACCTGCCCTAGCAGACGTGCCCTATGGAGGAGAACAGCGAGCAGAGAGTCAGCCAACACTGAGGTATTACAAAATGTCATTAACACACATTTGTAAATCCGCAATGTGCCTGTTACTGTGTGTATGCAAGGCCTACATAGGTGTGACACAGTTATTATTAATGCCACGTGGCCCCCTGAAATGGCGGCTGCCTGACCTGTAAGGTGGGACAAGGGGATATGATGTAACTGCGCTGGTGTTCTACACCGTCGCAGTAGGCGGTCAAAGACCGCAGAGCAATCCTGCATTGGTTAACATTGGACCCTATGGGTCCCAGGAGCCAATGACGATGTACGCCAGCGGTGACAGTACGCACCGCCACGGACATGACCGCCATTTTCTGTCTGTTCACTCACTTGATACCTGACCTTCGACAGGAGAGGACCTACACTGCAAGTGCTGCTGTGACCTCAGTCTGGAATTGACGATGGCTCATGTGTCTGGGGAAAGGGCCCCTGCCTTCACTTCAGAGGAGTTGGAGACATTAGTGGATGGGGTCCTCCCCCAGTACACGCTACTTTACGGTCCTCCAGACAAACAGGTGAGTACACTGTGAGCATGCTGCATGGGCAATGGCTGTTTGGAGTGGTGTGGATGGAAGATACATGGGGGGGACTGAGCCCTGCATGAGCGGACGGTGAGTGTATGTGCGTTAGGGCAATGGTGGGAGCATGGGCCAATGACTGTGACGGACTGGACGGTTAAAGTTTTTCCTTTTCCCCTGTACTATTCCTGTAGATAGGCGCCCACCAGAAGATGGATATTTGGTGTGCCATCGCCAAGGACGTCCGGACCCTGGGGGTCCACCACAGACGGAGCACCCACTGTCATAAAAGATGGGAGGACATTCGCTGCTGGAGCAAGAAGACGGTGGAGGCCCAGCTGGGGATGACCTCCCAACGTGGGAGGGGTGCCTGTCGCACCATGATCCCCCTGATGTTCAGGATCCTGGCAGTGGTGTACCCGGAGTTGGATGGGCGCTTGAGGGCATCACAGCAGCCACAAGGGGGTGAGTACCGTCACATCCATCTGACTCTGTTGCATTACGAGATGTCTGGGTGGGGGAGGTCTTCAGTGGGTTACCCTAGGCCAGGGTGAGCTTTGTAGGCAAGGACCCTTTGTGAGGCAGGCTATGTGGCACCCCAACCCCACCAGTGGTAAGTGTCATCTACACCCAGTCAGGCTCCTGTGACTTCCATGTGTGCAGCAATTGGGCATAGGCCTTGTATCCCATGGGCATGTGAATAATCTAGGAACTATAAGTGCATGGTGTAGTGCAGAGGGCTTCTGTGTTTGTAGTGTCCGCCAACGGTAGTGGTATTGCACGCACTGAACATGCCTTTCTTCTGTCTCCCCCCCCCCTTTTTGTGGTCTCCCTGTTCTTGTGTGCAATAGCATCATCAGGTGGAGGAGCAGTGGCACCGGAGCAGGAGGGAGCTGCATCCCACTTGGCCCTGGAGGGCGAGACAACGGAGTCTGAAGCCACCAGTGGGACAGAGGGCGAGGGGAGCTCCACGGCAGGGACAGTAGGTGACAGCAGCGACAGCGACTCTTCCTCTGATGGGAGCTCCCTTGCGGTGGCGGGCCCCTCTGTGCCCCCCGCATCAGCAGGTACAGCCTCCACCCCCCTACCAGCACCGCCTTCCCAGCAGCCCCTCAGCGTGTGTCCCATGGCCGCTCACCCAGGAAGGTGGGCATCTCCTTCGCCCCAGGCACCTCAGGCCCTGCCCCAGTCAGCCCTGCTGCCCTCAGTGAGGAGGGTATTGACCTCCTGAGATCCCTCACTGTTGGGCAATCTACCATTGTGAATGCCATCCAGGGTATCGAGGGGCATTTGCAACAAACAAATGCATACCTGGATGGCATTCATTCGGGCCAGGCAGCCCGACAGAGAGTATTTCAGGCTCTGGCCTCAGCACTGATGGCAGCCATTGTCCCTGTGTCCAGCCTCCCCCCTCCAACTTCCTCCACTCAGACCCAATCCCCTGTACCTCAGCCTATCCCAAGCACACCATCAGACCAGCATGCACACACCTCAACACACAAGGGTGGCTCTGGCAAACATAAGCACCACACATCCCACAGGCACTCACACAAACATCATACCCATGCACACATACCAACATCCACTGCCTCCACTCTGTCCCCCTCCTCCACGTCGTCCTCCTCCCTCCCTGTCTCGTCTCCACTCACACCTGCATGCACTACATCTTCAGCCACTACCTCCATCACCAGCACGCCCATCACCACACACCGCTCACGTGCACTCACCACCCCCACTACCATTCACACATCCCCTGTGTCCTCTACCAGTGTGTCTGTGAGCCCTCCTCCCAAAGTACACAAACGCAGGCACACACCCACCCAACAGCCATCCACTTCACAACAGCCTCCAGCCCATGCACCTTGACCCAAATTCAGCAAACCTACACCTCCTACAACCACTACCTCTTCCTCCACTCCCAAACCCACTCCATCTACCCATCCCAGTGTGTCTAAAAAACTTTTCCTGGCTAATATTGACCTGTTCCCTACACCTCCCCCCCCGTCCGTGCCCTAGGGCCAGGCTTTCCAGGTCCCAACCCAGCACCTCAGCCACCACATCACCGGGCACAGTGGTGCCAGCAACTGCGGGCTATTGGAGTGCGCCAAGCATTAGGGCTGCCAGTGTGCCACGGAGCGAGGGCAAGGACATTCTGCCACCTGCAAAAGTAAAAAAGTTGCCCACATCCCGGAGGAAAAAGCCGAAAACACCTTCCACCAAGGGCTCGGGGAAAACAAAAGGGGATAGTGGCCAGACAGCTGCGCCACCATCCAAAGTGGGGAAGGGCCAGAAAATAAAGGGCAGGTCAGGAGAGGGCATGGTGGCACAGACAATGGGACCAGTGTCACACCTTCTGTCCACGTCGACGCCAACCTGTACGGCAGAGAAGACCACCACCTGCACCGCCACCAGCACTGCTGTCATTGAGCCCGCCGCCAGCACCGCAGTCATTGAGCCCGCTATCAGCACCGCAGTCACTGACCCGCCACCAACACCGCAGTCACTGAGCCTGCCGCCAGCACAGATGCCACACAGCCCGCCGCAAGCACTGCTGCCACAGAGGCCGCCGCCGGTACCGCTGCCACAGAGGCTGTCGCCAGCACCGATGCCACAGAGCCCGCCGCAAGCACCACTGCCACAGAGGCCGCCACAAGCACTGCCGCTACTGACACTGCCGCAAGCACCGCCAGGGGCCCCGCAACATCCTGAGCCAGTGGCACCACCGCAGACATGGCTGCCATCCCCAGTGGTCAGTCGTCCGAGGCTGGTGGTCAGTTCCAGGAGCCTGGGAAGCTTCCATGATGCACCACCTTCAGTGGAGAAAGGCATCCACTACCGCAGTCCTTGGCAGAATGAAGCACTCTGGGCACAAAGCCCCCTCCAGAACCAGTGGAGAAAGGCATCCACTACCTCAGCCCTTTGGCAGGATGAAGCACTCTGGGCAAAAAGCCCCCTCCAGAACCAGTGGAGTATCACATCCACTACCTCAGTCCTTGGCAGGATGAAGCACTCTGGGCACAAAGCCCCCGCCAGAACCAGTAGAGTATCACATCCACTACCTCAGTCCTTGGCAGGATGAAGCACTCTGGGCACAAAGCCCCCTCCAGAACCAGTGGAGTATCACATCCACTACCTCAGTCCTTGGCAGGATGAAGCACTCTGGGCACAAAGCCCCCTCCAGAACCAGTGGAGAAAGGCATCCACTACCTCAGTCCTTGGCAGGATGAAGCACTCTGGGCACAAAGCCCCCTCCAGAACCAGTGGAGAAAGGCATCCACTACCTCAGTCCTTGGCAGGAAGAAGCACTCTGGGTACAAAGCCCCCTCCAGAACCAGTGGAGAAAGGCATCCACTACCTCAGTCCTTTGCAGGATGAAGTACTCTGGGCACAAAGCCCCCTCCAGAACCAGTGGAGAAAGGCATCCACTTGAGAGACTGTGTGGCTTTGCACGCCCCAGGATAAAGCAGTGGGCAAACCACCCACTGAAAAGACTTGAGAGACTGTGGCTTTGCACTCCCCAGGATAAAGCAGTGGGCAAACCACCCACTGAAAAGACTTGAGAGACTGTGGCTTTGCACTCCCCAGGATAAAGCAGTGGGCAAACCACCCACTGGAGAGACTTGAGAGACTGTGGCTTTGCACTCCCCAGGATAAAGCAGTGGGCATGGAGCCCCCTCGTGGAGCAGTGGCGTCGTGCACTCATCCGACTGAGGTGCCCCACCTTCCCTTCCCCCTAAGGTGCCTGTTTCATTTCGATCTGATGCCCCTGCAGTGTTCTCTCCATTTGAAGTCTGGTATTATGTATGGGCCTCGCCCATGCATTTTGGGCCCAGTGGTCCACGGACAATAATTGGTGCACTATCCGGACTTGTGTAGTTGGTGTACATAATTGTATATACTGTATTGCGAGTTTTGACTACTGGATTTTTCTTGATTACAAATGTTCAACTCATATCCTTTTGTCCTTGCGTTCTTCCAGGGGGTGGGGGGGTGTAAATGTAATTTTGCAGCATGTATTTGGGTGTATGTTGTTGTGGGTGAGGGTGGGGGTTTTGTGTGTTGCGTGTGTGTGTCACTCTCTTTTTCCTCCCCCCTCCCCTGTGTTGTAGGTGCAGTACTCACCGTGGTTGTCACCACCGTCTTTGGTGCTCCTGATAGAGGAGCAGGAATACCATCGCAGGGAGTATCTGGAGTTCTGGCTCCATGGCATCCTGGTTCCTGGGGGGTTTGGAGAGGTGAGTGTTTTCCCTTCCAAGTCCTGTTTCCGCCGTGCTTTTGTTCACGATGGTTCCGCCCTGAAAAAGGTGGTGGATTGGCCTCTCATAATAGTGTGGGCGGTACATTGTCTTCCGCCTGTCTGTTGGCGGTGACCGCCGCGCTGTTGTTTGTACCGCCGTGGCGGTTGGAGTGCTAAAGTGGCTGTCTATGTTGGCGGTTTCCACCACGGTCGTAATTCCATTTTTTTCCCGACGCCCTGTTGGCGGTACTACCGCCGCTTTAACACCGACCAACAGGGTTGTAATGAGGGCCATTGTCATTTTATGTAATATATGTGCACAGCTTTTTGGATTTATCTAGATTGATTCCAGATTTATGAAAATCTAAGATCTCAGGATAATATTATAAAGTTGTCTGCTGATAAGGCATGTGGTGTAAGGTTGCAGGTTAAGGTCCTAATAGGTTATAGTACTATGAAATCTTAATAGTCTAGTTGTGTATGAATACTAATCCTGAGTGGTGGTATTTATTACTTTGTGCACAAGGATATATATGCTAACTCTAAGGTTAGGTTACCTCTGGTTAATAACCTATCTTGGTGTGATTAGAAGCACAAAAGGTGCTAGCCACTTTCTGCAGATGTGATGTGTCCCGTTGTGAAATCATATTGTCATTTATTCTATTAGTTTTACCTTTTGTGATACTAGGTTGAGATTACACTTTTGAATAAGAGTCTGATTCCTAATAATGGAGAAGAGGCTCTGCCACAGATTGATACATCTTCCCTAAAATGCTTTTGGGCTGTGGACTACACACATGCCTGTGGCATAGAACAGAATCGAACAGAATTACTGCTGGTGATAAAAAGTTGCAATATCTGTGAATGGTACATTTGAAGTGAAAAAGACCAAAAATTTGAGGTGTGTCATGTTTGAGATTAAGCCACAGCCCAGACCTATGCTGTGCAAAGCCTTGAATGAGAGGGATTACACGGTGAATGAGAAAGCACATACGAAAATTTTAAAATTACAAATTGGTAAGGCTGTCAACCATTGGATGGTTATGAGACTGCATTTACAGAAGATGGCATGGAGGCAGGAAGTGCATGAAACTGTAGGTGCTTTCTTTGTGATTACTGGTGAATCAAACAAAAAGAAAACAAAAGATGAGAAAAATAATAAGAAGAATAAAATGGAAAAGAATGAGAGAGATTCTGAGGGAGAGGATGAGTTTACTGACAGATTATTGATGGAAATGAGACCACCTCTGTATAATGAGGCTAATTTCAAAATACAAGTGGAAACAATAAGAGCAAGAGAGAGTGTGAGTAGAGATGTTACAGGATCCAGTTTGTCTTTCAAAAGTGAGACAAAGGTGATGAAGATTAATACTCTCAACTTCAAAGGAGATTTGGAAATCATGGTAAAAACGAGAATTTATGATGACAACATTTCAACATATAATAAAAAGAATTGATATCTGTGGGTGCTGAAGCAGGGGAAGTGCTCATCATGCATTTCAGAAACATTAGGAATTGGCTAAAGAAGTAAATGTAGATCTAAAATGAAAGAGATGAATCAGAATCCTAGAACATTGTAAGAAAATCTCATAGGATTTTTGGACACAGTTAGAAAGTGGTAAGTTGTGATGAGGTATTGAGAAGAATGGATGAAACCACCATATAAATATGGAGTAGAATGAAGAAAAATGTGTGATTCTGAATGTGAAATGATAAACAAAAGTTTCCCTGGAGAGAAGTGTAGGCAGGGGCATATGTGCATGTACCTTGATCAAGGAGTGACCTTTTCACAAATTCACAAAAGAATTCCAGAGCAAGGGGAGGAGCCTGATAAGTGTTATACAGAGGTGGAAAGGATTGTGATCATTTCAAAAGTGCATTGGACAAATTTTGATGTTTTATTTGTAATTGTTATTCCTTGGGTTTTGGAGACTGAGTGTAAGACCAAAGTACAGGGGAAGAAGAAGAATCAGAGAGGGAAGTCCCTCACAATAAGTCTTCTCCATTGGTATGGAGAAATATAATCAGGTAATGACCATTTGCAAGCAAAGGTTCCCCAGAAACCAGCCATTTGGTTGATAATCATGACAGTAATGCAAAGTCTATGTGAATCGGATTTCAGCTATAAACCACAAGGATTAATGATAGTTTTCCACAATTTGTAGCTACACTCTAACTTTGCAGAGGACCTAGTGAAGCACAATGATAGTGCTTGAGAGGGGGTGAGGAGGATTGCATGCTCGGTGCAGTTCTGGAAGTAGACAACATCGGCCCTTTTGTGGAAGGCGAAGTGAAAGGCATCCAGTATCATTTTTAACTGATTACAGGTGCACCCGCTCCACAGTGAGACCGGTGGAGGGTCTCAACCTATTCCATTCAGGAAAAGAAGCCCAGGTTGTAGTTGTCAGCAATTGTCGCATTCAAAATTGATTTAACTATAAATGGTCATTAATACAAAACCGGTGAAATTAGTCAAATCAATTGTAGGGATGCGATCTCTTGTGAAAACTCAATTGCATAATTTACTACACACCAGATGGTATCTGTATTCAGACAACGGGTGAGGATTCAAGTTAAAAATAACATTGCAAGCATTAAAATGTTTCCAGGCCTCACAGCAGAAGACTTACCTCCAGCTTTAAGACCTACTGTAAAAAAGGGAGTGTAGGATTTTTCAGGAAAAGAAATAGGGTTGATCAATAGTGCAGAGCAGATGCACATCACTATAAAACCAAATACTGTGTATCCCCATACTCCTCAACACAAGCTTACCTTTAAAGCAAAGGAGGGGATTTCATCAGTCATTGATAAAAGGATTGAGAGGGTTATTCTAAAAGAAGTACTAGGGAGCCCATGTAACTCTCAGATTTTGTGAAGGAAGAAGCCAGTGGAAAATGGGGGAAAGTGCACGACCTTTGCAAAAGCAATGATAAAGTGATCCCATGTTACCCAATCCTACAGTAATAGTCTCAAATCCTCTTCATGAGGACAGTCAGTATCATTTTATAACCAGAGTCCAAAACAGAGTGCTTGTTTGGTATAGACCCCATCAAGGGTACACAGAAAGTCCATACGTTTTTTTCAAAATGCAGAAGAAAGATTTGGGAAGTTTAAATTTGCCCTGTGAGTCAGTGCTAGTGCAATATATTGATGAGCTGTTGGTTGCAGCCAAAACAAGAGAGGACTGTAGACTTGACACAATTGCTTTGTTGACTTATTTGACTGAAAATGGGCATAAAGTATATCCTGTCAAACTACAGTACTGTCAAGGAGAAGTTATATATTTGGGACACCAAACTGAGAAGGGAGTAAAGAGAGGTGTCCAAAGAATGCACTTTTGTGATTCTGAGACTGTATCTACCAAAAACACAGAGAGACGTGAGGTTGTTTCTAGGTTGGCTACTGTCGACAGTGGATTCCACACTTTTCTGTGATTGCAAAGCCTTTACAGAGGCTGATGCACTGTGAAGTGGGTGACCCAGTGACTTGGGGCAATGAATTAATGCAAGCCTTCCAGGAGCTTAGAAACAGTTTGTGTGCCAGACCTGCAGTAGGAATGGCAAATTACAAGATCTATTTTTAATTATTTTGCCATGAAAGAGAAAGGTGCATACTTTCTATTTTGACTCAGCAACATGACGGAAGGAAACAGCTCATTACATATTTTTCTGATGAATTAGACTCTATGGCCGCCGCCCTCCCAGTGTGCAGGAAGAGTCATTTAAAATGTTTTAGTTTAATCCCCATTTCAGAAGTATTGCATAAATTGTGTCAAATATATGTAATTTGCAAGCCAGTACATTTTGTCAGATGAAATAGTGGGACCATCAGTCACACTGGAAAATCAAAAGGTCCTTTTAGAAGATTACAAATAGTTTTGTTGAAATGCTTCTGTGCAATGGCCTAAGGTATATCATAGTGGTAGTTTGCTTGTTCAGTAGGTACGTGGAAGTATACTCAACCAGAAGATGTATAGTCTTCACTGTTGCCAATGTTTTATTAAGGGAGTTGATCCCTAGATACACTTTGCCAACTTATTTAGAGTCAGCTAGAGGTACTAATTTTAAAAATAATGCCATGAAAGTCCTGTCTATGACATGGAAAGTGTAGCAGAAATTCCACAGTGGATAGGACTCTGAAGCATCAGTAATTATGAAGTGCACCAGTGGTACCCTGAAAGCAAAGTTGGCCGAGGTGTGCATAGACAGCATTGAAATGGCCTGCTGCCCTTCCTTTAGTTCTGCTGAGAATGAGAAGAACACCCAACAAGACTGCAGGCTTGTCTCCTGCAAAGTGTTGAAGGGGTGAGCTATGAAGAATTTTGGTATTCCTTCAGCTGCACTTGTAAAGTTTACTGTTAATTTGCAAAAGTGTGGCTGATTTGGTACACTCTTGGTACACTCTATCTCTCACCAGGTAAATTTGGCTACACCTTTTTAGAAATTGTGTCTATAGTTGGCAGAGGTATACACCCTGTCCAAGTAGGGACCATAGTCCTAGTCAGGGTAGGTCCCAACACAACCTAAATTATCCCATGCTCACTCTACGGTACCTTGGTACAGAGCCGGCAGGCTTAGCTCAGTAGACAATGTGTATAGTATGTGTGCAATAACTCATACAGTAACACAGTTAAACAGCACAAAAAGACTCTACACCAGACCAAAATGCTAAAAATCCAATACGTAGATCCTGAGATATGCATTTTAAAGATTTGTGATGAAAATAGCACATAGAAGTGCAAAGCACCAACTGAGCTTATCTGGTCATGCTGGACCCGGACAAAGTCACAAGTTCAGGCTGACCACGATGGAGTGCGAGCCAACTATAGGGACCCACTTGGGCCCGGTGAACACAGTACCTCAAATCCTGGTGCAGGACCTGCGTGGTGTTGCTTTGCGAGACTTCGTGTTGTGCGACGTCGGTTATAAAGAAGCTATGTGGTGCAGCTTTGCAGGGCTTGTAGTCACTTTGCATTGATCCCAGGGAGCTGTGTGGAGAAGCTTGGGGGGTGCTTGGTGTCACTTTACTTCGATCCTGGGGAGCTGTGCGGCAAGGCTTTGCAGGGCCTGGTGTTGCTGTGCATCAGTTCTGATGGTCTGGCAGCTGCGCAGTGAGACTTTGCATGGCTTTTCGCCACCCGAAGTTGGATCAGGTGAGGCTACCAGTTATGCGACAAGGCTTTCCGAGGCTTAGCTTTGATTTGTTGCAGTTCCGATGAACACCACAGAAGGTAGAGCACCTTAGGCCCACTTCCAAGGCAGGGCAGACTAACAGCTTGTAGAGCCCAGGTGCAGATGGTTCAAGTCTTTGATGTCTCTGAGACTTGGGAACAGGAGGCAAGCTAACAATCCCTTGGAGATCACTTTTGGTGGGAAGGCAGAGTCCTTTCAGCAGTGTCAGAGAGCAGCAGGCAGCAAGGCAACAAGCAGAAAAGCAGTCCTTCCAGAAAAGCAGTCCAGTTGAGTCCATTGAGCAGCAATGCATTCCTTCTGACAGAGTCCAGTTGTATGTCCAGAAGTGTCAGATTTAATGGGGTCTCCCCCACAATTGTGCCTTTAAAGTGATGGAAACTTCATAGAGTGGTTTTAAAGTACACCACTTCCCCTTTCAGCCCAGTCCTATCTGCAGGGCTATCTGTGGGGGGTTATCAGTCCTCAGTAAGAGCAGAGAAATGCCCACTTTCTATAAGTAGCATTTCTAAAATAGTAAATTTAAATCCAACTCACTACAATTCCAAACATACCAAACATGACAACATCACTCCTCAGAAATAACGACTTAAAAGTATATAAGGGAATTTCCAATGCTGGCCTATGAGAGGAGCCGGCTTCACAATAGTGAAAAAAGACTTTAGGTGTTTTTCACTACCTGGCCATATAAAACTTACAAATACATGTTCTGCCTTTTACTTACATAGCACCCTACCCTATGGGCTACCCAGGGCCTACCTGAGGGGTGACTTATATGTAATAAAAGGGAAATTTAAGTCTTGGCAAGTAGTTTAAAATGCCAAGTCGACGTGGCAGTGAAACTGCACACACAGGCCCTGCAATGGCAGGCCTTAGACATGGTCAAGGGGCTACTTATGTGGGTGGCACAATCAGTGCTGCAGCCCCCTATTAGTATTTAATTTACAGCTCTGGGCACATCTAGTGCATTTTTACTAGGGACTAATAGGTAAATTAAATATGCCAATTGGGTATGAGTCAATATTGCCATGTTTTAAGGAGACAGCACAAGAACTTTAGCACTGGTTATCAGTGGTAAAGTGCACAGAGTCCTAAATCCAGGAAAAACGAGGTCAGAAAAAGCAGAGGAGGAAGGCAGAAATACTGGGAATTACCCTGCAGAAAGGGACATTTCCAACAACCTTCAACAAGTGAAGAGCCCTGCCACAACCTAGAGCCTGACGACTAGATCTTGGTGAAGAAACATGTTTGTAAAAATTGTTTGGAGCCTCAGTGGAAAGACCCTTACCAGGTTATGTTGGTGATGAATACTGCTGTGAAGTGTGAAGGTTTGCCACATTGGATCCACACATCTCGCACGAAGAGAGTGAAGACTGCAAATGAAAATGTAATTCACAGGGTCAAGCTTGAGTTTGCTACCTGGATTTTGAGGGGGGAGAACAAAGTGTTCAAGAAGAAGAAAAAGAGTTTAACAAAAACGACAACAAAACAATCAGAAACAAGGAAATCAGACATCAAAAACTTGAACTTTGAAAACCCCAGGGCAGCTCAAGGTGTTCTAGTTGCAAATTGTGCAAATCAAGAAACCAGTGAAGATGAAAATGAGGCAAGTGGAACAAATGTTACTGACGAGGGAAGCTTGATACAAGCTGATTGGTCTGAAGGTGTAGGAGAAGGAAAAAAAGCATTACAAAGAGTTGACAGTCTGAAGGAATTCGAAGACAAATTAGCTGAAATAGTGACAGACCTGAATGACAGAGATTCTGAAATGCCTGAAGTCAGGAGATCAAAAATAGTAAGAGTGTGAAAAAAGAAGTACGCAGCTCCTGATCAGGCAAATATGGCAATGATTAAACTGAAGAAAAGAGATATTGATCTGATAGATTATTGATTTTTGTTGTAGGGATCTCCATGAATAGAAATGAACTGAGAATGATGTTGATCAACATTGAATAATTGGGGAAATGGAATTGAATTTTTGAATCTTTGAGAAGAAATGTTTTGATTTTGATTATGTGCCTGAATAATTTCCCCATTTGTAGTCTTAGTTGGAGACCTTTTTAATGGTAATTCCCACATTTAAAGATGAGTAATGTTCTACCATAGCCATTCAGCTGAAGATAATTTTATATCTGAATTGAACAACTGAAATTACTTACATCAAATTGTTAACATTTTTTAAAGAATTTATATTAAATGTTGCACTTTGTTTAGAGATTTAGAATGTTGTAATATTTTGGAAAAATAGTTTTATAGACAATAGATGATTGCACATAAAGAATGATTTTACGTGGCTCTAAAACATTTCTTTATGATTTTTAATTTACTAGTTTTAATTGGTATAATAACGAGTATGTATGCGTGCTTCAAATAACAACAATATATTGCAACATAATTTTGTTACAAGAGGTAGATGGTTTGATCATAGAGATAGTTACCTATTTTAAGGGAGGTCTTAAATGAGATTGTTGAAGGAAGAAAAGAAAAACAGAAAAAGAAAGCAGATCGAAATAGACAACATCAAATCGAAGGTGTTTGATTAAATGGAAACTTTGAAGAAGATGACGGTGAAGAAACCGGAATGATTGATGTGTTACAGTGTATTGTAGGGTTGTTTGGTAATTAAATCAGAATCATCAGGTGGGGAGTCGTAGGGACATTTTTAATAACTAGAAATAATGTTCATTTAGTTCCTAGTTTAGGTCCTGTGCCCTAGACAAGCAAGTAACATCCAACTATATGGTGATCCTGACATGCCATTTCTAACTCTCTGCAACTCAGACCTCCACCTTCCATCTCATCTTCAGGGCTCTTGGGCAGAACAAGGATTTTCATGATAAATTCTCAGAGCTCCTTATCACCTTATCCATCTGTCACATCCACACTCTCTTTAAGTTCATCAGCGCACATAACATGGAACAGCTTGTCACACAGCCAATTCACTCCAAAAGCAACATCCTCAACCTTGTCTTCTCACCATCACAAAGAATCCAATACAAAACATCCATATCTCTGGACTGGATCAATCACTTTGCCATCCCTATCTCAGTGCTTAGTGTCTTACCAGCATATAAAAGTCAGAAAAAAGAGAAGGCCAAGCCTTCAGAGCCTTTATAGACTTCTCCTTCGACATCGTAATGTTTGAACTCCTCTCTCACACTGTCAACTCCATGTCTGACATCAGCACCCTTCTAAACAACTTTAACACTTTTGTGTTAGTATTCATGTCCCAATTAAAACATATGTGCAAGCCAAAACCTTCAGCACTCTGGTACTCTAAAGACCTTGCTGACAATAAACAATCCATCAGCAGAGAGGAAATAAAATAAAATATAAATAAGACTCTCCATGACCTGATTATACTGAAGTCCCCATGTGGGGGAAACGTCACTTATAACGCGGTCAATGCAACACTATGCATTGATCACGCTGCCATTACCTCACATACGTGTTTAATATGCATGCATTTACCAAGCGTATGATAGTGGCAGAGAAAGCGGTCTAGGTGTCCAGGTGGAACAGAGCAGAGCAGAGAAAAGAGAGGTAAGTAGGGCCAGGTTTAGGGTGGGAGGTTGGGGTAGTTCTTAGGAGAGGGCGAGAGTGTGGAGTAGTTTTTAGGGCAGGGGGTCGGGGTAGTTTTTAGGACAGGGCAGGGTAGGTTTTAGGGTACACAGTGGGGGAGCTGGGTAGTTTTTAGGACAGGGCGGGGTAGGTTTTGTGGTTCAGGGTGGGGGCGGAGAGGTCGGGGTAGCTTTTAGGACAGGGCGTGGGGGGCTGGGGTAGTTTTTAGGATGGGTTAGGTTTTAGGGTGAGTGGTTCGGAGTAGTTTTTAGGACAGAGCAGGATAGATTTTAGGGTTCAGGGCGAGGGGTGGTCGGGGTAGTTTTTATGGAGGGTAGATTTTAGGTTTCAGGGAAGGGGTGGGGGGTTGGGTAGTTTTTCAGGTGTGTGGCAGGTTTTCGGGTCTAGCGCAGGGCAGAGGGGTCGGGATAGTATTTAGGAAAGGGCGTGGGGGCTAGGGTAGTCTTTAGGATGGGGTAGGTTTTAGGGTTCAGGGTGAGTGGGTTGAGGTAGTTTTTAGGACAGGGCATGGTAGGTTCTAGGGTTTAGGGTAATGGGGTGGTTGGTGTAGTTTTTAGGACAGGGCAGGTATTAGGGTTCAGGTTGGGGTAGGTCTTAGGGGCCAGGGTGGGGGTGGGGGTTTGGGGTAGTTTTTAGGACAGTGCGTGGTAGGTTTTAGGATACAGGGTGGGGGCAGGGGAGTTGGGGTAGTTTTTAGGATAGTGCAGAGTAGGTTTTAGGGTACAGGGCAGGGGGCTATGTTGTTTTTAGACATGGTGGGGTAGGTTTTAGGGTTCAGGGCGAGGGTGGGGGGTAGTTCTTAGAACAGTGCAGGGTAGGTTTTAGGGTTCAGGGGGGGGGGGGGTCGGGGTAGATTTTAGGACAAGGCAGGGTTACTTTTAGGACTCAGGGCAGGGGGTGGAAGGGGCAGTTTTAAGGGCTTGGGCGGGGTGGAGTATGGTATCAGGTGTAAAGAGGCAGGGCAGGGGAGAATTTACCATGCATGTTACTTTACCAAACATGCTTTTTCAGCAATCCTCTTTAGAGTGGCAATTAATAATATGAATATGTTTAAATCATGTAGATGATTCACTCTTGGTTACTATGCTATGCTATGCAGAGCAATACTGTGCAAGGTGCCTTATTTACTAGGCACTTCAGGTAAGAGCTGTTACTTACATGGAATCTATAAAATATTAATCTTTCCTCTAGTATTCCTTTCTTTCTCAAGCTATTTCAAGGTCTATCTAGTCATATTCACCATGTCTTTTGGTGACATTCACAGAAATATGTCACTTGTACTAGGAGAGACACATTTGTTCTCATATAATGTGTCTCAGTAAATCTCCTGAAAGTCTATATAAGTGAGGCATCACTGGAGAAAGTGTCTCTGTCTACACTCACTCTGTTTCACTAGTTTGCCCATTTTTTGCTTAGTCTCTTATGACGCTTGACTTCACCCTTTTGGTGCTGGTATGTGTTTTGCCACCATATGTATATATATTTTACAACTATATTTATGGAGCTATAGCTCCCATTTGCAGGTTGCTGGTTGTTCAGAGGCATGGGAGATAAAAGTAGAAGCAAGGAGACTCTTACATTACAGGTCCAGAACCAAGCAAAGACATACGTTCCCCTTTCTAGAACAAAATGTGTGCTGAACCTGTGACTACTTAGGAATGGGTGCTATAGGAAATTAGATTATTATTGGGGGGGAGGCTACTCACCTAAAGGAATAATCACAACTGTTGTCAGGGTAACCCCTCAAAGTCACTAAATTAACCTGAGCTCAACCCCTGGTAGCTATGGCACAGACTATACAGACTTAACTTAGGTCTATGTGTGAAGTATTTGTGTAGTACCAAAACAGTAATGAAGTCAAAGTGAAAAATCCTACAGCCATTTAGAACAAATAAAGTAAAGTGTGATAAACAAAATGACAGCAAACTGATAAATATTCAGTAAGGGGAACTGGAGACATGATTTTTTAAACTTTTAGGTAGGAATCTAAACACAGAGTGCCAATGATGATTGTTAGTCTTGGCATTCCTGAAGCTGTTTCCCCTATAACATTTTTGTCTTTAGACCTCCTGTTTTTGCTGACTTCGTTTGTGCTGGTCTTAGGACTCTGTAGACTTTACCACTGCTAACCAGTGCTAAAGTCCTTGCACTTTTTCCCTAAAACATTGTAACATTGGCTTATACTCAATTGGCATATTTTATTTACTTTTCAGTCCCTAGTAAAGTGGCATCACGTGTCCCGGGCCTGTAAATTAAACGCTAGTAGTGGTTCTGCAGCACCGGTTGTGTCACTCACTTAAGTAGCACTTTAAACATGTCTCTGGTCTGCCATTCAGAGCCTGTGGGTGCAGTTTCAACATGACAAAGTAATCCTTTTGCCAGGCCCAAACCTTCCTTTCTAATATGTATGTCAACCCTAAGGTAGGCCCAGAGGGCTGGGTGCAATGTATTCAAAACGTAGGTCATGTACGTTTAGGTTTCAAATGTCCTGGTAGTGAAAAACTGTTAAATTTGTTTCTCACTGCTACAAGGCCTATCCCTCCCCAAGGATAATATTGGAGTTGCCTTATTCTATTTTAAATGTGTAATTTCCAAATGGAAAGAGATGAGCAGTTCATGTTTGGTGTCTCTGTAATCAGAATTTAAAATCCTAACTCATGATGAAGTTGGATTTTAAATTTTATTTCTGAAAATGCCACTTTTAGAAAGTTGGCATTTTCTTGCCATGGCCATTTGGTGCCTACAGTCATTTCTGGATCGGGTCACATGACATGACTGAGTTTAGTCGACATTTGGGCTCTGATGTATTTCTCCTAGACAGTCACACACAATGGGTAACTTAGGTGTGACTGGATGGGCCATCACTGAAAGGATAGGTGGGAGGAGTTGAGCCCAGCCCCACTTACACTTGAATAGGCTATGGCCTGTCTCCACACAAAAGGCTGCATACCTCCTGAAGTTAGTATGGAGCCTGCCTCTAGAAGCTTCTCCCCACTTCAAAGGTACAACTATGTATACATACTGGACCTCAGACATCACCAATTAAGTCCACTTCTGGACCTGTTGATACTCTGCTAGAAAGAAGGACTGCTGTGCTGCTACAAGAACTGCCACCCTGCTGGACTGCTGTTCTAAAGAAACAGCTGGCCTGCTGTGCTGACCTCTTGCCTGAGAAAGAACTGAACCTGCAACTTCGTCTTGAACCCAGGACCCCAGAGGGACTCTAAGGGCTAGTCTGCTGGCCTCCTAATCTGAGCCTCAGGGATATAAAAGGCTTCCCAACCAGCTACTGGACCCAACTGTAGTGAGTTCTTGATCTCCAAGTGGTGCCCTCAGGTTCTGGACCCTTGGTCTGGCTCAGCATGCTTAAATCAAGCTTTTGGGCTCTTTGTAACTGCAAATGGGCCTGTTCTACTAAGACCACACTGCTCTTAACATAAAACAGAGCAGCCCCCAGCAGACAGTCTCTTCTGACAGCAAACTGATAAAATGTATAAAAGTCATCACCGAAAGCAGCCTTACTAAAATGAATAAAATGTGAGCATACATCAACTGTACAACTAAACTAAAACAGGAGTGACCAACCCGGGTCGTAGAGGTCCTCACAAGACCCTCCACTTGCCAGTTATAGTGAACAGATTCTAAAAACCCTTCCTTAAAATTCTAAAACAGTAACATATCTAAAAGCATTACAATGTTCACACCAACAAGCATAGCCAACACTTAAAATGAGCTGATTAAAATTTGTTTAAAACAAAGGCCAAATTTTAAGTCATCAGAGGCAGCTATGATATCATCTAATATAGAAATAGAAAGTGAGTCCAAGAAGGACTCCGCAACCATGGACAACTGAACCATTAAAGCCACGGAGTGTAGATCAAAGGTAAAAACATGATCCTAGGCGCCAGCTTTCTCTCCTCATTGGCAAGAGTAGCCAGCCGCACCTGCTAGGCCCTCTCTGCCTGCCTTTTCTTCAGCGTTATGGAGACTAATTTTGAGAGGACACAATGCTTCTTGTCCTGGACAAGGCAGGTGGTGCTACTATGTGGCAAACTCACTTCTCTGGCAATGGGGCCTCCCCATTATCTTCTAAACTGCAGTCTTCAACCTCATCCACATTCTCCTCTGAGGTGCACTGTGGTTGACAGACTTCTTCCCAGACTCTGAGGGCAATGTGATAAAGCTCCTTTCTGGGACTGCTTGTTCAGTTTCAGACCACTTTCCTTGTACTTGCCCTTCAGCTCTGCTGTGGTAAGGCTCCCTACTCTAACTAAATCCACATCTTTATTCCCAAAAACTTAGGGTGCAGAAATGTCGTGCAAGAATTACATGAAAGTCAATTTACAAAGGGAATTTTATTTTCAATGTAAGTCACTGTGTGGTACAGCAAAATCAAAGTCCTGGATCCCACCACTGAACACCAATGCAAGAAATGGGAATATTATTTGGGTGTGGGGCGACTACCCTCTTCAAAGAATAATCACAACTCGTGTCAAGGTGAAACTTTAAAGTCTGAGCTCTTCTGGACACACCCTTGACCCTGTGTTTGCTACTTTCTGTAGAATCACTGCAACCATGCCTGTCACCTGGACCAATCACGTCATTGTCCATTTTTCAATCAACATCCCTCGCCAACCAAAACCCATCACCTCCAGCCTGGCCAGATGCAGCTGGTACAACATCTCAGTATCTCACTGATCCTAAACCCTGTGCATGAACCAGGCAGCCTGACCAGAGACAGAAACAGCTACACCAAACAGCTTGACAAATGGATCACAGAATGCGTCAATACCCTAGCACCTCGAATACACAACGCTCAAAGGAGAACCCGGAAGCAGCTCATCTGCTACACGGAGGAACTCTGCTCGGCCAAAAAACACTGCAACCAACTAGGTAATTGACAGACACTTACAACGTAATTGACAGATACTTACAAAATAGAACTGAGACACTACCACCAGCAGATTAGAGAAACCAAGAAGAAGGCCCTAGCAGAATGCATAGACAACAGCCCCAATAACTTCTGCAAAATCTTTATGATCATCAAAGTTTTCACCACACCAACTTCCACCATTCCCAACCTCACCCCCTTGCAAGACCTATGTAACAACCTTTTGGAATTTTTCAACAACAAAAAGCCATCTACAACAACTTCGACACTCAACCAAACCCCTGCACCCTTGCCTTCAGCCTTCCCACAAATAACCACAGAAACACCCTAACTACCTGGGAAACAATCACCACCGAAGAAACAACCAACATCATGAGGACATCCACTCCAGAGCACTGACAGACCCCTGCCCCATCACATTTACAACATGGGCACTGCTCCAATCAGCGAAGTATTCCAATGCATCGTGAATGCCTCCATCACTGCCACAACGTTCCCAGAGGCCTGGAAACTCACACAGGTCAACACCCTTTTAAAGAAACCTTCGGCAGTATCCACCATGCTATCAAACTACAGCACCATCTCCCTACTCAGCCAAGGTCATGTAGAAAGCAATCACCAAGCAACTCGCCTCGACACACACCAACTCCTTGACACCATGCAATCAGGCTTCCAACCCAATCACAGCACCAACACTCTTTTTATCAGAGCAACTGATGATATAAGGACGTTCCTCAACCGAGAAGAAACAGCTGCCTTCATCCAGCTTGCCCTTTCATAAGTCTTCAACATGGTTTCCTACTCCACCCTAATCAGAAGACTAAAGAGAGAGGCATCCAAAGACCCTCTATCAACTGGATCTGGTCCTTCCTCGCATGAAGAAGACAAAAGTCAGCCTCCTATCTTTCAAGTCGGCAGCTAAGAACCTGTAGAGTCTCCCAAGGATCTTCTTTCAGTCTAACGATAAAACCCAAATGATACTCTCCCTGTTGGAAAAGACCCCTGCAACATAACCATCCTCGCCACCTTCATAACACATTAGCCTCCTAGATGAGCTCCAACTATCTCAAACTCAACTCAGACAAAACCGAAGTGGTGATCTTCAAAAAGAAGAACTCAGCTTAGAAGTCTACCTTGTGGCTGGCAAACCACATCTCCCACCTATCCCCACCATCCTTGCCAGAAATTTAGAAATCACCCTAAATGACAAACTCAGCATGAAGTTAACGTGGTGATCTCCACCAGTTTCTACATCCTGAGGATGCTACGAAAAATGTTCAAGTGGCTACCAGAGAATTCTAGGAAAACAGTAACACAGGCCCTGATTACCAGAAGACCCGACTACAGCAAGGCACTGTATGCAGGAATCACCAAACAGCTCCTGAACAGGCTACAAACCATCAAAAGCACCACAGCTAGGCTCATCACAACCTACTTTGATGCACCCACATCATCCCACACCTCAAGTAACTTCCCTGGATCACCATACACAAACACGCTCAGTTTAAACTCCTCACATACACATACAAAGCACTACACAACATAGACCCTGCATACCTCAACAGCCCGTACACTTCCACCAACTTCTCTGGTGCCTCTGCTGAGTTGGACTATCACTTGCACATGTACCTCGCATTTACAGAAACCGGGGCAGATGCCTTGCCTTTTCATACATCTCCCCCAAACCATGGAAAGACCTCCCACATCACATCACAGCCTCCTCATCATCATTTTGAGTTCCACAAAAGTTGAAGACCTGGCTGCTTGAATAAGCGCTAGGGACATGGCTGCCTACCCACCTGCTAAAAACCTGAATACCCTCATGGGTGATTAGCTCACTGCACAAATAGACATAACATAACAATCCCTGGTAGTTGTGGCACAGAGGAGATCATGCACATCCTCCCCTATACTTAAGTATTGGCTCTGATGGATAGGATCCCTGGGGCCACCATTGGTTTTGAATGAGGACTGTGTGTTCCCCTACCCTTAAAGGCCCTAGGGATTTGGGTTACTGGGATCCCTAATGGCTCAGGGAAGTGGGCTATGCGTCCCTCCCCCCTTAAAAAGAAAAAAAGGTATTGGGGATGTGGTCCCTGGGGTCCGCGGTTTATTAGGGATTGGGGACTGTGCTAATGGGTTGGAGACAGGGCCTGGCCCTGAGACCAGGGCGTGAGGCCAAACCCCACGCATGGTGGGGGTTTGGCTTTCCTTACAGTTAAAAGATATTACTTTACGCTTAAAAAAAAAAACTATAAATACATTATGCACTATGCATTATAGTGACCACTGAAATTCATCATTCATAATTATCTCACGGAACTACAACTCATGCCCTAAAGAAACTATAATTTGTGCCCTCACCATGCACTGCTAATTACCCCACATATTAAGTCACCTTTACATCTTCTGTTGTACTGTTCCTACGAATCAAGTAGGACTGTGTCTCTGGTCAAAGTAAACATCAGAGTTGCGGCACTCAGTCCGCATATACCATTGGGAAACTTTGACACAGTTCCTAGCTAGCTCACAGAACCCTGTCTGAACCCCTAAACACCAGGGTACCAGATGGGTTTTGCAACCTCGAACATGACTACACAAATTC
Organism: Pleurodeles waltl; assembly: GCF_031143425.1. Classification (NCBI taxonomy): domain Eukaryota; kingdom Metazoa; phylum Chordata; class Amphibia; order Caudata; family Salamandridae; genus Pleurodeles; species Pleurodeles waltl. The sequence goes on from NC_090437.1 coordinate 1,092,426,793, forward strand.
CCAATGAAATAGTGTAAACAGATCTACTTTTCATTGTCAAGATTAGCCACTAGAAAGATGCGAAAATGTTGTTTAGAGCATTCTTTGCAACAGTCTTATTCTTACATAAAAATCCCAAACTGTGATTATTAGGCACACGAGACAAAACATGGTAACCAGCTTTTAAAAATGGTGAAAAAGATAAACAGTTCAACCATGGTATTGTGATTGTGTTGGTACACTACTATCTGTAACTACCTATGCTGCTGAGAGCATAATGGAAGTAGTCCCTGCAAGATTAGATTCAGGATCAGCATCAGAGCCAGCCAACTGCATTTTGGGCACTGATGGCCACGTTCGAGGATAACCCCAGTAGAAGTGCTCCTCTGTCACATATGGCGCAGAGGCAGTTTTTACACAGAATCACCATTCGTGTCACACGTCACACTGTGTCAGAGGTGAAAGCTCAACGCTATGACATGGCTACAAACACAGAGCTGTCTCCACGGACAACCAGAATACTTAGGACATCGCGTTCTGATGGCATCAATGCTTAAAAGAAACAAGCTTACATGTACAATGTATGTGCAGTACATTATCACATGAATGAAAAGCTGTCTAAAAGGTTACAGACAGAAAAAAATGCTAAGTGAGAATGTGGATTTTAAATTGGAGACTCTGGGGGCATGGCCAAGATGGCAGGGGGCTGAGAGGTGTTTCCTCGCCACCCTCCCTCCCCCACTGCCTGCAGAGATCTGCTGCGCTGCACCAGAGGGTCCACGTGTACAGGCTGAGACCCCCACTTCACTGTGCCCGATGAGGGGTATTGTTTTGCCCACTTAGAGTCCCTTGCAGTGGAGGACACGGCCACTAGAACCCCTCACATGAAAGATAAAATGGCAGCCAGGCCACCCCTTCCTAAACCGCGATCATGACGAGGACTCATGGGCGCAGGGGGTGCACGGGGCAGAAGCACCCACAGAGGTGGGCAAGTGTGGAGCCAGGTACAATGGCATACATAAGGGAATGGTGGTGCGTCACGGGGAGGAGGATGAGTGGAGCAGTGGAAGCCCGGGCCTGTGGCACGGCGGAGGCCTGCTACGCACTCACTGTGGACAACGCATCTGGATGCGGGGCCCTGCAGTGGGCTAGACTGACGCCCTGACTCTGGGACCTTCGATGCATAGACTTATGGCCCACTGTGGATTGCGACACCTCCAGCAGAAGGAGGCCATAGTTACTGCCTTGACCACGGGGCGGGATGCCGGCCAGGGATCTGAGGCCTCCAGAATTGCATTGCACAGTCGCATAAGCATCTGAGCAGTGCGTGCGGGCCTTCCCGCTGGGTTGGAGATTGGGGAGGCCAAATCACATGACGCCTCGTCACTGGGCACCCGGGTGCTTTGGACCTCACCCACCTGGGCAGCCTATGTGCCATGACACTCTCCCTGGACCACCAGTTCTTCGTCACCAGAGCGTTGGCCGGCTCCTGGTCGTCATGCACAAATTGCTGACCGCCCGGCCACACCCGCCATTACTCTGAGGGCCACTGGCTACAGGGTTGGATAGAAGGGAGACAGGTGGAGAAAGGGGCCTGAAGCAAAGGGGCCTTAGAACTGCCTGGGCGGACTTGAGCTTCCTGAGATTACACCACACTGCTGCACACGCCCTGGACAATGTAAGGGGGCCTTCTACCTGCGTTGAAGACTGGTGTGGCCCCCATGGACAGCATCTCATCACTCGGGCCGACAACTCTGGGACCAGGACCATGTTCCCAGAGCGGACTAGGAGTCACAAAATCCTCTCCAGCATACCAGCACCAACCCGTCAGAACTGGTGTGGGCCCTGGGTATTCGTGCTCAAATCGCGGAACATTCGTCTGTGGTCAGAATAGCGCTGAGAGGCCACAGAGGAGGACAGAAAGAGTCAAGGGGAGAACACATGCACCAGAGTGGAGAGGGAGCGGTTGCTGAGCAGGGCCACTGGCCCTGAGGCTGACTGTCCTCACCCATCGTTGATCCTGCTGGCCCCCGGGACTGGTTGTCCAGGCGATACCACCAACCTCACAAACATCACTGGCTTCCCTGCGGATGTCTGCGGAGTGAGGAGGGGCTGACAAAGTGCCTTCAACCCTGGGAGACACCATATACAATTGATTGCCATGGCCGCTGCCCATTCCAAGAAGGAACGATCCCTCAAAGATATGCTGACAGACGATCGCCACTGATCGTCCCCACCAGCCGACCTAGGATCCACTCAGTGAGACAGAAGACACAGAGGAGCCAGTCATGCGCTCCATTCTTGAGGCGTTGTTTACCTCTCTGAAAAACAACCTACAATACATCAACGGGGACATATCCCAAGACCTGAAGATAGTCCAAAAAGACATGGCTGACACTGGTGAAAGAGTCTCAACCCTGGAGGATAACGCGACTGGAAGGGACGAAGAAATTGAGGCCTTGTAGCAAGAGATCATTCGCCTCTGTGAACAACATGTTGATCTACAGGCCCACGCTGAGGACCTTGAAAACAGGTCTCGACACAATAGTGTCCTCATAAAAGGAGTACCTATAGCTGCAGAGAGAAATTACATTGAAGCCTATGTACAACCTCTCTTCGCTCATATATTAGGGCCTTCTGAGTCCTGTTCAGTTAGACAGGGTGCATAGGGTGGGCCTCCCCATTTCCCCACCCTCTTGCCCAGCGGATATCTAGGCATGTGTACATGAATTTCCAGTAAAGGAACGGATTATATGTACAGCAAGGAAGCTTCACCCATTAAATTTTAAGGGCCACACGCTGACATTATACCACGATCTCTCCACCATAACCCTGCAGAAAAGAAGGGACTTCTGTCCAGTGACATCCCATCTTTGGGAGAAAGGTGTGTCCTATTCCTGGGGCCACCCGTTCCGCATTATCTTTCACTGGGAAAGCCAACTCCACCAGCTTCGCTCCCTGTTGGCAGCATGCGCTCCTTTGGGCATAGATAAGGATGCACGACTAGCGGGCAAGTCTAGCCCAGCCGGCCGCAGATCTGCAAAGCACCCGCTTTGGCACAAGCAACTTCCATCCACCAGGGACTTGTGCCCTGGCCCGTATGTCATGGCATTAGAACGGCGGGTGGTGCTGTAAACTTTGGCAGGAGACCCAGACAACCTGGGACACGCATGAATCACTGATAACTCCCTGGCTGACCCAGAGCTCAGGGACTGCACACTTGATGACTGAACTGCTTCTGTATACAGGGGAGGCACTAGGGGGCTGAACTGGAGGGTCATATTGGCTTATGACTTAAGTCTCTTTATCTCCACGGAAGGGCGGGAGAAGGGGAGTAAACATTACTTGTCCTGGGACATTATTCTGGTTAAAGTGTATATTCACTTAAGGGGTTTCATGGTGGGAACACTCATTAACATGGATCTGCCTGTACAAGGGGTATCTATCCTAGATATGGATGGAAAGGAGACAGTCGAGGGCAATATGAGGCACCTACATAGAGAAAGGGACAGCCACTACACATCCGCAACACATACACACCTCACAATACATTGTGCATAATGTAAAAGGCCTGAATAGCCCCGTGAAACTAAAGGCCATTCTTTCCTACCTAGACCAAACAAAAGCAGATACCCTGTCCCTTAAAGGATACCCACCTTCAAGCTAAAGATTGGCATAGCCTAAAGCCTCTGGCTTTTCTGCAACAACTGCACTCCACTGGAGCCGGTAAGACAGCTGGGGTGGCAATCTTGTTCTTGAGATTGTTTAAAGGGATGATAGGCAAGAGAGTAGATATCAGGGGGTATAACATCTGGGTGGAAGAACAGGTACTAGCCCTTGGATTGTTATACGCCCTGAATTAAAACCAAGAAACCTTTATTTGTAAAGCAGTCTCCGACACACTGAGCTCCAGAGAGAATCTTTTGCCTCCTTCCTCCTATTTGTTTCTGACCAGTTTTTGTTGGCTTTAGGACTCTGGGCACTTTACCACTGCTAACCAGAGCTAAGGTGCATATGCTGTCTGTGTAAATTGTATTGGTGTTTGGGTTTCCCATGACTGGGACATTTGATTTACTAGTAAGTCCCTAGTAAAGTGCACTAGAGGTGCGCAGGGCCTGTACATCAAATATTACTAGGGGGTCCGCAGCACTGTTTTGCCACCCACATGAGTAGCCCTGTAAACATGGCTCAGACCTGCTACTGCAGTATCTGTTCGTGCAGTTTTAAACTGCCAATTCGACCTGGCAAGTGTACCTACTTGCCAGGCCCCAACATTCCCTTTTTATACATCTAAGGCACCCATAAGGTAGGCCCTAGGTAGCCCCATGGGCAGGGTGCAGTGCATGTTAAAGGTGGGACATGTGCTGATTACGTGTCCTAATAGTGAAATGCTACCAAATTTGTTTTTCACTGTTGCCACGCCTAGCTCTCTCATAGGTTAACATGGGGACTGCCTTTAAATAACTTTTAGTGCAGATTCCCTTTGGGAGCAGATAGAAATATGAAGTTTTGTGTCTCCGAACTCACAATTTAAAAATACATCTTTTGGTAAAGTTGTTTTTTTAAATTGTCAGTTTGAAAATGCCACTTTTAGAAAGTGGGCATTTTCCTGCTTAAACCATTCTGTGACTCTGCCTGTTTGTGGATTCTCTGTCTGGGTCAGACTGACAGTTGGGCTGTTTGTGAATCCCCTTTGGAGAGTGAGACAAAGGGAGCTGGGGAGTAGCCTGCATATCCTGATGGGCCATCTGAGCTAGAGTGGAGGGAGGAGTGGTCACTTACACCTGAATGAGCTGTGCCTGCCCTCACACAGAGCTGTCTCCAACCCCCTGGTGTGTGCCTGAAGCCTTACTTGGGCAAGGCAGGATCTTGTGAACAACAGAGACTTTCCTTTAAAGTTTGCCTACTTCAAAGGCAGAAAGGGGTATAAGTAGTGGACCTAAAACCCTACATTTTTAGATTTCTTCAAGATTACTTCTGGGACCAAGAGAAACGTCTGCCTAGGGGGAGCTGAGGAGAAGTGCTGCCCCTGCCGGTGACTGTGCTTTGTTAGGCTATTGTGCAGTTGCTGCTTCTGCCTGTGAAAGGGAACAAAGACTGGACTTTGTTGTGCATTCCTGCTTGAGAAGAATCTCCAAGGGCTTGAATTGAGCTTGCCTCCTGTTGTTGAAGTCTCAGAGTCATCAAAGACTTCCTCTGCCAGCACCTGGACTCTCTGGTGAGACTCCTGCCCTGCCTAGTGGTGCCCCATCCAGTCCTTGGGTCCTTGAAAGGTGAAGCTGGTGGAAAAGGACAGAAATCCACTCCCAGACCGCCGTGAGGGGAAATTTCCGATGCATCTCCTGCAATGCAGCTGATAAATGATGCACCACCCGCTTTGCGGCAAAATCAACGCTCCACGCATCACGTCTGGGAGATCGACGCATTACGGCTAGAGAAATAATGCAACACCTGCTTGCGGCTGCTGATAACGACGCAAACCCCATGCAGCACGGTTTTCGGACACCGTGCAACCGGATTTCAAACGCAACATCGATGGGCATGAAAAATCAACGCAAAGCCTGCCTGGACCCGAGGTCCCCATCCAGAAATCAACGCATCACTCTCTTGCGAGGGAGAAAAACAATGCATCACCGACCTGACCGGACACGAAACAGTGCACGGCCTCACTTGCGAATGAGGAATCAATGCATCGCTGACTTTTCGGATGCACAGTCGCCCGTGCGGTTTTATTTTTAACGCAATCCAGGAACTTTGTGTAACAATAACATTTCCATTGTTTTCTGTGGATTAAGACTCTTATTCTTTCGAAAATTCATATCTTGACTTGTGAATGTTGGTTTTTTATCATTTTGGTCTTGTCCGATTTAGATGAATATTACCTTTTTTTCTAAACTGGTGTAGTGTCCATTTTGTTGTGCTTTCACTGTATTACTGTTTGTGTTGATACAAATACTTTACACATTGCTTATAGGTTAAGCCTTTATGCTCATGCCAAGCTACCAAGTGAGTGAGTGGGGGGTTAACCAGGTGTGTTTCTCCTTTGCCCTGGCTAGAGTGAGGGTCCCTGTTTGGACAGGGGGTAATCTGGCTGCTGACCAAAGACCCCATTTCTAACACTATAACACAGTGAAAACCCCACAAAAAGACACCACACAGGTTTAGAAAAATAAAGAATATTTATCTGAATAAAATACTGTTGAAATTATGAAAAGCCAAGGTACACAAAGTTATGAATTTTTAAAGATTAAATCCAACTGAAGTGCAGAGAAAACACAAAAGCTCCAACTGGGGCTACCAAGACCTCGTTGACAGAGTTGTTCCCAACAATCTATCACCACTGGTGCCAGTCACTGAGTCACACGGACCCCCAGTTATAGTACCTTTTGAAAACGAAGAACAAGGACATCGCACAGAATCATAAAAAGGCATTGATGGAGTTGTTGCGCCGTAAGTTCCTTACAGCTTCTGTTCTGCGCTGTGAAGGAGGTGAAGGTGAGGCATTGGTTCTGTCCGTATGCCAGGGGAGATGATGCAGTGGCGTCCACGATGCGTTGATTCTTTGTTACCTGGTGGGGTTGTTGGTTCAGGTCCGTCAGGATGCGAGGTGTCGACTTCCCAGTGTCGAGATGACTCTGAGTGACGTCAGTGGAGGCGCGGCAACATTAGACTTGCATTGCAGGCCACGATCGTTGCATGCAGAGAGGTCCACGGAGTGGGAGCGGGAGCAGGTTGCGGCGTCACTGGTGGTGCTGAAGTAGTTCTGGAGTCGCTGGAGTCTGGTACTAGCAAAATACTAGTAGTTCATGTCTTTGCTGTCTCTGAGACTTTAGAAGAGGAGGCAAGCTCAATCCAAGCCCTTGGAGAGCACTTTGGGGGGAAGGCAGAGTCTTTCCAACACAGTCAGATACCAGCAGGGTAGCAGGACAACAACAGGACAGCAGTCCTTTACAGCAAAGCAGTCCAGAGAGTCCTTTGGGCAGCCAGGCAGGTCTTCTGACAGAGTTCAGGTACAGGTCCAGAAGTGTCTGCTTTGGTGGGGTCAGAGACCCAGTTTATATACCCAAAAATGCCTTTGAAGTGGGAGAGGGAGGTGACTTCAAAAAGTGGTTTTGAAGTGCACAAGTTCCCCTTTCAGTCCAGTCCTGTCTGCCAGGGTCCCAGTCAGGGATTATCAGTCCTTTTGTGTGAGGACAGGCCACTGATCTTTGAAATGTAAGTGTCAGGCCCTCCTCCCTTCCAGCCCAGGAAGACCCATCCAGTATGCAGATGAATGCAGATGTGACTGAGCGTCCTATGTTTGTGGTTGTCTGGGTGAAATGCACATGGGAGCTGTCAACCAGCACAGACCAGACGTTGATTGGAGACAGGCTGTAAGGCACAGATGGTTTTAAGTGCAGAGAAATGCTCACTTTCTAAAAGTGGCATTTCTAAAGTATTAATATATAATCCAACCTCACCGATAAGCAGGATTTTCTATTACCATTCTGGCCATATTAAATATGACCTGTTTACCCCTATCAGAATCTACCACTAAAAAAGTATATGAGGGCAGCCCTAATGCTAGTCTATGAAAAGAGCAGGCCTCACAGTAGTTGAAAACACATTTAGGAGTTTTTCACTACCAGGACATATGAAACACGTGTACATGTCCTGCCTACATAGCACCATGCCCTCTGGGTTCCCTAGTGCAAAAACAACAGATGATGGACGGAATGCAGAGTAAATCAAACATTCACCCCCACTCACAGATCTGGGTTTAATCCATCAGTTTTTTTGCTTGAAATGCCATTCCAGTTCAGAACCAGCAATATGCTAATCAGCCTTGACCCTGTTCCCCATGGGAACAGTCCAGCCCAAACTGCCAGGCCAGGTCTTCCCTGGACCAGTAACAAGCATCCTGGGACCGGTTTCAGATTATCACCCTTCATCAACCAGACTAGCTTGAATCTGGTGGCATAGCAAGCACGGGACCCACGTCTGGGCATATCCTTCCCACTTGGGGTGACAAATGCAAAAACAACAGATGGTGGACGGAATGCAGAGCAAATCAAACATTCACCCCCAGATCTGGGTTTAATCCATCATCCATCCACCGTGGGTCCCGGGCTCAACCCGCCCATCAAATTAGGAACCACTATTCCGCCGCCAGTTCCGGGGCGGGAACCAGTGCCACACAAAGCCAGGCGGAAATGAAACAAATAGAAGGAAAGACTCACCGGAGTTCCACAAAACGTGCAGCCATGGACAGAGAGCTGCTGATCATGCCAGCCTTGCTCCTTGCCATATACCTAAACGACCGAGACCGCCGACGAAGACGACGACGGTAAGTACCGCAACCTACGATACAAGGGAGGATAGGGCAAAGTTACATACCCACCCACTCCACCCACTCTGCAATGCCCCCCAATCCTTCCCAGCAGCACAAGTCAGACACCCCACACCAAGAGGGACGTACCCGACCGAAGGCCACTGCAACTTGACCATAGTACATACAAATGCCCCACACCCATAAAAAATTAAAACAAACACCAGAGTGGAACTGCATGCAGCCCAAACACAGACCACGCAGAAACTTTAATTTGTAGTTCACTGAGCAAAACAGTGCCAACAGGGCCAATGGCCAGTCCATAAAAAGCTAATTGTCCATGGCCACAACTGGCCACACCTGACTCCCACAAGTGCTGGGTACTCCACTGAACGGGGCACCATATGGGGATCCAGGCACCTCACCGAAGGTGGGTGAGGGGGTGGGGTTTGGGATTTCCGACGGGGGTGGGACTTTGACTTGCGTGAGGATGTTGGAGGGGGGGTGGGCTTCTCCTTTGAAGGGGGTGTGGGCTGTTTGGCTCGGGTGCAGCTGGATGCCTTAGGCACTGAGCGGGCCTTCTTCTTCACCGGAGAAGGGGCACAGGAATGGGAAGGCTGGACCGGGGTGGGCTGTGATGTGGAAGGAGCGGAAAGGGCAAGGAGGTGGGCACGTTTCGGGACAAGACGGGGTGGGCCAGTGGGTTGGAACAGGTCTGCACAGGAGAGGAAACATTTCTTGGGTGCAATTGGGGTGGGCGTGGATGAGGGTGTGGTAGTGGAGGCAGAGGAAGTTGATGTATGGGGTGTAGGTGTGCGTGTAGTGGGTGCAGGTGACTGCTCAGTATGCTGTGGTGTGGTGGATGTCTGATGGGTGGGTGTCTTGGTGTGTTTGAGTGTTTTGGGAGGTGGGGGGTGGACACAGTGGGAGAAGACAGATAGCTAGTGTGAATGTATGTTGGGTGGGTGTCTGCAAGTCTGGTGAGTGTGCTGCATGTGTCAACTATAGTAGAGGTGGTGAGTGCAGGTCTGGTGTATGGGGTGCATGTATGGCTGTCTGCTATTGTGGTGAGTGCAGGAAGAGGAGCAGTAACAGTGAGTGAATGTGCAGTGCATGAGGGTCTGGATGTAGAGGGGACAGACAGGGAGGCAGAAGAGGCGGGAACACTGGGTGAAGTGGACGTTGTTGTGTGTGCAGGTGTCTGTTGGCTGTGTGAATGCTTGTGGTGGGAGGTGTGGTGCTTGTGTTTGGAAGTGTGGTTCTTGTGTGTTCATGTGCCTGTAAGTGGGTCTGATTGTGTGCTTTGGATGGGTGAAGGGAGTGGGGTGCTGTAAGGGGTAGAGGAGGTTGGAAGGGGGACGGAATGGCCAGGGAAACTGGCTGCTGTCCAAGAGGAGGCGAGAGCCTGAAAAGATCTCTGTAGGGCAGACACAGTACAGTGAATGCCATCCAGATAGACATTGGTCTGCTGCACCTCAGAAGCCAGACCATGGATGGCATTGACAATGGTTGTCTGCCCTACAGAGATGTTTCTAAGGAGGTCAATAGCCTCCTCTGTGAGGGCAGCAGAGCTGACTGGGTCAGGGGAGGAGGTGCCTGGGGCAAAGGAGACGCCCACCTTTCTGGGTGGGCAGGCATGGGCAACTCGGTGGGGAGCAGAAGGGAGGGCACTGATGTTATGGGTGGTGGTGGAAGATCTCACGGTAGTGATGTGTCCACTAGGGTCCGCCACCGCCGGAGGACCCCCATCAGAGGAGGTCTCAGAGTCACTACCTCCTGTGGTAGTAGCCTCCCCCATGGAAGTCCCCTCGCCCTCCCACCCAGTGGTCCACTGGGCGTCCGTTGTCTCTGCCTCCAAGGATCCGTGGGCCGCTGCCTCCCCACTTGCCGGTGCCTCAGCTCCCTCGCCTGATGTTGATGCTGTACCAACCAAACAAACACAAGATAACAGGGATGGGGACACACAACAGGAGAGACACTTGTAAATAGCTGAATGCTGATGCACAATGGCCAGACATACACCTACCCAGCAGACACACCCAACAGGTAGAACCTTGCACTATGCCCATGGTGATGGCCCTGACTACTGAGCAGTATACTGACCTACACACATCCCCTGAAATTGAATTGGAGCTGAGGTAGGTGAAACCTGACAGGGACACCCCTACACCAATTTAGGGAACAGACTGTAGATGGTCACCAGTCAAATTCCCTGCTCTAAGCACCATGAGCCCTATCGCACACACACTCATCCTTCCTGGCTGAAGTATGGTCTGTGAGTACTCACCCCCTTGTGACTGCTGTGCAGCCTTCAAGTGCCCATCCAGGTCTGGGTAAGCCACCGCCAGGATCCTTCGCATGAGAGGGGTCAGTGCCCGACGGGCACCCCTTCCACGTTGGGAGGACTTCCCCAGCTGGGCCTCACTCATCTTCTGCACCCAGTGCCGCAGATCCTCCCACCTCTTTCGACAGTGGGTGCTCTGCCTGTTGTAGACCCCCAGGGTCTGTACCTCCTTGGCGATGGCATGCCAATGTGCCCTCTTCTGGTGGGCGCTAACCTAGTAAGGTGACACAGAAATGGAACACAGAGGTCAGGCACCTGCATGATGGCAACAGCTGGCAGATTGTCAAACATAGGACAGAAAGTACTCCCAGATATGCAGGACAGTGGCACGGAGCATTCCTTGCACCAAGGCCCATCCTGGTTCACAGGAGCACACATCTGTCAATCCACTCCATCCATTACTCACACTGTGCCCCCCAAACCCTGACTCACCTGTACCTCTGGCTGGCCGTAGAGTCTGTAGTACAGAGGCAGGACCCCTTCCTCTAGTTTTTCCAGTTCATCCTGGGTGAAGGCCGGGGCCCTTTCCCCTGCACCACGTGGAACATCCATAGCCAGAGGCAGGCCACAGCAGTACACAGAGTGGAGTACCTGTCCGCACAAGATCAGGGAGTCAAGTGAGCAAACGATGACGAATGCGCATATGTTCTGCGGCGGATTCCCCATTGGCATCCATGTTAGCCAATGAGGGTGCGAACAGCGGTCAACACCGCCGTACGCTCTGACATCAACCACTAGCAGTATTAGGTAACTTCCACAACGAAGGGGCAGAACTACAGTGGGCAGACATTTTGCCATCACCTACGCATTTTGAAATTCATAATACTCACAATGCTGGGCCTACTAGCCATATGGAGCACCTAGGCCTCTAACCATTGAGTATATAATCACACATGATTTACTCTGTTCCCTCCTAGTGATGTACATGTACATCTGTCAGGTTGCAGTTTTGTACTGACACTACTATGAACAATGCACTGCATGTATTTAGCAAATATGCCAATATTTTTCTTACCCCTCAAAGGTACCGACCCTTGTGGTGAGGAAGGGCACCATCGGTGTACAGACCACTTGTGGATATGGGAACCATGGTGGAGCGTCAGATCATTATCACTTACAGACTCACACGTGCAACTATTCAGGACCTATGTGCATTACTGGATCCTGCACTGACTCCCGGAAATCGTAATCAGCATGCCATTCCAACTGAGGCGCAGGTGCTCTCTGCACTCCATTTCCTGGCCACAGGCTCTTTTCAAGTGACGGGGGCATGAGTGCTGGTTTCTCACAGCCAATGTTCAGCCAGGTACTGACAAGATTTCTGAATGCATTTGTACAACATCTGCAATCCTATGTGCGATTCCCCCAAAGTGCTGACCTCCCTGCCATCAAGTCTGACTTCTATGCCTTTGCAAACATTCCCCATGTCATAGGTGCTATTGATGGCACCCACATAGCTATCGTCCCCCCAAGAGTGAGTGAACAGGTGTACAGAAACAGGAAGAACTTTCACTCCATGAACATACAATTGGTATGCACTGAAGACCAGTACATTTCCCATGTGAATGCCATGTTTCTGGGTTCGGTCCATGATTCATTTGTTTGGAGGAACAGTAGTGTGCCACAGAAGATGGAACAACTACAAGAGGACAGAGGTTGGATCATAGGTAAGTGTGCCTGTCACTAACTGACACATTGCAGAAAACCCGCCTGTCTGATTAAGGAACATTACAATGATGACTCTGTATTGACCCTTTTTCTAGGTGATTCTGGCTACCCTAACTTGCGTTGGCTCCTGACACCAGTGAGGAATCCCAGGACGGATGCAAAGAGGAAATACAATGAGGCCCATGGCCGTACTAGGAGGGTGATAGAGCGTACTATAGGTCTCCTGAAGTCTAGATTCCGGTGTCTACATATCTCTGGGGGGTCCCTGGCCTATGGGCCTGATAAGGTGTGTAGAATAGTGGTGGCCTGCTGCATGCTGCACAACGTGGCTGTGAGACATTCTATCCCCCTTTTGGAGGTGGAGGGTGCTATGGGTCCAGATCTGTTACCTCAGAGAGGTGAGGAGAGTGATGGTGAGGATGAGGAAGGGGAAGATGTCAATTCTAGAAACCAACTGATACAACTCTACTTCCAATAACTGTGTGGGACCTAAGCCTGTAATTGTGGATACTGTAAGTGTACCATGTCAGATAGGGGGGATTGGTCATGATATGCGAGACATGGACCTCTGCAGCATGTTACTGACAGACAATATATGCATTCCATCCTTGCATATTTTGAAACACACATTACCACCACCAAGCACAAATTGACAATAAAGTTGTTCCCTGCCAGTTGCATCCATACTCCACTTTGTTCAACATTGAAGACAGGGGACAGTGTTACAGGTGAGAAATGTTGTTTATTGGTTGAATACAGTGAAATGTGCTATGTACAGTGATGGAAGTCATAAGGGTTGGGTGTCCTCAAAACCGACTTGGTGGCAGCCCTGTTGGATGTCATAGGTGGGTTCTATTAGTAGTATAGTACTTTATTTAGCCCTCAGCTAAGTGTAGTTGGTGAATGGGTGGGATGGTTGCATTGCAGTAGTAGCAGTGTCAATTGTTGGAGTGGGGCTTGTTCTTAGCTGTGTTTCCAGTGCAATATCTTGGCCTGAGACTCCGTTTGGGCGCCTGCTGTGGAGCTTCTTAGGGTGGCATGGTTGGCCCTTGTGATTCCTGGGAGGGTATTTCCTGTGCTGTTTCTGCTGCTTGGGTCATCTGTTGCCGGTTGTCCAGGGCTGTTGTGGGGGCCTCTTGTCCGGTGTGGGTTTCTGACTGTTTGTTGAACAACTGCAGCAGTGCTCCAACAGTGGTGTCCATTGTGGCATTGTGTTCTTTCCACTGCTCCATGGCCTGTTGGTGTTGTTCCCGCTGCATCCTCTGACTTTGCTCCAGGGTGGACACAATCTGTGCCAACCTGTCTTGGGTATGTTGTTAGGCCCCCAATACCTCTGCAATGATGTCCTGGGCGGCTGCATCCATCCGGTGCCCTACCCCCTGACCCACTGGGGCACTTGACCTTGCCCTGGCCCCCTGTGCCTGTGTCCCCTGCGCAGGTCTTGACGTGCCACTTGTACTGGGGCCCTCGCCTTCCTGCATGTTGGGAGTGGGAGTCTGTGGCCTCTGTAGCTGTGTTCCACCTGTCTGTGCTCTGGGTCTACTTGTGTGGGTACGCCTCCCCTGGCCCGCTGGTCTTGATTGGGTGTTAGGGGTGACAGTGTTTTCCTGGGTGGGGCAGCTGCATGGTGAGCATCCAGGGCTGTGTGAGGGGCCTGCCTGCTCATCAGTGTCCAGGGGTTCTTTGCCAAGGTTTTGTGATGTGCCTCTGTCTCCGTGGAGTGCTGTGGCACTCCTTGTCCCCTCCATTAGGGTTGCATGGGTGGTGGTGCCTGCTGGGGGACATAGACATGTCTGTTACATATGCCTGAGGGTTTGAGGTGTAGAGAACTGTGCAATTTAGTGCTGGGGTGACTTTCAGTGCCCTTCCAGGGTGCCTTTGTGAGTTGGACATTGCATTTAGTGGCAGTGGTGGGGTTACATTGTGGTGGGGGTTATTATTCCATTGTGGGTACATGCAGGGGTGGGTGGCTGTGCACAGTGGGAGTAATGTGGGCCTGGTAGTGAGTTATGGGTAATGCAGGGTGGTGGATGTGGTGAGTAATGGCTGGGTGGGGTGTGGGTCTAGGTGTGGGTGGGGTGGGGTGGTGCATGCATTGCAGATGTGTTGTATATGGGATAATTGTAGATGACTTACCTGACTCCATTCCTCCATTGAGTCTAGTGAGTCCCACTGGGTGCAGGATGGCGAGTACCTTCTCCTCCCAGTCGGTGTAGTCAGGTGGTGTTGGTGGCGGTCCTCCCCCAGTCTTCTGCACTGTGATGTGGTGCCTGGATGTCATGGCCCTGACCTTCCCCCGCAGGTCGTTCCATCTCTTGCGGATGTCGTCCCTGGTTCGTGGATGGTGTCCCACTGCATTCACCCTGTTGACAATGGTCTGCCACAACTCCAATTTCCGTGCAATGGGTGTGTGCTGCACCTCGGACCCGAATATTTGTGGCTCCACCTTCAGGATCTCGAACACCCTGGTCCTTAGCTCCCTTTCGGTGAAGTGAGGATTTTTTTGGGGGGGACATGTTGAGGATGGTGTCGGGACTGGGGACGGGGTATGGGTGCTCTTGTGTGGGTCGATATGCGTGTCATGGCTGTTGGCGTTCTCTGTCTGGCTCTGGTGCTCTCCATCTTCTGGTCCTGGTTTTGTAGCAAGGAATTGTGGGGGGTGTCTGGGGGTGTTTTATGGTGTTCTGGATGTGTCTCAGGTACGTGGGTGATAGGCCTAACCAATGTGTGCACTTGTTGCTGTTGGGCCCACTTGCAGCCCGTGGCGGTCGCAGCCGCCAATGGTCGTCCGGCCTCCACTGTCCGCCAAGATGATTTGTGCATCATTATTTGGAGGGTGGGATGTGGGTGTGCTTGGCGGTGGCGGGGTGGGGTGGGCCGGGATTCCTGCCGACAGGGTCCTTGCGGGGAGTGGTGGTCTGGGAAATTTTGGCGGGGTTGGGTTTTTCTATCATTATAGAGCGGGTTTCCATTCGCTGCCGCCGGTGGTATTCTGTTCACCGCCGACACGGCGGTCGGTGGTCTTTCCTGCCATGTTCATAATGATCGCATAAATCTGGTAATAAGGGAAATATCCCTCTTCTTATTGTTACTAGATTTTCTGTATCCCCTAATAAGTAGGGTACTCCGTTGTTTGGAAACTATACGTTTGCTGGCCATGGAAACAGTTTCCTCTGGGTATCCTCTATTATGGAAGCATTGTACCAACAGTTCCATTTCTTGTGAAAAGATCTCGTTGTCACTACAATTGCGTCTGGTTCTTATCATTTCGCC
The DNA here is from genome assembly GCF_031143425.1 of Pleurodeles waltl. NCBI lineage: Eukaryota > Metazoa > Chordata > Amphibia > Caudata > Salamandridae > Pleurodeles > Pleurodeles waltl. Next base: position 1,092,442,365 of record NC_090437.1, read on the forward strand.
ATATGTGGTGGCCTGAGTCTGGGTACTAGGGTGTGCACTATGTGCACATAGGATGGAATTTCATGCAGTGGGTTTTCTATATATTCTTGAAGAAATCTTTTTGTTAGTAACGCACAAGAGAACATCAAGGAACTCTATTTGCTTGCAATCTATCTTGTGTGTAAAGACCAGGTTGTAGTTGTTAGTGTTCAAGTGGCCTATAAGGGTGTCTAGGTCTTGTCTGTTGCAAGTCCAGATTGCAAGTATATCATCAATGTATCTCCCCCAGAAAATAATATGTTGAGTAATGTTAGCGGGGCAGTCCGTCCAAAGGTGTTGTTTTTTAAATTGACCCATGTAGAGGTTTGTGTAGGAAGGTGAGAATTTTGCTCCCATTGCCCCCCCTGGGCTTGTCTGAACTAGTTGCTGTCATGTAGAAATACATTGTTCTCTAGGACTAGTTGTGTGAGGTCAAGTAGCATATTGGTGTGTTCATAGAGTGTAGCATCTCTACTGGAGAGTGCAATTGACAAAGTCTCTAAGCCCCATTGAGACAGGATGGATGTATATAGTGAATTTACGTCCAGCTGACGAAGCAGCAGTCGTCTGTCCAGTCAGTGTCCTCTAGTGGGCATAGTAAGTCTCTTGTATCCTGGATAAAGGAGGGTAAATTACATACCAACGGTTGTAGGAAAGAATCAATGTATTCTGAAATATGTTTCGTAGGTGATCCTATGCCTGAGATGATTGGTCTACCTGGTGGGAAGATTCCTGGTTTATGGACTTTAGGCATTATGTAAATACAAGGTGCTCGAGGTGAGGCATTGAGCATATATTTGTACTCACGATCTGAGATGAGGCATAGACTTTTCCATTAGAGAATCTACTCCCTATTTTATTGGTAACCCTAGCCAGGGGATTGTTACGAAGGCGTGTGTATGCATATGTGTCTCCTAGTTGTCTGTCAATTTCGGACATATAGGCCCTCATTACAACCTCGGCGGTCTATTCAAAAGACTGCTGAGGCTGCGGGAGTCAGAATACTGGTGGTAATCCTGGCTCCCTATTCCGACTTTTCCGCAGGGCCAGCGGAAAAGTCACATCAACATTGCTGCCGGTTCGTAATAGAGCCAGCGGCAATGCTGATGTGCAGCGGGTGCAGTAGCACCCGTCACACATTTCACTGCCTGAAATTCAGGCAGTGAAATGCGTGACGGGTTATGCCTGGGGGCCCCTGTGCATAGGCAGTACAGAGGCCCCCAGGGGCATCCCAAGTCCCCCTTACCGCCAGCCTTGGGCAGGCTTGCAGTCGGGGACTCATAATCAGCTTGCACCGCTGCCCTGGCGGTATAGTGGAGGGGCCGGCGGTATGGCCGTGGCTGTACCGCCACGGTCATAATAGCTGGCGGAACACCGCCAGCCTGTTGGCGGTGTTATCGCCAGCTCACCGCCGGCCGCCAGGGTCATAATGAGATGTGTGCCTTCGACCTACTAATCTCCTTCATTTTTTTGGGAACCTCGTGGTGGAATAATAATAAATGTCTTCTTTAAACTAAGAAGTGCATTCCAGAGATTTTTGTCAGCTCGGTCATTAGTGAAAGCAAAACACACGTATGCATACACACGCCTTCCTGACAATCCCCTGGCTAGGGTTACTAATAAAATAGGGAGTAAACTCTCTTATTGGAAAAGTCTATGCCTCATCTCAGATCGTGAGTACAAATATATGCACAATGGTGCACCTTGTATTTACATACTACCTAATGTCCATAAACCAGGAATCTTCCACCAGGTAGACCAATCATCTCAGGCTTAGGATCACCTACGTAACATATTTCAGAATACATTGATTCTTTCCTACAACAGTTGGTACGCAACTTACCCTCCTTTATCCAGGATACAAGAGACTTACTATGCCAACTAGAGGACATTGACTGGACAGACGACTGCTGCTTCGTACGCTTGGATGTAAATTCACTATATACGTCCATTCTGTTAGAACGGGGCTTAGAGACTTTGTCACTTGCACTCTCCAGTAGAGATGCTACACTCTATGAACACACCAATATGCTACTTGACCTCACACGACTAATCCTAAAGAACAATATATTTCTACATGACGGCAACTGGTTCAGACAAGCCCAGGGGGTGGCAATGGGAGCAAAATTCTCACCTTCCTATGCAAATCTCTACATGGGTCCATTTGAAAAGCAACACCTTTGGATGGACTGCCTCGCTAACATTACTCAACATATTCTTTTCCGGGGGAGATACATTGAAGATATACTTGCCATCTGGACTGGCAACAGACAAGACCTAGACACCCTTATAGGGCACTTGAACACTAACTACCAACCTGGTCTTTACACACAAGATAGGTTGCAACCTAATAGAGTTCCTTGATGTTCTCTTGTACGTTAATAACAAAAAGATTTCTTCAGGAATGTATAGGAAACCCACTGCATGCAATTCCATCCTACATGCACATAGTGCACACCCTAGTACCCAGATTTAGGCCATCCCATATGGCGAAATAATAAGAACCAGACTCAGTTGTAGTGACAATGAGATCTTTTCACAAGAAATGGAACTGTTGGTACAATGCTTCCATAATAGAGGATACCCAGAGGAAACTGTTTCCATGGCCAGCAAACGTATAGTTTCCAAACAACGGAGTACCCTACTTTTTAGGGGATACAGAAAATCTAGTAACAATAAGAAGAGGGATATTTCCCTTATTACCAGATTTAGTACTGCCAGCAACCTACTATTTTGCATGTTGAAGAAACATTGGCATTTGTTACTTTAGGATGCAGGGTTTGGGGCAGTTATAGGTAAGACACCATCCATCACTCACAATAGAGGATGCACTCTGAGAAACATTTTGTGCCCTAGCTACATTGCACCTCTCACACAAGCTCACCCCCAAATGTGGTTACCCAACAAGCCTGTTGGTTTCTATAAATGTGGTTGCTGCATTTCGTGCCAACTCGCTCTCATTAGAACCTTGACCTTCTCATATAACACAGGTGATACTCACTACATTAGACAGTTTGTTAACTGCAATACGAAATATACAGTTTACTGTATCATCTGTGTTTGTGGACTAATCTACGTGGGCAGCACTATTCGCCCTCTGAAGGAAGGCATCCAAGAACATATTAGAGCAATCAGGAATTATAACACTGGCTACCCTCTTGCTATATACTTTAACTCACTACATGATGAATCAAACATTCCGAACATTAGATTTCATTGGATAACCCAAGTCACCGCATCACCTAGATTGGGTGATAGAACTAAAGAACTACGAAAATGTGAAGCGAAATTGACACTCAAATTACAGGCTGTGGAAAAAGGTTTAAATACCGATAGGGAACTCCACGTGTTCCTGGCCTAGAAATGTTTCTAGTGGATTTCATTATGTGGCAATATCTCTACTATGTTTCATAGTTGTTCTCACATTATGGGATACAAGCATTTCTGACTATTGACTTTGTACAATTGGCATTTACAACCATATTTTAACACCATAGTGTAACTACCCATATTGTTAGAATTGAGTGCGCCTTGCATTATTTTACTTGTCGTTATTGTATACGATACAACAGTTCTACACTTTGACCATAGACTTTGTTTATACTTAGTATTCAAAGTAGCAGAAAAATTACAACGGTAACAGATCTATGTTGGAACTGTGTGTGTACCTATTTTAATTCAGCAATTTACTCTTGCATTTTTACAAGTACTAAGGTTATATATTCTTTTTGAGGAGTGTTGGTTACGCACACCATGTCTCCTACATTGTTTTTTGGCATAAATATATCATGTATTATATGTACTCCATGTAGCTCGTTCTCTAATTTCGAGCTACTCACTAATAATTGTCACCTCCTTTACGTTCATCTCATTTTGGGTTTCCTACTACTTGGGTAGCACATCCCTATACTCAATTTTTGGGAATTGTTCCGGGGTATGCATGATTTTGTGTTAGTTCCGATTACCTGTCAGCTTTAAGTCGCTAGTTTTCTATCTGGCTCCTACTGTCTTTATTCACCGTAGTTCCCCCTTTTCATGCTAAATGACCAACCATATAGCCCTATTTGTTGGCGTTTCCATCCTTTGGAATACCATTACCCAGCTAATACTTATCCAGAAACTCAGTTTCCACATTAACGCAGTTTGGATCCCGTATGTGCACCAGCTACTATTAAGCTTACCGGGTACTAGTCCTTCGTCTATGTCCATGCAGTACAGCTGCCATTTAAACCTCGCATATGCCGGGCGCTACCAGAACTGTTTGAAATTTGAAGCACGCGCCCAGCACAACCCGGAGGCAAGTAATCATTCAATTCATTTTCTGAGTAAGCGTTGGCTGCTTTATTATGTAGTTACAGCTTTGTTAGTGTCGCGGGACTCTTAAGCGATCCTCTAATGTATGTAACTCTAATGCGTATCAGTTCCTACCTCTGCGGTTTACGGCCGTAGGCCTCTTTCTGTTAAACCTATGTCTTTGATTTGGCTTACTTGTGGACGGCTCTGCCAACTATCATAGCTGTCTGGAACCCACTAACTAATTGGTCTACGTACCATTTGGGTTCTCTTCAGGTCAGATTGCGGTGACACATTACTTGTGATTCACCCAGATACTCTTAGTACTTACATATTAAATCTCTACATGACCTTTATTCTTGGCATCTCGCAAATGGACTTGTAATACGGATGGTGGTATATCCGTCACATTTGGGACGGATTAACACCTTCCTTCAAAGTTGTAATCAGGGCCATAGTCTGGTACTCCAACTTATCACTCTATGTATTTTTTACAGGGCTTACCAAGGTCCCCTATTCTTCGCTCATTTAGGACGTGTCTTCTGTTTGTACATATGGTACACATTACCCTGGGTGTCCTTATAATGTAGGACACCGGAATTAATTCCCTCCTCACTCATCTAATTTGGATACAAATTCAGGTACTTTTACCAGTAATGCACTGCCCTTATGCACCTCATTACTGGGTCTATGTACCCTCATTTCTGAACTTTCATCTGGGCTTTTATCTTTCCCTTTTTTATCCGTTCCCGCTACAGCTCCCTCATTCCATCTTTTACGGGTGGATATCCTAACTACTCATCTACAGTCTAGGTAGGTTCTTAACTTCAGATTTTTCCTTTACTCTTACGCGTGCCATCTTTCCAAACACACTTGGCCTTTTCCAATGGTCTGTATATAACCTATGGATTACTTGATCTCTCTGTACACTTAGGGTGTCATAGATTATGGTATGTGGATGTTTGGTATCTACTCATTTCCTCACTTCTTCTCACTATTTGACAACCCTTACTGGTCTCACGGGTTTGTTAATATATATTCTCACGATTACAGAATCAGTCACTTTCATCATGTCTGGAACTTCGCATGTTTGCTACTATCTTTATACATTATGTATTGATGCACCGATGTGAAGTCAAAACCTTTGTACAATGTATCCTTTACAGCCTTGAAAAAGTCAGTGTGTGACGAAACATGTGTTGGCTGTGCTTGACTGGCTGTGCCTAATCCAACTACTGATCCTAATAAACATCTTTCTGGAACACAAAGAAGAGTACTGTTACACTCATCAAAGAATTTGTTGTACCGAAGTTCGCAATTGTATTATACTACTATATAGGTTTTGTGTGCTGTGGTCTTATCTGTAGATTCTAATTTGCATATGGCGTGGTCCAAACTGGGGTGGCATGCTGACCAAAAGAATTGATGGCTTAAACCCAGATCTGTGACTGAGGGAGAATGTTTGATTGGTTCTGCATTCCGTCCATCATTTATGTTTGTTTGCCTATGGGTTACCTGGGGCCTACCTCAGGGGTGACTTATTTGTAGAAAAAGGGGAGTTTTAAGGCTTGGCAAGTACTTTTAAATACCAAGTCCAAGTGGCGGTGAAACTGCACACACAGGCCCTACAATGGAAGGCCTGAGACATGGTTAAGGGGCTACTTATGTGGGTGGCACAATTAATGCTGCAGACCCACTAGTAGCATTTAATTTACAGGCCCTGCGTACATGTAGTTCACTTTACTAGGAACTTATAAGTAAATCAGATATGCCAATTGGGGATGAAGCAATGTTACAATTTTTAACACTGGTTAGCAGTGGTAAAGTGTGCAGAGTCCTAAAACCAGCAAAAATAGTGTCAGAAAAGAGGAGGGAGGCAGGAAAAAAGTTGGAGAATGACCACCCTACGGCTGTCAGGTCTAACACAGACTAACACCATTGATAGATGCTTAAGGTCAGCCAACATCTCACCTGTGCTCATGACACACGTGAAGGAGATTGACCAACCAGTTTGTACAGAGGTGGTCATATCGGCAATCGCTCGATTACAACCCAACAAGTCACCAGGTCCGGAAGGATTTCCAGCAAGGTTTTCTACAACCTTTTGCCGATTGCTAGTGCCCGTCCGGACCACTGTATTTAACTCAATAAAAAGGCCCGCAGGACTTACCTCTAACTATGAGGGATGCATCTATTGTCATTATTGGTAAACCCAGAAAGGACAAGCAGAAATGCAAGTCCTACCGGCCGATTTCTCTTCTCAATTTTGACTCAAAGTTACTCACTGGCATTCTAGCAGCCTGACTGAAACCATTGATGGTGGGGATCAATCTGGGTTTATTCCTCAAAGCCAATGCAACTACAATACAAAGAGAATATTACTCATCATAGATAAAGCTGAGAGACATGGAAAAGAAATGCTACTAGCGATTGATGCTAAAAAGGCCTTTGATCGGGTACCCTGCCATACTTAATTGAGACACTCAACTGCTTCGGCATAGATCCTCACTTTCAAAATTAGATCAGAGCACCTATAGTCACCTAAGGGCAACAGTCAGGGTCAACTGGCACATATCAACATCCTTCCCCATAGGCAGAGGCACACGTCAGGGGTATCCACTGTCACCACTGCTAGTCACGCTCTATATGGAGCCCTTTTCTCAACATGTGAGAGACTACTCATGTAACACTGGGGTTCGCTTTGGGGAGAAGATCACACCATCTCCCTCTACACAGATGATGTCATAGTGGCCCTCGACGACCCGGGCAAAACCTTACCAGCCTTCTTGGAAGAGGCAGAGGTGTTTGGTGTAGCGGCTGGTTTTCACATTAATGTCCAAACATCTCAAGCCGTGAACATCTCGGTGTCCCCACAAATGGCAACACTACTCTCGGGTAGCAGCCCTGTGCAGTGGACCACTGACACTATACCCTACCTAGGAATTCAGCTGGCAATGACAGTAAATGCCACTGCACAGGTGAACTACAGAGCCCTCACACTACAGTCAAGCAAGACCTTCCTCAGTGGCACCAGTACCCCCTCTCCTGGCTTGGCCTCATAGCGTTGGCTAAAATGAACACTTCAAAAAATCCTCTTCTTGTTTCAGACCCTGCCTGCCGCTCCACCACCCGGAATGATTGAGACGCTGCAAAAGGAGATGACTAGCTTCATCTGGGCAGACAGACATCCTTGGATGACCCAGGCCCTTGGCCACCGATCCCCTAAGGAAGGCGGGCTGGACATCCCTAATCTCAGCACGTACTACCATGCGGGCCAGCTTCGCTACCTAGTCGAGTGGTCGAGAGAAGAATCAGAGAAACTATGGCTTTTCATGGACCAGGCGATTGCTGGTTTACATTTGTGGAAGGTGCCTTTCCTGAAAAAGTCACAGTGCCCATGGAGGGGTCTATCCTTTCCTGGTCACGGAGCCCACGCTCAGGGTTTGGGACAGAATGGCCATGGCTGCCGGTCTGACCACATTTCCATCCCACCTGATGCCCATACTGGACAATCCAGACTTCACGCCTGGACAAAACCTACGAGTTATTTCATTGGTGGCAGTCTAGCGTGCTCAGGTCTGTGGGCCATCTGTACGATGCATACAGGGTTTGCTCATTTGAACAATTGAAAGAGGAGTTTGGACTGCCAGAGTCAGAAATGCATTGCTATTTCTAAATTCGACTACTGGGTCACACACACCGCGCTTCAACCTGGGGCCCAGAGACTGTTTACATTCTTTGAAGAGTGGCTTCTTAGGAAGCTTACGGACAAAGAGATATCAGACTTATACACCATTCTCCTTTAGGCCTCACCGATCCCGCAAATTCCGGGACAGTGCCGTAGGGAAAAGGAACTGGTCAGAAACCTGACCAGAATGTGGGGCGATACACTACAGAGCCCGTCATACGGCTAGCAACTCGGTGAGCATAGAAACAGCAGTTAAAATCACTACCTACTGGTACCAAACACCCGCTAGCTATGACAGTGCTCACCCACATGCTCAGCCGACTGTTGGAGACAATGGGGAATGCAGGGAATGCTACTCCACATCCTTTGGGTCTGCTCCAAGATCTCCTATTTCTGGGACATAGACACCCACCTTAACACACAGCTATCCAGGTTTTTGGCTTATACCATGCTTGGCCTCCCCAATTAACTCACATTCCCACTTAAGACATGTAGGGGGAGACAGATTGGCCATGTGCTGGGAGTGACCCACCAAACAATACTCGTATTCTAGGGAGCTACTATGGTTCCTACACATTGAGCTTGTCTTCATAAACTCTGCCATATACATGGAAGGTAAAACTCTCTCTGACATTAGTGTCCCAAGGGGACTCTTATAGCAACCTCTGGAGCCTATTTATTGACTTATTATCCCACAAATTTAGGGAACTGACTTTAAGGCTGTTGCGACTCTTGGACTGCCCACAACTACATTCTATATTTCGGAATGTAGTACACTCATAGCCGTCCCTTCCTATTTTCTGTATACCCACCGGGGGGTAGATTAGGGAGGGGGTTCACATTTAATTGTATGTTTAAGGATGTTATATTTCCTTGTTTACTTTGTCTACTGTTCATGTTGTTATGAGGCTTATGTACTTTTAAAATACAGATAACAATAAAAAGATTTAAACCATAAGATGGAGGCTCTAAGCAGGCCCTAGCATTCTTTACTATACCCCTTTCTTGGCTGTGAGAGACGAGCGTAAGCTAAAATATTAATATAACAAGTAGCCTAAAATAAAACAATGCACATGTAAAGTGGAAACTGCATTTCATTAATAAAAGCAAACGAAAGTCACATCTAAAAAATATGCTGATTAAAAAGCTAATAAAACTAATAAAAGCAATTTAATTAAAAACAAAAGAGACTGTATCAAAATCTAAGAGGTTCCTGACACATTTTCATGTCCAAAGTTTAGTTTAGTTTAGTTTACTGCATTTATAGAGCGCATGGCTACCCGAAGGCTCCCCAGCGCTAAAATAGAACCACTAAACTAGGAAGTGCCTACACTGAGAATAGCAATGTCTTCAATTTCCTGTAAAAGGAGGATTCCGGGTGCTCTTGATGAAGTTCCAGAGGGAGTGAATTCCAGAGGTAGGCAGCTTTGAAAGCAAAGAAACTGCCTCCCCATATTACTTTCTTAACACGAGGAGTGAGGGGTATAAGATGTTATAATGTGCCTAAGAAATGCCGGAACCTTATTATGAAGGGCCTTGTGTGCCATGCACATGGCTTTAAAATTAATACGTTGCTCTATAGGAAGCCAGTGAAGCGAGGTCAGTGCTGGTTTAGCAGAAAGATGTCTAGGAATATTCATAAGCAGACGGGCACCAGCATTCTGCACAAGCTGCAATCTCTTTTTTACGTAGCCGGGAGAGCCCAGCAAAAGAGAATTTCCATGGTCTAGACGAGGCAATATAAGGGCCTGAATGATGAGTATTTTGGCCAAGAATGGAAGAACTTTGAAAATCTTTCTGATACTTCTTAGTAGGCCAAAACAAGTCACGGCCAACTTTTTGGAGTGGTAATCCATCGTGAGACGGGTGTCTAACCAGAAACCTAAGTTCTTTATATTTTCCTTAGGCGGAGGGAGATCTTTTAACCCTTCCAGTGCTGCGGCCGGGGACTTGAGGAGAGAGAAATTCCCAATTAACATTACTTCTGATTTATCATCATTGAGTTTGGGTTTGGAGTTGGCCATTCATCTAGCTACAACTGAAAGAAAGGAGGATAGATTAGACTGTTCTGGTTTGACATTGGTGGAAATAGAGACTACTAACTGAGTCAATGGGATCCAGGATGGAACCCGCAAAGGCAGATGACAGGCCCACCGAGGCCTGAGTAGTAAGTTCCATAGAACGGAAATGGTCAGATCCAGCCAACTCAGCTGATGCTAAAGGAAAGACAGCCATCTGTGCATCCACATTATTAGAGCCAGATTCCAGGAATCCTAGAGCCAAAATGCCTATATCAGCTGGAACGGATGGCTCGTAGTACACATCCAGCAGCAAAAGCACCTCATGGAATAATACTGGAGGTGAATCTTCAACGAACTTGCTTTTAGATTAATGTCCACAGACACTCTCAAAATGCACAGCAGACAGCAGAACACAGGCTGCACTCATTACAACCACCCTTGTCGACAGAGGCTAGTTCATGTTCAATTCCTGGAGCAAAGACACACCGAAGTACTGTATTATGCATTCATGATACAGAAGGATGTGTGGCAGATTCATCACTATTTGGCCTCACGGTGGTGCATCATCCATTGTGGAGCAGAAGAAAACAAACCCACAATAGCAATGACTAGAAATAGTACAATCTGTTTACCTCCAAAAAAACTGGAAACCAAATAGAGCAGAAAGTTCCGTATCACTCCAAATACAGTCTGGAATGTGCTCACAGACCCAGTTGCTTTAAAAAAGTGTACCACTACTGCGATGCATTACATATCCAGTAATAAATTACACAAACATGTTGGGGCAAGTTAGTGCACAATAGCAATTACATTTCAGCAGAAGACCTTGCAAATTGGGGATCAAAGGTCTCTCTAGCAGATGTTAAAGTAACATCCTTCTGAAACAATAAGACTTTCTGTCCACTCATCTTATCGAAATTCACACTAAAAATAGCGATGGAAGACCATACCGTATTCTCCCTTACTACATGCATGGGTGGAAATAACACATTGCGAGACCATCGCCACATATGGGACACCTGGTTTCATCCCACAATAACTTTGAATGTTCAGAACCAAATAACTCCCATTCAAGAACAGCAGATCACTGGACTGAACTGAGACTGGTGCGCCTTTCGGATTACAAGCTAAATTTGCCTTAGACGCATTACATGTGCCATGCAGCATGACCTCTTTACAAAGTTATGAGTGGCCAAACATAGCTTTACATTCATTTCCACTAAGGAAGACTTTCGTTTCCCCATGCACACACTTGTAATCGAAAGGCAGAACCCAGGACTCTTGAACAAAACTATCCTCCATAGCTTAATATCTGCATTCTTAATAGTGTATCAAACCGGATGTAAACTGCAATGTAGAGATTGGTAAAGATAAAAAGGCAGGGATTAGCTATACAGCTGATTTCATTTCGGCTACTGAAAAGAGTAAATTTTCTAAAAGCTTAATGTTCAGCATGATGTAAGTTGCATCTTTTTGCCATAACCCTCTGTATATGTGTTAAATTAAAGGAAAAAACTGCTCTGTTGTGTTCAGGTATTTCCATAGTACATGGTTTGATTTTAAAACCAGTAATATCCATGCTGTAATAAAGACATGTAATTTTGTATGATATCAAATGCAGATGACTTAATATTATTATTCAAAGAATAAATGCAAGTTGACAGAGTAGTCATATGATTGCCCACAGCAGCCAAATTGTCTTCTAAATTTTCCCTATCAGTCTCTCTCAATCGCTCAGCAGGGTCTTGCTGGGAAATTTTCCAAATCTCGTTATATATGGCATATAGAAACTATTTCTGATGTGGTATTCTAGGACCTAACAAGAAATTGTGTAAATCCATCTCATTGGAAAGGAGAGATAGGCGTTCTTTCACTGCAGCTTGCCCTGAATGTACGGGAGTCTGGTCTGCTAGCTTTTAAACCCAAAGTGGAGTTTAAAAAATGTGCATGACAACCATTAGTGTCTACTAGCCACACTAACCACCATTCTGGAACTGAACTTGAAGAACTATATGTGCCATTCCATATCATGTCATTGAAATAGTTTTTCTGAATGGTATGGAAATTGTTGCCAATTTTCAAACGTGCCATAGATGGAATGCTAGGCGTAGTCATGTCTTTAATTTTAGTCTAACCCATGCAAGATGTTTGTTGCACTGTTTTGTTCAGGAAAATCATTTGCCATGTATTAGGCAGTTTCTAACTAAAACATCTGTACCCTATACTTTCCAATGGAGTTCTTCCCAGCTGAATTTAAATCAATGTTATTTTTTCACAAAATTCATAACCCTGTAGGGCTAACTCAGATATTAATGAATCTGAATAAATCAATTGAGTCGGCCTAAGCATGTTCTTTTTTGCTGGGGAAGGGGGAAGTTTATAATAACATTAAGTCGAATGCAAAGATTGTGTCCTCAAAAATATGCAGACTTCCGCAGGTATGTTTTGGACCTGTCTTGTGGTGGTGTTGAGCAATTGTACCATTGTGGGTAATTAAAAACTGCACGGGAAGACCTAGCCATATGTAAATAATGAGCAAAATAATGGTAGCAAAACATTTCACCATAATTACCAGAAATCAAATACAAATCTTCAGTTTCAAATACAGAATAGCTTTCCAATTCGGGCAGCATACTCCTCACTGTCATCACATCCCTTTCATCAGAGATAGCACCAGAGACAATAATATTGTCCATAGATATCTTAAAAACATATGGTATCTGTAGACATTTGGTAGGACCAAAAATATCAAACTGGACCTTATCCCACACAATTCCATCAGAGACTGGAAATGCAAAAATGTTCACAAGGGATAATTCTCTTTGTACATTATGCAAGGAAGAATGAGGCTTCAACACCTCAGCTACCAGTTAAGGAGCAGTGTGTTCTGGAAGGTAATTTCCATTAAAAAATCATGAAGAAAACAGTGACAAACTCAATCCAAATGAAGAGGGAAAACTGTGAAATGGCAATCCAAATGTAGGTCCAAGGAGAAATCCAGTAAGGCTTTTTTAGCCAGGCAAGAAAAACACATACACCATGCAAAGAAGTGTGTGAGGAATTTGAAGAAAAATCATCAAATATTGCAAAAGTAACCAGAGGCAGTGTGTGTAAAAACAGGGCCCTCACGTGGTGAAGAGGAACTGGTAGTCTCTTACAAAGGTGGTTGGTAATACAAAATATCATCGTTGGAAACAGCAGTTGAAGATTGTAAATCCACATCTGGAGCTTGTACTGTATTTGCAATAGTCAGAGGCGACACGGAAATTCAGCATCAGGATTCCCCAGATGAGAGAAGCATTACTTGAGTTCTTATAGAGGGATCTCATGCATGGTAGTAAAACAAGGCAGGTAACTACTTAGGAGAACTTGGGGCCTTTTGTGTAGGACTGGCCACATGGTGTAGTTTTATCAGGTTGATAGAGACAAAGTGTTTACCTGTACAACCAGCAAGCGGAGGCAGAATCACAGTTTGTGCAACTTGACTGTCCAGGACTGCACCAGTACTCTGTAAACAGGATGAATTCCTGCTTGTTGATAATCTTCTCACAGACTAGATCCCCAAGCATTGGAATCCAGCTCGAGGATACTGGCTTCTCCTTTACTTAATCAGTGGCAGATCGTTTGGTAATTTCACTTGAGTTCTTGTAACGGATGACTTGTAATTCCAGTAAGACAGTGAAACTTTCATTTAAGTCAAAAGGCATGTCCGCACTTGATGTGTCAGGATTATAGAGATATGGAATGTGCATCTGGATGCCGAAAAGGACTTCATATGGGGTGAGGCTTTCAAAGATCTTCTAAGCAGATTATTTCAAGCTCCCTGGACTCCGTAGAACTGATGGATCCAACTACGACCTGAACCTAATACTCTAGCAGTTAAGGACTGCTTTAAGTCATGGCTGTTCCTCTCCACTATCGAATTTCCCTCAGTGTGATAGGGATAGGAGTAATGCACAGCAACACCTAGGCTTCCCATGGTATCCTTGTAAGCTTTAGAGGCAAAAGCAGGACCCTGCTCTGAGTGGAATGTTGCTACTGCACATGTCATACAAAGACTTGAAAATCTTTAATAACAGTTTGAGCATCAGCCGATCACAGTGGCCACACCCATAGGAATCTAGAACGTTAATCTACAGCTAGTAGAATGTATTTAAAGGCCCCCATCAGAATGTAAGGGTCTACAATGATCTATGTATCTGCACTGGAGGGATTTGTTTGAAATGCACTGGAGGGATTTGGTTGAAACTAAGAAGGGTGTTTGTGGTGGGTGTGCGTTGGAAGAACTTTTAATTTGTTGACCAATGTCTCAGCTAAGGACATATTGTTTCATCTGTTTGTACAGAACATGCCACCAGTAGCATTTCTGAAGTAGAAAAATTGTTGCTGCCACACAAGCATGTGCAGACACCAATCCCTCATGTGCAGCTATTATTAGCTCTAGCCTGCAGTCCTTGTTGGGTATCCCTCGATCACCCTGTTGTGTAGCCATTTTACTTATAGCTCCATACACTTTATTTGAGCAAACTAGGCCTGCCTCTGTGCACTTTAACCTAGACATATATTTTTAGCTTTGTTTTATTATTTTAATAAAAGCCACATTTGCGGTCTTTTTTTATTTTCTCTATCTAGCTGGTCTTTGCCTAGGCCAGCACGGCATTCTTAAACAAGACATTTCTTTCACTCTGTGCTCTTCTTAATGCTGCAGTAAGATTGGTTGTCGGCAAACATGGTAACGCTTTGTCTCTAATATTCATAACACATACACACTCTTATGTAGGGATCCTTTCTTGTAACATCAGCTGTTTTATTATAAAAACACTACTTTGGTACATTAGAGGGAGATTCCAGCCAGATGACCACGACTGTATGCTGATTGCTGAGTGCTTCGCTACAGCTGCTTATGTAGACTACAGCCCTCTTGCTCAGGTATGAGGGATGATGTCTTCCCAGGGGAACCTGAAGGGCAGACCTAGAGCTTAACATGCTGTGCTCTAACATAGCCTAGGTAGGAACTATTTTAAGAACTCTAGTGACAATATGGTAGCGATATTTTTATGCTTTACTCTCCTTGTCACAATTTTAATCCTGTCATGCTTCATCATCCTAGGTATTGCAGTACATGCTTTATTATCAAAGATGCATTTGCTTCATTAAAACCTTATTGAAATATATACTGCCTCTGATTGTCCTTGCATATGTGAGACTAATGTTACTGAGAGAAACCGATGCGATCTGAGTGACCATGATTTCCCTGAGGAATCAATTGTGTTCATGCGCTCAGCTGCCCAATCATCCCTGTTCTTGGGTGGAGATGAGGCACTGCGAGTTAGCCGGAGCAAACCCTGGATTAGGCTGACAGGTGTCACCTGTAGTGGGTTCAGACTCAGAGCCCCACAGTGCAAGTGATTCTGCCGCCAAAATCCAGTATTCTCATTAGAATAATGAGAGCCTATGCGACAACCCACCACAGGAATGCAGGCAAAGGGCACTCAACAGAACTGAGTATTTTGCTGGATATTATTTAGTTAAGGGTGTGCCAGTGCATGAAGCAGTGACTGCAACCATGATGTCATCATCTACCCTCGCATAAAAACGAGTAATTGCAGCTACCACAGCATGCTGAGCCGCTGCTTTTGCGCCTTCGTCAGCCAGTGAATGCCCTGCAATGTGTATTCCAACATGTTGATGACTCAATGTATGAATTACATGAGCCCCTAGCAGACAATCTTTAAGATGTGCCACCTTTCCCCAAAGCAGTTTATGTTTGATAGTATTCCCTTTGGAGTCTCTGAATCCAATATAATACCAATAATGTTTTTATTATAAGCCTGAACCCAGTAATATGAATTGCACATTATCAGTGTGGGGAATTCAGGATCCATATTCTCTAATGCTAGAATCATTGCTTTAATTCAGCCAACTGGGCTGTGCAATCCCCTAGTGACTGCGTGAACGTTTGTATTGCCTGGAATTTGCCATTTTTTACTACACCACGTACTGCTGCACAAGCAGTTCAGTATTGTTGCTTAGTGCCTATCGCAGGTTGCGCTGAACCATCAGTAAAGATGATATAATCCTACTGTCCAAGAGACAAAATGTCACTTGGCACCAGGTATTCTTGTTCGTATTGAAGAAATTTTTAAGTCTGCCAAGATGGGTCAAGATGTAATCTACATCAGTAGCTGTCAAGGAAGTGGCCCACTGTATCCACCTTGGATGTAAGGCTTTCAATTTGCAACTCTTGCCTTGGTAACAGCCTCTAGGGCTGAGATGGGAGTTAGAACAATAATGCGTTTCCCCTGAGCCAATGGTCTTTCCTTTTATGACAGCCATTTGAACTGCAATCAGTATTTTTTCAGTGAATGCAAAACGCATTTCAGCATTTGAATGTAGACGTGATTTATATGCAGTATGCCTTCTTTGAAGGTGACACAGTGATCTTAGTATTTGTGTATGTTCAGATGTTAAATGTGTACTGTAAAAGTCTGGACGCATTAAATCATACAATTGTTTAATCCGTTGCGCATAATCTGGTATGTATGTTCTACCAAAATTTAAGAAGCTTAGTAGTGACTGTAGTTTCTTTATGGTGTTCGGTGGTTGTAAAAGAGCACACTTCTCCAGAAAGAGTGGGGCATGGCTTTTGCCTTCACTGGATAGCGCCTGTGCCAAAAACAGAACACTACGAAAAGCTATTTTAGAATTTTGAAAATTTTATTTATAGCCATATTCGGCAAATCCCAACACTATGCAATCTACTCACACTAAGTGTCTGTGTAGGTCATCGTCCGTCAGATAGACATCCTCAACGTAGGACAATACTTCTGAATCAATTTCAGGTAAAATTGATGTCACTAAGGCAGTAAACAATCCAGGACTATTCTTATACCCATGAGGGAGTCAGCAAAACTATCGCTGTGAGCCTAGGGCGGAGAATGCTTTTAAGTCTCTGCTTTCAGGTGTTATATTTCAACAGATAAACCTGTTGGAACGATCAGGCGTCATGACAATAAAAAGACAATTATTTTTAGAAGATACACAGGGTTCAATTACTCTCCGGTATTCAAGATGTGAGAGAATTTCCCTCACTGAAGCTTTTGCTTCATGTTAAATTGGGTATTGTGGTTGCACTTGTGGACTTGAGTGTATGGGTATTCTATGGTAGTGGGAACCTTTATCCCAACCTACATGATTGCTGTATAATGCCGGGGCTTGTGCAAGAGCCCATTCTTCGGCACACACCTGTTTAACTGCTTCAGGAGAAGAACTGAGAAGGACAGTAGTATGAAATCTTCTCCTGGTGGAAACTTCCTAACAAATTCAGGCAGCCAAGAGATTGTCATAGCTGTATGCTAATTTTCCCAAAAAATCACTTTAATACTTTGCGTTATGTCACCTTCAATTTGAATGTCAAATTCATGTAGTCTGCTGGGAAGGCTCAGTTGTGGATCTCAGTTTCATCTTGTACAAATGTACTAGTTGCTCTCGAATCCAGAAACTCTTAAAGATCTCGGCGAACTATTATAACCTCTGCTGTACTGTCTAGCAGTGTCAATGCCAACATCTTGCTCAGAAGGAGTGTTTTCAGTATTTGTGGCATATTTAACTGAAATACCTGCAACTTCTTTAATTTTGAATTGGGGTGTTTGTTGTGGAAGTTTCTCTTCCTTTTTCATGATGATGTCAGATGAACAGTGTGAGTCTGTTTTCAGTTTTACATATTCTTCATACTGGCACTTAGACCATCCTCCTCTTTCAGAACATTTGTCTGGTAAGTCCTGAAAGGAACAAGAAGGATGTGTCAGTATACTGATATCTGTCAGGCTGTTTCAGTGTATCAAGCTTACGCAAGTTGTAATGTTTTCAGTGGGCTCTGGTTGCGGAGATCCACCCCGTATTTCTGTTCTATCTTTATTTTTTGTTTGTTTGTCCCAGCATTTTTCAGAGGACTCTGGTAACTGTTTGAAACATTCTTGGTCAGATTTGCCTTCAAGATGCAGCCTATTAGGCCTGGCTCCCAAATTATCTCGACCTATAGATGTATAGGTGTCTGTGCTAATTTCTGGCAACTCGCGTTCCTAATCCTGTACAGGAACTTGTGAAAGTCATTGGTGTACTGCCAGCACTGCTGCTGCCTCCCCTTTAATAGAGGAACCTGTGGCAAAATTGCCAATTAGTTTCATCCCCAATTCCAGAGCAGAGACAGCCCCATATTCATTTTGAATCTGTTTTAGCACCTCTGGCAAAACAGATATTAATGGTGTACTGTGAGTTATGATATGTACGGCAGGAAACACAGTGCTCTAGGTGGCACAAGCTTTAACAGGGGGAACCATATCAAGTGGTAGACAAATAGTAATAATGCTGTGTTAATCTTAGGGTCCCTTATGGGGAAACACTGCTTCAAGCTGATTTGTTCTTCAAGCAATCCAGAACGGAATCTCCTCCTGTCTGGTGAGAACCTTACCCATGATTGCATTAATATTAACAGGAGTAATTGGAGGCACAGCTAACTGTGACTGGACAGCCGGAACAACTGTAGCTGGGACAGCTGTTATTGTTTGCATAACAAGATGAGTCAGACATCTATTTAATCTTACAAGATTGTTGTATAAAGGACGGAGTTTATTGGCATTCAGTGCTGCTATTCTGGGATATGGTGTATAACTGGCTAGGAATATCCAGGTCACCCCATCATTACTGAGGGGACCTAGGCAAGAGTGTTGGAATGCATGTGGAAGGGCACCTTGGAATCAGTTCTGATGTCCCTGAAATGTTAATGGTATTTCTAAATGGTGATATGGTCTGTATTGATTAGGTGCTGCCACCTCAGCGTATGTATAGAATGTTTGTGTCTTTGCGTCTACTGCAGGAAAATTGACCTATGAATGAAAAACTATGCATTTACATACTTTATGGACTTCTGCCACAAAGGTAACTTCACCTCCTGTGTTAGGGAGTCCCTGCTGTGCCAAATATGTTGTGACTTCCTGTCTACAGTTAACTGGATTCACCTTTTTTGAGAATATGATTCAGAGAGGGAACACTATAGAGAGGTAATCCTTTAAAACGTTCTGCTTGAACAATCTACAGACCAAAATAGGGGCTCCTTAATAACCTGAGGAGGATTAATCCCTAACACCAAAGACCTCTCTGTTAAAGGTGAGAAGGGAACACTTGGGTACTTAACACCTACTCAGGAGACCTATTAAATAGGTACCTGAGCAAGTACTTTGGTGGTGCTATGTTAAACACTTTCTGAGAATCAAGCAGGACTGTGTACCTGGTCAACAAAAACATCAGAGCATAGGGACTCAGTCCACATATACGATTGGGAAATGTTGACATGGTTCCTAGCTAGTTCACAGTGCTCTGTCTCAACCCCTAAACACACCAGGGTACCAGATGGTATCCTGGATTTGCAGCAGTACTCTATTCAACACTGTCAAGTGAATTACAGATATACTCAGTCAGGTTGTATGATAGAACTCCGCATGCCCGAACCACACTTGGCTTAATGCGGTCAGAACCATGACCACATCTTTACCATGCATGCCTTTACAATGAATTTCATTGTAAAAGCATGCTTAATAAAGGTATATATGGTACCAACATGTGTGGTTGTGTGATACAACCCCCCTGTTACCCTACCCCGAACCCTAAAACCTACCCTGCCCTGTCATAAAAATTGCCTCACCCCGTCCCTGCCCTGAACCCTAAAAACTACCCCACTCTGTCCTACAAACTACCCCACCCAGTCCTAAAAACTACCGAACCCCCCCACCCTTAACCCTAACACCTACCCCATCCTGTCCTAAAAACTACCCTGCCCTGTCCTAAAAACTACCCGACCCCTGCCTTGAACTTTAAAACCTACCCGCCTTGTCCTAAAAGCTACCCCACCCTCTCCTAAAAACTACCCTGAGCCCCTGCTCTGAACCCTAAAACTTACCCCACCCTGTCTTAAAAGCTACCCCCAACCCTGCCCCCACCCGGATAAATAAAACCTACCCGGCCCAGTCCTAAAAACTAACCTGGCCCCCCGCTCAACCCTAAAACCTACCCTGCCCTGTACTAAAAACCACCCCAATCCCCCACCCTAACCCTAAAAGCTACCCTCGCCTGTCCTAAAAACGACCCCGCCCTTTCCTAAAAACTACCCTGGACCCGTACCCTCTCTGAACCCTAAAACCTACCATACCCTGTCCTAAAAACTACCCTAGCCTTCCCTCCCCTCCCTGAACCCTAAAACCTACCCAACTCTGTCCTAAAAACGACCCCACCTGCCCCAGCCCCACTTACCCAGCCACTGTGTTCCGCTCCCGGCTGTTACCGCTGTGTGCCTGAAATACTTATGTGGTTCAGGCACATGCGTGGTTCAGGCAAGCGTGGTAACGCCGTGCATGGCTCTGGCCGAGTAGAAAGGGCAGTTTCCCGCTCAGTCAGCATGGCGCTTGGAAACTACAGAGAAACGTGCCATGCACTTCTTCTGCTCTAAATGTTACCTGAAGTCTACATGTCATCCTATTTATTGCCATGGTACCAGTTGGGTCTCACAACCATGAGCACTCAAATTCCCAAGGAAATTGTGGAAATTGGTCTACCCTTTTGTTGTCACTTAGAGTACCCAAGAATTGACACAAGAAACATTTGAAAATGATGCTTAGATCATTTATTGCAACAGTCCTGTTCTTGCATAAAAAGATGAGCTATGATTATTAGGCAAACAATACAAAGCATGGTTAACCAGCATTACAAACATTGTGAAAAAGATAAACAGTTCAACCACGGTTTTGTGATTGTGTTGGTATCTTTAACTGCCTATGCTGTAGAGAGCATAGTGGAAGTACCCACTGCCAGATCAATTGGGCCCCCCCCCCCATAATTGGGTAAGATACAGAGAAGCCAGGACGCTAGTCTGGAGTAATGAAGGCTATTGGTCCTGTGGAGGGTAGAGGTCAGATTCAGGATCGGTATCAGAGTCAGCCAAGCTGCATCTCGAGCACTGAGTGCTGTGTCCCAGGATAACCCCAGCGGAATTGCTCCTCTACCGCATATGTCGCAAAGGCAGTCTTTATAATACAAGCAGTATTTGTGCCACACTGTGTCAGAGGTGCAAGCTCAAAGCTATATGTCTGCAAATGCAGAGCTGTCTCCACCGACAACCAGAATACTTAGGGCGTTGCTTTCTGGTGCTCAGCTTTGGACGGAGCTACAGACTAGATGGTATCACTGCTTACTGGGAATAAGCAACATATACAATGAATATTCAGTACATTACGCATGAACGAAACACCATGCAAAAGGTTACCAACAGAAAAAAAATGCTAAGTGAAAATGTGCATTTTAAAAAGGAGGCTCTAAGTAGGCCCTATTGTGCTTTACCACACTTCCATGACATAATTGATCAAATCAGTGCAACATTTGCAATGAAATTATTGATGGGAAAACTGTCCATGGCGGAGGCGCAACTTATAGTTGCCTAAAGGCACAAGTTAAAGTTACTTGACATAATTATAACTGGTGAATTTCAGTGGTTTTGTATGTTATAAAACATTACATTGTTACTGATATTCTTGCCTAACTATAATGCTACTTGAAACCTCCTTTAAACTCAGCACATAGGGAGAACTCTGCTCAACTGGTGGAGTTTGCAGAATTTGGGCACTCCGTGTTAAAGAGTAGTGGAGAGTTCTGAATTCCCGTAATCCGGCACAAAGTGGAGTTAATTCATGTGTGCAATGTTTGGTTTTGGGCGCTCTCTTGTAAGAGCCACGATACTGTAGGGCTCGCAAGACTTTGCCTTTGCTTGTGCTGTTTCCGGCCACACACGCAAGACTTCACATTTACCCACGCTGCTTCTGCCTGTGACAGCCACCAGAACAGTCTCGCTCGCGAGTGCAAATGCACCTAGATTAGATTTTCTACTCAAGATACATCTAAATCTAGTCAAAAAGTAGGTTATGAATGGATTTTCTTCCCCAATGGACCCTACAAGTTGTTTTTTAGTGTGAGAAGTCTTTTTTCTTTTTTTTGCAAACAGGAAAGAAATGCCCCAGAGACTCCAACTTCCTGTTCCTGTCCAGCAGGCTCCTCCCAGTGCTTGGTCCATGTCCTAGTCACTTTTCACTTGGATTTCAAGCTGGAAGGATCACTCTCTTTGTCTCCTGGATATGCCTTTGGATTTGTGGACTTTATTTTTATGAAATCACAAAAGTAAGTTCCAAAACTATTGAATAAGGGTGTTGTTTGTTTGCTTGTGACTGTGGCAGTATTTCTTTGTAACTTAATTTGATTTTAAAAATGTATAGTGGTGGGTGGCCTGGAGTTTTTTTGTATGGCCCTAGGTATTTATTTTGCATTTCATTGATTTTTCATCTTTTGTGAAGGAAAATTGTTGCATGGCTCAGTACCTTAATTACATGTTTGTAAAATTTGCAATATTATTTTACTATGTAGCCTAGATTTCCAAAGGGCATCTAGCCAGTAGGCACAGTAATAGTAGTCATCTGTGCATGAAATAAGTGTTTCAGTGGTATATGATTTTAAAACCTCATTTAGTGCAGGGGTGGCATTGGATCAAATTAAAAATGTTAGCTATTGTTTGCATTTAATTGTTCTTGCAAAAAGCGTGAGTGTTGATGGCATAGGAGGATGTGTACTGTTGTGACTTTTTTATAGCTCAATTAATTTTTGTGTTTTGCATTGTTGAATTAATGTTAGTGTTTTGTTCAGTGTTACCACTATGACTCCTTATGGCCAGTGTTGGTATGGGTGTGTGTCATTGGCCACCATTTGGCTTTGTTCTCCATACCGTGTGGCCAGGAGCCATTTTGTGTAGTCTATGTCCATAGGTTTGCATGTGTTATTTGTTCTCCATGCCTCCTTGTTTGCAGTTGTTGTTTGACCATGTGGCTGGCAGCCATTTTCTGCATCCAGCTAGTGTCCCTTTGCCATAGACTTGCATGTGTTCTTTGTTTGCCATGCCTCCTTGCTCCTTGTTGTTTTACCATGTTGTAGCCATTTTGTGCATCCAGCCAGTGTGTCTTTGCCATAGGCTTGAATGGGTTCTTCTTTGTTCCCCATGCCTCCTTGCTCGTTGTTGCTGTTTGACCATGTGGATGGCGGCCATTTTGTCCATCCAGCCAGTGTCCCTTTGCCATAGACTTCCATGTGTTCTTTGTTTGCCATGCCTCCATGCTCCTTGTTGTTGTTTTATCATGTGGCTGGCAGCCATTTTCTACATTCAGTCAGTGTGTCTTTGCCATAGGCTTGCATGTGTTCTTAGTTTACCATGCCTCCTTGTTGTTGTTTGACCATGTGGCTGGCAGCCATTTTGTGCATGCAGCCAGTGTGCCTTTGCCATAGGGTTGCATACGAACATCAGCAATTATTGATCATTTGTTTATTTTAAGGTTATATTTGAATTTTTTTATTATTGTAATTTTTTTATTTATTTGTATTATTTTTATTTTTATTTTGAATTACTTTTTTGATTTTCTTTTTTTTTTAGTTTTAATGTTAAATTTTGTTTTTAGTTTTTTTTATGTATTTTGTTTTTAAAATAATTGTATTTTATTCAGTTCTGCATTTTGCCTTGATCCATCTATCCATCCACATTCCACTATTCACCAATCCATCCATCCACGAAAGGCGCACAGCTGCGCTAGAGCATTCAGTTTCTTTAGGTGTACAATAATTACATTTTCTCCTGGACACCCTGGCTGCAGGGTACTGCAGACAAATCAGAAGCACAATTCATTTTTTTTTATAATTCCATATCCCCTAGACCACCTTGCCACCATAGTTTTTTTTAAGGATTAGCTCATTTACTCGTGCACCTCTCTCTGACTACCACAGGTGTCTCCTTTAAAACAGCTGGAGATAAAGCAAAGACCTATATCTGCATTTTGTGCTGCCTGATTTGAAATGAAACTTCATGGTGTGGTTTGACTTTACTATGTTGATTAAATTGGTATTTATCACATAATTAACCAACCGCACTAATATTGCATTTGTCTGTTTCACTAACTACATGTTTGTCTTGCTTGGTTGCTTTTAGGTGCACAAGAGAAGAGACGTCACATCACCTGCAGTACTGCCAAAGAGAAGGCCTGGACAGTTAGTCTTCCAATATCTTCTGCTTGTGCAGCTTAGTGGCACTGCCAAATGAGAGCTTTAACGATCGCACCAAAGTAAGTTGCTCTCAAGAAAGTGGGTGGAGAGAAGCAGCAGCTTTTCACCAGTAATGTGCCGACCGCAACCTTTTTTGGGAGACGTGTGCCTGCCACACCGGCCTCCGGGGAGGAACCTGGGAGCAGCACTTGTGCATCTACAGCACCACCCCAACCTAAACCCAAGACCATGTCTATCAGTGAAGCAGCTACTGCAGTCATAGCGACGCTGACGAGTAGTGACGTTGAATTAAATTTGTCCCTTTTGCAAAGTAGTTCCCAGTTTCAGAGCAAAGTGGACAGCAGCCGCAGCCAGCAATAGTAAATCTTTCTGAAGTTGGTGCAGAACTGGAGGTTGAGCTTCTTGCCAAGCAAGAACCTTCTCTTTTAGCATTAATGGCTCCCAGATATCCAGCAAGAAAAAGGAAGGGTTCTACTTCATCTTCTCCAGGCACCACCTCTAATGATGATGATAGGCACATAGAGTGGACCCCGGCAGAGTCCAGGGGACGCCAGGAGAGGCAAGGGAAAAGAAAAGTTCCAGAAAGCCTTAGAATAAAGGGCGGGATGATGGTAAGGAGGATGATGATGAGCCAGCCATTGTGGAAGCTGGCACATAGGAGTCCGACATTACTCTCCAACCTGCTCTGACGAGTGTTTGTTGAGGTAAGCCTAGTTGACATTACGGGACCGGGGGCAGATAACCCATATGAAAAAACATCACACAATCTGGTGGGAGGAGCACCTTACACAATTTTCTGAACGTGGTCACGGTGACCATGTCTATCAGTGAAGCAGCTACTGCAGTCATAGCGACACTGATGAGTAGTGACGTTGAATTAAATTTGTCCCTTTTGCAAAGTAGTTCCAGAGCAAAGTGGACAGCAGCCGCAGCCAGCAATAGTAAATCTTTCTGAAGTTGGTGCAGAACTGGAGGTTGAGCTTCTTGCCAAGCAAGAACCTTCTCTTTTAGCATTAATGGCTCCCAGATATCCAGCAAGAAAAAGGAAGGGTTCTACTTCATCTTCTCCAGGCACCACCTCTGATGATGATGATAGGCACATGGAGTGGACCCCGGCAGAGTCCGGGGGACGCCAGGAGAGGCAAGGGAAAAGAAAAGTTCCAGAAAGCCTTAGAATAAAGGGCGAGATGAAGGTAAGGAGGATAATGATGAGCCAGCCATTGTGGAAGCTGGCACATAGGAGTCCGACATTACTCTCCAACCTGCTCTGACGAGTGTTTGTTGAGGTAAGCCTAGTTGACATTACGGTACCGGGGGCAGATAACCCATATGAAAAAACATCACACAATCTGGTGGGAGGAGCACCTTACACAAATTTCTGAACGTGGTCACGGTGGTGGAAGTGAGGAGATCCGGGAAACATCAGCTATAACTGGTCAAATCATGGTGGAAGGTGAGGAAGAAGAGGGTGACATCCTTACACAAAGCAGCCCTGCCCCCAGCAGTGCACCAGAATCACCTTCATTAGCGACCTCACAATGGCACAGGGATACTCAGAATCAGATGGAGACACCACAGCATACAGTGACTGCACCAAAATGCATATTGAGTTTACCACCACCTACATCTCAAAAGTCACCTGTGTCAGTCGCCCCAGAAAAGAAGAAAATCCATGCTACTATTACAGCATGTTTAGGTAGGAGGGGCCCTACAACCGCAACCACTCAATGGAACGTTCTTACAGTGGGAAGCTGGCAAAAATGTTAGCACTGGACCTCCTCCCTTTTTCTTTTGTGAAAAAGGTTGGATTCTCAGAGTTTGTGGCAGCCATGTTCCCGAAATGGAAGGTTCAGAGTCTGACCTATTTTGCAAGAGTTGCTTTTCCAGCGGTGCATCATGATGTGCTGCAATTGGTTGGACAAGCTTTGAAGCAAAGTGTTGTCCATACTATCCAACTGACGAAAGACATGTGGACCAGTTGTCAGGCTACTAATTACATGTGCATCACAGCACCCTAGATCTCTTTCACGGGGCTAAAGCAACAGCTATCTACAGGTCTTGGCCCTGAAGAAATTTTTAAGAGCGTTTGGCAGCACGCAACAGTAGCCATGTTTGCCATGGAGAAATCACATACAGGGGCAAACATCTTGGGTGCAACCCAGAGATCTCTGAATTGGATGTGTTGCCACGTACAATGGCAGTAACATAGTCAAGGCTATGGCAGATAGTGGGTATTTCAGGGTCCTGTGTTTGGCGCACTGCATCATCCTGGCTGTGCAAGAGTTTCTCAAAAAAGAAGACATAGTCAGTAACATACTGACCACCTGCAGGCAGAGATGTACTCCTTTCAGCCATTCTTTCAGAGCCCAGAAGAAGTTTCAGATTATTCAGCAATATAACAGAGTACCTGTTAAAGCCCTGGTACAGGAGGTGCCAATACTTTGGAACTCCACCTATTATATGTTGCAACTTCTGTTTGAGCAGAACAGCCGGATCAATGACAATGTAATTTTAAGAGGAGGTGATGCAATTGGGAAAGCTATAACCATGAATATAGACAAATTGTGCCTAGTCAAATGCCTGACATAGATGCTGCTCCCTTTTGAGGTTTTGAGGCAGGAAGTTAGCAAGGAGGACAGTTCAATGGGCTAAGCTATCCCGTTGTTTCATCTGTACAGGAACAACTAAAGAAGGTGTCTGAAAGGTTCAAGCTCAGAAGTGCATGCCTTGGTTGAGAGCCTAAGCTATCGCTTGACTTGTGATGCAAGGCTGCAAAATTACATTATCAAAGAGTACATCTATGCCACACTACTTGAGCTACGCTACAAAAAAAATCTTCCCACTTTCATTCCTTTTTCTGAAGAGGATGTTTCAAAATACAAGAGGTGGATTGTTGAGCAAGCCAGAGAACTGAAAGAAGAATGGCTGGAACTTAAAGTCCCACTCTGCAGTTCTGGGGTGCTGCCTTCAACTTCCAGAGAGGGCAGTCTTGTCTCACATCAGCCAACACCAGCAACAAGAACACTGACAACAATAGTATCAGAAGAATTGGACCAACCTCTGCATTGGCTTGGTTTCAAGTGGCAGGCCTTAAGTCCAGTGCAGTGGCAAAGGCAAAGGAGATCAAACAAGTGGCAGCACCAATGATGCTTTAAAGGATGCTCCAGAAGTATCTGGATGACCCAAAAGAAGGGTATGTGGATCAAAACACATTGGTGTACTGGTATGCGAAGGTGCCCCCTTTCTCCAACCCCTTGTCCAACTTTGGATGTGGAAGCATTATATCCGAACATCCCCCAAGATGCCACCATCAAGGTGGTAAAGACCTGTCTGAGAACAAGGGAATGGTCATCTCACACACCGATTGAGTTCATCATTGAATGCACCACGTTGGCACTTAAAAACAACTTTTTCAGGTTTAAAAATCAGATATACCATCAGATACAAAGGACATCAAAGGGCAGTACATTTTGCCCTGAGTCTGGCCTGTCTTTATATGGTGTATTGTGAAGAAAACCACATGCTATCCACCACCAACCGTTTTAAAGATAACATCATTATATGGAAATGCTAAACTGATGATATCTTGATCCTTTGAAAAGGCTATGAGACAATATGCTGTGAATTTGGAGACTGGATCGACTCCCTGAACCCTTATGTGAGGTTCACCAAGTCACACTCCAGAAAACAAATACCATTTCAGGACCTATTGATCTTTATTGAAGATGGCCACTTATGTAAAGAAACACACAAGAAAAATACTGATTGCAACAGCTTGCTACTATTCGACAGCCGCTACCCCAAGGCTCTACATGATAACCTTCCCTATGGACAGCTCTTACGCCTATGAAGAAACTGCAGCTCACTGAAGGATTACAACACTCAAGCACCGACCCTGAGTCACAACCTTGTTGCCAGAAATTATCCTTTGAAGTTAATTAAGCTAGCAAAAAAGAGAGGCTGCAATAACAACCAGGAAGCCCTTCTGGAAACGATCTCTAAACCACCGAAGGACATCATCACATGTGTAACTACCTTGACACCTAAAGCACTGGGGCATTCTGAACACTGATTCTATACACTTTTTACGACCCCAGTTTGCCTTCAGATGAACAAATAACTTTAAGGACTGCCTGGTACACACCACACTGCACAGGAAAAAAACAATACACAGAGCACCCTATAGACTATTCTTCCAGTCACAGGGCTCCATCCTTGTGGATCTTGCAGCACTTGTCCATTTACCAAATCATCCAAGGAAGTACAATTGGGCCCCCTTTTTACATGGGCGCAAAAACAACATACTAATTGCAACACTAAGAACTGTATCTACTTAATTACATGGCCATGTAACCAACATTATATTGGAATGACAAGCAAGAGAGCTAAGATCACGATTATGAAGCTCTGAAATGCTATCCGTTGTGGACGTGTGACCACATGGATGTACAACCACTTCAGTGAACTAAGACACTCTCCTAAGGGCCTGAGAAGGACAATCTTAGAGTCCAATCCATTTTGGGACAATGCATATCTTTTCAGAAAAGAATAACGTTGGATTTTTTTCCTCGGTACCAATGAGAGATGCCTGAATGACGATAATCCATGGGTAGAGATATAGCATATTTCATGTATCATGGTTCAATCAACCAATCAATATTTTTAAAGCGTGGCTACTCACCAGTGAGGGTCTTAAGGCGCTGGGAGGGAGTGGGGGGCCTCATCCGAAGACCCATGTCTTGAGGTTCTTCTTGAAGATGGTGAGCGACGGGCTTTGTCTGACGTGCAGGGGGAGGTTGTTCCAGCTCTTTGCTGCAGTGTAGGAGAAAGGTCATCATCCAGCTGTGGTTTCGCGGATGCGAGGGACGGTTTACACACATTGACCCTGTACATTCCCAGTAGGGTGCTCTGATTATGACCTTGCACACTCCTAGTGCGTTGTTCAGTCATTTCTAATTCTGACTTTACCAGAATGTAGTAACATTATACGTCACCCACCTCCCCTTTTCATACTGACTATTAGGAATGGGGTCTACAATGATTACATCTCTCTTATAAACATCTTATAGGAACAACCTTTCCCCAATGTTGTGGTTTGGCACATTACAACCTTGTCCTTTTTCAACTAATGTGAACTCACCTTTTTATCCCTGAGATTATGATGGCATCACATTTATAATGTCTTTTCACTATGGTGAGCATCTCTCATCTATAACTATAGGCTTCACTACACTTCAAGATGGCCACCTCAGTTATATCTTTGAAACAGGTTCATTCACAGTCTCCTGTTTCCTGCCATCTCTGCAGTTTCCATTTAACTTGACTGGCTTAGCAGATTATGGCATACACCCCGGCCATCCTTTGTTAAATTCAGCACATTTCTGACATGGCCTGCCGCTCTTTTGCAGGGCCAATATTAATAAGGAAGAGGGTGGAGGGATTTCGGCTTCCAATTGGATGGTTGGCCTCAATATGAAAGGTTACCATGAATCTAGCTATTAGCCTGGTTTTATATTCATCTTCTAATTCATTTCCCATAGCCTCATACACTAGGTTTTATTCCATTTCAAAATGGCTTCACTGAAAAAGCTGTATAGTATATGCGAGTCTTGGTGTCGCCCACGTGACACACTTCAACCTATGAGAATTTAGATGGACACTCTCGCCCGTCCTGCCTGAGAGTAATCGAATGCGAGTTCGAATGCATTAATCACAGCTTGACCCACTTATACTGATGACATCCCCTTTATAGCCAGACCGCCCCTCTGCTCATTCTCGATACAGGCAAGCGGAGGAGGGTAGGTCTCTTACAGGTGATGCACAGAAGCCATGCGGGTAATATTACTATACATGCTATATGAGAAACACGTTGAGATAATTGACCCCCTTACTTCCTTTGCAGACATTAGGCATGCATTTCTTTACTGTAACTATCCTCTGTGATTTAGTTAGTAGCTGTGCGCTAACCCCTGCCTTGAACTATGGGGTGTAGCAGTCTGGCCTAAAGGGTAAGATTCCTAGAATGCTTCGTCATGTGATATTGGATTTGTTGGTGTCACAGCGACTCACTGTGTAACACCTTCACTGATGGGATTATACATGAGATGTGTTCTGCCTGTTTACTTACACAAGATTGGTTAACGTGTGTCTCATTTGTAATGTCTCTTGATTGGCAATTAATTAGTGCCTGCTGCATATCCAAGTCTACTGTTAGAGTCTCCTGGATTAGTGGGAAATACCTACACCAGCTATATGTGCATGCTTATTTATTTCTTCTTTATGTCCCTTGCCCTACAGGTCGGACGACTCTTATATTGAGTGGGTAATTCCCCTGTAGAGGGGCACCTTACATTACACTACATGGTGTGGGTGTGCGGTAGGTTCACTACCATTCAATCTGGTCCTGAAGTTTAGACCATAGGGCACTAAACATGTTGGCTTTTTATAACACACTTATATTATAGCAACTACTTGGGTACTTTATATCACTTGAGTAGCCATACAACACTCTGGCTTTTAACCCTATCAGAGGAATCTGAGCATTAAACTGAACATTTGACATCCCTTATTTTTAATCACTCACTTATTATCACCCTGCATTTTCACAACACCCTCGCACTCGCACCTTTCTTCGGATGGCATACAAAACTAGACGGTCTGTGCCAAAGTGACTTTAAGGGGGAACCGTGGGGCGTTGCAGCTCTGGCCCCACAAAAAGTAAATGCCTGATAAAGAAGCATGCCACCTCTAGGGATGTGTGAGGGTAACATGAAATAGTCCTTAAAGTTCCCTCTATTTGTCTCGTCCTCTGACCAAGCTAGTTCTTTTTACATCTCTGTAGGAACAATACTTCCTCAAAAATATTGAAGATGCACCAATGGCCACAGCTCAGTAGGCTGGCAACAAAGTATCTGGGTTGGCCTATAGCCAGGATGTCTGCTAAATGTGTGTTCAGTGCAGCTGGAGCAGTTGTTACAGTCAGAAGGACCAGTCTCTCTCCTCAAAACATGGCGAGATTAACCATGATCAGAATTAACCAGCATTTTATACCACCTGATTACACTGTTCCCAAAATACCACAGAAGGAGGAAGAGGATGATTGGTCAGAATCAAGTGTGTTTTCTGACCAATTTCTGGGTGAACCACCTGAGTTTGAGGCTGAACTCTACTTCCTGGAATGAGTATACCAGTGCCACCATAAAACTTTTAAAAGTATTTCTTGTTGAAATGCTGACCTTTATTTATTTCTTTGCAAAAAAAATAAATAGCAAGTGGAACGTGGAACATTGTGTCGAATTTATGCTGACCCACCATTTACAACAATCACATACATGGCCAGATTTGAGTTGGTTGCGTGCGCAGTGAAGAAGCCCCCACATTTCCTTCAGGACATTTGAGACAATACCTGCCTCCCTCACATGACATTGCCTACCCTTTTTTAAACTTTTACATCATCTAGCCGGGCTGCCCCAGAAAATCACTGACCAAAACACTGCCAGTGCCAATGCCAAATTCCAATGTGTTGCTAACATGAAAGAGAAGATAATATTTTGTATCAACCACTGTGCTTGGATTGGAAGAGGTAACTTCTAACTATTGCACCAATGAGTGGTGATATATTGAGTGGTTATGATTGATGATATATGTGGTGGCTGACAGTGAGGGAGAGAGTTCAACAAATTTGATAACCTTGATTTCTATAATTTGCAATGCTTAGAGGCTGATGGGTGATCATTGTAATCCTGAAAGTGATTGGCCTTTCAAACTTAGTGAAATTTACCTGCAGGGTCCACTCCTTTTTTCTGGCTCCTCAGAGACCAGACCAGTCACTTTAGTTGCCAAACACAAATCTACTTAAAATACTTTAATTTGGTTTCTCTATTTGTTCTTCAAAAACAGTGCACTACACAGGTCTACCTTGCTCAGTTTGGGACTGGGTCAGAGTTACTCAGAATCAGGAAAAGGGGGAGAAAGATGGAAGGACTCAGGGTGGTACTACCTCAACAGCTAGAAGGAGAAATGTATCGACTTCAAAGAGAAACAATGACGATGGTGGAGCGTGTGAGGCCTAAAACTCACTCTGCTCTGTGGACTGGAGAGAGGTGCTTGATTTGGGAAATGCTGCTGAGTGTGTTTTTGCTGCATTGCTGGCTCAAATGTAAAAATCCTGTATATGTTCTTGCTCTGCCTCTGAGTCTTCTTGGTACACTCCTGGCTCCTCATGAAGCTTACCTTGCTTCTGTTTGTCCTTCTCCTTTACTCTATAATACATTTACTGTTTTTCAATACACAGGCTTTCGCCTAGCCCTTTCCTGCACAAGCAAAACTTGGTAAACACTCAACACTCCCGCTTACCTACCGGACAGGTTCAGCCAGGCACCCAGGAGTGACGGACATTCCAAGAAGAATGGAGGTGCACCGCCCAAATTGGCCATACCAAATCATTTTCCTTTTAACAATCATAATTTTTAAAACTGGGTGGGTTAACTTAAATCCTCCATAATTTTGTATTTTTTTAACCTAGAAGACATAACATTTAGAGATATACTATATTGGGTCTCTCTGGGGCAGAAAGACTGTTTGCAATGCATTTAACTGAACTGTGTCATACCTGTCTCTTTATCGTTTCCTTCCTCAGCAGATTGATGATGGGGTGCTGCTCAGCACCCCAGTGATTATTATTGTCATGGTTTCTTTTGTGTAATGTTTGTCTTTCTCATACATTTCCCCAAGTCCTATTTCCCATTCATTCATCGCCCCCTTAACCCCTTTCCCTCGGCCTGTGAGATTTACTGAGGTGTGACTTAATTTTACACCATAAATGAATCACACACTTGTTAGGGTGGATGTGGTGAAAGTGACACTAACTCACTGCATGACATTCTATCACCTGAGCAATATTCCACAACAGCCCCATCAGCGTCATCGTTAAGGCCTTGTGTGTGTAAATGCTTATCCTTGTCCAACCACTCCTGACACTAAGCCCACTTCTCCTGGCTTGAGGATTTCATTTCCTAACTTTATTTTTTAAATACTAGCTACCCATTGCTCAGAAGATGTTGGTATTGGTAGTTTTTATTATAATGTCAGGTGTTTGTTGTGTGTCAAATACTGTTATTGTGGTAGTCTGGCCTCAGTCTTCTGAAAGTTATAATATTTGACCAACTAACTCTCTTTTCTTTCAATCTAGTTGACAGTGATGGATAACGCTTTGATCAATCCTGCAGTTGGAGTTCGCATTGGTGGGAGTGACGCCTTATGTCTTCCCTGTTAACACAGTAGCTTGCTACTACTGCTATCACCCCCTTAAGATGCCTCCTTGGGAAAAATCCTGCAGTAAGAAGACTGAGGTACTATCAGCCCTCACTTCATCTATTCAGGCAAGAGAAGACCTATGGATTAAAGTGAACTTTGTTTAGTCAGTAATTGACTTCTACTGAAGAAGATGTTGTTTGTGTTTATTTAGGTTTTTGTAGGCAAAATAGACAATCACAATTATTCCCTAGTGGTCAGTACAGTTACAGAGGCCATTAGAGCAAGGTCATAAGTAAATGAAATTTTTTGTCAGATTTAAAAAACAGGCTACACTAGAAGACAGCAGTGCAAACTAAAACACCAAAATAACCATTTAAGGCATACATTAATAAAATAAACGATCCCCTTTCATTTTTACAAATAGAACACCCACCCTTTCTACCCACAACAGGCCCAACCCTATCGCCAAACAAATGGCCCAGTCCCCAAAAGTCAAAAGTCCACAGCAAAAGTCTAAAGTCCTAAACCCTGCCCTAACTCCCTAAAACACCCTCCCCACCCACGACAAGACCCTCCCACCAAAACAAAACATGTAAAAAAGAAAAGTGCTCAGAAAAGGGCACTGTTGATTTGGATCCAGAGCTGGTCCAAGCTCCGCTCAATACTCTATAGCCGGCTCTCCACCCACCTCTCCACGAGGTCCAGCTGCTGCAGGATGGGCTGCAGTAATGTCCTCTGCATGTCAGCTCAGGGGGGGTCAGCAGTTCCTGACAGCTGGTGGCAACTTTAGTGATGGAATGGCCCGGGAGGCTGGAGCCTGGGGCCGGCTTGCTGAACTGGGGCCCAGGTCAGAGCCAGACGGTATTAACACCCCTTCGTCCTCCAGGACCACCAGCCACCTGTATTCAGCCTGATGGTCTTCAGCCTCTGTCACCTGAGACGTGCGGCTATCTCTTGCCTGCTGAGTGGTACTGGTGTACCAGCAAGAGTAGCTATATCAAGAAAAACAAAAAGAAAAAAAAACAAATTGTAAACAATGCTTTGTGCAAACACTTATTTAAAATTAAGTAGTAGGTGGCACAGTAGCAGTACTTTGCTGGTCCCCTTGGGCCACTGGAATTTGTGATTATGATTAGGAGTCACTGGGCCAATTTTATTTTTTTACTCACACATGCCTCACATAAAAAAGCTCTTACTGTTTGGCAGAAAAGAATTAAGGCAGAATAACACCAGATTAAAAAAACAATGATTTGATTTTTTTTCTTTTAAAGGCTTTTCTAGTATCTATACAGACACTTTGAGTGAAAAAATAAAAATAAATTACTTCTCATTTATGAGTAAGGCATTATGCACTATGGAGTACAAGTTGTGCTGCTAAATTAATGGAGGCATGCTAGCCAGCGCTTTGGGTGCTTTGCTACAGCCTGCAGCTGGGGCAACTGTAGTTGACAATTATCTATCTTTAATTCCAATGGCCCTGCTATTCCCCAAATGCCTTTCACTTTCTACCCTGACTTTAAATAGACAGATGAATGATAAATAAGATCCTACATAACACACGTCACATATAAAATGTGGATATTATTATCCTGTCTGCTGTAAGTAGACTGTGGGGAAAATGATGCACTGCACTAGAGGGAAAGGAACAAGCTATATAGATTGTATTTGGCAAGTTCGTCACAGAGTAACCCTTATGCAAAACTTGAAATCAAATCAGGCACTTAGTCCTACTTTATTCATTGGCGTCGCTCACCACCACAAATTATTTTCAACAAATTCATTTCATGGGCAGCAAGGAAATGAAATTTGATTTACTCTACTGCTGGATAAGGTAGAGGGATTAGGCGGGTAGATAGAGATTTTGCTATAGAACAGAGGGGTGTCACTGATCGATTTGTCATGTGCCTAAGCTTTGTCTTAGTCAGTCACTGTAATAGACAAAAGTTAAAAGGGAAAAATCTGAACAGGGGTAAAATAAATTTGTTATGGGAGACCATGAAATATATTTTGGAATCACTTCACATGGCCATAGAAATGTGGCGCATGCCAAGAATGGATTGTTCAATTTTTTGCTAGGCTGGAACAGAAGAACTTAGGAAAGAATAAAGGAGTGACGTACTAAGAGGTGACTGAGTGGGCAAAGGGAAACACACCTTTGTGTTCGGTTTGCAATGCGTTTAAAACTTCGTAAATGCTGCATTACCTGAAGAAGACACACATTGCACAGCCAACACAGCAGTCACAAATTGAACCATATTGCATTTCGTTCATGGGTGGCAAAATGGCATGGGCAGGGAGGGGGGTGATGAATGATGATGGTGGGATACATATCTGCCTTGCTTTACAAATATAGTCAGTTAAGGGATTAGCACAAAAATTTAAATATCCCTCACCTTGAACCATAGCTTTGATAACCATAAAATAAAGAAAGCGAAGTAGATGAGCAGCATGTCCCTCTCCAGAAGAGCTCCCTTGTTTAGTCATCCAAGCAATCATTCTTTATTTTTTTCATTCTTCCTACTATATTGACCCAAAGCCACCATGATTTAAGTTTTACTGTCTCTCATCCAGTCTTTCACCAAAATTGCCAGTCCATTCACCATCCATTCAGTATCCACCCTTTCTTCCAATCATCTTTTCACACATGCATCCTTTCACCGAATACTCACCCAGGCATCCTTTCACCCGCCCAGGCACCCTTTCCTTTCACTCATCTCACTCATCCTTTCTTTCAACCTTCCTTTCTTTCCCGTTTCCATCAAGCCATCATTTTTAGCATGCCTTATGCGAGTTTTTGACCGACTTGCAGATAGAAGAGACCAAAGCTCAGCCACCGCTGTAGCTGTTAAAGCGGGGAGTTCACGATCACGAGTCACAATGATGCCTTTGTAGCTAGTGAGTATAATAGTAATTGCAAGTAAGCAATCTATATGACCTACCCCGCCTGTCCCTGCCCCCTCCATTTGACATTCCTCCTGCAGTGACACTTGAGCCAGTGGCACTAGTGGTTGGTATGTCTAGAAAAAAACATTATACATTTTTTTTTAAATGCGATATGCCGCCACTTAATTTGTTTAATCAAAAAAATACAATTGCAGTACATCACTACTGTTTGATTAGCAGCACTTTATTATCTTCTATCAAATATATCACTTTGGACATTTTGTTGGTTCATGATGTTAGAAAAGCCAGGTAGTCAACCCATCTAAAAACTATTCGTAATGGAGGGGCAGAGCCATAGCCTATGATGATGATAACTCTGAATCATTGAAGCACAATGAAGAGGTGAAATAATATTGGTCAATGAAAGACATATGGTTTTGGTTGGGAAGTGCAATGGGACCTCATACTTTCCAGCCATGCTGCACTATCATGAAAACTGCTGGTATACTGTATAAATAAATTACACAGCACAACATTGGGGGTTTAGCCACTCTCTTGTTAACTGTTAGAGCATGAGCAAGAAAAAGAAGCCTTTACAACAAACATATGTGGTGAATATTATGTATAATGCTAGCTTACTTGGGCCTGCAAGCTTTGCAGAAAACAGTAGAGTGCCAAAAATATTTTCATAGTTTAACAGCACCACAAGACATATAGGGGAGAGGGAAAGATTACCAACACAGCAGATGAAATCTACAGACTAGTACAGACCAGAAAAAGTCAGCTATCATAAAAAAAACATGAAATAAAGAAAAAAAGGATACTGCAGGGATAGCAGAAATTAAACAAAATTTGGATTGGGGTTGGAAAAAAGGAGACAGTATAAAATAATATTAAACAAGGCAAAGTTAAAAGTAGTCTAATAGAGGGCAGAGGTAAAAGTTAGAGAAATAATAATAATAAATAATAGGACTTACTGGGACTAGCAAAGTCCTCAGCACTGGCAGACCCCCCTCTGTGCTGCCTCTCTTCTTGCCCTTGGGTGCTGGTGTAAGAAATAGAGAAGATACAAAAAATAGATTATTGGCACATGTAATTTCCACAAGATTATTGTAACAGGCAAACGCAGTAACATTGTACTTATCTAAATCAGATCGCATATGGTACTATTATCGACTACTGTTGAGTTGGCTGTACTCATAAAGGGCCAGATGTAGCAAGCAGTTTTGCCCATTCTGTGTCTATGGGGAAATGTGTTCGCACATATGGCCCCAAATCCCTATTTCCAATTCCCTTACCCAAAACTACATTTGAAACTAATGCATTGCAATGAATGATCTTTGATTCTTTTCTCATTTCTCAACCCCCTTGATGGACCAACTCAGTCCCACATTTTTGCAATGCATAGATGTATACTAGTTCTAAGAAGTGTGAAATTGCTTGGGACTGTACGAGCTACATACAGAAAGTCGCAGAAAATGCTAACACATTGATATCACTAATTCACTATGGTGACAGGAGTACAGAGGAGTCTGCATTGCAATGGCTTCTTAAACGATTAGCCAAAGCGAGCGCCAGCGAGTACAATGAGGTAGCACCCAGCACCTGCCTAGCTTAAACTGGATCACATAATATTCTTAACATAAACGAATGTAACTTTCCTTCAAGTGTGAGCAGCATGCTAGCATTGTAGAACACAAACACAGCAAATTATATAGTTAAAACTCGCCGAGCTCCGGAATCTCGATGTCTAGAAGATCCTGCTCCTGGCTGCCAATTCCCTGTTTGCCGCGCTGCTCTGCCATGGTGCTGTGTGGGGTGAAGAAAAGAAACAGGAGAAGAAAGGAAGGAAGACATAAAGAAGTAAAGAGAAAGATAATCAACAATAGAAAAAGGTGTGAGAAGTAGAATAATTAGGAGGGTGGAGGACTGAAAAGATGAGAAAGGGATAAAAAAAAAACGGGCCTAGCACCATGAACAAAGTAAGAAAACAAGATGGACAAGCCCATGCAAACTGCGTGGTGCTGTTCGCATGATATTTTGAACTCGTTTGACATAAAACTCAATGCGAACAGGTGTGAAAGGAAAACTCCGTCCGACGGTGGAACTCCACGTAGTGCTGCAGAGTTTTTTAACTTCACAAATTCCACCCAGGCCTACTTTTAACTGCTTTTCTTTGCGAATATACATAGAGAGAGATGTGCAGAGTATAAATTATTATTTATTACCATTGTTGAATATGGAGAGGGACTACAGTTCATGAGAGGCAAAGCTTCAAGTATGTCATTATTCCCCTCCCCCCCTCAACAATAGTAATAAGCAGCGTAATACATTTTATACATCTACATATGTTTTATTATGTTACTGTATATTTGGTTTACAAATAAAATATTACAAAAAACGGGCAGCAATGGATTACATTTGTTGAGTATGGTAAAATCACATCGAATAGGCCTCCTCATGAGAAAGTGAGTGGTTTCCCTGAGTAAATTCACTGAGGACATGGAATCTGTGAGACCCTAACAATGTTTTTCTCTTGTCATGTTTGATGTACTTGGTAACAATATGGAATTTGACTTTAGCGCTGCAGTAATTACTGTTTAGTGTGCTTTGAATAGGGCATATTAGTTTAACATTCTAAATAAAGTGCTTTAGGACCACATTTATTTTTAGTGCCAGATCATAAACAAATATGTATGTACATGGACCACTAGCTATTTGCATGTTCTGTCAGAGAAGCAGAGGAAAGGTTAGAAATTAGGGCAGGCAACGTTTTGCTTTACTGTTCACACCTTCACAGGGAAATTGTTGTCAAGAAAGGAGCATGCATTTCAACAGGAAACTCGGCATGTGGACACTTTGGGCTATTTCTGATTAGCGTGTAAATCCTTCCAGCAGCGATTTTTTTAAAATAGCTCTTGGAATTTGTGCACAAGAACTGTGTGTATATCAGTATCTTTACTGACTGGCAGTACTCATCAATATCAAAATGATTCAGTGGGTCTAATTCTTCTCATGTCCCATTAGAATGACTTACTGTATGCTATCATGTCTGTTTTCGGGAAAATGCAATTACTCACGGAAGAAAAAAAAATGAGAGCCACGCAAGTTAAAAACAGCATTTCTTTAAAGCGGGAAACTGAAAATAGGTGAATTTATCAACTCCATAAAACACAAATATATGCTTTTGTACACAACAGCCTCCTTTAGCTATCAAGTGTGATTATGATAGTAAGTGGGAAACTGGATTACGGGGTGATGTGGATTTCCAGCAGTACAGTATTCAACACTGTCAAGTGAATTACACTTGTGCTCGGTCAGCGTAGCGATTGGAAATTGCATAGACACGTGTCATGCACGCCTCCTGCTCTAAATGCTACCTGAAGACTGCCTTTCACCTTATTTATTGCTTAACGTTTCACAGCCAGAGTACTTTCACGCATGAAGGCCGAAAAAGAAGGAAATGAAACACAAATGTTGCCTGCCTGTTTGGGCACAAACAGGCCATGTGATATTTTCCCTCTAATGGGATCTCTGTACTGGATAGCACAGGCGGGAGGCACCTATAGTTCAGGTGTGAACGGTGTATCCTGTTTATTTTTTGTATTTACTACAGTAGTCACAATGCAAAGAAAGAGAACAGAACAACCACACTTGCCTGACCGAGGCAAGCTTTATACTTCTCCAGCAGCACACTGTGACCAACCACTGAACATAATTTTATGCAAACCAAATACACATTACCCTGTGCATGATAATGCAAAGAGATTCCTCCTATTAACTGCAAAATACTTCAGGTTTCCCTACCTCGACTCTCTTTTTCTACCCTGCAGCAAAATATCATGTGTTCCCTTGTTGCATCACACCCAATGCTCCCCTGCTGTCTATCTCCAGCGATACCCTAAACCTAGACGTAGTTTCCATTGGTGGAGCAGGTACAGTGGCACTGGGCTCAGGGGACCGGGCGCCCACTGAGGCTCATATTCTTCCTTGCATGAGTCCCTATGTCATACTGGCTACGCCACTGCAGCTAAAGTATATTTATGCAGCAGAAGCCTGCAGGTCTTAAATATGGTGGGGCGAGATAACACCAAGCTCGCCATATATGCAGCTCCCCTGTCATCCACAAGCATGAATGTAAGGACTTCCTTCCTGCTCAGTGGAACGAGATTCCGGCCAATCCTGTAGCTGCTCTCATGCTGTTTTCAGCAGGAGAGAAGCTCCAGGATTGCTGGGAGCAGAATTACCCAGTGCCCATTTTAAGGCTGGGGGGCCTGTGCCAGCAATCCCCCAGCTGTTTGACAGCCCTGGAATTGCTGGGTCTGCAGTGTGCATGCCGGGCTGGCTGCAGCTAGACAGATGGCGAACCTGACATGCGCACTGTAAGGTGCAGAAGTCATCCTGCAATTGCAGGATGCAGCCCCGCCCTCTGCCCACATGCCCGCACTGTACAAAGCGCGAGCGTAAGGGAAAAGTAAAATGGCATTATTATGCCATTTTATTTATTTGTTTGTCTGCTGCGCTCGCAGTAGTCGCATCGCTGCTCCTTAGGAGGCCCCCGCATTTATGTTTTTGGAACTGTGAATTCAGCATGCTGCAATATTGTGGACCTCTGCCTCTGCAAGCATAGTCCACGCAACTGTCAGGCCTGCTGACTTTGTCACCATGTGTTTACAGTAATAAAGCAGTAGGTAGTGGAATTTTTAGAGGTTCAAAGTAACAGTAAAAGAAGGTAAGCAGGGCACTGTATTTTGGCTTTGCCTCAAATATGTTTCATACAATGAAGTTTCGAACATTTCTAAAATCACTTTTTATTAAGCCTACTCCCCTTTCTCTTTTGGTTGACAGAAGCAGATGCAATTTGGCGCCCTGCTTACTTTTAGACATTTTGTGTTTGTCTTCCTCTTTCGTTTTTTAAATGAAATTAGACTATAATGTGTTTATAAACGCTATTTTTGACATGCTGCCATTTGGATAATCTGTTTCATTATTGGCACTTGCTTATGTATATATTTGGAAAGGAGTGTTTTCAGAGGTAATAAATTAGAGACAAGCAAAGAGGTTCCAACAAATAACATGTTGGCAATAAGATGTATGTCTTGTTATATTCACTGAAATACTGAAAGAGCAAAGCAAAAAACGTGGCCAAAATGTTAGGAGCAAATAAATCTGTGCAAACAGCCCCTATTTCAGCAATTTGTCGAATCCAATAAAAATGATCAGAGAGTGGAAAGTCAGATATTTAGGAAAGCAGATGGCTTCTTTCTTTTACAATGTAAAGACCTTAGCGAGGTATGTGGCCCACGTTTATTTTGTTTAGTGTGTATGGTTATTAGAAACATTTATACTTTTGCATTTTAAAATACTAAGGTCTAGATTACCATTGACACAGAACAAACTCGTTATCCCCCCCCCTCCCGAAATGACCAATAGCGGGGATCCTGGTAAGTTCAGGCAAGAGTGTGCATTTCTGGGGGGTACATACACACTGAAAGGAAAACAAATATTTTGTGTGCCTTATACTGTACATACTGTTATGTCACTGAATTAAGGGACATTTATTGAAAGTAATATTTTTTAAACATACAATATTAAAGAACACCCCCTTACCCTGACAAAATTGTTGCAAGTTATTCAAGGCATTTCGTTTCGTCATGTTCTCTATTCATAGGGCCTAAATTTGTATTAAATGCGAAGCAAGATTATTTTATATTAACCAAATGCAAATAACGTTTTTCTTTAAGTTAGATCCAGAACTGAGTTACTGAAGTACTTAAATGTGTTTTCAAATTGGTTGGCTCAGGAAATGATACATAGTGAAGTAAACGATGTGCCTTTGATCACAAAGTTTAAGTAAGTGGGGTAGCTGGGATTTGAGCCAAGGTTTGGTGGTTGCAAATAGTGCCATTCAGCCACTTTATCTTTGGAGACTTTCCCGCTTCTATTTAGCAACAACGGTTAAGGAGTTCAATTAATACACTTACCACACCTTAAATGAAACAGGCATCATGTGCTCATATATGGGTGCAAAATCATTAACATTTCAAGGTTTGCTTTTCTGTGTGGAATTTTCTACAGAAACTGAGGAGCCAACGCAGTGACAGCACGTCTGTGTGTAGGCATGCTGCACTTCCCATGTGCATCCTTGAAGTGCTTTAACCCAAGATGCAAACTCCATGGGGCTCTGAGACCTCTTCGTTTTGCTAATTATTTTATTGCAGTTAATGAGGTGTTGAGCCTCACCTAAAATTGTTCTGTTACTTTGGGATAGCAAGCAGTAACATTAACATAATAAAAATATCATCCCCTTTATTTATACTTACCTTTATATTTGAAAAACGTAAGTGTAATGTTAGGCAGGAAATGCTGTTTTTTATGTTAATGCAACTGTTGACTTTCCTGACTTCGCTTGACAAGTGTTGCCACTGTGGTCACAATTTCTAAATCTGAGGTCCAATGAATCTTTCCTTTCTCTGTTCCGAGGGGTGAGAAGAAGTACCTTAAATCATTCAATACAAATAACTGTGCAACCTATTGGCCATACATTAAATCTCAGAAACCAAATAAATGTCAAAGGGCTTTATTTTAGACTCAAAGTCAAGCTTACAAAAATGAGTCTCAAAATCATAGTATAAATATACAGACTCACCAAAGGAGAATGAAACATGTGCAGCACCAATATTTCAATAGTGATGATGCAGAAAATGAGAAAAAGCCTTTGATGCACCAAGATCAAATCCAGGTTTTCTTGCCTAACCAATAAATCGAGATTCCTAATTATTATAATATGTATGAAATTCAGAGAAAAAGATCAACACAATAGAACTTTGGTAGAAGTTTCTGTCAAGAGAGGTGACAAAGCATGAAGCCACATAGAAATTAAAGTATGAGGTCTGTACCTCAGAGATGTCAGCTCTCACCAGGGGGAAGCTGAATCTGCCACTAGCTAAACCACTTCTTCCAGGGGGTAACATCACAGCCAAATACTCTCAACTGAAAAACAAGGTTGCAAATCACTAGTTTTAATTGACATTTTGGTCTTCTTAAGTCTTCAGCATGGCATTCACCTTGGTGCACCCCTGCACTCTGGAATTTCAGAAGAGTAAAAGCTGACAACTTTAGAACATATGCAATAAAACTAGCTTTCAAGTTGAAAGTTAGAAACACAAAGAACTCTGGCCTTCACTCTGGCAAAACTAAAATGAACATGAATACTCTTCAGTTTAAATGATTTTCCACACCTTTCTCATAAACACCATGAATATAACATGATTACAAAATACTACAGCATAAACATACTTGCAATACGATAAATAAATGTGGGTTACATAAAAGTTAAATTCATTGTGCATTCTACTCGTATACACTTCAGTGCTCCATGTTATATGAAAAGCCACTTGACACGTTTACATGGAAAAATAACTACTCCTCTATTTCACGTTTATGAGACAAAGTGGCACAACCAAATTATGTTCTCTCACAAGCCAAATGATTTTTGGAGAACCAAATTTCTCAATGAACACAATTAAATAATTTACAAACAAAGAAGTCTTGGAGCCCACACAGAGTTTTCTAAGTTCTGCCAATGTTTAATCTGTTTTCACTCAGCTCCAAAATGGAGGGCGAGTGGGTGAGTGAGGAGGTATTATTGTCCCCTGAACCACCCTGCCACCACTCCAAAATCTGTGAAGAATAAATCACTACC
Source organism: Pleurodeles waltl (assembly GCF_031143425.1). Classification (NCBI taxonomy): domain Eukaryota; kingdom Metazoa; phylum Chordata; class Amphibia; order Caudata; family Salamandridae; genus Pleurodeles; species Pleurodeles waltl. The sequence goes on from NC_090437.1 coordinate 1,092,486,367, forward strand.
AGCCCCCCTGGTTCCTATGCTCATAATTCCTCAGGGCACGACAAAGAATGTAACAAGGGGGGGAGCAAGTTTCTGCGAAACCACATGCTGGAATCAATAGTTTAATGCAGATTTTTGCAGGGTTTTCCTGAATTTTCACACACAGATTTTGGCTACATTCTGTTGCAGGAGTATGAATGTGAAAAACAACAACTTATATTTCCGGTGGCTCTAGCAACTTCTGTTTCCAAGCCCATTGGACTTAACATGTCATGTGTAATCAAAGCGTAACATGCTTATTCAGTGGTCCGAGGTATTACCACCTGATGTAGTGTTTAGTGCAAGTTAATACGGAACCGCATTATAATGTTTCCCTTATTCTCATTTGAATTCCTCCAGCAGTTTGCTGGTGGAACCCATTTTGGTAATGGTTGTGATACCTTGCTTGATGTCTCTAAAACTGTGTTAATGGCAGAAATGTATGTTGAACAGACTTACAGTGGTGTTCAAAGAGATCAAGAGAGTCAATACATTTAGCACAACACCAGTAAGTTAACATCTTGTTGCAGTCTTGTTACAGAATAAATGCACATTAGTCAATGATACGTACACTGTAGTTATTGTAGAGTTGACTGTTCCATAGGGAAAAAGTTTTTTGATAGTGAGTAATGTTAGACCTGTTAGGCAAATCTGCATGGCCTTTAATACAAGGATTGGCAAAGCCAATGGGCCTCCGCAGTGAAACTTATTGACTTTGCCAGTGCTTTTTGAGACACTGCAAATGTTCACACATCTAATGTTGCCATCTTTGAATGGGATTTGTTATAATAATACAGAATAATTTGTAGGTACTTAACTTGCGTAGAAATGCACGTGGGTAGCTATCTAGAAATTGTAAAACAATTTAAACGGTTGCGGGCTATTAGTGCGGAAGGCGTCAAAAGTGACAATAAAATGTAAAAATAAAACAGGAAGGTGTGAGGGGGCAAGAATTGCCATTCGCGGGGATTAGTGGGATGGGGAACATGGAGAGACCAAGGGAGAGAAAATAGTCCTTCCTTGTCACTACAAAGCAAGGGCCAACATCAGCAGTGGTGGTATACATCTTCAAATTAAAACACTGTTTGACCCAAATCTCCTGATTGGTACCGTCCCAAGAAAAGGGTGGAAGGCCTTTGAATCAGGAGCAATGAAGTTAGGTAGAACAAATCCATCCAATCATTAGGAAGATGACCATAAGCCAACTGTGAATACTTGAAATCTATTGGAAACAATTGGGTTTGCCATTACTAAATTGCCTTAACAGAGACCTAAATAAAACTTTTGACTAGTTTAGAATTGTTATCCCATGGGGTGAAGAGTGACCAAAGATCTTAGAGAGAGGACTCAAAACCTATGCCTCCTTTCAAAATGTAATCTATATTTTTATTGAGCCACATAACAAAACTACTTGAGGAATTTAAATAGAACATTGCATTAAGGAAAGCTCTTGGTACAACTTCAAACCTTTTGTGGGTGAATCTAAATTGTAAAGTAGTTTTTGAAACATTAAAAAAAGAAGAACAGTTTGGTTCTTTAGCAGTTACAAGAACTACAATTTCAATGAAATATCAAATCGGATCAGCCTGGCTGAGATACAACCATTGGTCAGTGTCTGGTCCTCTGCAGTCTGATTGGTTGAGGGAGCATCAGTCTGAGTTGCTCAGAGGAGTTAACCATTTTTGCTTGATCCTCCATAAGAAGGTTTGACAACTAGCGTATCCGTTTTTTTAAACTGTGCCCTAAAAATAAATGTGGTTATTTAGACATGACCCAGAGCAGTAGAAGTGCCATTTTTCCCATGAAAAAATAATGTTTGATTTGCAGACCAAATCTTGTAAAACAATATAGAAATAAATACATTCAGATTTCCCTTTACACTTAACATAGAGTGAGGCTAGACAAATAGTTTCTTTGGGCAACCAAATGATTGGTCATTTGAAAAAAAGCATCCTCTTGGGTGGGCAGTTCAGGGGATGATACAGAAGGGAATAACACTCCATACCCCTATTCTACTCCATATCTACTCCCTAACTCATCACCTCAGCTCAACTGGGGGAGGCCAATCCATTGAATGGCATCACTATCTGCTTTCTAGCTCACCAATTGTGCCTAAGGGTTACTCTGTGCAAAGTCACAAGAATTATCTTTGTGGTGTCCTAACCATACCAAATGGTTGAGGGGGTAGACAGCCCTGTCGCACAAAACCCTGTTATTCTTCTGCTGGCTTACTAAACCACCTGCCCAAGAGCTGGGGAGTTAAGTTTGTACACACCTCTGTTTGATGGCCCCTCTTGTGATGGAGTAATTGTAGTCAGCTAAACCATCATCTTTACCTATGTGAACTGAAACTAATGTGGTCTGTCGTGGCCGAGGTAGCATCAGAATAATGTCTGCCAGAATAGTGAATCATTAATGAGTGACAGCTGAGTGGGAAAGCTGGAAACTCACACACCCCTCCTAAATTGCTGGAAACCTCCGTGGAGGTCTGCCTTCTTCTTGCAGAGTACCACAATGATACAAAGCAAAATGTTATGGACCTGTGCAAGTCTGTGGAAAATATAGTAGCCCTCCTATGCCAGTCCCCAATCAGGAATATAAAGGCAAGAGGTAACAATGGAAAGTGGAGAGATTCACTTTCCAACAACACCTGTCCCTTTCAAATCGGTTCTCAGATGAGTGGGTTGTGACCCTGAGCAGCATAAGTACTGAAGGTTTTTGGAGCTGAATGGCTCCTGTGACTTTGATTTACTATTATGACATCAGCTTGCATGCATGCAAAATAGTATTCAGAAAAAAAGAGAAATGGCTTCTGCCATGAAGCCCTCTGGTATACTCTCAAGAATTTCCCCACCCTAGATGCAAGTTGTTATCTCCATGTCCCCCACAATCGAGAGTTAGTAAGGAGGATCTAAAATTCAGGTCGTCCGCATGTAAGGGCTCACTGCCCACCATTATTTGTTGTATGCACGGGGGATAAAACTCTGTTCTTAGTACTTCCAGTAGTGGATTGTATATTGTAACACTGGTTACGTGTATGTTATGGCTATGTGGTTGATGTGTCAGATGCTGTTTTTCCTACATGCATGGGTCCTTGCCAGATTTCATCTGAGATTGTACATCATCATGTTTACTATCTATCTTACCCGTTTCTTTTCCAAGTTCTTTCTACACTGATCTTAACAAAAATACCAGACATATTTGGAATGATAAAGACTTTCCAATCAGCTATAAACTGTTCCACGTATAAAATAAATGGGTGATTTGGTATGTCTAATTTTAAGAAATACCATTCTCATGTTTGATTGCACAAAATGTATTTGTTTCTGTAGTCCAGATCCTGATATGTTACCAGAATGGGTTTCAATTGCAAAAAATATTGTTCATCCTTTCCTTTTAACAGCAATGTTAACCATAGGCACTAAAAAATACAATGATATTCTCCAATAAATACCATAATTAAACTCAATTTATTGGAGCTAGAACTCAAATTTCATACTAGAATTACATTATTTAAAAAACGTCCTTATGACATAACCCACAAATTACATTTCTCACACCATTCTCCAACTGGGAGACTGGGAATAAGGCAAGTGGGTTTTATATTGCAGATAAATGCCAAAGCAACATGTTTTTATATTTTTCAGGTATCCAGATTAAATGTAATATTCCCTTTTCTGAGTTTCATAAGTATTATATTGTGTAGTGCTATATTGTATGCATATGGCAGTTCTATTCCCCACTGCTAAATATTCGGATTTTTATTTTTTCGTAGTACTAATACAGTTTCTGGTCAACATACCGAAAACTGACTTCTAGTGAGTCTACAACCTTATTATAATGTTGAGTGAATTTTGGAATCCTATTCTACAAGACAATTTTTCAGTACAGCATCTATATGCCAGACTATTGTTTATTTTGTACAATGGCTATTGGACTTCCATGAAAGTATTTAAAGCAAACCTAAATGATTAACTGGACTGTTGGCATAGTGGCCAGGAACTATAAAAACACCTATTATCTGATTTTCTTATCATTTTTACATAATGGTCTGAATTTTGGGTTAAGATCTCAAAATGGGTCACTCTTAGTTTTCCAATTTCTTATTCTTTCATTATAGGTAAATCATCTGCTTTGTCATATAGCACGTCTAATGGAGATGTGAAATTATTCGATTTTTTTTTTATGTCCCCAGTGACCAAATCTGTTACTTCTAATTGGAAAAATGCTTCTGCTTTGCTCATTAGTGCTTGGTAGGATTGGATATTTTCTATGTGAAGTGCAATTGATATCATCTTTAACAAAAAATGCTTATCTTTTTCATTTTGTTTTTTAGTGTGGAAAACAATTGATGACTTTATAGCCAAAAGAGAATCCTAATATGTGTATTTATATCTATGTTTTTTCTGTCTCATTAGTATCCCTGTTTATTTATTTTTTGTTTTTTTGAAGGATCGTTTGAAGATAATAACTAAGTGCATTATTGTTAGGTGGCAGTCGTATGCACCCAATCCAAGTACAGACCACCAATTTAGTCAGGGTAGGTCAGATGCACACTAATAGATAACCTGTGCTCACCTTCTGGTAGCTTGGCACAGAGCAGTCAGGCTTATCTAAAGAGGCAATGTGTAAAGTATTTGTGCCACAAACATACAAGTTACACAAGCAAAACACCACAAAATGACTCCACACAGGTTTAGAAAAATAGATTGTTTGTATAAATAATTCAAGACTAGAACATCAAAAATCCAATAAGTAGAAGTCAAGATATACATTATTAAAGAATAAGTGTAAAAATAGTGCTTAGAAGCTTATGGCGCTCTAAGGGTTACTTGAACGCTGGACTGGGGCAAAGTCAACAGTTCAAGCTAACTGCGATGGAGAGTAGGCTGGGTACAGAAGCCACACAGGCCTGGTGAACAGAGTACCTGGATCCTGGTTGCAAACACTAGATGTGTCAATTTTCCTCTTGCGGTGCTGGTGAGGGATCAGTTTTGAAGGTGAAGCCCTAGTGCTACAATAAGTCAGTTCCAAGTCTCCACGCAGTGAAGGGATGCGTCGATCTTCCTTCAGGAGTAGCTGCGATGCAGTGGTTCTGATGCAATGTCGATGTGTTGGTTCCAAAACCGATGCACCAGGTTTCTTCACTAAGGGAGGATGTGCAGATCTTTCTTTAGCAGTGGTGGCAATGCGGTGGTTCTGATGCAGCGATGATGTGATGGTGAAGCACTGGTTCTGAATGCGATTCACCGGTTCTACTTCTGCAACAGCAATGATGCATTGGTTCTACCTCTCACAGTAGGCTGTGCGTCGATTCTCCCAGGAGCAAGCATCTGGGTCCATTGTCAGTGAACCAGGCACAGGAGCAGGGGTAGAGACTTTGATATCCCTGAGTCTCAAGCAACAGGAGGCAAGCCAACAAGCCCTTGGAGATCACTTTGGGTTGCAAGCCAGAGTCCAGCGCTCCCTCAGCAAGGTCAGAGAATGGCAGGCAGCAGGAGAGCACAGCAGAAAAGCATTCCTTCCAGGTCAGCAGTCCAGCAGGGTAACAGTCATTGGTGCAGCACAGCAGTTCCTGTGACAGAGCCCAGTTGTAGATCCAGAAGTGTTTGATTGTGTGGAGTCGGAGGCCCATTACATATACCCAAATATGCCTTTGATGCGGGGGTTACTTCAAAAAAGGATCTTTGAAGTGCAAAAGTATCCTTTCTTTCTCACTCATGGCTCCAGACTATCAGTAGGGGGTAATCAGCCCTTTGAGTGGGGATAGGCACTGCCTATTCAGATTCAGGTATATCACCCACCTCCCACTCTTCCTGCCCAAGAAGAGCCATCAGAATACGAATGAACACTCAGACACATCTAACCTTCCTGTGTTTGTTGCTGTCTAGAGGTAATGTACAAAATGTAGCTGTTACCCCACCCAAGATGTGTATTGGAGACAGGCTGCAGGCACACAGAGCAGAGAAATGTCATATTTCAAAAAATAGTAATGTTAAATCCAACTTTACCAATAAAAAGGATTTATTATTACCATTACCATTACAATTATATGAAACATGAGATAGCTACTCCTTCTCAATTAGAAATTACAGCTCAAAAGTGTACTAAGGAATTCCCAATGTTAATATATGAGAGTGTGTAGGCCTTACAGTAGTAACAAATAACTTTGAGAGTTTTTCACTGCCTGGACAAGTGTTAGACCTGACAGCCTTAGGGTTGCCTTCCCCCAACTGTTCTGCCTATCTCCCTCCTTTTTTTACCTTGTTGTTGCTGGCTTTAGGAATCTGAGGACTTTACCACTGCTGACCAGTGCCAAAGTGCTTGTGCTCTCTCCCTTAAACATGGTAATATTGGCTGCTACCCAAATGGCATATTTAATTTACTTATAAGTCTCAAGTAAAGTGCACTGCATGTGCCTAGGGTCTGTAAATCAAATGCTACTACTGGGCCTGAAGCACTGATTGTGCCACCCACATAAGTAGCCCTTTAACCATGTCTCAGGCCTGCCATTGCAGGGCCTCTATGTGCATTTTACTGCTACCTTGACTTGACATTTAAATCCCCTTGCCAAGTCTTAAACTCTCCTTTTACTTCATATAAGTCACCCCCAGGTAGGCCCTATGTGACCCACAGGGTAGGATGCAATGTACTTAAGGGGCAGGACATGTATTTTTAAGTTTTACAAGCCCTGGTAGTGAAAAACTCCTAGTCATTTTTCACTACTGTTAGGACTACTCCTCTTATAGGCCAGGATTGGGAATTCCTTAATACACATTTATGCTGTAATTCCTTATCAGAAAGGAGTAGCTACATCATGTTTCATATCTTTGGAATGGTAATGATAAATCCTCTTTACTGATAAAGTGGGATTTAACATTACTATTTTTGAAATACCACTTTTAGAAAGTGGACATTCCTCTGCTCGTACTGTTCTGTGTGCCATACAGCTAGTCTCAGTTATGCATCTGGGCGGGGTGACAGCTACACTTTGGGCATTCCCTCCAGACAGCCACAAACCCAGGAAGGCTAGGTGTGGCTGAGTACGCGTGTGCACGCATTTGCAATCTGATGACCCTTCCTGGGCAGGAAGGGACGAAGGGGCTAACACTTCAATAGGTGGTAGCCTGACCTCACCCACATGGCTGATTACCACCCACAGATAGCTTGGCAAACAGGACTGGGCTGAAAGGGATACTTGTCCATTTCAAAGTCACTCTTCGAAGTGTCCCCCACTTCAAAGGCACATTTAGGTATTCATACTGGGTCTCTGACCCCACCAAATCATACACCACTTGATCTACAACTGGATTATGTCAGAAGAACGGTGGTGCTGCAACAAAGACTGGTATTCTGCTGGACTGCTGACGTTGAAGGCCTGAATCTCCTGTCTGCGTTTAGAAGAGCTGGTGCATGGACCCAGCTGCAGGAGTAAAATTAGTGCATCGTTCTCAGAACCACTGCGTTTCATTGAGAGCCCGATGCATCTGAACCGTACTTCGCTGCTGCAGCAGTCAATGGAGATGGACTCATCCCTCGACTGCATGGGAAAACCTGGTGCATTGCACTTCAGTGGCATTTAAGATTACTATTTTTGAAGTGCCACTTTTAGAAAGTGTACATCGCTCTTACTGCTCTGTGTACTGTACAGCCTGTTTCCAATACACGTCTGGGTAGGGTGACAGCTACACTTTGTGCATGCCCTCCACACAGCCAAAAACACAGGAAGGCGTGGCTGAGTACCCATCTCCATACATCTGCATTCTGATGGCCTTTCCTGGGCAGGAGGGGAAGGAAGGGGCTATTATTTCAGTAGGTAGTGGCCTGGTCCCCACAAAGGACTGATTACCCCCCAAAGATAGCCTGGCAGTCCCGACTGGGCTTAAAGGGATATGCGTCCACTTCAAAGCCACTTTTTGATGTATGCCCCACTTCAAAGGCACATTTAGGTATAAGTACTGGGTCTCTGACCCCACCAAATCAGACTCTACTTGATCTACAACTGGACTATGTCAGAAGAACTACAGTGCTGCACCAAGGACTGTTACTCTGCTGGACTACTGACCTGGAAGGCCTGCTTTTCTGCTGTACTGCCCTGCAGCTCTCTGACCCTGCTGAGGGAGAGTTGTACTCTGCCTTGCACCACAAGTTATCTTCGAGGGCTTGCTGGTTTGCCTCCTGTTGCTTGAGACTCACAGACATCAAAGTCTCTATCCCTGCTTTTGTGACTGGTTCACTGGAAATGGACCAGATATTTGTAACAGAACCAAATCTTCCTTGCCCCATTACATACCCCATAGCACCACAGTTTAGTTCCTGTAGCTACCATATCACTCTGGCCACAATATCACTGCCCTGGCATCAATATTGCTTGCTTGTCAAATGTACAAAGAAAAGCAGGCACAAAAACTCTCTCAGAAACTATAAAATGAGAATCTCTGCCTATAAATCCGTAGCTAGAAGAAGCAAATAATCTGTGCTCCGCTGTCCAAGCCCCTTCTCTTATCTTCCTCAAAAAAACAAAAACGGGACACTCTTTTTCAGGATTACAACTATGGTCAAATGTGCTGACTTCATACCCCACCTCAGTCACTGTCCCCTTGTGGAACAACACTAAAACCTACAGCAGTTTTGCTTACCCTGTTTGCTTACCATTAGTTGCTTTCTTGCCAACCTCCTCTGCTTTCATCTTATTCGAAGGCTTTCCTTCCTGTTTTTCTGTTTGTCCCAGCTATGGAACATAGCATCTTTATCAACCTTTTCATTGGTGGCCTTGTATCCTCCAACTGCTCACTTCCATCACTCATTGAGAGTGCATGTCTTTTCTTGCTCATTACCTTCTTTGCTGCTTCCCCCTCAAATACCCACTCCCTTACATGCTCCATGTTGCCTCCCCCCAGCTCACCCATTACTTCCCACACCCTACCTTGGATTTCTTTTTGGGGCTTAATGTATTTTTTCCTCCCTCTGCCTCAAGCTCCACTGTTGCTCCTTTACCCACTCTATGTTGCTGCCACCCCTACATGTTGAATTCCCCTCCAAGTTCTTCTGTTTTGCTGTCCTGCCTCTCTTCTTGTGTTATGGTCTTTTGAAAAGAAATATTATTTTAAAAATAATTTCTCGGGAGAGCTCATGTGCTGCCATTTGCTGCTTGGCCACTGCTTCTTCAACATGTTTTTTTTGTTCATCTTCCATTCCAAGAATGGCATCCACTGTTTTGGAATGGTAAATAAAAATAAAAAAAGAAAACAGCTTGTAATGCTATAAGCATGCACATTTGCAGTGATATATTTGCCACATAAGGCACAAGACTGCCTTAGCATCATGACACATATGCACACAGGGGTGATGACATATGCAAAGGTACAATTTGTCTTATATTTTATTCTAGTTTTGGCTGATTAGCAAAGTCAGAGACAAGACCTTGCCAATAATTGTGTCATTTTAAACTTCAGGACGTTTTTATTTGTTTTTTCCCCCTGAGCCATGCTAAACAGGCCTTATTTGAGAGCCAGTTGACAGGTCTAACTGAGAAGGACACCTGTGGCCTATAGATAGGGCCTGCACAAGAAATGCTCTACCCAGTTAGGAATTTGTAGGAGTGGGGGGTGTCTATGTTATCAACATCAGACTCCTAGGTACAAAATAGTGTTTGGTTGTTCCAGAAAGAGAGGGTACAATACAGGGAATCTTTGATTGAATTGTAATCCTAAGTGTCTATAAATTTGTTCCAAAACAGAAATACACATTTCCCTAATACACACCTGTAGGAAGTTGGCTCTGTATGTGCTATTTCAAAGTAAGGAATAGCATGCACAGAGTCCAAGGGTTCCCCTTAGAGGTAAAATAGTGGTAAAAATAGATAATACTAATGCTCTATTTTGTGGTAGTGTGGTCGAGCAGTAGGCTTATCCAAGGAGTAGTGTTAAGCATTTGTTGTACATACACCTAGACAATAAATGAGGTACACACACTCAGAGACAAATCCAGCCAATAGGTTTTTGTATAGAAAAATATCTTTTCTTAGTTTATTTTAAGAACCACAGGTTCAAATTCTACATGTAATATCTCATTTGAAAGGTATTGCAGGTAAGTACTTTAGGAACTTTAAATCATAAAAATTTTCAAGTTATTGACAAATAGCTGTTTTAAAAGTGGACACTTAGTGCAATTTTCACAGTTCCTAGGGGAGGTAAGTTTTGGTTAGTTTTACCAGGTAAGTAAGACACTTACAGGGTTCAGTTCTTGGTCCAAGGTAGCCCACCGTTGGGGGTTCAGAGCAACCCCAAAGTCACCACACCAGCAGCTCAGGGCCGGTCAGGTGCAGAGTTCAAAGTGGTGCCCAAAACACATAGGCTAGAATGGAGAGAAGGGGGTGCCCCGGTTCCGGTCTGCTTGCAGGTAAGTACCCGCGTCTTCGGAGGGCAGACCAGGGGGGTTTTGTAGGGCACCGGGGGGGACACAAGGCCACACAGAAATTTCACCCTCAGCAGCGCGGGGGCGGCCGGGTGCAGTGTAGAAACAGGCGTCGGGTTCGCAATGTTAGTCTATGAGAGATCTCGGGATCTCTTCAGCGCTGCAGGCAGGCAAGGGGGGGGTTCCTCGGGGAAACCTCCACTTGGGCAAGGGAGAGGGACTCCTGGGGGTCACTTCTCCAGTGAAAGTCCGGTCCTTCAGGTCCTGGGGGCTGCGGGTGCAGGGTCTCTCCCAGGCGTCGGGACTTTAGGTTCAAAGAGTCGCGGTCAGGGGAAGCCTCGGGATTCCCTCTGCAGGCGGCGCTGTGGGGGCTCAGGGGGGACAGGTTTTGGTACTCACAGTATCAGAGTAGTCCTGGGGTCCCTCCTGAGGTGTTGAATCTCCACCAGCCGAGTCGGGGTCGCCGGGTGCAGTGTTGCAAGTCTCACGCCTTTTGCGGGGAGCTTGCAGGGTTCTTTAAAGCTGCTGGAAACAAAGTTGCAGCTTTTCTTGGAGCAGGTCCGCTGTCCTCAGGAGTTTCTTGTCTTTTCGAAGCAGGGGCAGTCCTCAGAGGATGTCGAGGTCGCTGGTCCCTTTGGAAGGCGTCGCTGGAGCAGGATCTTTGGAAGGCAGGAGACAGGCCGGTGAGTTTCTGGAGCCAAGGCAGTTGTCGTCTTCTGGTCTTCCTCTGCAGGGGTTTTCAGCTAGGCAGTCCTTCTTCTTGTAGTTTGCAGGAATCTAATTTTCTAGGGTTCAGGGTAGCCCTTAAATACTAAATTTAAGGGCGTGTTTAGGTCTGGGGGGTTAGTAGCCAATGGCTACTAGCCCTGAGGGTGGGTACACCCTCTTTGTGCCTCCTCCCAAGGGGAGGGGGTCACTATCCTAACCCTATTGGGGGAATCCTCCATCTGCAAGATGGAGGATTTCTAAAAGTCAGAGTCACCTCAGCTCAGGACACCTTAAGGGCTGTCCTGACTGGCCAGTGACTCCTCCTTGTTGCTTTCTTTGTTCCCTCCAGCCTTGCCGCCAAAAGTGGGGGCCGTGGCCGGAGGGGGCGGGCAACTCCACTAAGCTGGAGTGCCCGGCTGGGCTGTGACAAAGGGGTGAGCCTTTGAGGCTCACCGCCAGGTGTCACAGCTCCTGCCTGGGGGAGGTGTTAGCATCTCCACCCAGTGCAGGCTTTGTTACTGGCCTCAGAGTGACAAAGGCACTCTCCCCATGGGGCCAGCAACATGTCTCTAGTGTGGCAGGCTGCTGGAACCAGTCAGCCTACACAGATAGTTGGTTAAGTTTCAGGGGGCACCTCTAAGGTGCCCTCTGTGGTGTATTTTACAATAAAATGTACACTGGCATCAGTGTGCATTTATTGTGCTGAGAAGTTTGATACCAAACTTCCCAGTTTTCAGTGTAGCCATTATGGTGCTGTGGAGTTCGTGTTTGACAAACTCCCAGACCATATACTCTTATGGCTACCCTGCACTTACAATGTCTAAGGTTTTGTTTAGACACTGTAGGGGTACCATGCTCATGCACTGGTACCCTCACCTATGGTATAGTGCACCCTGCCTTAGGGCTGTAAGGCCTGCTAGAGGGGTGTCTTACCTATACTGCATAGGCAGTGAGAGGCTGGCATGGCACCCTGAGGGGAGTGCCATGTCGACTTACTCGTTTTGTCCTCACTAGCACACACAAGCTGGCAAGCAGTATGTCTGTGCTGAGTGAGAGGTCTCCAGGGTGGCATAAGACATGCTGCAGCCCTTAGAGACCTTCCTTGGCATCAGGGCCCTTGGTACTAGAAGTACCAGTTACAAGGGACTTATCTGGATGCCAGGGTCTGCCAATTGTGGATACAAAAGTACAGGTTAGGGAAAGAACACTGGTGCTGGGGCCTGGTTAGCAGGCCTCAGCACACTTTCAATTGTAAACATAGCATCAGCAAAGGCAAAAAGTCAGGGGGCAACCATGCCAAGGAGGCATTTCCTTACACAACCCCCCCCCAAACGAAAGAGGATGAGACTAACCTTTCCCAAGAGAGTCTTCATTTTCTAAGTGGAAGAACCTGGAAAGGCCATCTGCATTGGCATGGGCAGTCCCAGGTCTGTGTTCCACTATAAAGTCCATTCCCTGTAGGGAGATGGACCACCTCAACAGTTTAGGATTTTCACCTTTCATTTGCATCAGCCATTTGAGAGGTCTGTGGTCAGTTTGAACTAGGAAGTGAGTCCCAAAGAGGTATGGTCTCAGCTTCTTCAGGGACCAAACCACAGCAAAGGCCTCCCTCTCAATGGCACTCCAACGCTGCTCCCTGGGGAGTAACCTCCTGCTAATGAAAGCAACAGGCTGGTCAAGGCCATCATCATTTGTTTGGGACAAAACTGCCCCTATCCCATGTTCAGAGGCATCAGTCTGCACAATGAACTGCTTAGAATAATCTGGAGCTTTGAGAACTGGTGCTGAGCACATTGCCTGTTTCAGGGTGTCAAAGGCCTGTTGGCATTCCACAGTCCAGTTCACTTTCTTGGGCATTTTCTTGGAGGTGAGTTCAGTGAGGGCTGTCACAATGGATCCATATCCCTTCACAAACCTCCTGTAGTACCCAGTCAAGCCAAGGAATGCCCTGACTTGAGTCTGGGTTTTTGGAGCTACCCAGTCCAGAATAGTCTGGATCTTGGGTTGGAGTGGCTGAACTTGGCCTCCACCTACAAGGTGGCCCAAGTAAACCACAGTTCCCTGCCCTATCTGGCATTTGGATGCCTTGATAGAGAGGCCTGCAGATTGCAGGGCCTTCAAAACCTTCTTCAGGTGGACCAGGTGATCCTGCCAGGTGGAGCTAAAGACAGCAATATCATCAAGATAAGCTGTGCTAAAGGACTCCAAGCCAGCAAGGACTTGATTCACCAACCTTTGGAAGGTGGCAGGGGCATTCTTTAAACCAAAGGGCATAACAGTAAACTGATAATGCCCATCAGGTGTGGAGAATGCTGTCTTTTCCTTTGCTCCAGGTGCCATTTTTATTTGCCAGTACCCTGCTGTCAAGTCAAAGGTACTTAGAAATTTGGCAGCACCTAATTTATCAATGAGCTCATCAGCTCTTGGAATTGGATGGGCATCTGTCTTGGTGACAGAATTGAGCCCTCTGTAGTCCACACAAAACCTCATCTCTTTCTTTCCATCTTTGGTGTGAGGTTTGGGGACTAAGACCACTGGGCTAGCCCAGGGGCTGTCAGAGCGCTCAATTACTCCCAATTCCAGCATCTTGTGGACTTCCACCTTGATGCTTTCTTTGACATGGTCAGATTGTCTAAAGATTTTGTTCTTGACAGGCATGCTGTCTCCTGTGTCCACATCATGGGTACACAGGTGTGTCTGACCAGGGGTCAAGGAGAAGAGTTCAGGAAACTGTTGTAGGACTCTCCTACAATCAGCTTGCTGTTGGCCAGAGAGGGTGTCTGAGTAGATCACTCCATCTACTGTGCCATCTTTTGGGTCTGATGACAGAAGATCAGGGAGAGGTTCACTCTCTGCCTCCTGATCCTCATCTGTTACCATCAACAGATTCACATCAGCCCTGTCATGGAAGAGCTTAAGGCGGTTCACATGGATCACCCTCTTGGGGCTCCTGCTTGTGCCCAGGTCCACCAGGTAGGTGACCTGACTCTTCCTTTCTAGTACTGGGTAAGGGCCACTCCATTTGTCCTGGAGTGCCCTGGGAGCCAAAGGCTCCAGAACCCAGACTTTCTGCCCTGGTTGGAACTCAACCAGTGCAGCCTTTTGGTCATACCAAAACTTCTGGAGTTGTTGGCTGGCCTCAAGGTTTTTGGTTGCCTTTTCCATGTACTCTGCCATTCTAGAGCGAAGGCCAAGTACATAGTCCACTATGTCCTGTTTAGGCTCATGGAGAGGTCTCTCCCAGCCTTCTTTAACAAGGGCAAGTGGTCCCCTTACAGGATGGCCAAACAGAAGTTCAAAGGGTGAGAATCCTACTCCCTTCTGTGGCACCTCTCTGTAAGCGAAAAGCAGACATGGCAAGAGGACATCCCATCTCCTTTTGAGCTTTTCTGGGAGCCCCATGATCATGCCTTTTAATGTCTTGTTGAATCTCTCCACCAAGCCATTAGTTTGGGGATGGTATGGTGTAGTGAATTTATAAGTCACTCCACACTCATTCCACATGTGCTTTAGGTATGCTGACATGAAGTTGGTACCTCTGTCAGACACCACCTCCTTAGGGAAACCCACTCTGGTAAAGATACCAATGAGGGCCTTGGCTACTGCAGGGGCAGTAGTCGACCTAAGGGGAATAGCTTCAGGATACCTGGTAGCATGATCCACTACTACCAGGATATACATATTTCCTGAGGCTGTGGGAGGTTCTAGTGGACCAACTATGTCCACACCCACTCTTTCAAAGGGCACCCCCACCACTGGAAGTGGAATGAGGGGGGCCTTTGGATGCCCACCTGTCTTACCACTGGCTTGACAGGTGGGGCAGGAGAGGCAAAACTCCTTAACCATGTTGGACATATTGGGCCAGTAGAAGTGGTTGACTAACCTCTCCCACGTCTTGGTTTGTCCCAAATGTCCAGCAAGGGGAATGTCATGGGCCAATGTTAGGATGAACTTCCTGAACAGCTGAGGCACTACCACTCTCCTAGTGGCACCAGGTTTGGGGTCTCTGGCCTCAGTGTACAGGAGTCCATCTTCCCAATAGACCCTATGCGTTCCATTTTTCTTGCCTTTGGACTCTTCAGCAGCTTGCTGCCTAAGGCCTTCAAGAGAGGGACAGGTTTCTTGTCCCTTACACAGCTCCTCCCTTGAGGGTCCCCCTGGGCCTAAGAGCTCAACCTGATAAGGTTCAAGCTCCAAAGGCTCAGTTCCCTCAGAGGGCAGAACTTCTTCCTGAGAAGAGAGGTTCCCTTTCTTTTGCTGTGTTGCAGTTGGTTTCCCAACTGACTTTCCTTTCCTCTTGGTAGGCTGGGCCATTCTTCCAGACTCCAGCTCTACTTGTTCACCCTGTGCCTTGCACTGTGCTCTTGTTTTCACACACACCAGTTCAGGGATACCCAGCATTGCTGCATGGGTTTTTAGTTCTACCTCAGCCCATGCTGAGGACTCCAGGTCATTTCCAAGCAGACAGTCCACTGGGATATTTGAGGAGACCGCCACCTGTTTCAGGCCATTGACCCCTCCCCATTCTAAAGTAACCATTGCCATGGGATGTACTTTTCTCTGATTGTCAGCGTTGGTGACTGTGTAAGTTTTTCCAGTCAGGTATTGGCCAGGGGAAACCAGTTTCTCTGTCACCATGGTGACACTGGCACCTGTATCCCTCAGGCCCTCTATTCTAGTCCCATTAATTAAGAGTTGCTGTCTGTATTTTTGCATGTTAGGCGGCCAGACAGCTAGTGTGGCTAAATCCACCCCACCCTCAGAAACTAGAGTAGCTTCAGTGTGGACCCTGATTTGCTCTGGGCACACTGTTGATCCCACTTGGAGACTAGCCATACCAGTGTTACCTGGATGGGAGTTTGGAGTGGAACCTTTCTTGGGACAGGCCTTGTCTCCAGTTTGGTGTCCATGCTGTTTACAGCTATGACACCAGGCCTTTTTGGGATCAAAGTTTTTACCCTTGTACCCATTGTTTTGTGAAGAGGCTCTGGGCCCACCCTCCTGTGCAGGTTTTTGGGGGCCTGTAGAAGACTCTTTACTATTTTTAGTTTTGGTTGTCTCATCACCCTTCCCCTGGGGAGTCTTTGTGACCCCTTTCTTTTGGTCACCCCCTGTTGAAGTCTTGGACACCCTTGTCTTGACCCAATGGTCCGCCTTCTTTCCCAATTCTTGGGGAGAAATTGGTCCTAGGTCTACCAGATGCTGATGCAGTTTATCATTGAAACAATTACTTAACAGGTGTTCTTTCACAAATAAATTGTACAGCCCATCATAATTACTTACACCACTGCCTTGAATCCAACCATCTAGTGTTTTCACTGAGTAGTCAACAAAGTCAACCCAGGTCTGGCTCGAGGATTTTTGAGCCCCCCTGAACCTAATCCTGTACTCCTCAGTGGAGAATCCAAAGCCCTCAATCAGGGTACCCTTCATGAGGTCATAAGATTCTGCATCTTGTCCAGAGAGTGTGAGGAGTCTATCCCTACACTTTCCTGTGAACATTTCCCAAAGGAGAGCACCCCAGTGAGATCTGTTCACGTTTCTGGTTACACAAGCCCTCTCAAAAGCTGTGAACCATTTGGTGATGTCATCACCATCTTCATATTTAGTTACAATCCCTTTAGGGATTTTCAACATGTCAGGAGAATCTCTGACCCTATTTATGTTGCTGCCACCATTGATGGGTCCTAGGCCCATCTCTTGTCTTTCCCTCTCTATGGCTAGGATCTGTCTTTCCAAAGCCAATCTTTTGGCCATCCTGGCTAACTGGATGTCCTCTTCACTGGGGCTATCCTCAGTGATTTCAGAGGTGTTGGTCTCTCCTGTGAGGGAACCAGCATCTCTGACTATTATTTTAGGAGTCAGGGTTTGAGGGACCCTGTTCTCCCTAGATAGGACTGGTAGGGGGGAATTTTCCTCCAAGTCACTATCCTCTTCCTCTGAGTTGCCACCCTCAGAGGGGTTGGCCTTTTCAAACTCTGCCAAAAGCTCCTGGAGCTGTATTTTGGTAGGTTTGGGGCCCATTGTTATTTTCTTTATTTTACAGAGTGACCTTAGCTCCCTCATCTTAAGATGGAGGTAAGGTGTGGTGTCGAGTTCCACCACAGTCACATCTGTGCTAGACATTTTGCTTCTAAAAGTTGGAATACTTTTTAAGAATCTACAACTGGTTCTAGAATCTACTTCAAACTTTTACAAACTTTTAAACTCTAAAAGAAATGCTAAACAGGATCTAACACAAGGCCCTAGCAGGTCTTTTAAGAATTTAGAAAACTTTTCAAATTGCAAAAATCAATTTCTAATGACAATTTTGGAATTTGTCGTGTGATCAGGTATTGGCTGAGTAGTCCAGCAAATGCAAAGTCTTGTATCCCACCGCTGATCCACCAATGTAGGAAGTTGGCTCTGTATGTGCTATTTCAAAGTAAGGAATAGCATGCACAGAGTCCAAGGGTTCCCCTTAGAGGTAAAATAGTGGTAAAAATAGATAATACTAATGCTCTATTTTGTGGTAGTGTGGTCGAGCAGTAGGCTTATCCAAGGAGTAGTGTTAAGCATTTGTTGTACATACACCTAGACAATAAATGAGGTACACACACTCAGAGACAAATCCAGCCAATAGGTTTTTGTATAGAAAAATATCTTTTCTTAGTTTATTTTAAGAACCACAGGTTCAAATTCTACATGTAATATCTCATTTGAAAGGTATTGCAGGTAAGTACTTTAGGAACTTTAAATCATAAAAATTGCATGTATACTTTTCAAGTTATTGACAAATAGCTGTTTTAAAAGTGGACACAGTGCAATTTTCACAGTTCCTAGGGGAGGTAAGTTTTGGTTAGTTTTACCAGGTAAGTAAGACACTTACAGGGTTCAGTTCTTGGTCCAAGGTAGCCCACCGTTGGGGGTTCAGAGCAACCCCAAAGTCACCACACCAGCAGCTCAGGGCCGGTCAGGTGCAGAGTTCAAAGTGGTGCCCAAAACACATAGGCTAGAATGGAGAGAAGGGGGTGCCCCGGTTCCGGTCTGCTTGCAGGTAAGTACCCGCGTCTTCGGAGGGCAGACCAGGGGGGTTTTGTAGGGCACCGGGGGGGACACAAGCCCACACAGAAATTTCACCCTCAGCAGCGCGGGGGCGGCCGGGTGCAGTGTAGAAACAGGCGTCGGGTTCGCAATGTTAGTCTATGAGGGATCTCGGGATCTCTTCAGCGCTGCAGGCAGGCAAGGGGGGGGTTCCTCGGGGAAACCTCCACTTGGGCAAGGGAGAGGGACTCCTGGGGGTCACTTCTCCAGTGAAAGTCCGGTCCTTCAGGTCCTGGGGGCTGCGGGTGCAGGGTCTCTCCCAGGCGTCGGGACTTTAGGTTCAAAGAGTCGCGGTCAGGGGAAGCCTCGGGATTCCCTCTGCAGGCGGCGCTGTGGGGGCTCAGGGGGGACAGGTTTTGGTACTCACAGTATCAGAGTAGTCCTGGGGTCCCTCCTGAGGTGTTGGATCTCCACCAGCCGAGTCGGGGTCGCCGGGTGCAGTGTTGCAAGTCTCACGCCTTTTGCGGGGAGCTTGCAGGGTTCTTTAAAGCTGCTGGAAACAAAGTTGCAGCTTTTCTTGGAGCAGGTCCGCTGTCCTCGGGAGTTTCTTGTCTTTTCGAAGCAGGGGCAGTCCTCAGAGGATGTCGAGGTCGCTGGTCCCTTTGGAAGGCGTCGCTGGAGCAGGATCTTTGGAAGGCAGGAGACAGGCCGGTGAGTTTCTGGAGCCAAGGCAGTTGTCGTCTTCTGGTCTTCCTCTGCAGGGGTTTTCAGCTAGGCAGTCCTTCTTCTTGTAGTTTGCAGGAATCTAATTTTCTAGGGTTCAGGGTAGCCCTTAAATACTAAATTTAAGGGCGTGTTTAGGTCTGGGGGGTTAGTAGCCAATGGCTACTAGCCCTGAGGGTGGGTACACCCTCTTTGTGCCTCCTCCCAAGGGGAGGGGGTCACAATCCTAACCCTATTGGGGGAATCCTCCATCTGCAAGATGGAGGATTTCTAAAAGTCAGAGTCACCTCAGCTCAGGACACCTTAAGGGCTGTCCTGACTGGCCAGTGACTCCTCCTTGTTGCTTTCTTTGTTCCCTCCAGCCTTGCCGCCAAAAGTGGGGGCCGTGGCCGGAGGGGGCGGGCAACTCCACTAAGCTGGAGTGCCCGGCTGGGCTGTGACAAAGGGGTGAGCCTTTGAGGCTCACCGCCAGGTGTCACAGCTCCTGCCTGGGGGAGGTGTTAGCATCTCCACCCAGTGCAGGCTTTGTTACTGGCCTCAGAGTGACAAAGGCACTCTCCCCATGGGGCCAGCAACATGTCTCTAGTGTGGCAGGCTGCTGGAACCAGTCAGCCTACACAGATAGTTGGTTAAGTTTCAGGGGGCACCTCTAAGGTGCCCTCTGTGGTGTATTTTACAATAAAATGTACACTGGCATCAGTGTGCATTTATTGTGCTGAGAAGTTTGATACCAAACTTCCCAGTTTTCAGTGTAGCCATTATGGTGCTGTGGAGTTCGTGTTTGACAAACTCCCAGACCATATACTCTTATGGCTACCCTGCACTTACAATGTCTAAGGTTTTGTTTAGACACTGTAGGGGTACCATGCTCATGCACTGGTACCCTCACCTATGGTATAGTGCACCCTGCCTTAGGGCTGTAAGGCCTGCTAGAGGGGTGTCTTACCTATACTGCATAGGCAGTGAGAGGCTGGCATGGCACCCTGAGGGGAGTGCCATGTCGACTTACTCGTTTTGTCCTCACTAGCACACACAAGCTGGCAAGCAGTATGTCTGTGCTGAGTGAGAGGTCTCCAGGGTGGCATAAGACATGCTGCAGCCCTTAGAGACCTTCCTTGGCATCAGGGCCCTTGGTACTAGAAGTACCAGTTACAAGGGACTTATCTGGATGCCAGGGTCTGCCAATTGTGGATACAAAAGTACAGGTTAGGGAAAGAACACTGGTGCTGGGGCCTGGTTAGCAGGCCTCAGCACACTTTCAATTGTAAACATAGCATCAGCAAAGGCAAAACGTCAGGGGGCAACCATGCCAAGGAGGCATTTCCTTACAACACCACAGTGTATCCCAGCAAAGAATGGTTTGTAGCCCAAAAATTGCTCTGTTAATTTTAGGTGGATAAAAAAACTGGCTGATTACAACTCGTACTTGTCTGTAGTTCAATTTATGGATGTAAGAAATCAGATTCTTTATTTTGTGTATTCTGTCAGATCACTTGGATACAATATGAGGGCAGTCTGCTTGAGTAAGAATGTTTATCCAGGCTTTAATCCTAAATACTAAAGAGCCAGTAGAATTGAGAAGCAACAAGATCAATAAACATCTTTAAGGCTGTTTTGCTGGTAAAGGTAGACCTGTGAATTATAGAATTCAAAGACCATCTGTAGGATTTCCCGCAGGAATCCTTCCGGCAAACAGACACTAAGAAAGCCAGCTGGTTCTCCCTCACCCTTCAAGAGTCCAGATGCACCTGTAGAAAACTCGAGAGGAAATCGAGGTGCAGCAAGACCCCGGTAGACCACGCAGCCCTCAAAACCGCCATCACATCACAACACCACCTCATCAGAGCCACGAAGGAAGCCACGATATGAGAACAAATCAACACCAACGCATAGAACAGCAAAGAACTCTTCACCGTGATCAAATAATTCATCAAACCCAGCTCTGACACAACAGGTATCTTTCCCCATCCCAAGCCCTCTGCGACTACCTTGCCTCCTTTTTCCACCGCAAGATCTCCAACATCTACGACAGTTTCTCAACATAGGACCCACCAGCCCCACCTGCAACCACCTCGCCCAACTCGGACCCCTGCCCCACCACATCTTCAACCGAGCCAGTATCACCATCGCCCTGAGCTCTGTTGCACCATCAACTGCTCTATTGGGACTGACACCTTTCCTGAAGACTGGAAACATGCAGACATCAACCCCTGCTGAAGAAGCCCTCCACGGACCCGATGGACCTAAAAAACTACGGACCCATCTCACTGCTCCCCTTCCCGGCCAAAGTCATTGAGAAAACTATCAACACCGAATTCATCGAGACCAACCACATCCTTGACCCCTCCCAATCCAGCTTCGGAAGCAACCAGAGCACTGAGAGTGCTCTCCTCGTCGCAACAGACGGCATCCGCAATCTCATCAACCAAGGTGAAACCGGAGCCCTCATCCTCCTGGACCTCTCGGCTGCCTTCAACACCGTCTCCAACCACGCCCTCTGCGCAAAACTTCACAACACCGTCATCCACGCAAAGCCCTGAAATGGATCTTCTCCTTCCTCACCGGCCGAACCCAGAGAGTTAGGCTCCCACCATTCATATCCGACCCTACAGAGATCAGCTGTGGCGTCCCCCAGGGCTCCTCCCTGAGCCCCACCCTCTTCAACATCTAAATGGCCCTGCTAGCAGACATTGTCAGAAAGCACAGACTCAACATCGTCTCCTACGCTGACGACCCTCAGCTGATCCTCTCCCTCACCGATGAACCCACAGTCGCAAAGAACAGCTTCCACCGCGGGATGAAGGCAGTCTTCACCTGGATGAAAAACAGCTACCTAAAGCTCAACTCTGACAGGATAGAAGTCCTCCCTTTGGGCACCACCCCCTCCACCTGGGATGACTCCTGGTGGCCTGCAGCACTCGGAGCCCCCCCCACTGACATCATCCTCGACTCCTTGCTCTCTAGGAACCAGCAAGTCAATGCCATCATGTCCTCCTGCTTCCACACGCTCGACCTGCTCCGAAAGATCTTCAAGTGGATCACTGTTGAATCCACAAGAGCAGTCACCCAGACTCTTCTCAGCAGCGAGCTCAATGATGGTAATGCACTCTATGCTGGCACCTCCCAGAAGCTCCAAAAGAAGCTGCAAAGAATCCAGAACGTCACCACTAGACTTATCCTGGACATCTCTCGCTGCTGCCACATCTTCGGGCACCTGAGAGACCTCCACTGGCTCCTGATCAACAAAAGAATCGCTTTCAAGCTCCTCATGCACACCTACAAGGCACTCCACAACATCAGACCTGCATACCTCAACCAACGCCTCGCCTTCCACACACCCACCAGACAACTCTATCCCGCTCACCTAGCCCTAGCCAACATTCCACAGATCCGCAAGACTACAGCCGGAGGAAGATCCTTCTCCTACCTGGCCGCTAAGACCTGGAACTCTCTTCCTCTTCATCTCAGGCAATCTACTTCTGTGCCTCAATTCAGGAAGGACCTCAATACCTGGCTCTTCGACTTAATTGGCCATCCAGTGCCTCAGTTGAGCTGCAGCACCTCCCAGGCCTTGAGACCCGAATGGGTGATAAGCCGCGCTCTATAGGAATCCTGATTGATTGATAGGACAACCCAATGGAGATTACTCAAATACATACATTCCTGGGATGAGGGGATTGATTTGGTTCATTTGCATTTTAAGAAGGAACATGTAGCAAAAGACGGCGATCACAAACAAGTAGTATAACATTTGGTTTGCTCCTTTCGTTCCAAAGTGTAGCAGAACTTGGATGTGGAGCACTGAAGACTGTTTATGAATGAATGGCTCCACCTTCACTATTGTAAGAAAAGGAATGTCTCCCAGAATGTAGTTTCTGGAATTATAATTATTAGAATAAAACATTTGGCCATAACAGATTTGTATTGATGAAAATCTGCAACTTTGGTTGTGGTTTGATTAGTACTAGGCATAATAAATGTGATATTTAAAGGCTAACTACAGTGCCTTCATAGAGAGCCATAACTGCTTCTATTCTTAGGAACTGTGAAAGAGTTGCAACCTACATTTGAATGTCATGAAAAGAAAGGAAGTGTGTTGGTCTGCAATTCTTTCAAAATCAGAAGAAAAAGGGCCGGTGGTATAAGCAGATAGATGGGTGAGTATGTATGGGAGTTATGGATTTTCAAAAGGGAAGAAATCAGAGGTGGCCCCTCTGCTATGGCGGAGGAGCACCGCCCGCTGCTAAAAGCAGACAAATAAAGGGATAATAAAAGTATTTTATTATCCCGTCATTTTTCTGCCTTCGTAGGGAGGGGCAGGGCAGGCTCCTCCACGTCAACAAGTAGAGAAAGAGTAGCGGTCCGCTTCTAAGTGCGCATGGTAGTATGGCCGTCCACCCGAGGCAGGCCAAACTGACATGCGCACTTAGAATTCTCCACCCGGCTGTATATTCCAGCCTGGTGGGGACCAAGCTCAGTGCCCTATTCCCTCCCTGTGCGGCATTTCTGCCCTCTCAGGCCAATTGCAGCATTTCTTTTATGCTGTATAACAGCATAAGAGAAGCATGGGGATTGGTTGGGAAGGGAAGAAGACATGAGGTGGCTGGAGCGGTTGTGGCGGATGACGGAGGGGCAGGTAAGTTTATTATTTTTTTGCTACTGCCCCCCGCTGCCCTCCCACTCAACCCCCTTCCTGGCAGTAGCCGCAACTGTGAGAAACATAATAAAAGGCTGCACCACACAGATAATGATTGTATTAAATCTTTCCTCCTTTTACTGCTTGTTTGCCATCCGATTCATAATCCTAGACACACATTGAGAGTGATGTTTCTTCATTATAATGTTAGGAATGTTATCAGACTACTGTTTTCGTTATAACAGTGAAGACTTTTGCTATAAATTATATAATCATTTTAGATGCTTTTCGCATTTTGTAGAATTGTTTGTATTTTGTATGGTTGTTTTTATTTGTAATATCATTAATTTGGACTACTTAAATATCTAATCAATAAATACATCTAAACCTAAAATGACTTGAAAGAAACAAAATAAATTCCCAGTCTGCTGTGCTAAAAACTCCAGCTACTTTGAGGAAAGCTGGAAGATCTGCTCCTACCTCCTGCTTGAATCTGTGGTCCCCAGCATGTTCTCCCAAGAACTGAGAATGCCAGGTCCAAAGCACCATTTGGATCTTTCTCTACTTGGAACAGCCTATCTGGTGTAATTCTGTTTTTTTTATGTTAAGCCGATGGGAGGAAACTCTAAATTGAGACAACTGCATCAGCAGAAAATTACTTTTCCAAAAGGACGGAGTTAGCCCTGAACACACAAGAATCAGAAAGTGAATCCACTCACTTGGCAAACTAACTGCGAGCAGCCGTTTGAAATATTCACTTTTCCTAGTCACACCTGGTTCATAGACCTTTCCAGACAGACATGTCTGGGCTTGATAGTGCCTTGAAGAATGGCCAAACACACATATGCTCTGGCAGTTTTAAGTTAAGTCACAAGAACCGACTTCAGAGAGGATGCACTTCCATGTGAGGACATGGCATTAAGTTAGCTTCTACTGGCACATGCCCTAAACTGAAGCTTTTTCCCATCTGTATGTCTAGTACATGGGCACTTAACTCTTAGTTAAGGCTAAAACGACTTGGGCTGATTGTAACTTTAAATTCTACTTGTAAGTCAACATTGGGCCCTCAAATATAGATTTTACTTAAAACTATTGCTGATTTAAGACTTCTATACGAGACGTATACGTTTTTTTTAAAAAATCTGACACTGCTATTAACACTGGACTCATAAACCCATTGTGCTTTTTTGACCCAAATTATTTTTTCAGTCCTTTTTTTATTTCTCTCGATTTGTTTGTGCATTTGTAATTGTTCCCTTTTTAGCTGAGATTTGTGATGAGCTTTAACTTCTTTATTTTGTCACTTGTTTGTTTGATTTGTCATGTATAACCCCTCCACATACTTGTTTTTGAGGATTATGTTACTTTTCAAGTGACGCTATTGAAGGTGGGCCAAGGTTATCTTGTTGAAACCAGTTCAACCACACAGAATCTTCAGTGTTTGGGAGTATACTCGCAGCTCACATCAAGACTGTGACCTCTAACCCCACAGTCACTACACTATCAATTCTAAATTAAAACAAATTATCATACACAGAAAAATATAATGGTTCACTAAAATTACTTAAACATGGAGGTAGGGCTATATTAGTGTCACACGTGCAGTATGTGAGAGTCGGGATCTGTTTTTACCTACGAGTATGTATTGCCAATTATAAGCTCGGTTCTCCTCCTTTCATACTTTTACATGTTCATTGCACTAACCATCATTGCCCATTTCCATTTTTAGATTTCACCAAGGTCAAGATCAGATTGCCACCAGCACAAAACCCCCTATGACCCAAGCTTAGCCCAATCCCCTGACTATCTGAAATAGGGACACTAATAAGGATTCTGGTAAAAAAGGCTGTGCATAATCTTCCTTTTTTAATTTTAACAAGTCAGCCCTTTTAATGTGCTCATTTTCCTTGTATGCTTAGCTGAAACCGCTAGTTTATGATAAGATGAATGGCATATTGTAATGATTTTAAGTTATCAAACAATAAAGGTATTCATTCATTCACCGAGATCATAGAGTTTAACATTTTTGCTCGTCTGTGTGATTTAATAATTTGACAGGTGTTTAATTGATCAAGACTGAACGAGTGTTTTCACTGTTGACGATTCTATTATACCAGAATGTCCATTTAAGTTAAGATGGTATTCTTTATATAGCTGCAAACATGTCATTGAGTCTGTTATGGTTTCCCAGTGAGCGTATTCTGGTTCTGGTGGTACCGAGACCTGCAGCTAGCTCATTTTATTCGTTTTGTTTTTATATATCCACGACAATGTTCCATGACATACATTTTTAGTAATTTTTTTCTAAGTATTTAATTCATTTTTCTGTTAACATTTTTTTTAAAATATATGTTTTATTGTGTTTTCCAAGTAGTATGACACAAAACAAGCGACAACAGCCGACGCATCCGGCATAATGCCCAAAGGCCAAGGTATAAAAACATATCGAGCATTAGAATCTGGTGAGCAGGCACCTCGGGCCCAGCAACGTTATCATCAACAATACCTTGCCAATGCAAACAAAGTGTAGACGAACAAGAGGCAAAGAGTAAAAATATACATGTCCCATCAGCATCAGGAAACAAAGGGATGAGAAAAGATAGCTAGAGAAGAGAGAGGGAAAAGCAAGAAGATAGAAAGAAATCCTCGCATCTAACACAGCCAATCCTAGCAAGCTGAGCGTACCCTCATCGTAGTAAAAGGGGGGAAAAAGGGGAGGGGCACAAAAAGGGGGGGGGAGCCACCAAAACAGGCATCACTAAACGCCAGTTGCCTTCACACCATTCTGCTTCCCACATTCTAGGAAGATCTGCAAAGGGGACCACACATTGCTCGGCCGAGAGCTGGGTGGGATCAGTTCCCAGTAAGCTGCTAGTTGCTCCTGGCAGTACACAGTATCCTGCAGCCAATCCTGGCAGCGATGGGCCTGCTTTCTACCCCAGCACATCGCCACTCTGCACTTCGCCAGCACCAAAAGCAACCCCACCAATCTCCTGTTATCAGGGGGGATTTCCCTAGTATAGCCTAAAAGAGCAAATGTAGGAGATCTCGGTAATTTGAGCCCGTCCATATCTTCCAGCGCACTCAGCATGTCTGTCCAGAATCCTACCAGTGCCCCACAGCCCCAAGCCAAGTGCAGGAAATCAGCTCCCCACGCCACGCACCTATCTCAGCGGTCATCAGACCGAACGCCCATCCTCTTGAGGCTGCGCGGTGTGTAATACAAGCAGTGCAAAAAATTTAAATGCAGTAAGCGTAACCTGTAATTGGGGGAGAGCTCCCGCATATGCACAGCAGTATCTCCAGACTTCATCCATCAGGGTCTCCCCCACATCCAATTCCCACTGCGCTCTTGCCCCAGATGATGCTACGGGTGCTAAGGCCTGCATACACACATACAAGCTGGTAATAAGGCCACGGGGAGACGAGGACTTATACAATAACTCCAAGACACGACACGCCTGAGGCGCCGCAGGGAAAGTAGGGTATCTGGATTGCAGGGATTCCCTGGTCTGAAGGTAAGTGAGCAGGTATTGCATGGTATTGCACGGCGTGCGAATCCATGCAGAAATAAATGAGTTCTCAGGGTACCAGGAGCCCAGAGTCGTCAGCTGCATCTCCGACAGACTCCCATCCAACTGGCCACCTCCCAGTGCACAGCATCTCTCACCGGCACTGAGGGTGCGAACGGCACCCTGGCCCCAACACACTGCAGGAGCGCCCTCCAGGCCCGCACCGTGCACACCACCGTATCCACACCCCATGTCTCAGAGCGAGGCTTATCATATAACAGTCCAGACAGTCGGGCAGGCCAGATTGAGTCCTGCTCCGGAGCCAAGTGCAGTAAATATTTTATAGGGTGCATCCAGAAATGCGCATAATGGGCCTGTGCGCAATAATAATAGAGTTCCAAATCCGGAGCAGCCAATCCGCCCAGCTCGAACAGCAGCATGAGCGTATCCCACGATATCCTGGGTTGCTTACCAGCCCAAACCAAGGAGATAAGTAGAGACCTAAGCCAGCCTCCTCCGGAAGCGAGCACAAGAGGGATGTTGGTAAATAAGTAGAGAAAATTGATCTTCGCAATGGCTATCTGGCCAGTCAGTGAGAGCGGTAAAAAGCGCCATGCCCTGACTCTGTCTTCTAGCCATTCAATGGCCCTACTGTAATTGGCCGACCATAATTAATCTATTTTCTCTGCTCACCCAAATGCCCAGATATCGGACCAGACCGTCGGGCCAGCTTGGAAGATATCGCGAACCATACTGCACTGTTACAGCCAACAAAAGCAAGACCACAGACTTAGACCAGTTGATAGTAATCCCAGAAATCCGACCAAACATGCAATCACATCTAGAATTATATCAAGGTGGGCTCGTGGGTCCCGTACATACAGAGCGGCATTATCAGCGTACACAGAAACCAAGATTGGGTGTTGTCTAAATGCCAGACCTCTATGATTATGGTGCTGTCTCAACTGTGTGGCTAGCAGCTCCCTCGCCACAGCAAAGAGCAGGGGCGAGAGGGGGCAGCCCTGTCGGGTACCCCTAGAGACTGGGAAAGGATCCGATGCCTTCCCGTTAATTCTCAGCCCCACCACTGGAGCTGAGTATAATAGACAAATTAATTGAATAAATCTGGGACTCAAGCTCACCCGTGCTAATAGACCAAACAAATAAGGGGAGTCAAACGCCTTAGTGGCATCAAAAAAACACAGCCGCAACTCAGTCCTTGGGGGACACCATCTGCGCTATTGCAAAGAAGGTGCGAAGATTATACAAAGTTGAGTGACCCAGCACGAAAACAGATTGATCAGGGAGCACCAAAGACAGGAGAAGGGGCTGCAGACGTGTCGCCAGAAGCTTCGCTAAGATCTTGTTATCCAGATTTCTAAGTGACAGTGGCCTATATGAATCACTAGAGCGCGGGTCCTTGCCCCGCTTCAGTATAGCAACTATGAGGGCCTCTCGCAGCGATGGCGGCAGGGTGCCACTGTCAAGCGCCTCAGCGTACACATCAAATAAATGTGGGGCCAACAAATCTGCATACTCCTTATAAAAGGCCGCTGTGAGTCCGTCAAGGCCGGAAGCCATATCCCCCGGAAGCCTGCGGATAACTGCGCTATGTCCTCAACAGAGAACGGCGAATCCAAATATTGCCGGTGTGAGTTCTCCAGCCACAGCAGGCTTATATCCTCAAAATATGCTGTCTATGACTCCGTGCCCGGGCGTTCCGAGGTGGAATAAAGGGAAGCATAGAACTCAGTCAACACCTGCCCGACCTCCTCTGCGCCCACCCAACGGTCGCCAGCGGAGTCCAGTAGCTCCACAATATAATTTCCAGCCCATGGTCGACGCAGCATTTCCGCCAGGGTTCAGTCCACTCTCCCTCTCCATAACAACGCACTTTAGCCTCTTAACCTTAAAAAGCAAAGCTCACGGAGTGCTGCCTCTTCGTACTCCGACAGCCTCTCCCGGAATTCCGCCAAGAGAGCATTTGAGATATCGGCGTATAGTCATTTCTCCAGCGCAGTCAGCTGGGCCTCCAAATCTGCCAACTCCCGGCGTATCGCCCTGAGCAAACCATACTGTTAGCTAAGCAAATCCCCCGGATCACCACCTTAAATGCCTCCCACCAGGTACCTGATGATGAAACCGAGCCCAAATTAATCGCAAAGTACTCCTTTATAGCTGTGCGCACCTCCTCTCTAAAGATTGAATCTTTTAATGCATTACGTGGCAGACGCCACAAGAAATCTCGCTGTGTGCTCCTGGGAATCCCCAGCCTCAGCAAAACTGGAGAATGATCCAACAAGGTTCGAGGCATTTGCTCGACATCCTTCGTCCAGAGCTACATGTCCCTGGTACCAAGCCATCTGTCAATTCATGACCAGCTGTTGCGGACTGTATTAATACATGTTCTTTCCCTATTGGTGCCATGTTTTGCCCTCCATAGATCAACCACACCACCCTCCGTCATAATTCGAGCGAGTGCCTCTGCAGCCGCCACATGTTGAGGTCGCGTCCGGCTTTCACGATCCGCCACGGCATCCATAACCACGTTGAAGTCGCCACCCCATAATATCGACCCCAGTCCCAAGGAGCATATCAGGCGCCACAACTCTCAAAGAACTGCGGGTCATCTACATTGGGACTGTATACGGACACCAGACAGAACGGTCTGTCATGCAGCGTGCCATGCAGAAGGACATAACAACCTTGCGGGTCTATAACCACTTTCTCAGTACGCCACTGCAAACCTCGAAGCAAAATGGCAAACCCTCACGCTTAGCTCAAATACGCAGCCACATGGCACTGCCCAATCCAACCAGCTCTTAGCCTGTGTTTTGTGGCATATGTCAGATGAATCTCTTGGAACAAACAAACATCCACCGCATGGCATTGGATGTATACAGAGATCAATCGCATCTTACGCCTGTCGTTCAGCCCCTGAACATTCCAGGTCATACAATTCACATGTACCACCCCTTTAGGAGCCATCATAGCAAATGCTTCACTGCACCACAGTCACTTCACACTTAGTCACAATGCAGAATGGCACAGAGGACAAGGAGATACAGAGGTACAAGGGTAAAGAGAAAGCATAGAATGTCCCAAACACCTTGGTTGGACTCATCCAGAGGGGTGTCGGCGTGGCCATCTGTGAACCACCCTGATTGGGATGGGTGGGCAGGAGCTCTCACATCACCCGTTACATTACACGACAGGCTGCACAGAGTTAAACCTCAGTCGAGTCTCAACAAGCCCCAAATTGCAGTACAGGACCAGAGGCGTCCCCCCACAGCAAAATTATTTCAATCATTATCGCTAAGAGTATCACCGCCACCGCCAGCAGTCTACGAGCAGTTCAGAGCCACTTTTTAAGGACAGTTTTTACATACTTGATGGCCAGCTTCGGATCAGTGAAAAAGTGCAGCCTGCCCTTGTGCTGCAGTCGCAATTTGGCAGGATAAATGAGGGAATATTTGGAATCCGTCTGACTCCGTGTGTTTGGTAGGTAGGAATGCTCTTCAAGCCGCCTGCACCACAGGGGTGTAATCTGAGAAGATACTCAGTTCATTGTTGTTATAAATCATGGGACGGCACTCCCTGGCTAACCTAAGGATTGTGTCTCTATCCCTATAGTTCAATGAACGCACAATGATTGGGCTTGGCCCAAGCGACCTATGGACCCTCTCCACCACCAGTACCTAGGAAAGCTCTCCAGGGAACAGCGCAGATAGCATAGTCTCCACATAGTCCTCCATGCGCCCCATGGCTGTCAACTCTGGGAGACCTAAGATGTGGATATTATTGCGGCGGGAGCGGGCTTCAAGGTCCTCATTCTTGTTCTGGACTACCTCCAACAAGCGTTCCATTTGCAATAACTTCTCCACGTCGACCGTCCTCCAGATCAGAGGTGCGAGATTCCACCTGTTCGAGGTGAGTATCATGGCCAACCACCCGTTCTTTTAAACAATCCATTTATTCAGTCAAGTGATGCTACTTGGCGTCAATGCTGGCCAAACTGTGCTTAAGATCCAAAAACATAGCCTTCACTGAGGTCGATGGAGTGTCCTCCTCCTCCTGCAGCAGATCATCCGCAGACCGGCTGGCCTGACTACATTACATTTCTTTCCCCCTCAAATGTAAGTTGGGTTGCTTCTGATCCGCCTTCCCCATCTTCTCAGGAGCTCGCCCCCAAAAAAGGGGGAGAGCGAGGAGGAAGAGCATGACGACCAAAAAATGCTCTTAAAATGACCCCAAACGCCCTAATAACCACCCTGCCGCGGCCAGGAGCACGAGATCACAGTCTTGCTCAGTCAGCCAAGTCCACCAGCCAAAAGTCAGGGATAGAAAAAAGGAGGGGGGGCAGTCATCCGTCGCCCACCTCGCCTCCCCAGAGTAGCCACCAGATAAGTATTGGCTGCCAGGAGCCGTATTAATCCTGCGGCCCCCTGGTTCATTCAGCCAATCCTATTTCAGGAAGACTGGGGGCACACAGTGCAAAGAGCCCCGGTCCCTGACGCCGCGCAAGCAGAGCACACCGGCCCAGGGCCCACACACAAGCCACCAGTGCCCGGCTCACTCACCTGCATGGCCACGCGGCCCGACCGTCACCGCTGATCAGGCCCGCAGGCCTTCAACACCGGGTGGTCTGACACGATCCAATGCAGCCAACCACGGGGACTCCAGGCGACCCCCACAGGGGAGGGGGGCGGCCCTCACTCCATGCACCCGCAGCGGGCACCCCCATCAGCGCCAGGACGCCGCCTCTAGGCCTCGAACACAGGCCTTCAATCAGCCAGCAGATGTTTCCGCGGGGCCTGCATCCCGCAGGTATCCAATGCCGGAGGCTTGATGTGGCGATGGAACAAACAGCCGCAGAGCCTCTGGCTTCCATTCACAAGGATGGAGGGGGGGAGGTCAGCCCCGACCACCACTCCTCCTGCAGCCCCTTTCCGCCACCAGTAGGACGAGCAAGCACGAGGCCAGAGATCCCACTCACAGGCCACACAGGCCCAGCACGGCTCCTACCGCCAGGCCGACTCCATTTCCACACTCCACTGCTCCCCAGGGCCTCCCTGTGCGAGGCAGGGATAAAAGGCTGCCTCGGGCAGCTGATCCACCAGGATTGCAGACGGATTTAGGCCCTGCAGAGCCTCACGACGTGGCAGCCATTTTGCAGGACGGCCAAGCCACGCCCCCCATTTCTTTTTTTCTGGTAACATTTATACAGTTTGCGAGCCGGGTCTTGTGGTTTGTAAACCTCATCTGCTGGTGATCTCTTTAATGACCCTTGTAGTTTATCAACCAGATTTTCTGCTCTATACAGGGATAGCGTTTGTGATCACTATACTTGCAGCCCGAACTATGTGATAATAAACAGCTGACTTCATGTTCATAAACCATACATTGCTGGTAACTGCCTAAGATGTGAGCTGTTTTGTTACTTAACTTAGTGCTGGGTGATAGCATCTTGCTGCCTTTACAGGTCCATTTTCCAGTCATGGGAGTGCGCTTCCATAGCCTCTGGTGATGCAGTGTCCCCATTTTCATCATATGTACATTATTTTTACATTTAGGATGACTGTAAGTTTCACATAAACAATTAACTGTAGTTAGAGCATAGCCATATGAATTAGTGTGACTCTATTTTAATGAGATGTTGTATTTTTGCTTCCCGTGCATAATCTCTCCTATTGATCCATGCAAAACCCTAGAAAACATAGCAAATAATCTTACTGCTGTTCATTTAATTATAAAAAGGGTAGTTGGTAAAGCCCAAATTTGCAATTTAGACCTGAAAGTATTTTCAGCCAATCAACTGAAAAATCTTTTACCAACCCAAATTCACAAAAATATATTAAACTTTTCAAGCTTGTATTGGCTTTTATTTTCACAACTATCGAAAAAGTATTGAACAGATGCACCTCAAAACTCAACGAGCATTTGCAATGTAATAGGTCTCACATTAGCGAGAGTTAGAGCTGTTGGCGTTGTAAATGACAACCTCGAATTTGGGACCTTATAGATATTTAGCCATGCAGCACATTAAACCTTTGTCAGAAATATACTGTGTTTGTGCATTCCTTCGTACACTTGGCATTAGACTGTAATGGTTTTAACAGCTCCTACGGAGCACCACAGTAAAAATAGCATTTGGAATAAACATGGCCATGCAACCATATATTCAGCCCCTAGAGGGAATAATCAAATAAAAAAGAATGATAAAGAACATTGTAGTGTAACCATGTGATCGGCCCCTTGAGAGCATAATGTATTACAC
Organism: Pleurodeles waltl; assembly: GCF_031143425.1. Taxonomy (NCBI): domain Eukaryota; kingdom Metazoa; phylum Chordata; class Amphibia; order Caudata; family Salamandridae; genus Pleurodeles; species Pleurodeles waltl. The sequence goes on from NC_090437.1 coordinate 1,092,519,680, forward strand.
ATTTTCAGGCCTAGCAGGCATTTTAAATATAATTTAACTTTGGAGTCAGTGGCACAAGGGTACAGTGCCACAGGTTGTTACTAGTTGTGCCTGTAGAGTCAATAGCAGAAAGTGCAGCACCACTGGTTGTGGCTCGATGCCCCTGTAGTCTCAACAGCAGAAGGTGCAGTACCTCTGGTGGTGGCTAGATGTCCCTGTAGAGTCAGCAGCAGAATGTGCAGTACCACTCGTTGTGGCTAGATGTCCCTGTGGAGCCAAAAGCACTCAGAGTACAGTGCCACAGAACACTGCCAGAACCTTCTCTGACATCAGAAGCTCAGCATGTCCCCCAGACCTGGAAACGGCTGGGCAAGTACCAGGTCCTCAGTGAAATGGCTGAATTATTTAGCCATGCTGTAGATTAAACCTTTATGAGAAAAAAACTGTGTTTGTGCATACAGTACACCTTTACCAGAAATAAACTGTGTTGTGAATTAGCAGAAGGTGCAATACCACTGATCGTGGCTAGAAGTCCCTGTAAAGCCAACTAAGTTAGTAGTGCCTTTGGGCAATTATCATCCTTCAGCCCTTCAAGAACATAGTGCATTACACATTTGCAGGCCGAGCAAGACTTTCTGAATATTATCACAAACAAGGCCTTTAGAACACAAACTTCTCTCAACTATAAATACAAAAGTTCAAGCTATAAGAGGTTTTAAATATGCATTGAATGGTGGAAGAGGTTATGATTTTTGTGATCTGTCAAACCTAATGTGACTGACAAGATGGCATAGACAGAAAGAGCACACCATTCTGAATCTTTTGGTGGTGGTCCCATTTCCCTACAACCACCACAGGCTGAGTTATGGGCAAAGATGTGTTTTAAAAGGAATGCCTGCAAACTGTTATGGGGTGAGTTTCCTCGAGTGCAGTGAATATTGTAGTATCTGCCCTCCTGCTGTGCGGGGAGAGCTGCTGCTGAGGATTCATTCCTGGGTCGATTTCATGCTATATAAAGCCACAAAAGAATGTTCAAAGCACAAACATGACACAACTACTTGTAATTACTAATTATGTAAAGTAAAGACCAAGTGAAGGGCAAAGGTGGAAAACGAAACACACATGAACAATAGTGCTTACTGACAAACATGAGAGGCAGAAAACAAAGAAAAGTAGCAGGTCCAAGCAACAGAAAAACATTTTAGGCGTACTTAAACTGTACTTGGCCTGTGCTCCTCAGCCAAGTACAGAAAGTGACATATTGGCTGGCAAAATAGCTAGGAGGCAGCAAAACAAGAGTGACACTGCCTTCAGCCTCTGGTAAGCAGCAGGCAGTGGCAGACGGGAGCAAAGTAATAAATTACATCCAACAGGTCTTGCAGACAGTGCAGGTGCGCTGTCTAGGCTCAACCTAAAAAGGATCTGTCTTGGCACAAACTTTGTGTTTGTGCTGATTTGATGCATTTATACTCAGTACTTTATGCTGTACAAGAATAAATAAAAAAAATGCCAGAAGCATTTTTTAAGCATACCCCCGGAAGTTATTGAAGATTTTGAAACCCCTTCCATGAACTGCAGTAAATATTGAATGAACAATCAAATTCAAAGAAATCAATATGGCATTTCCCATAGACTAGCCATCAAAAGTGTGTACACATGGATGTATATTTTCAGGTGATCAGAGTTGGCAACACAGACTCTGTACTTAGATTTCAGATTTACTTTCTATTTAAAAAAAACTTGATTTCTGATAGAAATGGGGTCTTTAGTTGGCAGTGGTTTGCACCCTGTCCAAGTCGGGATCCTCACTCTAGTTAGAGTAAGAGGGGGTCACACAGCTAAGACAACCGCTGCTCACTTCCTTGGTAGCTTGGATAAAGGTGTTAGGCTTATCACAGAGGCAATGTGTAAAGTATTTGTACACACACACACACACACACACACACACATAGTAACACAGTGAAAACAACACAAACATACTCCACACCAGTTTAGACAAATAGACAATATTTACCTGAGTAAAACAAGACCAAAATGACAACAATCCAACATACAGAAGTAAAGATATGACTTTTCAAAGATTTAGGGCCTGATTACAACTTTGGAGAAAGTGTTAATCCGTCCCAAATGTGACGGATATACCACCAGCCGTATTACGAGTTCCATAGGATATAATGGACTCGTAATACGGCTGGTGGTATATCCGTCACTTTTGGGACGGATTAACACCTTCCTCCAAAGTTGTAATCAGGCCCTTAATCTTAGTATAGCGCCTAAAACATAATAGCTGCAACTGGGGCTATCACGGCGTCTTGACAGAGTAATTCCCCAACAGTCTGACACCACTTGTGAGGGAATGCGAGGGAGTTGCACAGACCCTGGGTACAGTACCTTGGAAAATGATAAACAGAGACTATGCATGGAGTTTGGGAGGTGAGGCGTTGCTGGAGCTGTTGCGGTGTCTGTTCCTTTCTGTTACCGGGGAGGTGAGGCATTGGTTCCTTACTGCTAGGCAGGGGAAGTGAGGCGTATCTTCCTTTCACTTACATGGGGGGTAATGCGGCATTGGTAGCAAGGCGTTGGTTCCTTGCGACAATGCACGGTTGACGACTCCAGCAGGTCACGATGCGAGATGTTGACTTTCCAGTGTCACAATGAGATCATGGGGCCACAGGTGCTGCGGTGGAGTCTGAGGCAGGTATCACGGATGTCGGTGACACGGCACTCGGGACTTTGGAGGTCCTGCAGGGGTATCAGGCCTCAATCAATCAATCAGTTTTTATAAAGTGCAACTACTCACCGTGAGGTTCTCAAGGCGCTGGTGGTAGGTCTGGGCCTCATGCGAAGAGCCATGTCTTGAGGTTCTTCCTGAAGATGGTGAGTGATGAGCTTTGTCTGAGGTGCGTTGGCAGGTTGTTCCAGCTCATAGCTGTGAGGTAGGTGAAAGATCTTCCTCCGGCGGTGGTTTTCCAGATGCTTGGGAGATATGATCCTGGTGGGGGAGGTTCAGGACGAATCTAGCAGCGGCATTTTGGATGTGTTGTTTCCTGATGTTCTTTGTTGTGGTGCCGGTGTAGAGTGCGATGCCGTAATTGAGCTCTGTTGTGACTAAGGCATGGGTGACTGTCTTGCGGCAGTCGACCGGGATCCATTTGAAGATTTTGCGGAGTTGCCGGAGGGCGTGCTATCAGGACGAGGTGACTGCGTTTACCTGTCGGGTCACTGATAGGGAAGAGTCAAGGATGATTCCTAGGTTGCAGGCATGGTCAGTCGGAGTAGGCGGGCCACTGAGCGATGAGGGTCACCAGGAGTCTTCCCAGGCTGAAGCGGAGTTTCCAAAGATGATGAGCTTGGTCTTGTCTGAGATGAGCTTGAGGCAGCTCTCCCTCGTCCAGGTGGCGACAGAAACTCCAGTGTTAAAGTTCCTCTTAGCTTTGTTTGGGTCTTCAGTGTGGGATATGATGAGTTATGTGTCATGGGCGTATGACACGATGTTCATTCCATGGCCTCTGACGATGGCTGCAACCGGGACCATGTACATGTTGAAGAGCGCTGGGCACAGGGAGGATCTCTGAAATACTCCGCAGCTGACTTCTGTTGGTTTGGATATGAAGGGTGGGAGCCTGACTCCCTATGTTCTTCCGGAGAGGAAGGAGTGAATCCATTGCAGGGCTTTTTTGCAGATTACTGTGTCGTGGAGTCCGGTGTTGTGGGAGACCGTGTTGAAGGCTGCTGAGAGGTCAAGGAGTATGAGTGCTGTGGTGTGGCTGTGGTTGAGGAGTGTGCGGATGTTAACGGTGGCTACAAGAAAAGCTGTCTTTGTGCTCTGGTTGCTGTGGAAGCTAGACTGAGAGGCATCCAGAGAGTTGTTGTCAATGAATTGTCACATCTGTGAGCTGATGGCTTTTTCCAGTACTTTGGCCGAGTAGGGTAGTAGCGAGATGGGCCTGAAATTCTTTAGCTCTGATGGGTCGGCCGTGGGTTTCTTCAGGAGGGGATGGTCTTTGGCACGTTTCCAATCTTCAGGGAAGGTGGCTGTGTTGATAGAGCAGTTCAGCATCTTGCAGAGTTCGGGGGCAGTGGATGCGCTGGCTCTGTTGTAGATGTGGTGAGGACAAGTGTCTGTGGGAGATCCAGAGTGAATGCTGTTCATGATGCTTTCAGTCTCTTCTGTGGTGAGAGTAGACCAGCTGTGGATGGTTTGGGTGGGTTATGGGGAGCTGGGTTGATCGTATGTTCTGATGCTGGGCAGGTTCTGCTGGAGGAAGCTGTCATAAATGTCCTTAATCTTGCTGTGGAAGAAAGTGGCCACAGCAAGAGTTCTTGCAACAGTGGTCACAGAGTTCTTGCGACATTGGGATTTTGGTGACTTTGGAGGAGGGATTGGTGAATTTGTTGATTACCGTGAAGAGTTCCCTTGTGTTGTGCGGGAGGCCTGTGTTTCAGTTCATAGTCTTTGTTCTAAGCGGGGACCATGGCTCTGATGCAAGCAGTGGTGCAGAGTCAGACAGCGGCACCAGCTTCAAAGTTGCTCTGGAATCAATGTGTTTAGTTTCTTCTTGGATACACCAGAGCTCACTTCCTACGGCCAAGGAACTGGATTTGGCACCACTGGCAAGTCAGGACTCTCAGCTAAAGAGCCCAGTCGCTGGCTGGTAAAGTCTTTGATGTCCTTGAGACTTCTTAATAAGAGGAAAGCTCAGTTCAAGCCATTGTAGAACCTTGGAAAGCAGGATGTAGATACCTTAGTACAGTCCTTTCACTCCCAGGACAGAGCAGCAAGCAGTAGGCAGCACAACAAAGCACCAGGCAGAGTGGAAGTCCCTCCTACAGCATCCAGTTCTTCTTCCTGGCAGAATGCCCTCAGTCCAGAAGTGTTCTAACTATGTGGTGTTAGGGGTCCAGTATTTATACCAATTTCTCTCCTTAAAGTAGGCAAACTTCAAAGAGAATTCTTTGTAGTGCACAAGACCCTGCCTTCCCTGGCCCCATACAAACTCCAGGGTGTTGGAGACTGCTTTGTCTGAGTACAGGCACAGTCCTATTCAGATGCAAGGCCATCAGGCTATGCAGGGCACACCTCAACTCCCTTTGTGTGACTGTCCGGAGTGAATACACAAACAGCCCAACTGTCATCCAGACCCAGACGTGTATTAAGCGGCAGCCAGAGGCCCAGAATGGTCAAGCAAGAAAATGCCCACTTTTCAAAGGTTGCATTTTTAAACTCACAATTCAAAAACCAGCTTCACCAAAGATGCATTTTTAAATTGTGAGTTCATATACCCCAACCTCCATATCTCTATCTGCTCCCAATGGGGGAAATTACACTTAAAATGTATTTCAAGGCAATCTCCATTGTTAGAAATGGGGTCTTTGGTTGGCAGTCAGGTTCCCCCGTCCAAGCAAGGACCCTCACTCTAGTAAAGGTAAAAGAGAATCACCCTCAGTTAACCCCTGATTGACCCCTTGGTAGCTTGCCACGAGCAGTAGGCTTAATTTCCAAGTACTAGGTGTAAAGTATATTTATCAACACACAGTAACTTAATGAAAACACTACAAAATGACACAACACAGGTTTACAAAAATAGAAAATATTTATCTAAACACAAGACCAAAATGACAAAAATCCACAATACACAAGTCAAGTTATCAATAAAAATGCGAAAAGAGTCTTCATGTAATTTTAAACAAACACTAACACTATTAGCGTGAAAATGTACCTTGGGTGCGTCAAAACTAACCCCGCACGGGCAAGTGTGCGTCAAAAAAAGGGGCTTGCGATACGACGATTTCACTCACGAGCGAGACCTTGCGTTGTTTCTCCTTTCGTCGGTCGGGCGCGTCATTTCTTCTCTCTGCAGGACAGAGATGCATCGATTCGGTCAGCACTCGGGTCTGGGCAGGCCTTGCGTTGTTTTTACACACCCAGCGGTACTTGTGTCGGAAAGCCAGCCGCACAATGATCCAAAAACCACGCAGCGCGGGTTGTGATCTCACCAGTCTCCATCAGCGATGCTGTGCGTTATTTCTCCAGCCCTGGGCGGCGATCTTCGGGTCGCGTTACAGGCGAATGTCGATTTTCAGCTGCAAAGGCGGCAGTGCGCCTATTTTTCAGCTGCAGATCGGAGTTGCGTCGATCTTTTCCCCGCACGGTGTTCTGTGCATGGATTTCTTCCTCTTAGGCTGCCAGCTTCTTCTTTCAGGGTCCCAGGAACTAGATGGGCACCACTTGGAAGAGTAGGAGTCTCTCCAGAGACTCAAGGTGCTAGCAGAGAGAAGACTTTGCTGCCTCTGAGACTTCAAACAACAGGAGGCAAGCTCTAAATCAAGCCCTTGGAGATGGAAGGCACACAAAGTCCAATGTTTGCCCTCTTACTCTGGCAGAAGCAGCAACTGCAGGATTGCTCCACAAAGCACAGTCACAGGCAGGGCAGCTCTTCTTCCTCAGCTCTTCAGCTCTTCTCCAGGCAGAGGTTCCTCTTGGTTTCCAGAAGTGTTCTAAAGTCTGTGGTTTTGGGTGCCCTTCTCCTACCCGATTTCTCCTTTGAAGTAGGCCTACTTCAAAGCAAAGTCTCTCTTGAATGTGAAATCCTGCCTTGCCCAGGTCAGGCCCCAGACACTCACCAGGAGGTTGGAGACTGCATTGTGAGAGGACAGGCACAGCCCTTTCAGGTGTGAGTGACCACCCCCCCCCTCCTAGCACAGATGGCCCATCAGGAAATGCAGACTACACCCCAGCTCCCTTTGTGTCACTGTCTAGTGTGAGGTGCAACCAGCCCAACTGTCAAACTGACCCAGACAGGGAATCCACAAACAGGCAGAGTCACAGAAATAGTATAAGCAAGAAAATGCTCACTTTCTAAAAGTGGCATTTTCAAACACACAATCTTAAAATCAACTTTACTAAAAGATGTATTTTTAAATTGTGAGCTCAGAGACCCCAAACTCCACATGTCCATCCGCTCCCAAAGGGAATCTACACTTTAATCAGATTTAAAGGTAGCCCCCATGTTAACCCATGAGAGGGACAGGCGTTGCAACAGTGAGAAACGAATTGAGCAATATTTCACTGTTAGGACATATAAAACAAATTACTATGGGGGTCATTCTAATTCTGGCGGGCGGCGGAGGCCGCCCGCCAGAATTCCGCCCCCATAATACCGCTCCGCGGTCAGAAGACCGCGGAGGGTATTATGAGTTTTTCCCTGGGCTGGCGGGCGGTCTCCAAAAGACCGCCCGCCAGCCCAGGGAAAAACTCCCTTCCCACGAGGATGCCGGCTCATAATCGAGCCGGCGGAGTGGGAAGGTGCGACGGGTGCAGTAGCACCCGTCGCGTATTTCAGTGTCTGCAAGGCAGACACTGAAATACCTTGCGGGGCCCTCTTACGGGGGCCCCTGCGACCCCCCCTACCGCCATCCTGTTCATGGCGGCTTTCCCGCCATGAACAGGATGGCGGTAGGGGGGGTCAGAATCCCCCATGGCGGCGCAGCAAGCTGCGCCGCCATGGGGGATTCTGAGGGCAGCGGTAAACCGGCGGGAGACCGCCGGTTTACCCTTTCTGACCGCGGCCAAAGCGCCGCGGTCAGAATGCCCTGCGGGGCACCGCCGGTCTGTCGGCGGTGCTCCCGCCGACCTTCGCCCCGGCGGTCGAAGACCGCCGGGGTTAGAATCAGGGCCTATATGTCCTACCTTAACCATACACTGCACCCTGCCCTTGGGGATACATAGGGCCTACCTTAGAGGTGCCTTACATGTACGAAAAGGGAAGGTTTAGGCCTGGCAAGTGGGTACACTTGCCAAGTCGAATTTACAGTTAAAAACTGCACACACAGACACTGCAGTGGCAGGTCTGAGACATGATTACAGAGCTACTTACGTGGGGGGCACAACCAGTGCTGCAGGCCCTCTGGTAGCATTTGATTTACAGGCCCTGGCATCTCTAGTGCACTTTACCAGGGACTTACTAGTAAATCAAATATGCCAATCATGGATAAACCAATCAACCATAAAATTTACACAGAGAGCATATGCACTTTAGCACTGTTTAGCAGTAGTAAAGTGCTCAGAGTTAAAAAGCCAACAGAAACAGGTCAGAAAAAATAGGAGGCAGGAGGCAAAACGATTGGGGATGACCCTGCAAAAGGGCAGAATCCAACACCCATGTTATCCTATGGGGGAGGCAGGCCTTGCAATAGTGAAAAAACAAATTTAGCAGAATTTTACTATCAAGACCTGTAAAACACACCAGTACATGTCCTACCATTTAAAGACACCACACCCTGCCCATTTTGGGCATGGCAAGTGGGTGCACTTGCCAGGGCGAAATGACAGCTTAAAATTGCACATACAGACTCTGCAGTAGCAGGTCTGAGACACGTATACAGGGCTACACATGTGGGTTTATAGGCCCTGGACATGTATAGTGCACTTTATTAGGGACTTACTAGTAAATCAGATATGCCAATCATGGATAAACCAATTGCCAGTACATTTTAGACAGCAAGCATATACACTTTAGCACTGGTTAGCAGTGGTAAAGTGGTAGAGTCCTAAAGCCAACACAAACAGGTAAAAAAAATAGGAGAAGAAGGCACAAAGTTTGGGGATAACCGTACAAAAAGGGCGAGGTCCAACAATTTCCAAATAACCTCCTTTCTATTTAACACATTTTTGTGAAGTTCGTCCCACAGCTACCACATACAGCGTAGCTTTACTCTGTTATGTTTTGTGCAGATCCATCCATTTGGGACAGAGTTTTTATTTTACAACCATATTTATTGATTTATTGCAAAAGAAAATGTAAGCAGCAAATGGCCACATACAACAACTATAACAATTATAATTACCGAGTCTTAGTTTAAGGTCCACATCATGCATAAGCATTGTGCGAGCTTCACATGTGCTCATGTGACCAGCATTACCCCAGGGTGCCAGGTCCAGAGTGATCCCATCACTTGCTCCATATCTTAGTGTGTTTTGTTCGGGCTTCATACACTGGCTTCTATTGTTGTGCACACCAGTGTATGTCTCAGCACCACTGGGCCAGCAAGGGTGGTGTGGGCATTTTCCATCTCCTGACTATATCCTGTTTTGTAACCATTGTAGCTATGCCGATTAATGCTTGGTCGGTTCTTGTGCCCCCTCAAAAATCCCCCATAGAGCAATCTTTGGTGATAACTCCATCTCTCATTCCAGCACCCATGACAGCATCCATCTCACCTCACCCCAGTAAATGGCAATTAAGGGGCATGTCCATGCCATATGTTAGATGTCCGCTGGAGCATGAGGACATCTGAAACATGTGGGCTGGGGAGATGTGCCTGGTGTAGGTAATTAGGGGTGAGATATGTGCAGTTGAGGTAGTATACTTGTACTAATCTCATTTTAGATGAGATGGTTACGATGTGCGAGCCACCTTAGCGTCCTGCCATTCTTGCTCTTCCAAGATTCCAACCCACACGTCCCATTGGTTTCACTGCAGTGCAGACTTGTCTGGGGTGTTAATGACCAGGGAGTGGTATATTTGGAAGATCCCCCCTTTAAGCAGTGCATCCATCCATAGCCTGCCCTCTAGTAGACTGTGTTTGGGGAGTTCTGTCTGGAGTGATGTGCACCCTTAGTATGTGTTGCAGGTGAAGAGATTTAAGCAACTGCATGGATGATCATGCAAACGGATGACAATGCAAAGGTCGATTTAAGCTCCTCAAAGGAGTGCATATGGCCACAAGATGTCACTACCAGGTACCGTTGGGAGAAGCCTTCTAGGCTGACCATCTCACGCAATCAGGTCCCTCTCCACAAGAGAGTTTTCATTGTAAATGTGGAGTCCCAGCCCGTATATCAAAAAGCTGCACACCAGCAGAGAAGGACCACCCTGGTAACCCCAGGAAGTGCTGAGGAAATGAGAGTGCCATATAGCATCCCTAGCACAGCCTCAGAGCACATCGATGGTAGCTAAACTGTCTACGCCAAGTCCGACCAGCCCCCACTAAACCTGTTGTTGATGACAAGGGTCTGAAATGACAGGTAATTCAAGTAGAAATTGGACATACCCAAGCACCCATCATACATAGCCTGCTCACATTTCACTAGGGCAGTCCTCTGTCTGATTAGTTCTACAGGAATGTCTTTGCCATTGAGTCAGTCTCTTTGAATCACTGATTGGGTACCACGTGTGGGAAATTTTGAAAGAGGTCCAGGAATTGTAGCAGAATCATCATTTGAAGTGGGAGGGCCCCCTCCACCTCTTTTAGTCAGCCTCCTCTCTTTGGACTAATGGTGTAAATTTAAGGTTCCACGCTAATTCCAAAAGGAGAGCTACATGAATTCCTGGATAATGAAAGCTCAAGTGCCGCTCAGGAATGAACGTCTTCCACTTGATGCATGCCCGTGAGGGGTGGAGTGGAGCAGTATTGATTCAGTGTGGTTAACCTGTAGGCCCGAGGCTTATTCTTAGGGCCACTGGTGGGTTAGACAGACATATTTGGAACATCGTCCGCATACAAGGAGATGCGATCTTTGTGGCCCCTCTCCCACCTCCAGCCCTGAATTTGCACATCACGACAGATAAGTCTCACTAGTGGCTCGATAACAAGGGACTAGTGGTTCTCCTACGAACAGGGATTGAGTCAGAGACCATACTGTTAATTTGCATCATCTGCAGATGGTTCAAAGTATAGCAATTTGAATTGCCCGCAGAAGTGAGGACCCAATCCCAATCTGCGGAGGACTTGGAACAGGAATGACAAGTCCACTGTATTGAAAAACTTTTTGAAGTCAGTTAGTAACAAGGCATTGGGATGTGTCAGCAGTTGTTGGCGTGCCAAGGCAATGTGCATTCTCCTGAGGCAGTGCCTCATGCCTCTTCTTGGCATAAAGCCACACTGATTTGGATGGATAAGAGTGGTCAGAGAACTCTTTAATCAGGTGGCCAGAATCATGGTTAATAGCTTTATTTCCTCATTGTTCATGTCGATAGGTCAATATGCAGCACAAGTGTTGGGCCCAGAACCTGCCTAGGGATGACTACGATGGAAGCCATATCAACTTCAGTTGGAAATTGGCCCACTTTATTGGCTTCCTTGTAAAGTGCAAGCAGATTTGGCGAGAGGATTTACCTTTATGCACAATAGAACTCTGTGGGATAGCTGTCTAGGCCAGGTGTTTTTCCTGTGGGTAGGTCAGAGTTAGCTACCATAATTTCTTGAACTGTGATCTGTTGGTACAGCTCTTACGGTACAGCCCGGGAAACCATGAGTGAAGAGATGTTATCCAGCAATGAGGAGGCCATTTCGGCCTCTGGCCTTGGAATGACATTGTACAGCTATTGGTAAAGTCAGCAAAGGTCTGTGCTATGGTTGGCATAGTATGGAGAGGTAGACCCTCAGAGTTTAAGAGTTCAGGGATTACCCAGGATGCCAGCGGTCTAGTGGCCAGCCACTATAATAGCTTTTCATTTTTGTGTTCCTGTCCATAAACCCATGCTGTGAATGTGCACCAAACTTAACACCTGGAAGTTGCGTCTCTAGGCACAGTGTCTGGGCCTCCAACATGGACAAGCGTTGGAGCCTGTCTTTTTGTTTCTTCACTATGAAACTTTTAGCATACTTTTTAATGGTGCTTTGCATGCTGCCCACATGATGCCAGCCTATTCCATTGTGTCCTGATTGATCTGAAAGTATGCCAGCAGTTCATCAGAGAGTGCATGAGAGCAGTCGTTTTTTAGATGCCAGGTGTTGAGGCGCCAGATAGGTCGTGGTAGGGGCCCTGGAACCAAGTAGGAACTGTATGGGAGAGTGCCTTGAGGAGATGCTCATGGAGGCAACATGGGGATCCAGGACAGCATTGAAATCCCCCCGACCAGCATGGTAGCATGTGGGAAAACTAGGAAAAAGATTTTGTTAGACTTTGAAGAAAGGATTTGCCAGCTGGGAGAGGGCATAGACACACGGCAGATTGAGGCCCTGTATTTCCCCTGTACCCTGCAGAGCACTATATCTGCTATGAGTGTCGGGGAGGACTCAGGTGCTTACCATGGGAAAGAAGCAGTGACGGAGGACTGCTACCCCCTAGGAGCCTTGATTGAAGCCTGCATGGAAAATTCTATTGTACCCATATTGGAGTAGGAAGAGACAATGGATGCCCAGTAGGTGTGTTTCCTGAAGCATCAGGACTGTGGGAAGAGAGCAATGGGTGAGGTGCAGGCTCATAGACGGCTTACTGTGGTCCAACAGCCCATTAATGTTACAGAACAAGACCTGAAAATCTATCAGCACAGGCATGGGAAAATAGATATGGCTAGTAAGGATGGCTCCCTGTGCTCGCAAAGAAGCAGAATTGTGAAGATGAGAGTTGTGAATATAAAACCCCCCACCATCTTACAATAAACATGAGATATAAAATTCCTAACCAGGAAAACCTAATTCTCTACCATAGTGTGAGCTAGGTATGATAAACCTAATCTGCCAGTATCATGTCCATGAGAAGCGCCCCCCCCCCAATCCCTCGCTACCTTCAAATGAGGTCTCTAGGTCAGACTCCGTGGTGACATAAAGGCTGAGTTCTGCAGCAAGGTGTGACGTACAGCCTAGATGGTATCTGGAAGGAACCCCTCTAATGACCTCGTCCGTGTGAGGTGTATTTATACAGATCATGCAGGATCCCTGACACAGGTATGTTCCTAAACAATAAATAATATTGCAGACTTGTTGTCAGCAATTGCATAAACAATTCCTAAAAAGTGTGCATGATTTTCTTATCACACATAAGTGGGAAAGGGACACAATGACAATACCTAGTTTGTATCAATGATAGTGACACTGTTAATGACACCTTCACAGAATGGCACTGATAGTGAAAATAAAAACATTTCTTATAAAATGTAAGCACATGACAAAGCTAAAAGAAATAATAAAATACATGAAATAAAACAGAGCAAGTGAAGTAGGTAAAAGGTCACTAGGTGATGGGAACAAAGGCCTGCAAGCCAAAGGCTAAGATGACTTCTTTCTCCCAAGGAGAAACTAAAATTGATTCACCACACCCTCCCCATAGTCAAAACAAGGATGCTAACTCACTAGCGAGGGTCCATGAGTCCAAAACTAAAATGCTCTGAGCTAAAAACCATGCTAAAAACATAGTAAGTTGAATTCATTTAACAATAGGTATGATCTTGTAGAAGTTCCCTGAAGTCATCAAATTGGAATGTGTCCAGGCAGTACTTCACATTGGCAGATGTCAGATCGATAAAAGGATTGGCAGAAGGATCCACGGAGCAGAAGGTAGCAGATGCCACAGATGCAGGATCACCTGCATAGACCGCACCACCCATAGTGCCAGATGTCATCAGAGTCAAGTAGGTCACAAGCAGTTTCTCATAGGTAGCCTTGCGAATCAACCTCAGTTTCATGGGGCACGACCGTGAATGAACCCTCATCAGGAACATCAGCAGTTCCTTGTCCACAGAAGACACTGGCTGTAAAGCAAGACACACCGATGGTAGACACTCGAAGAGGCAATAGGTGCAATAAAAGATTGGTTGCATGCACCACAGGACTGGTCAGAATGACAATGACAAATCATGCTCCAATTCCTCCAGCAACAGAGCACCAAAGAACTGCGTCATGCTATCACAACACAGCTGGGCTGGTGGTAGCTCCATCACTCTGCTTAGCTGAGAAAGCACAACCACTGCGTATTAGAAATAGCAGCAGCAGTATTCCACCAATCAGTGCCAAAGTTACAAGAAATTCAGCCAAACCCACTCGAAAAGAATGAATGGATAGCTGAAGGAATGACTCCGAAGATGGTCTGGAAGGTGGAAACAAATCCAGGCCCAACAGCCTTAAAGAAGGGTACAATCCCTGTATGGATAAAGGCGTTGCACATTTTGCAGAAAACTGGCTCTCCAAAGTGCTTAGGGAAGTTGGTATTTAATAAGGATTGTATCTCTGCTGATGATCTTGCTATCTGGAGAGTGTATGTCTCCTTGGCTGATGCCAACACCACTTGTTTTTGGAACAGTAGCACCTTTAGTCTATTCAGCTTGTCAAAATATACATTAGTAGTATCAAAGTGAGGCCACATTTCTGCTACCCTTATCTCTTGTGCGGAGGAGAGTAAAACATGTCCACGACAACTTACAATTTTAGAAAACAAAATTGCGTAGGCAATTCCTGGTCTAATTCCGCAGCAGCTCTGATCATTCAGGACCACATATACTTTCATTTGAAAGTATATGAAATGCTTGATGAATCAAAGGTACTGGAGTATCCATTAGATAACATGCCAAGTTTGTGAACTACGCATTGCAGTAACGGTGAAGACACCTGCTAGCAAATCAGAGAATGATTAACAGTGGTCTCACATTTGCTTCTGGTAAAAAGACCTCTGTTTCACCGTTCAGACAGTTTAATTCAATGGGCAACTCCCACTCTTTGTAGGAGGCTGGCCTGGTGTGTGGTGGGTACCTATGGTACTTATACCAGGTCCAGGTATCCCTTATTAGTGTAGTGTAGTCAGTGTCTAGAAGCCAGGCTCTCTGGAGGTAGCTGTGGAAGAGCAGCCAAGGCGTATCTAGGAGACGTGCAAAGCTCATGCAATACCACTGTAGTCACACCTAGTACTTACACACATGAACAAAGACACTCAGGTGCTCATTCTGAGTCGTCGCCACCCAAACTCAACCTGACCTCTGGTGCCGTATTCCGACTTCACCGCAGGGCCGGCGGGCGGCTCTGCGGTGAAGAGGGCATTAACATTAATGCCGGCTCGGAATTGAGTTGGCGCCAATGTGGCAGTGAAGCAGGTGCAGCAGCACCTGTCACGCAACAGGGCTGTGCAAGGAGGCCCCCGGCACCCCCATTCCGCCAGCCTTTCCACGGCGGTGTGAACTGCCATAGAAAGGCTGGCGGAATGGAACTTGTAATCCGGTGGGCAGCGCTGCCTTGCAGCGCTGCCTTGCAGATTACAACCTCCGGGACCGCCAGGTTGGACGCCGTCTCCAGCGTGGCACTGTTGCGGTATTACCGCGGAGTTTCGGCCCGGTTGGAATTTTGTGGATTGTACCGCCACTACCGCAGCGGTCCGATCTCCACCGCGAGCCTGGCAGTCTCAATACCGCCAAACTGGGAATGAGCACCTCAGTATCACAAAAATAAAGGTACTTTATTTTGGTGACACCAATACCATAAATACCATAGAGGCTATACTCCCTTAAGAGGTAAGTAATACACAAATTATATAAACTAGTATGCAAATATAGGCATGAAACACTTAGCAAATTAGTGAAAATCACAATAGGGAGAAATGGCCCTTGGGGGAGCACAAACCATATACTAAACAATGGAATGGCGAAAGTCGGTCCCCCACCTAAGTAGGTGTATTGTGTAGAGGGGAGCTGGGACAAGAAGTCCTGTGGAAAAAGGGGACCAAGTCCAAGAAGCGGAGCAAAGTCTAGGAAGGGCAGGAGCCCCTACCCACCAGACTGAAGGTGCAAGCAGTAAGTCGACGGTGAAGAAGGAGAGTCAGCACTGCACCCAGGAAGTTGAAGTTGAGTGATGTCCCACACCAGAAGGAGGATTGCAGTCAGGTTTGCATCTTCGGATTCCGCCAACAAGCCTTGACACACGCACAACTCGCGGTTAGCGAAAAGTGGAGCTGCCCAGGACCAGGAAGGACCAGGTGGACTTTACCCAGAAGGGGAGTCAGAGGGAGCACCCAGCCCACAAAAGACCAGGCAGCACCCACAGGAGTCCCACAGGACAGAAACATGAAAGTTGAGGAAGAGGCCCATGCAACACTACGAAGAAGGCTCCCACGCTGGAGCACCACTCAGAGTTGTGCATCGCAGGATGGAGTGCTGGAGCTTCAGGATGTCTGAAGATCTTGTGGAGAAGTTGCCGACAAGCCTTGGCAGCTGCAAAGGATGCGGTGCACAAGGGTACTGTCCTGCGTGGGCAGGCAAAGGCTTACCTCTACCCAAGTTTGACAGCTGGAAGAGTGGACCGTCGGGACCACTTCAGTCCACCACCCGTTAGGCAGGATCCACGGAGCACAGCAAGAGAGGGGATCCACGCAGCCAGTCATCGTTGCAGTTGGTGCCTGCAGAAGCAGGGGAGTGACTCCTTCACCCAAAGGGAGATTTCTTCTTTCTTCTGAAGCAGGCTGAAGACTGGTTATCCTCAGAGGATGCACTACTGGGGAAATGTTGCAGTTGCTGGAAGGAGCCCGAGATACAATGTTGCTTCTTTGTTGCAGCTTGTAGGGTCCTGAAGAGTCTTGCAATCTGAATCTGAGGAACCACCCAAGAGAGAGAGAGACCCTAAATAGCCCTGAAAAGGGGGATTGGTCACCTAGCTGGATGACCACCTATCCGGAGGGGGCTTTGACGTCATCTGCTGGCACTGGCCACTCAGATGCTCTCAGAGTTCCCTGCTAACCTTAAATCCAAGATGGCAAAACCCGGGGACCCTCTGGAGGGGCTCTAAGCACCACCCCTGGGGTGGTGATGGACAGGGGAGTGGTCACTCCCCTTTCCTTTGTCCAGTTTCACACCAGAGAAGAAACTGGGGTCCCTGAACCGGTGTAGACTGGTTTATGCAAGGAGGGGACCAAATGTGCTCTTCAAAGCATTGCCAGTGGCTTGGGGAGGATACCCTCCCAAGCCTGTAACACCTATTTCCAAAGGGAGAGGGTGAAACACCCTTCTCCCAAATGAAATCCTTTGTTCTGCTTTCCTGAGCTTCAGCTGTTCAAGCAACAGGAGGGCAGAAACCTGTCTGGGAGGTGGCAGCAGCTTGGGCTGCGCAGAAACCCTGAGAAGGCTGTAATGGCAATAACGTGGGTCCTCTAAGGAGCCCCCAGAGTGCATGGGATCATACAACCAATGCTTGCAAAAGCATTGGGGTATGATTCCAACATGTTTGATACCAAACATTCCTATCTGCCTTAAACGTTCAGCCTCTTCCATTTGAGAAAGCTTCCAGATCTTATTGTATATAGCAAACAGGAATCATTTAGAACAAGTCTTTCTTGGACCTAGCAAGAAATCCAACAAGTCTACTTCCTCTGGTAGGATACCAAGTTGTTCTTTAACTGCTGCTAAGGTGCTAGTGTGTATCCATTGTTGGCATAGTTTACCCACACTGTATGTAGGAACTGTACCAGGGTGTTGACCCGAGACATAGCGAGGGTCTGGCCCGCAAATCTTGAAACCCCCTGAGGAATTAACAAAACGTGCCTGACACCCACTTGTGTCCAAAGGCCACAATAATCACCCGCTGGGAATTAAAAGGGTGGAATTAAGGGTACCATTCTTCATCCAAGCATTTAGTTCTTCCTCAGTGACATTTAGGAATGTTTGCCTATCAGTGTATTTGGCTGGTGTGGGGATACTCGGCACGTTCATTTTCTTTATTTTTGCTAACCCTAAACAGGATGTTTGTTGAACTGTGTAATTTAAAAATATAATTTGGACAGGAATAAGGCTTGCTCTAAATAAAGCTTCCCTACCCTGAACTTGCTGAATCTTGTGTCCCCCCATAAGCTTTTCACATCAATAGTGCTTTTCCAGTATTCATAACCTTCAACAGCAAGTCGGGAAACAAAGGAATCTGAATAGATTAATTTGGTGTCAGTTAGCAAAATGTTCCACATTTTAAAAGGTGGTAATTTGAAATAATATGACTCTGCATTTGTAGGGTCATGCCGAGAAAAATATGCAAATTTGTCTACATATGTTTTGAGACTCCCCACAGGTGGAGTTGAACAGTGTTTAATTAAATACTGCTATATGTCTAGTTGCTCAGTGCAGAAAGTAATATCCCCAATATGACAGCAGAACATTTCCCCATAATTCAATGTGTTCATATACACATCTTCACTTTGAAATACAGTATAACCCTGCAGTTCAGACAGAATAGAATCAACTGTTTTAACATCCCAATCATCAGAAACAACACAATGTGTAATTACATAAGTCATTGGCATTTTAAATATATAAGTAATCTGGATAACCTCAGAAGGCCCATATATAACAAATGGTACTTTATCAAACAATCCCATCAGGAATTGGCACTGCTCAAATGTTCACCAGGGACAAGTTTCTTCTGAACTTATGTGAGGAAAGGTATGGTGTTAAAACTTAATCCACAGGCTCAACAGAAGAGCGTTCAAGAAGATAATGAACATTTATCAGTAGAAAGAAAACAGTCACAAAACCAGTCCATAACAGAAAAGCAAGCACTGTCAATAGTGTCCACAGATAATGCAGTGGAAAAACCAAACAGCTATTTTTAAGCCTTATGTAGAGCTTACATGTCTTTGAAACTGTTTCAGTTGCATATGTAGATGAAGTTGTAGAAAAGTCATCTTTGTCGATGAAGTAGACAATGTTGTCAGTTTGTTTTGCATTCAAGTAATAAACAGCCACATCTTCGACAGTTCTTGCCGGCGAAGTGGAAACAGTGATCAACAGAAGCTCATTCTCTATCCTCCCCATGCATCGTTGCACATGCTGGTGTATTGAGAAGTGTTGTTGTTTCTTCTTTGAAGAGGTATATCCTGTTGGGTAGTGAGAGGGGTCCGGAAACTATCCAAGGGACCTGGGGGTCTACTGTGCAGGATCGGCCACATGGTGCAAACTAATGTTGTCAATGGAGACAAATCTGTTCCCTTTGGAACCTGGCAGCAGGGGAAAAATGACAGTTCTGGTGCTGTGTAGTCCCAGGACTGGAACCATTGCTCTGTAAGATGGGTGAAATTCCTTCTTCACAGCAACCGTCTCACAAACCTGATCCCCAACTTTAGGAATCCAGCCTGTCGAAGTTGTTGGCAAATCCCTTATTCCTAAAGTGTCAGCACTGGTGGATGAATTATCATCACAAAATTGTTGAAGCTCCTGTCAGACAGTGAAATGTTTATTTATGTCAAAAGGTGTGTCTGCTGCCACCATTCCAGGGCCATCTGGATCTGGGACATACATAGGTATCCCAAAGAGGACCTCATAAGGAGTGCGTCCCCCCCAAGGACCGTCATGGCAGATAATTCAGTGCTGTCTGCACCCCTTATAGGTGATAAACCCAACTGTAGCCTGTACCTAATACTTTCGCTGTTAAGGACTGCTTTAGGTCACAATTCCTTCTCTCCACAACACTCTTACCCTCTGGATGATATGGGAAGAGTTATTGAGTTCAACACCCATTGCCCTCATGGTGTCCCTGAATGCCCTAGAGGCAAATGCCAATAAAGACCAGCAAGTCTTTTATAACAGTTCGAGTGTCAGCCAACCGCTGTGGCCATACCCACAGGAATCTAGAACAAGAATCACCAGTAACTAAGTTGTATTTGTATGCACAATTAGGTTGTAAGAGACCACAATACTCCAGGTACATACATTGTAGTGGCCTATTGGACACTAATAGGGATGTCTGCGGTGGGCGTTTGATGTTGGAGCCTTTTATTTGCTGGCAAATATCACAACAAAGGACATATTATTTGGTCTGTCTATATAGACCCAGCCAGCAGAAGCATTTCTGTAGAAGGGATATTGTGGCTGCGACACGAGTATGAGCGGATGCAACACCCTCATGCATTGCTTTGAAGAGATGTAATCTCTAATCTTGTTTGGGGAGCACTCGATCTCTCACCCGAGGAATTGTCACAAAGGCAATATTCTGTGCACTGATATGGTAGGAATATTTAGTAGGGTATGCTTTTGGGAGAGGCTTGCCCTCAGCCGAAACCTTCACGGCAGCCTGAATCTCATCATCCAATCTCATGTGGGAACGAGTCACTGCAGCAACAGAAGCCATAGCTACTGCAGATTTGGTAGGTTCATCAGCCAAAGTATTTCCTACAATGTGTACTCCTACATGTTAGTGGCCCAATGTGTGTACTACATGAGCATCTTGTAGTATATCCTTAAGAACAGCCACCCTCCCCCTTAGAGTTCTGTGTTTTATGGTGTTCCCCTTTTAGTGTCTGAACCCGTTCAGTCACCAGTGATTGAGATAACCATTGTAGGACTGGACACAGTAGTATGAATCACACTCAGTCAGTGTGAGCTGTTTTAGATCCGTATGTTTCAGTGCCAAGATAAGAGCTTTAAGCTCAGCCAACAGCGGTGCAGTCCCCTAGGGTCCGCGTTTAGGTATGTTGAAGATGCCGTACACCATCCTTCATCACTCCGTTCACAGCTGTGCAAGCAGCTGAGTATTGATGTTTTGTACTTACAGCTGGTTGTGCTGAACCATCAGTGTAAATGACAGTTTGGTATCTGTCAAGTGGCAAGTTGTTAGTATTAGTAGGTGCATGGTACTCCTGTCCGTACTGGAGAAATTCTTGTGTTTAAAGTTTTGGGTCAAAGCTGTAGTCAACATCAGTGGCATTTGGGAAGGTTGTCCATTGAACTCAACGTGGATGTAATGCTGTAGGATTAATAATGCTTGCTTTGGTGACAGCCTCTAAGGCTGTCACCGGTGTAACAACAGTAATGTGTTTCCCGTGGGTAAGTGTCCTCTCCTTGATGACAGCCATCTGTACAGCAGTCGGAATCTTTTCTGTTGGTGAAAAACGTTGTTCTGCGTTGGAGTATAAATGTGATTTGTATGCTATTGGCACCGTGTCAGCCTTATTAAATGTGATGTAGGTGAACCCACTGGCACCAGCAATTATTCTAATGACCAAATTTGTTTTGTTGTCACATATGTAAGTGTTTTGCTTCTAACATATCTTGCTGCAATCCTCTAAGGACGCATGTGTGTTCAACTGTCCAGTATCTGCTTGAGAAATCTGGATGAATTAAATCAGAGTGGTTTGATGCATTGTGCATAATCTGGAATGTAAGTTCTACCAAAGTTAAAGAAACCAAGTAGTGACTGTTGTTTCTTGATGGTATTTAGTGGTTGAAGTTGAGCAAATGTTTCGAAAAAGTGCAGAGCCGACTCTTGCCCTCATCTGTTAGCTCGTATCCCAGAAACAATACACTGAGCAAGGCTATTTTAGTTTTCTTGCAATTAAATTTGTAGCCAAGGGCAGCAAATGCTAAAATGACCTGATCAACTCTGGCAAGATGAATGTTGAGGTCATCATCTGTGAGATAGATGTCATCCACACAGGACAAAGCCTCGGGATCAATATCATGCAATATTAGTGTTACATCGTCTGAGAACAACACTGGGCTGCTTTTAGAGCCCTGGGGCAAACAGCAAAAACATTTTTGTAAGCCAAATTAAAATGCACTCAGGTGCTGACTTTCATGCACTAAATTTTGGCAGAAGAAAATGCTAGAAATATCCAAGATTGCTTTTTTTTTTATGCACTATGTTGTTAATCAGTCCTTTGCTGTGTGCATTTTGTATTGCGTGTGTGCGTGTGTAGTTGTTTAAGTGTCTGTAATCAAAGACTATTCTATATGAATGGTCTGGTTTTGCAACGGGGAATAACGGGTTATTCATTTCAGAGACACAGGGCTCTATTACTCCCTGGTACTCGAGTTGAGTGAGCATCTCCCTCACTCATCTTTAACAGGATATTGGGGCTGAGTCTGGGGAGTAGACCTAATCAATATTTTGTGGTAGGAGGAATCCTTTGCATGGTTGCGGTATAGCATGGGTGCCTATGCCAAAGCCCGGTTAACAGCGCAGGCTTCTTTTACCACATCCGGAAGAAGATCTGAGAAAGAAGGGAAAATGACTTATTACCCATGTGGGAGCTTGCAGACGTACTCAAGTGGCCAATCTCTTTCTGCCAATAGGATATCACAATTAAGTTTGTCCCAAAAAGTTAAACTATTAGTGTGCTCTGTGTCTCCCTCAAGTTGGATATTTAAACCGTAAACCCTGTCAGGAGGGAGACCGCGCCCGTCCGCAGTCTCGACTACAAGAAAGTCGTTAGTTGCTGTCACAGCCAGATGATCTTTCAGACTCTGGTGATATATCATGACTTCTGCCATGCTGTCCAGTAGGGTCACAGCCCACATCTTGTTTCTCAGCAATGTTCTCAAGTTTGCTGTCATGTTTTATTGGAATTGCAGCCACCTTCTTCTTTTTAAGTTGTGGCTTTTGTTGTGGGGATTTGTCTTCTTTCTCATGTGAAGACTGCTGTGAGTCTTTCTTCTGTTTCACACAGTCAGGGTGTTGCTCTGACCTGCCCACTCTCTCACTCCATCTGACCGACGTGTCCTGAAAGGAACGAGACGGACGTATATCAGTATATCTGACAGGAGCCTTTAAAGTTTCTCTATTTCCGAGATTATATCTCCTTTAGGAGCTCTCCGGATTCAGAGAGTCTGCTCTCTGATTTCTTCTGTCTTTATATTGTTTTTGTTTATTGTAGTGTTTTTTAGAACTCTTTTGTGATTGGTTAGTACCGTCCTTAGGGATGGTGCTCTGAATTTCAGGCTTCTTCCGCTTAACTCCCAAACTATCCTGTCCTATACTAGTATAGGTTTTGGAAATCATTTTAGTTGACGTTCCTGTTCAACTATGGAACCTCCCAGAGCCGCTGGCATATAGCCAACGCTACTGCTTCCTCTTTAATGTTACTTAGTATTATTGAGGAGACTGTGTTGAAGTTGTGCATCAGTTTCATCCCCAAATCTAGGGCTGGAGCAGCCCGTGCTCATTTTGTATTTGCATTAACACTTCCGGTAAATTGGCAAGTGTTGGGGTGCCATGCATGGTAGTATAAATTGCATCAAAGACTGTACCCCATTTGGTGCAGTTGTCCACTGAGGGAACCATCCCAAATGGCAAGCACATTGTGAGAATTCTGTGTTTATCTTGGGCTCCCTGTAGGGAAACTCTGCTTCTAGCTGGTTAGTTTTTTGCTATCCAGAATGGAATTTTTTCATGTTCCTTGGGTGCCTTTCCATGATAGAATGTTCTGTTTGTGGGTTAATCCCAGTAACAGCCAATTGGTGACCTGCTGGTGCAGCCCGTGCTGGGGCAGTGTTCAAGGTTCGCATAGCGAATTGTACCAGTCGTCTGTAAAGTTGTACTAGCTCATTATAAAGTGCGCGTACGTCTGTGTGCCAGGATGTAATCCATATGTGGCAAACATAGGCCACGTTGGTCTGTCATTATTTAAAGGGCCTAATGTCATAAGTTGTATTACATGTGCTAGGGCACCACTGAACCAATTTTTTTATGTTCTTGATGGGAAAGTGGTATCTCTAAATACCGTTAAGCTTGGTACCTGTGCTGTATGTTCACTATTTTACATGTGTGAAATATGTGTGTTGTGCATCTTCTTCAGGAAAGGTGACCCAGGAATAGAATGTTTCTGCTTGGCAAGCTTCATGAGCTTCCACAGTAAGTGTGACATCCCCACCTTCATCTGTTAAGCCATGGGCTACTAAATGTTGTTTTAATGCCTGTCGAACATTTTCTGAAATATCTATGGTGTTAGCCATGTTGAATAATGGATAGAGAAGGAACACTAGATGCATAAAAGACTACAGCCTAATTAGGTGCTCCTTATTCAGCTGAAGAGGATTACCCCTAAGACCACGGACGTCTCCGTATAATGGTGCTTAGGGTACCTACTGTGTGTGAGACAGATATACTCAGGATATCCATAAATTAGTGCCAAAACACCATAGTTGTTGGCGCCATTTTGTATTTGGACTCTCGCTCCTAAGCAAAACTGCTGGTTTAGAGATAACAGTACGTTGTTTGTAGGTGAATGAGTCATGTCTACAAGTTGCAACTGTTGGGCCAACCCTACTGGCTTACAAGTAGTACCTCACCAAAATTCAGAAAGCAAAGGTGATTTCTGGCAGCTTTATGCATGGACTCTAGATAAGACCCCTCAGGGAAGTCTACATGGAACCGACGTTACACTTTTCTCTTGTTAGCAAAAGTCTCATACACACAAAGGCAATGAGGGAGATGCCGGAGAGTTTTCAATATATTTATTAAAAAGGCTGTAATCTCTGATAAAATGCATGTGCTGTAATGATTAGGACAATAAACAGTAAAGAAAGAAGCAGAATTGTGCAGATGAGAGTTGTGAATATAAATCCCCCCACCATCTTACAATAAACATGAGATATAAAATTCCTTACCAAGAAAACCTGATTCTCTACCCTACTGAGAGCTAGGTATAATAAACCTAAATGCCTGTACCAGGTCCAGGAGAAGCCCCTCCCCCCCCCTTGTTACTTTGGAATGAGGTCTCTAGGTCAGACTCCGTGGTGACACAAAGGCTGAGTTCTGCAGCAAGGTGAAGTGCAGCATACATGGCATCTGGAAGAAATCCCTATAATGAACTTGTCCATGTGAGGTGTATTTATACAGATCATGTAGGATCCCTGGTCCAGATATGTTCCTAAACAACTAATAATGTGGCAGACTTGTTGTCGTCAATTGCATAAACGATCTCTGAAAAGTGCGCATGATGTTCCTATCACACGTAAGTGTATCACTGATAGTGGCACTGATAATGAAGCCTTCTCAGAGTCACTCTGATAATGAAAATTAAAACATTTCTTGTAAACTGAAAGCACGTGGCAAAGCTAAAAGAAACAATAAAATAAATAAAATAAAACAGAGCAAACTAAGTAAGTAAAAGGTCACTAGTTGATGGGGGCACAGGTCTGCAAGCCAAAGGCTAAGCTGACTCCTGTGTCCCAAGGGGAAGCTAAAATGGCTTCACCACACTGGTACATCAAGATCTGCTTAAGAAAATTACAGTTTATATGGAATAGCTACCTTTTCTGGTTTACTTTAAATATGTACGGTAATTCAGATATTTGTTTTATACAAAGTTGTTTTGCTGACTTTGAAGTGTCAATGAAAAGAATGTCTTGACCCTAATTTGTGACTTCTTTTTTGTTTTCACTGAATTAATTTGTTTTTTCTTTATTTCAAACACATATAGCATTGCCTACATCCAATACCCGCCGGGGCTCATGGTAGGAGTTCAGAACTTTTGAAACAGCAGAACCCACCCCTTCCACCATTCTGAACTTGGTGAATCGTCCGATTCTCTTGGTATTGCTATCTCAAAAGACGGTTCCATCTTTGTAACAATATCCTCCCAATATATCTTCAGTTTGAGGCAACACCAGAGTAAGTGAATTAAGGAAACTGTGGCCCTCCATCTCCAATATTCCCCATTCCCAGCTTTGTTCCATGCTGCCAGTTTCTCTGGGGCCTTGTACCTATAGATTAGGATCTTATATTAACATTGTAGTAAGCTTTCTGCAGTTTGAGGAACAGTAGCTCTCCAGTATTGAACATCTGGCCTGAAATACCATCAACTCCTGCATCGCCCCTAAAAAACGACACTAATAATCTATTGTTAGGACCTTTGGAGGATCCTGCTGAAGACACACACCCTTGGCCAGAGACTGTCGGAGTAGCCACCACTCCAGCTCCATCCTGATCCCCTTAGTTACA
The DNA here is from genome assembly GCF_031143425.1 of Pleurodeles waltl. Taxonomy (NCBI): domain Eukaryota; kingdom Metazoa; phylum Chordata; class Amphibia; order Caudata; family Salamandridae; genus Pleurodeles; species Pleurodeles waltl. The sequence continues at coordinate 1,092,545,063 of NC_090437.1, forward strand.
GGCACTAGAAACTGGAAGTCCTCTGACTTGGGACCCCAGAAGAAGTGAAGATGAGCCCACAGGGCTTGGCCAAGTATACTGTAAGCACAGCAGCTTCCATGTGCCCCTCTAGCTTCAACCACTACTTTAGTGGAAATACCTGACTCTGTATCATACATAGAGCCAGCTTCTTTAGTGTCTGCATGCTTCTCCAGAAGAAAAACCTCGTTTAGATCCATGTGAACTCTTGCTTCTATAAATGTCCTATCCACGGAAGGAATCATCTTGCACTTTGCAGAATTCAGCAGAAGACTGTGGACATGGATACAGTTGCAAACAAGTACAATCTCCTGAAGTACTTGATCATTTCATGGAGCATGCAGGAGCCAATCATCTAAATAAGAATAAATCCTTATTCCATTGAGATAAAGAGAGGCAACAGAGGAGCTACTGCCTTTGTAAACATACAAGGGGCCGTTTAGTGATCAAAAGGCCAGACCTTGAATTAAAAGTCATTCCCGCACACAGAAACGTAGATATTGTAGATGATTAAAAAATATTGGTGCATTGTAATATACATCCTTTAAGTCCATGGTGCTCATGAAGTGACCCTTGGCCATCAACTGGATTATTATTTGTACCATCTCCTTGAATGGTAGAGGTTTGGTAAATTTGTCCATTACCAACTGAAAACCTCCTGTTGAATTCTTCACTAGAAATAGGATTGAATAGAACCCCTGCCCCTTTCTCCAGAGGGCACTACTGAAACCGCTCCCTTCTGAAGACAACTCTATCTTCTGTATTTTCTCTTTTGCTGGTAGGACACAGAGTTGGCCTTTCACCGGATTCCAACAGGAGATTCTAGAACGTTATTCTGTAGCCCTCTTTGACAATATGAAGAACCAATTTGTCTGATATGGATACCTGCCATGCTGGTAGAAAGTGAAGAATTTACCCTCCGACAGCATACTCTTGGCTACCTGCCGATTAGCCAGGACCGCTGTTTATACGGGGACTTGGACTTCTTATCACCACTATTCCTTTGTTTAAATTTGCTCTTTTGCTGTTGCTGTCTGCGAAAGGGTTGACGAAAGGAACCCTGCTTAAAAAAGGAGTGTTTTTTCTCTTTCAAACATATATGGACTTTCTCCTCCATCTCAGAACTGAAAAAATTAGAAACCTCAAAGGGCATTCTTAATTCAGGAACCTCTCTGTGTTGAATTAGTGCACCAATCCTTAAGTATAAAATTGTATCTGCCAGCAGTGGAAGCACCTGCAGGCAAGGTAATGGCCGTCACAACAGCAAACAAAATATGTGAGATATACTCTATTTGTGTCTAAATACTCTCCAGCAGAGAAGAACATTAAGGAGAATTCTCCATCAACCTGAATATTTTTTCGGAGTCTGAAATCAGGGACTGTGAAACATAAATTCCATAAACACCAGCTTGAAGAGCAAGATGAGCACCAGAATAAACCTTTTTAAGAGCAGACTCAATGTTTTATCAGCATGATCCCTGATGATAGACTCCTCAGTTAGAGATGTTCTGCCCACATGACAAGAGTCATTAGGAATATTATCTGGCAATGTCTTTTTCAAATCTGCCAATGGATAATGTTTTTCATAAAACAGAGTAGAATGGTTTTATCAGGATCTTCATACTCCTTATTTCATAACTCTATGATATGAGGGTATATTGGAAAATCCATCTGCAAGTAAGTCTGACATTGCATCAGGAAATGAGCTGAATATGTCTAGGGAACATCCTCCTGCTGAAAACCAATGTTAGCATCTGTGTGGGGCAAAATCTCTTGTAACAACTCCTTAAAATTGTATTTGATTTTTTGCTTCTCTGAAACACTCAGCTCCCCATCTGAATTAAAGGTTACAATAGACAACAAGTTCCCAGAATTACCCTGAGTCAAACTCTTGTCTCTCTAAGCACTTCATCCTCCCCTTCCCTCAAGATCTTCTTAGGGTGTGGGGAAGAAGACAAGTTTGTTGATGTAGGAGAGACTACATACTTCCTCTTCTCAGAGTGCTTCCCCATTGGAATATTCTCAAAGCACCCAACAATGTTCAGCAACAAAATCCAACAGTTTAGCAAAGTCATTATACATCTCTATGCAGACCTACCTGTGCACCTATGGTTCCTTTTGCTCTCCTTTCCAGCACATCTTGGTGAGAAGAAGCATCAATCTGCATGCATGAATCAACAGGCCCATGCATGGTAAACCGGAAGTTGTTGGTCTTGTAGTGAATCCTAGTTTGTTGCAGACTCGTGCCCCCGTCACCCAGTGACCTTTACCCTACTTAGCTTGCTCTATTTTAGTGCATTTATTTAATTAAATATTTTGAGATGGCTGCCTTGTTTTTAGTTAGGCCCATGTTTTAGTTTGCATTATCAGTGCCACACACACTAAGGCGTCAATATCAAACGACAAAGATAAACTGTAGGTGTTCACTTTAGGTACTTTCCCTCTTCAGGCTTTCGGGGGAATTGTTCATATTAATTACCATCCCAAGCATGCCTTGTTATCTAATGTTTGGGAACAAACCTACGTCATGGGTCCAAGTAGCTCTGTATAAATATTCCTCCCTTAAACAGATATTCAGAGGGATTCCGACCAGATGCCATCGCTGCTATCGATGCTGCACATTGCCTTGATGCTGACCCAGTCTTTGTGTCCCTACGGAGTCTGAGCTAGAGACCTCATTCCAAGGTAATGAGGGTTGTGGGCTTTTCTCATGGACATGGCATTGGCAGATTAGGTTTAACATACCTAGCTCTCCTTTAGGTTAGAGGTTAGGCCTGTCATGCTAGGGTATTAGGACATATTACACACTTCATATCTTTTCATGTTATTGCAAGATGGTGGGTGTCTTTGTATTAATGACTCTTGTCTTTACCATTTTGTTTCTAGCACTGTTCATTATCCTAATCATTGCAGCCCATGCAGCTTATCGCAGAATGCAGTTTTGCTAAATAAAGCCTATTGAAACCTTACTGCATATTCTTCATTGCCTGTGTTAGAATGAGGCATGTTGTTAATGTGAGAAAGGGGTAGTCTCCGTTTAACCACAACACTCCTAGAGCTGTCACACTCTTGAGTCCATGTGTAAAGGCTGCCACAAATCACCTTTTCCCGTTTGGGTTTCTGGTGAGGGTCTGCTTGTGAGCCGGGAGGGATTGGACGACAGTTGCGACTTATAGGACTGGCATTGCCGCCTACAAACATAAATACTGTCATCCTTAAACCAGCAGTCTTGCCTAGAGCAAGAGTCCAACTACGACAGTCTGCATTTCAGTCCTGTCTTATGACTGCATCCTGATACATCCAAGAAGAAATGGAACTCCAAAACGGCAGACCTCTGCACTTGAATAGTAATTTACCCACCAAATGGCCAGTAAAAAAGAGAACATCACAAACTAACGAAACTTGAGCCCAGCAGGAGTCTGAAAATTACAACAGCAGCATGACTTAAACCCTGCAGAAGTCATTCTTAATGACCCGACTCAAGTACAACAGGAGTCGGCATGCTTCAACCCTCATCTTCATGAGACAGAAAAAAGAACATTGAGATTGCTGGTTAAGTATTGCCTTGTGGGGAGGGTAATATTATTAGCATTCTTCTTTTTTCTGTTTCTGGAGGTGACGTCCACCTCATTAGTAATGAAGGGACGAGGACAAGAGAATATGGCATAATTTTGTTTTCTCAGTCCACTTTCTTTCACCAGTGAATGTAAGCCAGATGTTTCAAATAACATATTTTGACAATATTGACAAGGTAAGTTTACATGTGTAAGCATTGGTCCTTGATACTCAAAGTGTAGCCCTCCTGACCTTCAGGTGCGGCCACCTGGTCAACAGCAGCACCGGACTACTGTTTACTTGACTCAGCACTAACATTGAGGACATGTTAAATAAACTGCTAAAGATTTATTTAATGGTTAATTCACTTACTGAAAGGAAATAACTAGGGTTCCCAGCTCCGCTTAACTTTAGAAACACCTTCATTTATAAATACATCTTGTAGCAAATGTGCAAAAGTATGATTGTCTGTTCAGAATTCCAAAAGTGTCTGTAATGAACATACAGAAACATTTCACCTTAGTAATTTAGATTATGGCCCTCATTATGAACTTAGTGGCAATCACTTCCGACTGCACACCGCCCAATAATGATGCCAAAAAGACAAACCTCCAAAAATCCTGCAACCTCCACCCACCGCCAGGGCCAACGACGGCAGAAAGGCAGTACACCCCACCCCGCCACTGCCATGCAGACAAATCCTCTGCCCACAAAATAATGATGCATAAATCAGCTTGGCGGACAGCGAATGTCGAACGACCATTGCCGGTCCGGACCGCCAGCCTGTTGGCGGTAGTTACAGCCACTGCCGGCGGTGCAGTGTTTACCGCCATGTTCATAATGACTACCTATGTTAGCAGCTTGAGACACATTTTTGTTAAAAGTGAAAGGGCCTGATTTAGATCTTGACAGTATTACAGCCATCCTGCTGTGGTGGCAGACACGAGTACTCAGTCAAGTCGATGGAGTTCCGACCGCCGTATTTAGATGTATTGTGGTTGAACCGCCAACCAGCTCGACTTAGTGCTCTTCCTAGCCGTCAGGCTGGCGGGCTCCCACGAACCATATGTAGATGTACAGTCCTGCAGGTGTTTTTGTGGTGATGGATTGCTGATGGAGGGAGGCTATTGCGGGAGCCAATGTACAATGGCAGTGGCCAGGGCATCAAAGAAAGTAACACTCGCCCCATGGAAATTAGCCATATATGTCCACCTGCATCATACCACACTACATACACACCATGGTCCATTGCCATTCCACCACAACACAACATACAGAAAACACACAATGCCATACATCCTACACCACAACATACAGACACTATTGATGTGATACCCACATACAACACAACCACACCTTCCAACACAATGACACACTAATCTACACAAACACACTCAAACAAAAGCACATCTACACAAACCACAACAACATTCACCTGAATGTTGCACACAGCAACATAACACACAACCAAACATACGCAACACATGCAAGTGGTACACATACAGAGACAACCACATTACCCACTCCAGCGCCCTCTGCCTCGACCAGCCAATTCACTCTCACACATACACATGTACTGTCTCACATGCACAACTGGAAGTGTGGGGAATCCCAATGGGTAGCCATGCGCTTTACAAAACCATGATGATGATGATAATGATAAAGCACAATATGACACAGATCCCTTTGCAAAGTCCACACATGGACATAGCTTACAATTGTGATGTTATTTTTATTTTGGTGCAAGCATTCATTTGGTAATGAATACATGCACCAAAATAAAAATTATATATGTCATTGATTTGTGATATATACAGGTATATTCACATTAATGTCTGACATAGATGTTTTACAGACATATGCATGTCACAAGTGTTTTTCTTTAAATATTGCTGTGACATGTGTGTTCCTGCAGTGGTCCTGAGCTAATGTAAAGTGATCAACCAATGTGCACAAGTAATGCAGAATGCGTACCTTTGAATCTGGCGATGACTTGGTTTTGTGTCTTCCGTGGTCCAGTGGCAGCAGTAAGGACAGGTCTAGTCCTATCATATCCAGTCAAAAACGGAGGTGGAAACAGGAAAAAAAAGATATGTTTTTTCGTCATTTCCCTTCCAACCAAACAACTTAGGAGTGGAGGTAGTGCAGAACCACCACCATAGTTGCCTTGACAGGAAGGCACATCACAATTGGCTTGAAGGGAACAGTGGCTGGAGTCCTGCCACCATCCAGTATTTCCAGTGGCGCCGTCGACGCAGGTGGAGATTCCTGGCAGAGTTTGCAGGACTCAGGTGACATTTTGTCTATGGTTACGCCAGTATCTAAACAGGGTGGACGGATCGCCAAGGCGTGAAGGGATCATTACCACCACGATCTAAATCAGGCCTATATTTTTTAAACATATATTTAGAAACATTCATGCTTCCCTCCCCCACGCTGACAGAATGCCAGTAGTGAACCAAGTGGACAAGTCAGTTGTTATGTGCTCCCTCTGAGGTCCGGGGTTGCTATTGTACATAAACAACATTACAGTTTACTAAATAAAACACAGGAGAGGTTTTTATACAGCGCACATCCTGGACTCCTGCATTTCAATGTCCTCTTTTGTGATAGTGAAGAAAAAGGAGGGAAAGTAAAATAAAACAGTTGCCTAGGATCACAAAATGTGCTTAAGTGGGGAGGCTAGATCCCAGGTTTTCTGGTTCCACATTGTGCAATTTAATTCAACCAATAGATATATGTGCTTTGCTTCCCCTACACCCACCTTACCAACCTCCCCAACCCCAAACATCCCACCCCTGCAACAACCAACCTTCTAGTATCAGTACGGTGCTTAGTCATACCTCCCACCAAACGTTTTGGCCCCTAGGAAACTGTTTGCGAGTACCCATTGTATAGGTGTACCCATGGTATAATTGTACTATACTTCTCTGTACATTGAACAAATATAGGTCTGTGAGGACCTATATATTTTCAACAAACATATATGTGGAGTTTAAAAATAGTAAATCCATACTTAATAATGTATACTAGGGTTGTTGCTGTTTTTGTTCTTCACATTTTTGTGCACTATTCTGGTAGCACACTATGGGGGTTATTCTAACTTTGGAGGAGGTGTTAATCCGTCCCAAAAGTGACGGAAAAGTGACGGGTTTACCACCAGCCGTATTACGAGTCCATTATATCCTATGGAACTCGTAATACGGCTGGTGGTATATCCGTCACTTTACCGTCACTTTTGGGACGGATTAACACTCCTCCAAAGTTAGAATAACCCCCTATTTCTGTACTCCCTATTCTAACACACACCCATTTGCCAGACCACAAGCGTGGCTGTCCTGCATAAAATACTAAAATTATAGCACAGAAGTACATAAAGCTGAAGCAAAAAGTATTGGGATTAGCCATGTCTTAGTGGAGGGGACAGACAGGCAAAAGATCTGAGCGTTCACCGTAGGAAGATGAGATTCAAAATCTATTCATGAAATATATGCATTCCTTTGAAGCCTTACTTAAGTGGAATAGATTGAGCTGTTTGCTGAATGAAAGGACTGCATGATTTAGTCCAGGGATTCATATAGTCAGAGAAATCTGTGAAAAGAGAGATGAACTGGTTTGCATTGAAAGATCTGAAGAGCAGTGTAATGCACATTTTTGACTTGCTCTGCTGGGTCAGCAGGTTAATACTCCAAAGCAAAGGCATCTATAAATGTAGAGCTCTGATAGGTGTGTGACAGAGAGAGAAAAGATGTAAAATGAATACCCATACCTAAGGCTTGAGATGGGTAGAGAGAAACACAGGTACACTTTAGCATAAAATGCCTTGTTCCTATTGAGCACTGTTATTATTTTCCATTGTTAGGAATTCATCTCTGCCAGTACTGCTCTCTATAAAATAGAGCCTGACAGCCAAATAGTTTCCAATAGTACACTCAACGTCATTCAAGATGTAACTGTTAATGTAAATTGTTCAGTTCATATAAAATCTGTTTTTTAACTTGCTCCCTCCTCACACAACGCATGTCTACTGTCTGGATACCTGCCACTTCTTCTGGATGTGGGGCCTTCCTCAACATCATTCTCAGGATCCCAAGGCAGAGTGCCCTTTCTGCCTGAACCCTCTAGGTCCCATGGCCTCCTCTGGCCACTTTCTGGGCACTTGGGTCAGCAGAGGTCACATTCATGCAGAACCAGTCCACAAAAGATCCAGGTGAGCGTCCAAATTCCCTCTCATCCGAGCAGGTGCATCTCTTTACCGTCTCCCAAAGTGTGTGTTTGGGAGGGGCGGAGGGCGTTTAACACGACTGTACCTAGAAAACAAGTCCCAGTTCATGGGTGCCACCTGAAATCCGAATTCCTAGAGCCCATCTTTGCAGTGGGGTCAGATATCTTTCCTCCTCCATCTGGGCATTCTTTCAGTACTGCTTCCTCCACATCCAGACCGATTTCAAATGTCTATCCCCTATGCACAGGTTTTTAAGTGGTGGCAGAATGTCTCAGAAGCTAAGTAACTCTGCCCAACCCCAGGATGATACATGATCACTCTAGTCCTGCCACAACTGGCGTAGGGCCCTCACTCACTCTCCATTTTAAATTTTCATTTTAGTTTGACATTCTTTTCCAATAGTGACTTGTTAGATATTTTTCACTAACACAAGAATGTACTGCATACTTAGGTCCTCATTACGACCCTGGCGGTGAGTGATAAAGTGGCGGTAATACCGCCAACAGGCTGGTGGTAACTACAGCCAAATTATGACAATGGTGGTGACAACTCCAATAGACAGCCAATGTACCACACCAACCGTCAGGGTGGAAACAACACTCACCACACAGCAGTAGCCACCAACAACCAGGTGGGAGGCAAAGTACCGCCCACCATATTATGACACTGCAAACCAGCACCTTTTCCAGGGCGGTATCAATGCCATCAAAAGCCTGGTGGAAACACATCACTGAAGAGATCTAACTCACCATTGGAGACACAGGGAAGAACAACGGCGCCATAGAGCCCGAACTGCTAGTCTTCCCGATGATCTTCTACGTTATGCTCTACCTGGAACACCAACGCTGACGAAGACGACAAAGGTGAGCACACAAAGGAGGGAGGGAGGAAAACGATAGTGACACACGCACACATGTACGGCACATACCATCCACACACACCATCCACACAACCAGCTGCACACGAAAAACTATTTGCACCCGATACACGGAAGAATAATGCAAGGACAACAGGAAATTACCAAAGTGAATGTATTCATATCAACAGCTAATAAATATTGAATTGACAATTAAACAGATATGTACACATGTACACAAAGGACCACTGCCCAGCCCAAAGTTCAAAAGGCCCGCATGGCCACAGGGCACAGTCTAAGGCCCAACTCGAATCCTGACTTCATCCGGATAGAACTCTGCAGGGGCATCAGTTTGCAAGTGGGCAGGCACCTCAGGGGGAGGGGAGGGCACCTCAGCCAGATTCGGGAACAAGCCCACTGTTTCTGGAGGGGGCTCCATGCCCACTTCTCTGTCCTGGGGAGTGCAAGGCCACAGTCTCTCAGGTGGGTGACTTTCCGACTGGATCTGGATGGGGCAACATGCCTATTGATCTGTCCTGGGGAGTGCAAGGCCACAGTCTCTCAGGTGAGTGACTTTCCCACTGGCTCTGGATGAGGCAACATGCCCATTGCTCTGTCCTGGGGAGTGTAAGGCCAGTCACTCAGGTGGGAGAATTTCCCACTTGTTCTGGATGGGGCAACATGCCCATTGCTCTGTCCTGGGGAGTGCAAGGCCACAGTCTCTCAGGTGGGTGACTTGACCACTGCTTCTGGAGGGGGCCCCTTGTACAGCAGCCCCTGGAAGGTGGCCTACATGGCACCCGCTGGTGGTGATGGCTGCAGTGTGGTGGTGGATGAAGGTGCCTCTTGGGCAGTTTCTGCAGTTGGTGATGGCTGCAGTGTGGTAGTGGATGAAGGTGCCTCCTGGGAAGGCTCTGCAGTTGGTGACAGCTGCAGTGTGGTGGTGGATGGAGGTGCCCCCCTGAGCAGCCTCTGCAGGTGTTGATGGCTGCACTTCCTCAGCTGGCGGTGTGGGCCCCGTGACCGCTGGTGGTGGTGGTGGTGGAGGTGTCATCCAGATAGCCTCCGCTGGAGTAGAGGGCTTCATCTCCTCCATTACATGTGGTGTGGATTCCTAACCCTTCCTGGCAGGTGTGGATGGCTTCTTCTCCTTATTGGATGGAGGTGCAGGCTCCTTCCCCTTCTTGGATGGAGGTGCAGGCTCCTTCCCCTTCTTGGATGGAGGTGCAGGCTCCTTCCCCTTGCCTGGAGGTGAAGGCTCCTTCCCCTTCTTGCTTGGAGGTGCAGGCTCTTTCCCCTTCTTGCCTGGAGGTGCAGTATCCTTACCACCACAAGTAGGTGGTGTCACCACTGTCCCTGTGGACTGTTTGGCTGAGGTGCTGGGCTGGGTCTTTGGGACCCTGCTCATATGGGCAGGATGGGGGACGGGTGGGGGAGGGAAGAGGTCAGGTTGGGCAAGGAAACATTTTTTAGAGATGGTGAGGTGGGAGGAGGGAGGAGTGATGGGAGTGGAGGTAGGGGGAGTAGTTGAAGGAGGTGTATGTCTGCTGGATTTGTAGGAGCATGGGCTGTATGCTGATGTGAGGTGGATGGCTGTTGGGTGTGAATGCTTGCGTTTGTGTCCTTTAGGAGGGGGCAGACAGGGTGGGAGAGGTCAGAGGGGAAGGGTGCATAGCTGTTGTGGAGGTGTCTGCTAGTTAGGTGTATGTGCTGCTTGGTGTGGTGATGCTGGTGGTGGATGTTTATATAGTGCATGCAGGTGTGAGTGTGGACGTGACTGGGAGGGAGGTGGAAGAGGAGGAAGAGGGGGAGACAGTGGAGGCAGTGGATGTTGTTGTGTCTGCAACTGTATGGTCTTTGCGTGAGTGCTTGTGGGATGAAGTGTGGTACTTGTGTTTGCCTGTGCCACTCTTGTGTGTTGTCTTGTGTGGATGCTCATCTGTATGTGTGCCTGGGATGGGTTGGGGTTGAGGATAATGGGACTGGGATGTGGTAGTTGGAGGGGGGATGGTAGAACCAGGGACAATGGCTGCCATGATAGAGGAGGTCAGAGCCTGAATCAATCTCTATTGGGCCGCCAATCCACTGTGAATGCCCTCCAGGAATGCACTGCACTGCTGCATCTGGGATGCCAGCCCCTGGATGGCATTCACAATGGTTGATTGACCTACAGGGATGGATCTCAGGAGGTCAATAGCCTCATCACTCAGGGCAGCAGGGCTCACTGGGGCAGGACCTGAGGTGCCTGGGGCAAAGGAGATGCCCACCCTCCTGGATGAGCGGGCACGAGCAACTCGCTAAGGGGCTACTGGGGGGGCGGTGTTGGTACAGGGTGGCGGCTGTACCTGCAGCGAGGGTGGTCACAGAGGTGTCCAGAACCACCAGGGAGCTTCCATCGGAGGAGGTATCTGAGTCTGTGTTGTCTCCTCAGGTCTCCGCTGTGGTGCTCCCCTAGCCCTCTGTCCCACTGGTTCCCTCGGCGTTGGTGGACTCTATCTCCTGGGTCCTGTGGGATGCAGCTCCCTCTGTCGCCAGTGCCCGTGCCCGTGCTCCTCTGCCAGATGATGCTAATGCACACAAGGACAGGATGACAAAACAAGAAAGGGTGGAAAGAGACAAAAGATACACTGGGTCAATGACTGCACCAACACCACAGTTAGCATACACATCACCGTCGCACACAGGGAACAGGCTTAAGCAGTATGCATTGCACTACCAGTGAAGTGATATGGCTAGTTACTAAGGCAAGATGAGGGCCACACATCGCCAACTGCACACCTCCTGGGACCCACGATGCCCTGCCTGAAATCGAATGCTAACAAGCTAGGTTTCCTGTATTTGCCATACACCCATTATCCTTGAGATGACCCACGCTGCAATGTCTGGCCTGGCCTTAGGGGCACCAACTAACACACATCCACCACCCGGATACCACCCCACCTCCCAAAATATGTAGTGATACCCAATGTACTCAACCCCTTGTGGCTGCTGTGATTCCCTCAGGCACCCATCCAGTTCAGGGTAGGCCACTGCCAGTATGCAGGCCATCGGGGGTGTCGGGGTCCGACGCGCAACCCTTCCTGGTTGGGAGACCATCCCCAGCTGGGCCTCCGTGGTCTTCCGTGCCCAGCGTCTCAGGTCCTCCCATCGTTTCCAACAGTGGGTGCTCTGCCTCCATAGACCCTCAGGTTCTGCACGTCCTTGGCGATGGCATGCCATATTCCCTTCTTTTGATGAGCGCTGACCTGCAGATGCAATACAGACAGGAGAACACCATTAAACAAGCCGTCCAGTCTGCCACACAAATGGCCCACCATACCTGTTTCCATCACCAATGGCAAACACATCGCCCAGCGCACACCATATGCACCGCCACAAGACATTCCCCCTAACTCCCTTACACGATGCTTGCACCCACATCCCCATGCATCCTTCCCACATGCATCGTGCCTAATGTGTACTCACCTATTCATCTGGAGGCCACCAGTCGCTCCAACTCCTCTGAAGTTAATGCAGGGGCCCTTTCCCCGGTCATACGGGGCATGGTAGGTTCCAGACACAGGTCACAGAAGCACACGCAGTGTAGGTGTTCTCCTGTTGAAGGTCAGGAAACATGTGAGGAATCAGATATAAAATGGCGGTCACGTCCGGGGCGGTGTACGCAGTCACCGCCAGCGCAGATCCCCATTGGCCACTGTACTCCATAGAGCCCCATATTATCTAATGAGGAATTGCACGGTGGTGCAAGACCGCCTTCCGTCACAACGCCCAGCTTTGACGGAATTACCTCACTTCACCTGTCCCTACATACAGGACAGATGGTCGCCATTTCAGGGGGGGGAACAGTAACATTGTCAATAACTTTGTCACTGATTAGATTAGCACATACCTCGCCATTAATACTGTCCCACTTCACAAGTGCATCATGTAGACTGCAGTTGTGGTTCCATTATTCCAATTGTGACAGCCTACTCACTCTTGTGTCCCTTAGATACCTATCACTGTGGATGAATAGGAGGTGGAGATATACCCCCGTGTACAGAGCCCTGGTGGACTAAGCTACACTGGAGGACAGGCACATTATACTCACCTGTAGACTGGACAGGGCCACAATCACAGAGCTGTGTGCCCACTTGGAGCCAGACCTGATCTCATCTATCCGTCATCCTACTGGGATCCCCCCCTCTTGTGCAAGTGCTATCAGTGCTCCATTTCTCGGCAACTGGCTCCTTCCAAGTGACAGTGGGCTTGGCAGCAGGAATGTCACAGTCAGTGTTCTCAATCGTGCTGGCAAGAATCTTTTCTGGCTGGTAAAACACATGTGCAGCTACATTTCTTTCCCCCAGGTGGAAGAATTGGCCACTGTGAAGGCCGGATTCTATGCAATGGGACATATCACCAATATAATTGGTGCAATTGATGGTACACATATTGTGTTTGTCCCCCCCCCACCAGAATGAACAGGTGTTCAGGATTCGTAAGAGTCTCCACTCACTGAATGTGCAGATGGTGTGCCTGGCGGACCAGTATATCTTCCATAGTAGTGCTAAGTATCCTGGGTCAGTGCATGATGCCTTTGTTCTGAGGAATTGCAGCATCCCAAATGTGATGGCCCAACTGCAGAGGCACAGGGTGTGGTTAATAGGTGAGCCTTGGTCCCCACCCACTGTATGTTAGTGTATGCCTTCTGGTGTTAACCCCATAGGATTGGCTAAATGTGCTCCCTCAATACTTGCAGGTGACTCTGGCTACCCATTCCTATTGTGGCTGCTAATCCCTGTGAGGAAAGCCAGGACAGGAGCTGAGGAACGTTATAATGAGGCACATGGGTGAACCAGACTGATCATCGAAAGGACCTTCGGCCTCCTGAAGGCCAGGTTCAGGTGCCTCCATCTGACAGGTGGATCCCTGTGCTACTCACCCGAGAAGGTCTTCCAGATAGTAGTGGCATGCAGCATGTTGCACAACCTGGCCCTCAGATGCCATGTACCTTTTTTGGAGTCGGAGGAAGCTGGAGATGGAGACTGGAGACTGGAGACTGTGGCAACAGTAGACCCTGAGGACAAAGAGGATGAAAAGGCTGAGGATGAGGACAACAGAACCATAGTTATCCGTCAGTACTTACAATGACACACAGGTGAGACAGTGCAACTGCACATTTCTTTGAATATTGGTGTATTCTGTGTGGCTGTAGCATGATGGCATTGACTTCCTTTTTATCTCAACTTACTGTCATCTATGGTTTGTAATTTTACAGATGTTGGTGATATAACAACTGTGTACTGATGTGCTGACTACAGCCAGCTAGAGGTCATATGCTCTCTGTACAGTTCATTTGCAATGGATATGACTGTTTCCATGAATACACATTTTCAAAACATAAAATACTAGTAGTCAAGTGTGTTCAAGAGTGTTTATTGTAGTGCTAAGAAATTAAGGGAAAAGTGCAATGGAATGTGGTGATGATGGAGGAAAGTCCAGGGTATTGTTCCAGTCTGTTTGTAGCACAGGTGTAGTATTCAAGGGGCCATTTGAAGGGGAGCAACGTCAGTTCAAAGTGGACAAGGTAACTGAGTGGGTCACAAGGGGGACAATCAGAAGAGTCACATTTCCTGGCAGGGTTCTTGGCAAATGTCTCTGGCTTCTGTCTGGGTTGCAGGGAACGTTTGTGGGGTGGTTCACCTTCTGCCGGAGGAGGGATGCTGGTGGCCTGTGGGTCCTGTGGCGGGGCCTCCTGCTCACTAGCTGCAGCGGAAGTGGAGAGCTGGTCAATGGACTGGCTAGTGGTAGGGGCCCACTGGGGCCCACTGGTGTGCTGTTGACTCCCTCATGATGTTGGCCATGTCTGCCAACACCCCTGCAATGGATATCAGGGTGGTGTTAATGGCCTGCAAGTCCTCCCTGATCGCCTGATACTGTCCCTCCTGCGGCCTCCTGTTCTCCTGCAGCCCTCAGCCCCCCCCCACATGTATCTTCCATCCACACCACTCCAAACGGGTATTGCCCACGCATCATGCTCACAGTGTACTCACCTGTTTGTCCGGAGGACCGTAGAATAGCGTGTACTGGGGAGGGACCCCATCTACCAGTTTGTCCAACTCCTCCGCGGTGAAGGCAGGGGCCCTTTCTCCAGACATTCAAGCCAGTCGCTTCCAGACTGAGGCCACAGCAGCACTTGCAGTGTAGGTCCTCTCCTGTTGAAGGTCAGTTATCAAGTGAGTGAACAGATAGAAAATGTCGGTCACGTCCGCGGCGATGCGTACCGTCACCATAGGGCCTAATGATAACCAATGCTGAATTATGTGGTGGTCTTTGACCGCCTACAGCGACGCAGCACAACGCCAGCGCAGTTACCTCATTTCTCCTTGTCCCTCCTCACAAGTCAGGCAGCCGCCATTTCAGGGGGTCACATGGCATGGCACCTAACTGCGTCACAGCACATTTTGACACATATACGGGCTAACTACGCCACACACGGATTTACTCACATTACTGCAGACACAGTTGTGCAACCTATGTGGTGCATGACCCTCTGCTCACGTTCTCCTCCATAGGCCACAGCCGCTGGGGCAGATGATGAGGTGGCAGCATCCTCTGGTGTACAGACCCCTGGTGGACCTGTCGACAATGGAAGACAGACACATCATTATCACCTACAGACTTGATCGTGCCACAATCCAAGACCTGTGTGGCCAATTGCAGCCAGACCTGATGTCATCTATCCTCCACCCCACAGAAAGCCCACTCTAGTGCAGGTCCTGTTAGTGCGCCATTTCCTGGCAAGTGGATCATTTCAAACAACAGTGGCCATGGCATCAGGGATGTCTCAGCCAATGTTTTCTAACGTGTTGACCAGAGTGTCTGCCCTGCTGAAACACATGCGCAGCTACATCGTATTTCCCCAGGTGGAGGATTTGCCCACAGTGAAGGGTGACTTTTATGCCCTGGGACATATCCCCAACATCATTGGTGCCATTGATGGTACACATGTGGCATTTGTTCCCCCGCAGAAATGAACAAGTTACAGATATAGAAAAAGCTACCATTCGATGAATGTGCAGATGGTGTGTTTGGCGGACCAGTACATCTCTCATGTGAATGCCAAGTATCCTGGCTCTGTGCATGACGCCTACATTTTGAGGAATAGCAGTATCCCTTATGTGATGGGCCAACTCTAGAGGCACCGGGTGTGGCTAATAGGTGAGCTCAAGATCCCCACACAGTATGAGTAGGTGTCTGGGTATGGCGTAGTCCCTAAGGGTTAGTGTGTGTCTAACAGTCATCCCTCGACATTTGCAGGTAACTCTGGTTACCCCAACCTCTCATGGCTACTGACCCCAGTGAGGAATGCCAGGACAAGGGCAGAGGACCGCTACAATGAGGCACATGGGTGAACTAGGTGTATTATTGAGAGGACGTTCGGCCTCCTGATGGCCAGATTCCGGTGCCTCCATTTAACAGGTGGCTCCCTATAATACTCACTGAAGAAGGTGTGCCAGATGATCGTGGCATGCTGCATGTTGCACAACCTGCCATTGCAACACCAGGTGCCTTTTCTGCAAGAGGATGAGCATGGTGATGGCAGCGGTGGAGCCTGTGGACAGTTAGGAAGAGGAGGCAGAGGAAGAAGATATTGACAACCGAACCAACATCATCATGCAGTACTTCCAGTGACACACAGGTAAGAGACTGTGGGGGTCATTACAACCCTGGCGGACGGTGTTAAAGCAGCGGAAATACCGCAAACAGGCCGGCGGACAAAAAAAGGGAATTATGACCCTGGCGGAAACCGCCAACAAAGACAGCCACTTTAACACTTCGCCCGCCACGGCGGTACAGACAAGCACGGCGGTCACCGCCAACAGACAGGCGGAAGACAATGTACCGCCCACAGTATTACAACCCGCCAATCCGCCACCTTTTCCGGGGCGGATTTACCGTGGATAAAAGCACGGCGGAAACAGCTTTTGCTATGGGAAAACGCTCACCTGAACATATCCCACGAGGAATCCATGGGGCCGAAACTCCAAATACTCCCTGCCCTTGTGTTTCTGCTCCTCTACAACCAACAGCTACGTAGGCGCCGCAGACAACGGTGAATACTGCACCTACGACATGGGGGAGGCAAAAGTTAGGGGGACACACACCAAACACCCCCACCCTCGCATATTACAACATACACACCAATGCGTTTCACAAAAATCACAGTAACAACCCACAATCCCCCCGGAAGAATGAATACACAAAGCGAAAATCGGTCAAACAATGTAATGTGCCAATATACATGTCATACAAAAATATACCGATATATATTTGAAAATCAGTCATAATTATATACAATACGAGAAGTAGTGCAGATATGTACATAACAATGTCAGTGCACCATCAGTCCAAAAATGCATGGGCGAGGCCCACAAACGATACCTGACCACAATCGGAGAGAACACTGCCGGGGCATCAGATAGAAATACTACAGGCACCTCAGGGGGAAGGGAAAGGGGGATGACTGCAAAGCCAGATCCACGACGGGGCTCCATGCCCATTTATGCCCTCCTGGGGAGTGCAAAGCCACAGTCTCTCAAGTCTCTACAGTGGGTGGTTTGCCCACTGTGCCATCCTGGGGAGTGCAAAGCCACAGTCTCTCAAGTCTATACAGTGGGTGGTTTGCCCACTGTGCCATACTGGGGAGTGCAAAGCCACAGTCTCTCAAGTCTCTACAGTGGGTGGTTTGCCCACTTGCTTTATCCTGGGGAGTGCAAAGCCACAGTCTCACAAGTCTATATAGTTGGTGGTTTGCCCACTGTGCCATCCTGGGGAGTGCAAAGCCACAGTCTCTCAAGTTGATGCAGGTCTCTACTGGTACTGGGGGGGGACTGGTGCCCAGACTGGAGGAGTCTCCCCGTGAAAAGTCGTGTCCTGTCACTGTCCAGCTGCACATGGGATAAGGATGCCTGATGTGGCGGTCCATTCATTCCTACCCGGTGCATTGCCCTGTTCAGCAGTGCTTTGCCATGGCGGTCTTTGCCCTGTTTAGCGGTGCTTTGACATGGCGGTCTTTGCCCTGTTCAGCGGTGCTTTGACATGGCGGTCTTTGCCCTGTTCAGCAGTGCTTTGACATGGCGGTTCCGGAGTGTTCAGCGGTGCTTTGACATGGCGGTCTTTGCCCTGTGCAGCGGTGCTTTCACATGGCGGTCTTTGCCCTGTTCAGCGGTGCTTTGCCATGGCGGTCTTTGCCCTGTTCAGCGGTCTTTGCCCTGTTCAGCGGTGCTTTGACATGGCGGTTCAGGACTGTTCAGCAGTGCTTTGCCATGGCGGTCTTTGCCCTGTTCAGCGGTGCTTTGCCATGGCGATCTTTGCCCTGTTCAGCGGTGCTTTGACATGGCGGTCTTTGCCCTGTTCAGCGGTGCTTTGCCATGGCGGTCTTTGCCCTGTTCATCGGTGCTTTGACATGGCGGTTCAGGACTGTTCAGCTGTGCTTTGCCATGGCGGTCTTTGCCCTGTTCAGCGGTGCTTTGCCATGGCGGTCTTTGCCCTGTTCAGCGGTTATTTGACAAGGCGGTCTTTGCCCTGTTCAGTGGTGCTTTGCCATGGCGGTCTTTGCCCTGTTCAGTGGTGCTTTGACATGGCAGTTCAGGACTGTTCAGCGGTGCTTTGCCATGGCGGTCTTTGCCCTGTTCAGCGGTGCTTTGCCATGGCGGTCTTTGCCATGTTCAGCGGTGCTTTGCCATGGCGGTCTTTGGCCTGTTCAGCGGTGCTTTGACATGGCGATCTTTGCCCTGTTCAGCGGTGCTTTGCCATGGCGGTCTTTGCCCTATTCAGCGGTGCTTTGACATGGCGGTTCAGGACTGTTCTACGGTGCTTTGACATGGCGGTTCAGGACTGTTCAGCAGTGCTTTGCCATGGCGGTCTTTGCCCTGTTCAGCGGTGCTTTGCCATGGTGGTCTTTGCCCTGTTCAGTGGTGCTTTGACATGGCGGTCTTTGGCCTGTTCAGCGGTGCTTTGCCATGGCGGTTTTTGCCCTGTTCAGCGGTGCTTTGCCATGGCGGTTCAGGACTGTTCAGCGGTGCTTTGCCATGGCGGTCTTTGCCCTGTTCAGCGGTGCTTTGCCATGGTGGTCTTTGCCCTGTTCAGCGGTGCTTTGCCATGGCGGTCTTTGCCCTGTTCAGCGGTGCTTTGACATGGCGGTCTTTGCCCTGTTCAGAGGTGCTTTGCCATGGCGGTCTTTGCCCTGTTCAGCGGTGCTTTGACATGGCGGTTCAGGACTGTTCTGCGGTGCTTTGAAATGGCGGTTCAGGACTGTTCAGCGGTGCTTTGCCATGGCGGTTCTGATAAGGACATTGGTGTGTGGCATGACGTTCTCTACACTGGACATTGGTGTGTGGCATGACGTCTTCTACACTGGACATTGGTGTGTGGCATGATGTTTCATCATTGCCCAGCGGGGCTGTGGCAGCTGGGGCCCTCCAGGGCACTGACTCTGGCGGTGGTCTCTGGACCAGTGACGATAGTGGGGCCCTCCTGGGCACTTACTCTGGCGGTGGTCTCCTGACCAGTGACGATACTTGGGACCTCCTAGGCTGTGACTCTGGCGGTGATCTCTGGACCAGTGACGATACTTGGGCCCTCCTGGGCAATGACTCCGGCGGTGGCGGTGGTCTCCTGACCAGTGACGATACTTGGGCCCTCCTGGGCTGTGACTCTGGCGGTGGTCTCCTGACCAGTGACAATACTTAGGCCCTCCTGGGCACTGACTCCGGCGGTGGCGGTGGTCTCCTGACCAGTGACGATACTTGGGCCCTCCTGGGCTGTGACTCTGGCGGTGGTCTCTGGACCAGTGACAATACTTGGGCCCTCCTGGGCTGTGACTCTGGCGATGGCCTCCTGACCAGTGACGATACTTGGGCCCTCCTGGGCTGTGACTCTGGCGGTGGTCTCTGGACCAGTGACGATACTTGGGCCCTCCTGGGCTGTGACTATGGCGGTGGTCTCTGGACCAGTAACGACGGTGCTGGCGGTTGTGTCTCGACCGCCGGAAATGATGGCGCACTTCTCCGCCGTGACACTCACAACAGGCTGGGGAGACTTCCTCTGGCCCTTCCCCACCTTTGGTGGAGTCACAGCTGACTCTCCAATCCCCTTGGAACCCATGTCAGTTGCTTTCCCACCAGGAGTCTTAACACGGTCCCGTCGTCCACGCTCCAATTTTAGAGCCTTTACAGGGGGTGGGCTGCCAGTGCCTTGGCTCCGGGGTCCTACTGCCTGCCCTGGTGGCCGGTGCACTCCAATTCCTTGAACAGGCACCACTGGTATTGGAGGCTTTTTGGCTGAGGCGCTACGATGGGACTGATGAATTGGAGGGGGTGGGGTGGGGGCAAAAAGGTCAACTTTACAGAGGGACAGTTTCTGATGAACACTGGGATGTGTAGCTGGAGGGGGTCTGGGAGTGGAGGAAGAGGAGGTGGTTGTCGGAGGTGTCACTTTAGGTGTTTTGGGTGCAGGTGCAGGTACTGGAGGCTGTCGTGAGGTGGATGGATGTTGGGTGAGTGATTGCCGGCGTTTGTGTACTTTGGGAGGGGGCGTCACAGACACACTGGGAAAGGACACAGGGGACGTGTAAAGGGCAGTGGAGGTGGTGAGTGCAGGTGAGCGGCTTGTGGTGCTGGGTGTCCTGGTGCGATTCATGGTGCCTGTAGATGTGGTGCATGCAGGTGTGTGTGTAGACGACACTGGGAGGGAGGAGGGAGAAGAGAAGGAGGGGGACACAGTGGAGGCAGTGGATGTTGTTGTGTCTGTATGTGGGTGAGGCTTGTGTGAGTGCTTGTGGTGTGTGTGGTGCCTATGTTTGCTTGAGCTATTTGTGTGTGTTGACTTGTGTGCATGCTGGTCTGTAGGTGTGCTTGGGATGGGCTGGGGTACAGGAGATTGGGTCTGGGTGGACGAAGTTGGAGGGGGGAGGCTAGACACAGGGACAATTGCTGCCATCAGTGCTGAGGCCAAAGATTGCAGGGTTCGCTGAAGGACAGCCTGACCAGAATGAATGCCCTCCAGGAATGCATTACCGTGTTGCAACTCTCGTTCTACACCCTGGATGGCATTCACAATGGTAGACTGCCCAACAGTGAGTGACCTGAGGAGGTCAATGGCCTCCTCACTGAGGGCAGCAGGGGTGACTGGGGCAGGGCCTGAGGTGCCTGGGGCGAAGGTGATGCCCACCCTCCTGGGTGAGCGGGCACGGGGCGAACGCTGAGGGGCTGCTGGGAGGGCGGTGCTGGTAGGGGGGGTGGCGGCTGTACCTGTAGAGGTGGGGGGCACAGATGGTGCCGCCACCGCAAGGGAGCCCTATTCGTCGAACGAGTCCGTGTCGCTGCTTGGTGATCCGGTGGCCGACGTGAAGCTCCCCTCGCCCTCCATCCCACTGGTACATTCAGAGTCCGTGGTGTGGCCCTCCATGGCCATGTGGGATGCAGCTCCCTTGTGCTCCGGTGGCACTCTACCTCCGCCTGTTGATTCTGATGTACAAAAGGACAGGGAGAGCAGAAAAAAGGGAAGAGACAGAAGAAAGAGGGTTTTAGTGCATGGCATACCGCTACCGTTGGCGGACAAGACAAACGCAGATGCCCCCTGCGTTACGCTGTGCTCCTGCCCTCTGCACATGCAATTTCTGGGATATGGCCTATATGGCAATGGTGGACATCGGTGCACATGGATGCCACAGGGGCAACTATACCTCAACTTGGCACTCTGCTGAGGTGGGGTAGAGTGCCACATGGCCTACATTACGGAGGGGCCTTGCCTACCGAACTCACCCTGGCCTAGGGACATCCACAGCCCACCTCCACCACCCAGACACCTCCACTGCACGTAAAGTCCGCAGACTGAGGTTGTACTCACCCCCTTGTGTCTGCTGTGATGCCCTCAAGTGCCCATCCAACTCCGGGTAGGCCACCGCCAGGATCTGGAACATCAGGGGGGTCATGGTGCGACGGGCACCCCTCCCACGTTGGGAGGCCATCCCCAGCTGAGCCTCCGCTGTCTTCTTGCTGCAGCGGCGAATGTCCTCCCATCTCTTACGGCAGTGGGTGCCCCGTCTCTGGTGGGCCCCCAGGGTCCGGACCTCCTTGGCGATGGCACGCCAAATGTCCGTCTTCTGGTGGGCGGTGACCTGCATGACATGCACAAGGAAAGAGGAACAGTCATTCCCAACTGCACCGTCATTGTGAGTGGCCCCCTCCCTACTCTGGCCATGTTGCCCATTCATTCCCATGCATTAATGTTCTATGGACTCCGCCCCCTTCCCTCTTCCAACCAGCCCTCTCCACCCAGGCCTAGCCCATACAACGTGCTCCCTGTGTACTAACCTGTTGGTCTGGAGGACCATAGAGTAGCGTGTACTGGGGGAGGACCCCGTCTACCAGTTTCTCCAACTCCTGTGCAGTGAAGGCAGGGGCCCTTTCCCCAGACGCAGCAGCCATCGTCGCTTCCAGACCGAGGTCACAGCAGCACTTGCAGTGTAGGTCCTCTCCTGTCGAAGGTCAGGTATCTAGTGATTGAACAAATAGAAAATGGCGGTGATGTCCGCGGCGGTGACGTCCACGGCGGTGCGCATCATCACCGCCAGCGCACCTGTTCATTGGCTCCTGGGACCCATAGGGTCCAATGTTAACCAATGCAGCATTGCGCCACGGTCTACGACCGCCTACCGCGACGGGGTGTAACGCCAGCGCTGTTACCCCACAATCCCATTGTCTCAGTTTAGAGGTCGGGCAGCCGCCATTTCAGGGGCCCACATGGCTTCATTTACTACTGCGTCACACATAGCTAGGCCTACACTCAACACACATACAGGAAGGGTTTTGTGAGTGGTGTAGTCTTGTGTGTGACTGTGGGTACATACCTGGATGAATAATGACTGGTTCTTCGCTGTTGTCCTTCATAGGCACCGTCTGCTGGGACATATGAGAAGATGGCGGAATCCTCCGGTGTACCGACCGCTGTTGGACCTGTTGACAATGGAAGAGCGGCATGTCATCGTAACCTACCGGTTTGACCGTGCCACAATCCAGGAACTATGTACCCAGTTGGAGCCAGACCTGATGTCACCAATCCGCCATCCGACTGGAATCCCCCCTGATGTGCAGGTGCTGTCAGTGCTCCATTTCCTTGCAAGTGGGTCTTTTCAGACAACTGTGGCCATGGCATCAGGGATGTCCCAGCCTATGTTTTCCAACGTGTTGTCCAGAGTGTTGTCTGCCCTGCTGAAACACTTAAGGAGATACATCATTTTCCCTGAGGTGGAGGATTTGCCTACAGTGAAAGATGACTTCTATTCCCTTGGATATATCCCCAACGTCATAGGTGCTATTGATGGTACCCATGTAGCTCTGGTCCCCCCCCCACAGGAGTGAACAGGTGTACAGGAACAGGAAGAGTTATCATTCCATGAACGTCCATATGGTCTGTTTGGCAGACCAGTACATCTCGCAGGTAAATGCTATGTTCCCCGGCTCAGTGCATGACACCTACATCCTGCGGAATAACAGCATCCCTGATATGATGGGTCAACTCCAGAGGCACCGTGTATGGCTATTGGGGGACTCTGGTTACCCCAACCTTTCGTGGCTATTGACCCCATTGAGGAATCCCAGGACCAGGGCAGAGGAACGCTACAATAAGGCCCATGGGCGGACTAGGAGGGTGATCGAACGCACCTTCGGCCTCCTGAAGGCCAGGTTCAGGTGCCTCCATATGACAGGTGGATCCCTATTCTACTCACCGAAGAAGGTGTGCGACATCATCATCGCCTGCTCCATGCTCCATAATTTGGCTTTGCGACGCCAGGTGCCTTTTCTGCAGGAGGATGATCCAGATGCCGGTGTTGTAGCAGCTGTGGAGCCTGTGGACAGTGATGAGGATGAAGCTGATGAAGAAGACAACGACAACAGGGAGTCAGTCATACAGCAATATTTCCAGTGAGACACAGATGAGAACATTTTCATTTTTAGCATTACATTAACTTTCACAGGTCTACCTCTATCCTGTTTTTCGATTTAAGTCACTATTTGGTAACTGAGTTGTACCCTTCCATTACGGTTTCACAGGTGTGGTTACCTACGTGTCAACTGCTTGCATCCTTCAAGGGCTTGTGATGTGTGACATAGGTATGTTAGCTTTAGAATGGTACACCCATTATGACACTGTCATTGATAATACATTTTTACTAAATCACAGACTGACTCCAGATTGTTTTGTGTTTCAAGGGTGTTTATTGAAGTGCTCAGAAATGGGAGGGGGTTGTAAAATGAGGATGGGTGATGGCGGAGGAATGTCCATGGCAGAGTCCAGTCTATTAGTCTCACAGTTGCACTGCCCATCTGGGCATAGGAAGTGGAGCTGGGGCAGTTTAAGTATGGACAGGGTAACAAAGTGGGACAGTGGGAGGACAATCAGGGTGGTCTCATTTCCTGGCGGGGGTCTTGCCATCTTGCTCTGTCCTGTTCCTGGATCTCAGGGACCGCTTGCGTGGTGGTTGTCCATCTGCAGGGGGTGGGGTGCTGGTGTGTTGGTCCTGTGGCGGGGCGTCCTGTCCACTAGCGCCGGCGGAGGTGGTAGCATTTCATCGTCCTGGCTTGTGTCAGGGGCCCCTTGGAGTGCCACAGTGTCCCTCAAGTTCTGCTGTATGTCCTTCAGCACCCCTACGATGGTGCCCAGGGCGGAGCGGATGGTCCTGAGCTCCTCCCTGAAGCCCAAATACTGTTCCTCCTGCAGGCGCTGGGTGTCCTGAAACTTGGCCAGGACCATCGCCATCGTCTCCTGGGAGTGGTGGTATGCTCCCATGATGGAGGATAGGGCCTTGTGAGAGTGGGTTCCCTTGGCCTGTCCGCCCCCTGTCGCACAGCAGCCCTCCCAGTTCCCCTGTGTTCCTGTGCCTCCGTCCCCTGGACCGTGTGCCCACTACCACTGCCCCCAAGTCCCTGTTGTTGGGGTGGTGGGTTACCCTGGGTGCCCTGTAGTGGTGGACACACCGCTGATTGACCTGTCCTGGGTAGGGAGGTTTGGGCCCGCTGGGTGGGTGCTGTGCTGGTGTTACCAGAGGGTGGAAGGTCGGTGTTGGGCTGTGCCTGTGCAAGGGGAACCGACTGTCCCGAGGCCCACGATGGCCCGGGCTGGTCATCTGGGGGTGGAGTGGTGTCTGGACCCTCTGGTGTGGTGACGGTCCTTCGGGTTCCTGCAGGGGCATAAGAGCATGATTATTGCATGTGTGTGTGTAATGGTGTGCACTGGGTGGGTGTTTGTGTATCCCAGTGCAAGCATTCCTGTGTGTGGGTTTGTGTGGTGATGGTTGGGGGGGTGTACTGGGTATGTGCAGTGGGCATGCTTTAGTGAGGGGTGTCCATGCTTAGTTGTGTCATGCAGGGCTTGGTGTTGGGATGGGTGGTTTGTGTCATGGGTACATTAGTGAGGAGTTGTAGTGATAGGGGAGGGGGTGAGGGAGGGGGTGTGTGATAGCATGCAGGTAGGTTGGGGGATATGATAGTTAAGAATTGACTTACCAGTGTCCCATCCTCCACCGACTCCTGCGAGGCCCTCAGGATGCAAGATGGTCAAGACTTGCTCCTCCCATGTTGTTAGTTGTGGGGGAGGAGGTGGGGGTCCGCCGCCAGTCCGCTGTACCGCGATGTTGTGCCTGGAGACGTTGAACGCAGCTTCCCCCGTAGGTCGTTCCACCTCTTCCTGATGTCCTCCCTATTTCTTGGGTGCTGTCCCACGGCGTTGACCCTGTCCACTATTCTGCGCCATAACTCCATCTTCCTGGCTATTGATGTGTGCTGTACCTGTGAGCCAAATAGCTGTGGCTCTACCTGGACGATTTCCTCCACTATGACCCTGAGCTCCTCCTCGGAGAAGCGGGGGTGTCTTTGGCGTGCCATGTGGTGGTGTGGGTGATGTGTGGGATGGTGTATGTGGTGATGGTTGTGGTGAGTGTAGTAGTGTGTTGTGTCTTGTGCGTGGATGTTGTGTGGGTGATGGTGTTGTGTGCCTCTGTGTAGTGGGGTTGTCTATTCTGTGCTCTCTCTCTGTCGCCTTTGTGTCTAATATTTGGTCGTAGGGGTTTGTGGGTGATGTGGGTGTGTGTTTTATATTGTATTGGGTGTGTGGGAGTGTTGTTTGTATGTGTATCAGGTGTGTGTATTTTGAATTGTCCAATGTGGCAGTGTTTTGGAGATGTGTGTGTATTTTGAGCTCGGCGGTGTGTACCGCCAATGGAATACCGCGGTTGAAAGACCGCCGCGTGGATTCGTGGGTCGTAATAGCATGGGCGTGTTTCTGTTGGCGTGGAGGTGGAGGATTTGTTTCCGCCAGTTTATCACTGACCTTTGGTGTGGCGGTGTTGTGTTAGTGTCTGAATTTCGGTGGATTCCAAGATGTGTGTCATAATAGCTGTGGCGGAATGCCGCCGCCGCCGCGGTGTATTGGCGGTCTTCTGCACGGCGGGAAGTGCCTTTTACCGCCAATGTTGTAATGACCCCCTGTAACTCCTCCTCACATTTCTGAATACTGTAGGACATTGTATAAATCAGCCTCTTAACCTCTGTCTATGGACACTGACAGTTCACTTTGGCTTTACATTTTTCAGATCTGGGTACCTCATTCTGCCTTCTGCTATATGTACTGCTGCCTAACAACTGTCATACATTGGTATGAGCAAATTAACATTTACATTGCAATTTGTTGCTAATGTTGTAATAAGACATTTGTGAACGATCAGACTGACTCCAGATTGGTTCTTGATTAAAGAGTGTTTATTTAGAGGCTAATGAGTATAGGAGTATGTGCAAGGGGCTGGGGTGATGGTGGAGGAAGGTCCATAGTTGAGTCCAGTCTCTTGGTATCACAGGTGCATTGTCCAATGGGGCATAGGAAGGGGAGAAATGGCAGTTCACGGTGGACAGGGTGACATTGTGGGACAGAAGGATGACAATCAGGAGGGTCTTATTTCCTGGCAAGGGTCTTGGCAATATTCTCTGTCTTCTGCCTGGATCTCAGGGACCGTTTGCGGGGTGGTTCTCCTACTGCAGGGGGTGGGGTGCTGGTATCCTGTGGTGGGGCCTCCTGTCCACAAGTGCTTGTGGAAGTGGAGGGCTGTTCCTCGATTTGGCTAGTGTCAGGGGCCCTTTGTTGTGCCACTGCCTCCCTCATGGTCTTGCCTATGTCAGCCAGCACCCCTTCTATGGTGACCAGGATGGTGTATATGTTGGTGAGGTCCTCCCTCAACCCCATATTCTTTCCCACCTGCAGCCGCTGGGTCTCCTGAAACTTGGCTAGTACCGTGCCCATGGTCTCCTGGGAATGGTGGTATGCTCCCATGATGTTGGAGAGCGCCTCGTTGAGGGTCGGTTCCCTGGGCCTGTCCTCCCCCTGTTGCACAGCAGTCCTCCCAGCTTCCCTGTTGTCCTGTGCCTCTGTCCCCTTAACCGTGTGCCCACTGCCACTGACCACAGGTCCCTGCTCGTCCTGGGTTAGTGGGGTTGCCTGGGGTCCCTGTAGTGGTGGACACACTGCTGATTGACGTGTCCTAGGGTTAGCTGGGTGGGTGCTGTGGTGGTGTTTCCTGAAGGGGGAGGTACAGTGGTGGCTTGGGACTGTGATAGGGGAACCGACTGTCCTGAGGTCCCTGATGGGCCAGGCTGGTCACCTTGATCCAGGCGTGTAGAGATGCTGTCATCACTGTGGGCCTCTTCTGTGGGGAGACTGGATATGGCTGGTACCCCCTGTCCGATGACGTTGGGTAAGGGTCCTGTTGGAATGTAAATGCATTGTTATTTTATCTGTGTCTGCCATCTTGTGCAATGGGTGTGTTTCTCTCCATTACTGTCCCTGCACTATCACCTTGGCCCTTGTGTGAGTGGTGTTTGTGTGCCCTGAGTGAGCCTCTCTATTGGACATGCTTTGGTGATCGGTGTCCATGCATGTCTGTGATGGGTGTCCATGCATTGTTGTTACATGCAGGACTTGGTTGTGGGAGTGGGGGGTTGTGATGGTGGGGTGTGTGGGAAGTGTGGAGTGAGGGTGAGGGTGGGGGTAGGTAATAGCATGCAGGTAGGGTAGAGGGGATAAAGTAGTAAAGATTTGACTTACCAGAGTCCAGTCCTCCTGCTACTCCTGCAAGGCCCTCAGGATGCATGATCGCCAAGACTTGCTCCTCCCATGTTGTTAGTTGTGGGGGAGGAGGAAGGAGTCCACCGCCAGTCCTCTGTACGGCTACCTGGTGTCTTGATACCGCAGAACACACCTTCCCCCGGTGGGTCATTCCACCTCTTCCGGATGTCATCCCTCATCCCTTGTTCTTGGATACTGTCCTACTGCGTTGACCCTGTCCTCAATTCTCCGCCATAGCTCCATCTTCCTTGCAGTGGATGTCTGCTGCACCTGTGATCCAAATAGCTGTGGCTTTACCCAGATGATTTCCTCCACCATGACCCTGAGCTCCTCCTCAGAAAACCTGGGGTGTCCTTGAGATACCATGATGTGGTGTGAGTGATGTGTGAGGTGATGGTTGATGTGATGTGTGCGGTGATGTGTTGGGGTGTGTGGTGTGTGGTGCGTGGATGATGTATGAGTGATGGTGTTCTGTGCCTCTGGATGCTGGTGTGGTCTTTGCTTTTCTCTCTCTCTCTTCTTCTTCAAAACTTTTCGGTGTAAGGGGTTGTGGGTAATGTGTGTGTGTCAGGTGTGTATAGTTGAATTGTCCAATGTGGTGTAGTTTTGTTTGTGTGTGTGTATTTTGAGCGCGGCGGTGTGTACCATCAATGGTTTACCGCGGTTGAAAGACTGCCATGTTGATTCGTGGGTTGTGAAACTGTGGGTATATTCCTGTTGGCGGAATGGTGTGGGTTGTGGCATTGCCAGTTTATCACTGACCTTTGGTGTAGCGGACTTGTGTGGGTGTCTGTATAGCGGCAGGATTCTCATAATACCCATTGCGGATTTCCGCTGCGGACACGGTATGTTGTCGGCCGTCGGCACGGAGGTAATCAGGATTTACCGCCAGGGTTGTAATGAGGGCTTTAGTGTGTGATTCCTATTACTGCTTCCAGTTCTATAATGATCATTTACATTATTGGTGCTTGAATGGATACAGAGATTCTAAAGGTAATGCTATCAAGCAAACATTGGCTTGAGGAAAGGAGGCAGCTATTAAAACTTTCCCACAGGCTAATGTCATACACACATTGAGTCATCAACATGCTGGTTTACACTTTGTTGCAGACTAATTGGCTGATGAAGCTGCCAAAGCAGCTGTTCAGACTGTTGAAATTACTGTGATTACACATTCACATACAAGAATAGATGATGCCATTATGGCATGCCCTACCAAAAACTATCCAGCAAAATACTCCTAGCAGTTGAGTGGCCAAAATATTCCCTTAGTCTGAATATCCGAGGGTGGGTGACCAAGTGATACCCAACCACAACTGCAGGTTTGAATTAACAATTGTTGCTCATAAGGGGTTAGTGTCTGCCCATGCCGATGCGGCGGCTCAGATTACTTGTTACAGAAATGCTACTGGTGATGGGGCCTTTATAAACAGGCTAAAAACAATGTCCTCTGACCTTTGTCAACAAATTAAAAGCTCTACCATTGCACTCCCACCACAAGCACCTCTTTTAGTTCCAAATAAGCCTTTACAATGTGTCTATAAAGATCATTGTGGACCACTCGATATGGACAGTATGTTTACATTTATTTTATTGGCTGTTGATTCATGTTCTTGAATTCCATGGTGTGGCCGCAGCGATCAGCTGATGCACAAACTGTTATTAAAGATTTGCAGATATTTGACTGGACATATGCAGTAGCAACATTCCACGCAGACCAGGGACCTGTGTTTGCCTTTAAGGCTTACAGGGATAACATGGGAACCCTAGGTGTTGTGGTGCAATATTTCTCTCCCTATCATCCTGAGGGAAATTCGGTAGTGGAAAGGGGTTGTAGTTGGACCCTTCACCTGCCTGGAGTCCAGAGAGCTTTAAAAAATCTGCATAGAAAGATTTTTGGGTGGTTGGACCCCCCTATGATGTCCTTTTCGGGATCCATATCCATGTTCCACATCTCGCTAACCCTTGCACAGTGGTAGCAGATGCGTCATTTGATATCAATAGACATTTTACTGCCTTATGGGAATTATAGTTCTTCGTAGATGAGTGCTCAAATGTGACTTCTAAACGTTCTGCCACTGACGAAGTGAAGGAACAACCAGCCACTTCTGGCTAGATTTCTAAAGTTGGGGATCAAGTCCAGGAGAAGACTGCAGAAGACTGCAGGGAAGAAAGAGTTTGGCCCGTCCTACTGGGAACCAGTGCCTGTCCTTGCAGTTTGAGGTAATCAACTGTGATTTTGCTACTGCTTGCTGTTTGTAAGCAGAAACATCAAGTTTCCACTGATTTGATCAAGCTACATCATATGACCGGTTCGCCATGGTAGGCCACGAGGGTGTGTGGGTAGTTCCTTGTCTCCTCTCCCTATCCTGCAGGCGATGCCTCTACATGCATTGAGCGGCCCTAATAGGTTTACTTCCCAGCTGGGGTCTTTTGATGCTGAACGATCACTAGTGCCTTTAAACACTGCCAATCCAGGATATGTTTCTGATGTGAGTTTATGGTTTTCTACTGCTGTTACTGACAATTACATCATTTATTATCAACTGCATCTGGAGGTACCTATCTGCTCTCCTTCGTCTCATGAGGTCTCTGTTTTTGTTCATACTGCCTCTGTGACTTTGCCAACATTGATGATTTTTCCTCAAATCCTTCACATATCTCCTTGCATGGTGCACATGCACTGTTCAAGTCAAATCAAACAAACTTTATTCAGTTCTTGGAACAAAAAACATAAAAGCAGAAAACAGCAAAAATAGCCAAATATGTCCAACAAGTACAAAACAAATCACACATAAAATGCATTAATATAAATACAAAAAACAAATGATAGTTCACAAAAGCATACACAGCATGTAAAAAAAAAGAAAACCATTACCAGACCAGTTAAATAATCAATCACAAGTTTTCACCAGTCTCATTGCAGATTTCAAGGAGAATATGACATTAACATTTAGTTCTTCCAGCAACAATTGTAAATACAAAAGGGCAGGTCAGACTTGAAAAAAATTCATTCTTTTTGGCAACGGGATAATGTACTCCTTCCTTGGAAACTCACATTACAAGACATTATGAAATGCACAGTGCCCTGTGGGGACAAATTATCGCAACCATAGCACTCCTACGAATGACTCCTGTTCCTCCCCCGGGGAAAAGCTAACATAAAATGAAAAAGGTCAAACCTAAATCTGGTCAACAAAAAATGTTCATTCATACTTCTTACAAGTAAAAGATATGGCTCCATTAAAGGAGTGGACTTCAACAGAAGGTGGGCACATACTAAGAGTTTCAAGAGGGGCCTCTTCTCTGGTGGTAGTCCTGAGATGAAAAAAAAAAATCTTTTGCCCATTTGCTTTCAGTCCTAACAATTGCCTCGGAGAACTGAACAACTGAACAGCTCACTCCTATCTAGGCTTTGAGTGAGGTCCTTAATATACTTCAGCCAAGGAATCTGAAGTGTTACAGTCCTTTAGAATCTCCTTATTCAATTTGGTTGCAAACACTGTCCACATATCTAACCGAAAAGCTGCAACATCCATAATGCACCCCAGTCTCAGTTCCTGATACACAGAGAAAGTATTTGCACTATTCATAACACACAAAAGACGTCTTAAGAAAAGGTTTACAGTGGTCTGCAAATCAGTCTAATATACAAACCCTCAGACCTTGCTCCCATAAACTACCTTGGAAATACATTTTCCCTGGTAGATCTGTAGTACAGCCTTAATTGGTCTTCTCCCTAGTCTTGAAGCAAAACTAAATACAGGTGCATTTGCCCTTGTAAATTCCTCCTACTTCCTACTCACAAGAGGACACCAGCACAATGAAGAACTTGTCTTTGGGAGAACACTGGACCCCAGAGTAAACCTACATGTCTTGGTCTTACGGGGATGAACCACAATCACATAAGATGTTTTAACAATAATTGGTAAATCTAAGCCCTCCATGAAGTTAGCAAATAAGTTCAAAAAGGACACTGAAGATCCCTAGCAGTTTTGGCCATGATAACAGCATTGTCGCATTATAAGAGCAACAGTAAACACCGGGCTCCAACCTGTGGACAATATGCTTTGGTGTCAATGAGGATGTGCTCTAACCTGTTGATGTACAAATTAAAAAGAAACTGGGCCAAACTCCAGCCCTGCTGAATCCACCTTTTAATATGGAAACTTCTAAAACATTTGAGATTGCTAGAATAACTTACTGAGGCTGTAGTATTCATAATCAGATCTCTTAACAATAGGTAATGCCATGGTCCAACCCCATAGATAACATGACCTGCCATCATTTCACTTGGTTGAACGCTGAGGAAACATCCATAAAACCAATGTGAATTGAGCCGGGGTGCACAATGCTATATTTGCTTAAAACCATATGGAGGTTTAAGCACTGATTTACCTTTGACCTCCCTCAATGAAAGCCATACTGCACTTCTGAAAAACTATATTTTTCCTCTGCCCACTTCCTTCATTGGTCCAAAAGTATTTGCCCTACTACCGTCACAACGGAGTTGAGAAGTGAAATGCGCCGATAGCACACAGGGTTGTCCCTGTTCCATTTTTTTAAGACATGAACAATAATAGAAGATGCCCATGTCCGCGGAGGTCTCTTCCTAACCACCACGTTTACAAGTGAGGTAAAAACTGAGGCCCATACCTCATTGGCATAAATATACATATCTGGAGGAATGCCGTTGGGTCCAGGAGCCTTACTGCTAGTTAAACCTGATATACCCTTCTTGACTTTCTCCAGGGAGAATACCAAGCTAGAGGTCCCAAGCACTATCCTCCACTTCATTGGGGTACGTGGTCTTGAAAGACTCCTCAAAAAAGAAGACACAATCATCCTCAGTGATATGGAACCCCAAGGACACTTCAAATTCTGAGGCCAGAAATTGACTAGTCCCAAGAATCTACAACTGTTTTTTAAGGTACTTGCTTCAAGCAGGTCTTTCCAGGTTGCATCCCTTAAACTATATTTATGCCCTACCATATCATTTTTGTAGCGTGGGTATGCTTCACTAGGATAGGATATCTAGGCTTAGCAGTCAAGGAACGCATGAGGTGGTTCCGTATCAGGGTACAACCTTTGTCAAACCATCTGGGCCTATCCATAATACTACATGACGCTGGGTCTTCCAAGAGACTAGATGCCAGGTTAGAAATCACTTCAAATGCCCCCAGAACTTCATGAGGTGAACCATTGACCCATAGACAAACTCTAAATTAATTCTCGCAACAGGAGCACAATGCCCTAGAAAAATTATCCGGCTCTAACTGCGGCCTCCTCAGTCTCCTACACTGAGACATATTTCTGGTGCCTCCTCCAGCCCCCACTGAACAGTCTAGAACCCGAGGAGACCAGCATAAACACACACACACTGGATTATGATCACTAAAGGGGCTCATGGGTATCTCTGTCGTGGTGATAGAAGGGAAAAGGGATGCAGAGACAAAAATAAAATCAATAAACGTGTTGCAGTCTCTCCCCAGAAAAGTAGGATTTAGAACAAACCCAGATGGAGAAATCTTATCCAAAGAAAAAACTAAATTAAACTTGCTTAACAAAGCACCTAATAAGGAACCCTGGTGTAAGTGTTCTAAGTAATAGCCTGGCAATAGCATACACCCCGACTCATGCTCTTCCCTCACCCTGGAAACCCCACACAAATGGACATTAAAATCACCAGCCACCATATTATCAGCTGCGGATGCATTGGTGCCATACAGATTTCGTAAAAAAATGAACCCAGGGCCTGAATATTACTTATGTCTTGTGAATTGGGCATATCATTGTAAAAATTTAACAAAATCAACTTGGAGAGTCCAACCAAAGGAAACATAAATCCCTGCAAAGTAGAGGCCCCTGTAGTTAACACATTAAACTTCCTCTTAGTCACCAATGATATGAAAATAACAACCCCCGTCCCCCTTTGGTCTTCTGTTCTGAAATTTCATTGCTGGGATGAAAAAAGTCTTGTACCCCTCTAAGAAAAAACAGTTAGATGTGCCCAAGTCTCCAAAGCCTCTGATGAAGTCCTGCCACATGGGATCCTTAAACTTGCCCGCAAGCCCCGCAATAGTCTAACTAACACCTTTTTCATCTGAGACCAATAGATTCTCGTCATTCTGGTTGGAAACAGTGGTGACCAATGGTGACTCCTGCAAGCAGAGACCGGTAGATCCTCAACATTCTGCTTGGACATATCTGACATGGCCCGCCTCCCAGTGGTGACCCTTTCAAGTCAGTCACAACCATCCAAGTTTCCCAGGGGTGCAAATCTGTTAGCAAGGCCCACCTCCCCATGGACAACTGAGCGGCCGTGATCAACTAAAACATGATGATGTGGAGTACGCCACTGATGTAACACTGAGATTTGGTCCACTGGCACAGGCTTATAAAGGAATCCGAAGGAGAGAGCCACAATAGATGTTTAGGCAAGTCCAGCATTGAGACGCTTAGTAAAAGCAAGGATTTTACCTGCAATGAGCGTCGTATTAAAAATTATACTCACACAATCACCCTCCAAGGATTTCTTTGCTTTACCTATCCACTTAACCCTTTGGACCATATTAGTCCATCTTCCAAACTGCACTTCCAGAGGAGAGTGAGAGTCCAGCCAAATGTTCACCTTGTTTTTCAGCTGACAGAAACTTCTGTAGAGCCCGGATTCAGTGGGGGCACATAGCCCACAACTACAACGTAGCGTGTAGCTCCTGGGGGTACAGTAGGGTTGGCTGTGCTAGACGGAAAGGCCAACACCTCGTGTCTAGGAGTATGATCTCAAACCGCTACCCTTGGGCCTTCTAAGGAGCCATTTGAACAAACCGCACCCCCTGCACCCATCAATCTCAGTAACCCACAGTCGAAGCCATAGAGACTCAGTATCTTCCGAAAAATCACCAATCAGGGCA
Source organism: Pleurodeles waltl (assembly GCF_031143425.1). NCBI lineage: Eukaryota > Metazoa > Chordata > Amphibia > Caudata > Salamandridae > Pleurodeles > Pleurodeles waltl. The sequence continues at coordinate 1,092,579,789 of NC_090437.1, forward strand.
GGCCTGCACGCTCATAGATGCAGCTCAGCATGATGTAGTAAGTGAAATATCACTCTGAAAGCTAGACCTCTCAGCTTGCCCTTCTCCCAATGTAATTGGGACAGACCTCAGGGTAGTCGCAACAGGGAGAGTTGTAGAGGCAAGGGTGGAAAAGTGAACTTCCATGGATTTCAATAATTGATTTTGCCTATTCAGCTCCAGCTTGACTGCAGCCAGCTGCTCTCGAATCAGAGCCAATGTAGTATCCAAAGCAGGGATTAGAGTCTCACAAAAAAGAATCCAATAAGGTTTCCACCTTATCCTTTCCCCAGGCAGGTAGGTCTTTTGAATCAGGCGCTTGAATAGTATTAATCCTAGGTCATTTTGATTATCTGCCAACCACTTGTCTCTTTCTTTCCCCTACAACCAACAGGCTCTTAATGATGGCTATCAGTACTTCTAGTTCCAAAGGGATAGGAGTAGTACTAGGCCTCACAAGAGAATAGGCCACAGTAATAGGGGACCCTTTTGCCTTTCCTCTGCCTGGGACAGCGTTACAAACACAAGTCTACAGTTACGGAGCCAGGTGAACTGACTTCAGGGGTATCAGAAAGTGGAGTTGTAGGACAGGAGAGAGAAAGGCAGTGTTCAACCAGATGAAACGCCTTGTCGATTATGCCCAAGCACTCATCAGGAATGCCTCCATAGTTGAACTTGGCTAAGACTGGGGCTTTAAAGCACCTGCAGGCAATTTCTGTTTCCCCATCAAAAAATAAATAACAAGTGTGATATAAAGTAAATAAAAGAAATAAAAACAGTAGTCCAAGGAAAACATCCATAAAACCTTAACCAAAAAAGTCACAGCCCAGTAACTTATTAAAGGAAGGCTAATTTTCACACTGCTTGGGGCTTAGTCACAAAATACTTCTAAGTACCCACTATAAAGTGGCAAAGCAAGCATGAAGCTGTTTAAAATATATTTCCAAACCGACAAATCTGCCTTGTGTCTTTATCCCAGAGGAGACAACCAGGACTCCAGCGAGGGCCCAGTTTCTAAAATGGTGTAAAAAAAACAAAAAGCACCAGATGCAGGCAATTAGTCCATACCAAGTAATTGTCCGTTGGCCAGAGCCAAGGGTGGGGGGGAGCCTCCTTTGGTCTGATGGGAGTAGACAGGCTCACCCTTGGCCTAGGCTCCACCCGGGTGTGGCCCTGACTTGTCCCATGCATGGGAGTGGATGGGCGATTTTCAGTGTGGGGGAACGGGTCATGGGCCCCTCCTCCTCCATGCGTAGTCCGCATAGAGACACAGAGGCTGCTAGATGTCCAGCACGACAGTAGGATGTGGGTGCTTTTCATCTCACAGTGTGGGAGAACTGGTCATAGGCCCCTCCTCCTCCACGAAGATTACACCAACAGGCTTATGGGACAATGAGTCTCACCAGACGTTCTACACCACTGTTAGTCGTAGGTGCTGAGCATCCTGTGGCGTGGGAGGAACTAGTCACGGGCCCCACCTCCACACAGATTACACCAGTAGGCTTATGGGACAGAGAATCCCCAGAGATCCACAGAGTCTGCCAGACATCCATGCCCTATTGTTTTCATTGAAGAAGACTCATTTGATTCCCCTATGGTCCTACCTTTGGATTTTTCTTTCATTATTCATTTTCTCCTTCTGGATTAGATTTTTGTTACAGTTTTTTCATGCTGTTAAATGGACACTATCTTCCAGATTGTTGTTCTCAAGAACTGGTAGCAGAAGAACATAAGCCCCATTCTTCCTCACATAAGGTCTGAGGAGACTTGTTACTTGTGAACATTACTGCATTTCCTGTCCATGATAGTTTTGTTTGGGATCAGGTCCTATATCACATTTTTGGTCCCACAGAACCTTTGCAAATTCCTTATGTTTTTAAAAATTATTTTGGGTGACATTGTATTGTATTGTAATAGTATTTATTTAGCGCTTACTACCCCTGATGAGGCGTTGAAGCACTTTTCAGCGAGTAGCACGCTACTCCGGAACCCAAGAGGAATTAGTGGTGGATTAGTATAGAGAAATATGAGTACAGTTTTAGTATTATTATGAGTTACTTTGAGCAGAGGATATGTGAGTTTGTTAGTTGGATTGACTAGAGTAATGGATGAATAGAGGAGGGAAGAATCCAGAAGTGTTAATTGGGAGTTTACTGTATAGTAATAGGACGAGGCTTGTGATGAGTAAAGGAGAGATGGAAAGGGTTAGGGAGATCATAGTAGCAGGAGGGGTTTTGGATGAGTCAAAGGTGAGATAAATGAGGGAGAATTGAGTAGGGTTGTTTTGGAGATCATGGTAGTAAACTGAGGTTTGGGTGAGCTAGATGTGGCAGAGGAGGTGGGAGTTTAGGCAGGTTTATTTTGGAGATGAAAGTAGTAGAATGTGTTTGGGATGAGTCAGAGGGGGGATGGAGGATAGATTGATAGAGACATGACATATGGTGATGGGTAGACAAAGTGAAGCTTACAAGAGAGTACATTTATATTATTTTTAGTTAGAATTTTTTATATATATATATAAAATTTTTAATCACTATTCTTTTTTCTTTCATTTTTTTTTTTTTTTTTTTACTTTAACACCTTCGCTGCCAGGCCTTTTCCCCATCAGGAGCCACGCCTTTTTTTGGCTATTTAGGGCAGTTCGCGCTTAGGCCCCCATAACTTTTTCTCTACATAGGAGGCCCTTGCCAAATTTGCGTCCTCTTTTTCCAACATCCTAGGGATTCTAGAGGTACCCAGAGTTTGTGGGTTTCTCTGAACGAGACCAAGAAATTTGCCAAAATACAGTGAAATTTTTTTTTTTTTTTAAATCGGGAAACAGGGCTGCAGAAGAAGGCCTGTGATTATTTCTCTGAAAATGGCATCATCAAAGTGTTTGCCGTGCTGAAATCACCATCTTCCCAGCTTTCAGGAACAGGCAGACTTGAATCAGAAACCACATTTTTCAACACAATTTCGGCATTTTACTGGGACATACCCCATTTTTACTATTCTTTGGGTGCTTTTAGCCTCCCTCCAGTTAGTGACAGAAATGGGTATGAAACCAATTGAGGTGAAAAAAACAGCCATTTCTCTCCACGTTTTACTCTGTAACATTTTCCTGCCATGTCAGATTTTCAAAAGCAATATACCGTTACGTCTGTTGGACTCCTCTGGTTGCAGGGATATATAGGGCTTGTAGTTTCATCAAAATCCCTAGGTACCCAGAGTCAATAAAGGAGCTGCACCTTGCAATGGACTTTCATTCTATACCGGGTAAACAGTAATTCATTTGGTGAAATATAAAGAGTAAAAAATCGGTATCAAGGAAACATTTACATTTCCAAAATGGGCACAAGATAAGGTGCTGAGAAGCAGTGGTTAATGCACATCTCTGAATTCAGGGGCCCCATACTAGCATGTGAATTACAGGGCATTTCTCAAATAGACGTCTTTTTTACACACTGTCTTACATTTGGAAGGAAAAAACGTAGAGAAAAACAAGGGGCAATAACACTTGTTCTGCTATTCTGTGTTCCCCCAAATCTCCCAATAAAATGGTACCTCACCTGCGTGGGTAGGCCTAATGCCTTCAACAGGAAATGCCCCAAAACACAACATGGACACATCACAGTTTCCCAAAGAAATCAGAGCTGTTTTTTTGCAAAGGAACTAGCTGTGGATTTTGGCCTCTAGCTCAACCGGCAAATAGGGAAACATACCAGACCTGTGCATTTTTTTAAACTAGACACTTAGGGGAATCCAAGATGGGGTGACTTGTGGGGCGCTCACCAGGTCCTGTTACCCAGAATCCTTTGCAAACCTCAACATTTGGTAAATAATTTTTTTTTCCCTCACATTTCAGTAACAGAAAGTTCTGGAATCTTTTCTCACAAATTTCCTTCCACCCAGCGTTCCCCCAAGTCGCTTGATAAAAATTATACTTCACTTGTGTGGGTGGCCCAGGTGCCTGCAACAGAAAAAGACCAACAACCTGTAGAGATTAAGGGGATAGCACAGTGAGTTGATAAGCACATATTTTTCTTTAATACATCTTTAGGCTCTTCTTTGGGGACCTACACAAGTGAGGTATCATTTCACTTGGGAGACTGAGGGGGAACGCTGGGTGGTAGGAAATTTGTGCCGCAGCGGTGATCCTACAAAGAAAAGAAAGGAAAATATGATTTTTAAACAAATTTTGAGGTTTGCAGAGGAGTCTGGATAAGAATATATCAGGGGATCCACGCAAGCCACACCTCCCTGGACCCCTTGGGGTGTCCAGTTTAAAAAAATGTCTGGGTTTGGTAGGTTTCCCTAGATGAAGGTCGCACCTGGGACCAAAAACGTAGGTGCCTCACCCCCCCAAACACAGGTAGTTTTGTAATAGATAATTTTGATGTGTCCACGTACTTATGTGATGTTCCAAACACTAAAATTGTGAAAAGAAACACATTTAGATTATGTTAAGAAGACCTTTCACCCACCAACCAAGTTGGTGGCATGCTTCATTATCGGGGTCCCACTCGAGACAACTAGCGTGTCACGGGTGTGCCTCCGACGCCTGATCACAGCGGAGCAGGTTTTGCCATTTTTACCACACATAATGGTTGGATTTGGCACGAGGGTGAGTGATGGCTCAGTAGATCAAATTTTATTAACAAGAGATTTCACAAAAATGAAATGCACTGTTAATAACAGAAAGGCCAAAAATCTGAACCAATGACTCACAGCTTGTGAGATGTAAAGCCGCAACAAGTCACCAACTGCTTTACAGTCCATTCACACACCTTTCATACATGACTTGCACAAGATCATTCATGCCGACAGCCACGGGCCCAGCACATTACAACACTTGTATCGACAGAACGCGCCACTCAAGGGCCCATCACTTTCATATGCCCACATGCCTGATGAAGCAATCACAGCAGCTGATAGGAGTGTGTGGACTGGCTTTGGCTGGCACTGCCAGCCAAGCCCCACTCCATGTACACTGCCAGCCAAGCGTCACTCCACACACACCGTCATCCAAGCGCCACTCCATGCACACCGCCATCACTTTTTTTTTTTTTAAACAACAAAGAAACCACTAACTAATTATAAATAAGTACAAAACTACAAACACAAAAGCTCTAACTGAATACATGACAGTAATGCCAACAGTGAAGCTGAACATATGAAAATATAAAACGGCAGTTTACGCTCACAGTAGTTCCCAGTAATTCTTCTGTGTGTGGTAACTCCTGAAATAGCCTACCACACACAGCCCAGGCTTTGAAGGAAAGTCCAGGCAGTACATTCGGCTTTCCCTCCGGAAACCTCTCCAGGCACAGATTCTACATTTCTTAGCAGGAAAGTACTTTTTGGGAGTGGGAGGAATCTGATCAGGAATGTGGCAATCTTTCAATCTAACCACATCCTCCACAACAGCTACTATAGGAACTTTTGCATGATCCACCATAACAAGGCTCTCTATCACTGACTCCTGAAATTTAACACATTTCATCCTTGACTAAGGGGAACAATCCTTAAACACAACAAAAGCATTAAAAGTTGCTAGATTGAACAAATGAATAGCCAACTTTTAATACCATAAGTAAGACTTACGAACAGCAGTGTAGGGTTCCAACCTCTGATCTACTCTATCAACACCACCCATGTGCTTATTGTAATCTAAAATGCACACAGGTTTGCTCACTTCAGCAACATGACCCTAAACAGCCACAGGTGAAGTACTCTCATCATGGATGGTAGTTAGCACGTACACATCCCTCCTGTCTATAAATTTCAGAGCTAGCAGTTCATCATTCTGCAAGGCAAGCATTGTCAACAAAATGCAGTATCTGAAGAAGAAGAAAATACCTATTACGATTCATCGTTGCAGGAAACATAGCCGTTGCCATCAAGGGGCTAGTAGACCAATAAGAAGCCAGTGTTGGCTTCCTTATCAACCCCATCAAAAAAGTCAAACCCAAGAACTTTTTCATCTCTTCCAAATTTGTTGGAATCCAGTGGGGATCTCTAGACTGAGGCCTAAGTCTGGCAGTGTTGTCCCTCAAATACTGCTCCGCATACAAATTAGTCTGCTCAACAATCTCTTCCAAAAATACATCGTCCATAAACAACTCAAAGAAATTGACAGGCAAAAAGTTTTCTGTATTTACTCCACACCTTGGGAGACTAGTAAAGTCAGGCAACTGGGGCTGCTCTATGTTTGGAGCAACCCAGGTGTCAGGTCATCCAATGGGAAGCCTTTCAGCCACTAGCTGCTGCATCTTTGGCACATCGGTGTCCTCCTCGAAAACAGACCGTTCATCTGCACTGAGAGTGTCTTCCTCATCAGAAGACCCTGCTTGGACAGAAATCTCACTGCCAGAATCTCTCCCTTCCTCCTCTGCTTCAGATGCAGAGTCTGTCTCGTAATCATGGTCAGAAGATGACTCAAAAAGTATGCCAACAACCTGCTGAGTGGTCACTCTGCGGCTAGCCATGATCCTTTCTAAGAAGTGTAACGTGACAAATGCGCTAACAACAACCAGCACTGTCTAAAATAAGTAATAAACAAAGTGTGGCTTTATCACAAAGAGTTATGTCCTCAAAAACTATACCACTCACTTGCCTGAAAAAGCTAGACTCACCAGTAACTAATCTGCACAGACACAGCAATCACCAATGACACTCCACTAAAAAGAAAAAAGAAAAGCATATTATACATAAGACGATACAAATATCATTGTGCACGAATCCAAGGACAGTTTCACACACAATCCTGTATTTAGTACACCACCTACAAACATGTCATTCACGCATGGCAACAATACTCCTTTGGAGTAAATTTACCTACCTAAAACATGCAACTATGCAAACCGCAAGTCAACCACTGCAAAATGAGCCACAGCAAAAGAAGCAAATGCTTTGAACTAGAACAAAAAAGAGAAATAAACTGTTACAATCACAAATGCAAATACTTCACCAGTTGAGAAACACCCCACCACCAAACATTTAGAATTTTTCCCTGGTGTCTAGTGGTCTCTGGGGCAGATGGGCCTAAAAAAAACAACTAGGCTGATCTGCCCCCAAAGAGGCAGAAATGGCCACCAGTACTGTGCTGAATCCTTTGTCCAAGGGCCCCCCCCCCCACACAAAGCCCACTCACTAGATCCCTGGTGCGAAGTGGATTCTGCCCCCCTTGGGGGTAGATGGGCCTAAAAAAAAAGGCCAATCTGCCACCAAGGAGGGCAGAGCTGCCCAATAGTGTTTTTTCCCCCTTTGGGGGGCAACACCTGACCAAGGGGCGCAACCCCCACACAAAAAACAAACAAACCGCAGAACATCCCTGGTGCCATCGTGGCTTCTACCCCCCCCCCCCGGGGGCAGATTGGCTTAAATGAAATGAGACGATCTACCCCCAAAGTGGGCAGAAACGGCATGAAATATTATGCCCCCATCGGGGACCGGCCCTTGCCTGAGGGGCCACCCGCACAAAAAACACACATGCACAAATAAAATCCCTGGTGACGAGTGGATTCTGCCACCAAAAAAGGTGATCTGGGGGGCAGAACTTCCCAAAAGTGTTTCTCCCTCTTTGGGGGGTGACCCTTGCCCAAGGGGCTCCCCCCCACACAAAAATAACATTCAGCAGCACATCCCTGGTGCCATCGTGGCTTCTACCCCCGGGGGCAGATAGCCTTAAGAATAGTGAGCCGATCTGCCCCTGGGGAAGGGGCAGAAACGGCGTAAAATATTATGCCCCCTTGGGGTAGCGGCCCTTGCCCCAAGGGGCCGCCACCCGCATAAAAAACACACACACACACAAACAAAATCCCTGGTGCCTAGTGAGCATTCCTGCTGCCTGATCGCATTGCGATCGGGCAGCAGGAATGCTAAAAGAGGCACTGAGGGAAAAAGAAAACCCTTTCCTTTCTCCTGATTTCTCTTTTGAAGCAATGCCCCCCCCCAGCCGGAGGAGAAACTTACCTCCTCTTCCCTATGTGTGCTGAAAGCAAATGCCTTCCAGCGCGTCAGGCGGCCTCTAATGATGTCAGTGTGCGATCACGCGCTGATGTCATTTGATGGGGTTAGGGAGGCGGGAGTGGAAGGGGAAGCGATTCCCCTTCCAGCCGTGCCCGGTGGGTTGGGGGGCCCTCGGGGAGCGCCAGCACTTTCCTCGAGGGCCGGGGTACAGGATGTAACAGTTATGTCCTGGGCACTCGAGCAGTGCTGCCCAGGACATAACCGTTACGTCCGAGGCACCCGAGGGGTTAATTTACTTATATATAAATTGAATTTTATTTATAGCTTTTATTTAATTTATTTTTATTAAATTGTTCTGTAGTACAGTAGGTCTAGAGTAATAAATAAATAGATATGTAAATATATAGTAAGGGAAAATATGTTCAAGGAATATAATAATGGGTATGATAATATGAGAAGAAAAGTAGTATTGTATAAACACAGACTTTCAAGATCTCTAATATTTGAAGTTAATTAATAAGTGTACTTTTAGAACATTATTTTCATTTTCCTCAATTTTTGAATAGTGAAATGCTTATGATAATAAAACATTTGATCAGTGTGATATAAAAACGAGAGCAGGGATTAGTAATTATCTAATATAACAACTTATCTAGGAGCTATGCAATGACCTATGAATATGTTAAGCATAGAATAACATACACATATACGTGTATACACACACACACACACACACATATATATATATATATTTATACACATATTTAACCGTGAGTAAATATACATTTGTTAAACAGGTTTAAAGAGTATGGGGGTGATTCTGATTCTGGCGGGCGGCGGAGGCCGCCCGCCAGAATTCCGCCCCCATTATACCGCTCCGCGGTCAGAAGACCGCGGAGGGTATTATGAGTTTTTCCCTGGGCTGGCGGGCGGTCTCCAAAAGACCGCCCGCCAGCCCAGGGAAAAACTCCCTTCCCACGAGGATGCCGGCTCGTAATCGAGCCGGCGGAGTGGGAAGGTGCGACGGGTGCAGTGGCACCCGTCGCGTATTTCAGTGTCTGCAAGGCAGACACTGAAATACTTTGCGGGGCCCTCTTACGGGGGCCCCAGCCGTGCCCATGCCATTGGCATGGGCACGGCAGGGGCCCCCAGGGGCCCCGCGACCCCCCCTACCGCCATCCTGTTCATGGCGGCTTTCCCGCCATGAACAGGATGGCGGTAGGGGGGGTCAGAATCCTCATGGCGGCAGAGCGCGCTCCGCCGCCATGAAGGATTCCCCCGAGCAGCGGTAAGTCGGCGGGAGCCCGCCGACTTGCCGCTTCTGACCGCGGCTGAACCGCTGCGGTCAGAATGCTCGTGGGAGCACCGCCAGCCTGTTGGCGGTGCTCCCGTGGTCGGTGGCCCTGGCGGCCACCGGCCGCCAGGGTCAGAATGACCCCCTATGTGTGTAATTTATTGTTGTGACATAGTAGTGAAACATATTTCCTAAAGAACTATACATATCTGGAATATACACATAATCAAAATAAGAATATTTATCAACACAGGCATATGCACTCCATTGCTGTTTGAATATGGTGGTTATAAAGGAAAAAGTCAACTCTTGAGTAGTCTTCTGAAGACAAGATAGTTATCTGTGGATCTTATATTTGGGGGTAATGAATTCCCTAGATTAGCTGCTTGAATGGAGAAGGATGTGCCACCTATAGTCTTTTTCTTGTATGATGGTGTGCTAAGGCGGGGTGCCAATCTTGAGTGGAGTTTTTTTTGTTGAATGTATTTGGTTATTTTGTTTTTGATAAAAAGCGGTCCTGTTCCATGTATAGCTTTCTGGGTGATACAAAGCAGCTTGAAGGTGGATCTTCTGGCCACTGGTAACCAGTGTAGTGCTCTCAAGGCAGGAGAGAGGTGGGCTTGTGGCTTTACATGTAATAGTAGCCTGGCAGCGGAGTTCTGAATACGTAGTAGTTTTTTCATAATAGATAGAGATGATCCATGGTAGAGGCCATTGGCATAATCCAGTTTGGATGGTACAAGAAAAATAGAAGCCTGCACCTTGTGTGGAAATCCGAGGTGGGGGAAGATGCGTCGCAGAGTATTCAAGGTGATGAAGCTTGTTTGTGCTAATTTGTCCACTTGGGCATTCATTTTTAACTTGGCGTCCATGGTAATTCCATGGTTTTTAACTGCCTCGGATAATTGAGGATTTGGTCCGAGATCGTCACCCCATATGAGTATTTCTGTTTTGGAGGCATTTAGTTTGAGATGGCTCTAAGTCATCCACAGATCAAGGGCTCTGAGGCAACTGAAGATCTGTGCATTTTCAATGTCTTTGGGGCATTCCAATTTAAGTAATATTTGTGTGTCATCTGCATAGTTGTAGCATGTGAGTTGAAAATCATTGATCAGTTCTGGCAATGATATCATGTAGATGTTGAAAAGCAAAGGTGAGATGATTGATCCTTGGGGGACCCCTGCTTTTGTGAGGTACGGTTTGGACAAGAAGGGGGGAGAATAGATAATATCAGTTCTGTTTTGAAGGTAGGATGTAATCCAGTTGAGAGCAGTCCCTTCTATGCCGGCTTCGTGGTGTCTTTGATTTAGGGTGTCAAGGACAACCGTATCAAAGGCAGCCGAGAAGTCCAAGAGGAGTAGTGCAGAAACTCCATTGCGATCAACTGTGTTTTTAAGATCATCCCAGATTGCTATGAGGGCCGATTCAGTGCCTCTTCCTGGGTGGAATCCAGTTTGGTAGTCTGAAAGTATGGAATTGTCTTCAATGAAATGTGACATCTGGGCGAATGCTGCTCTATCTATCAGTTTGCCCAGGAAAGGTCCATTTGTGATTGGTCTGTAATTGTTGGGATCCTGTGGGTCTAGGTTTATTTTCTTTAATAACGGATGTATGTATGCCTTTTTCAGGTCTTCAGGCAAAGTTCCTGTAGTTAGCGATGTTGTTGATGATTCTTCTTACAGGTGTGGCAGCAGAAGTACATGAAAGAATGTTCTTGAAGATGTGTGGTGGACAAGGGCCAGAAGGGCAACCGGAAGGACTGCTTGCTTTGACCAAATCCATAAATTCACCTTGTGTTTGAAGGACTGTGGAGGCTGGGTTGGTTTATTCTTGGAGGGGATTTTAGGAAAGGGGTGGGTGCTGATGGTTTTCTTCTGGTTGAGATAGGAGTCCAATGTACCTGCCTTGCTTGTTTAATGAGTTGCCAGTTTGTTTGTGAAATCTTGAGTAGTGGGATGACTTCCTTCCATTAATTTAGGTTTTTGAAATTCATTGAGAATTTTATAAAATTCTTGGGTTGCAGATTTAACATTTTTAATTCTGTCTGAGAAGTATCTTTTTTGCTTTTTTGATTGATGATTTATATATTCTGTTAAGTTTGTGTAGCTGCAGTTTGTCTTGAATGTTGTTTGTTTTGAGCCAGGTCCGCTGCAACCTTCTGATTTGTTGCTTTATCTTTTTAAGTTCTGTGTTTCTCCTAAGTGTTGGTTTTCTTTTGTTCTGTTTAGTTTTTCTGAGTGGTATTAGGATATTAAAAGCTTCCTGTAGCCACTCATAAAGTTTTGGAACAGAATTAATTGTATCTAGATCTGTGTTGGCTGTTAGTTGTGTTTTTAAGTCATCAAAATTGAGTTTACTCCATGGTCGATAGGTGCATGTATGTAAGTAGTTGTGGGGTTTGTTGAGTTGTGGCGTTTTATGTCAGAAAGCTATCAAATGGTGGTCTGATCATGTGATTGGCGTGATGCTATAAATGGTAACTAGTTCAGGCTTTGTAAAAATGACGTCTAGGATGTGTCCAGAGATGTGTGTGGGATTGTGTGCAATCTGATGTAGGTTATATGCGACTAGGCCAGTTGTGATAGCGTTTGGATGGGGGCACATTGGGTTTGTCAAACCAAACATTTAGGTCCCCAAAAATGCATAGGTTGGAGTATAATGTAATAAGGGTTGAGACTATATCTAGAAAAGCATCTCGGAATGTTGAGTTGTTAGGTGGAGGTCTGTAATGGAGGGGAAAATTACAGGAGGAATTTGGAGTTGGGTGGCATCTAGTGAGGAGGGCTTCACAACCTTCTGTGGAAATGTCTGTTTTACTGAGATTTATTGATTGTTTGAATATAATATCTAGTCCACCTCCTCTCTTGCCTAAACGGTTTTGTGTGAGGGTTTGATAGCCCGGAGGAACAGCTCTGTATGTGTTTTGTCTTAGTGATCTATGATAGTGTTCTACTTATTTTCCATTTTAAAGTTTGATTCTAGGACTGTGAGCTTGCCTTGCTCAGAGATGTTTGCTTTTTAATAGAGCTCTATCCTGGCTCCCTTTCCCAGGCTACTTCCCACGGTTGAACAGAGTGCTTGGGACTGTGCTGGCCTGAATAGGAGTGTGCAAAACCGATGTGCTCTGGGGTTGTCGGTGGCGGCCGGCTTTAGGGCTGTGCGGCCCTGTGGTGAGCAATAACCTATAATTTAAAAGGATCAGCTGCAGATGTCCTGGTGAATCCAGCTTTCAGGCAGCAATAAAAATGTCAAGATAACTGTTCTTGCTAGAGAGACAGAGTGGAGTTTTGTCTAGTGGCAGTTTTGATGCCATAAACTAGAGCAGAAGGTTAAAATGCCTACTGCAAAGAACTGATCTATATTTTATGTGGATAGCTGAGTGGATTAGTAAAACCAGACTTTTCTAACGTTTTCAAGCAGATGAAATGTATGTGAGAGAGGGGATACGGAGAGATGAGGGGCACTTTTTTCAGGGTGGTTGTCACCGTAGGTTCCATTTCTGATGAAGAGGATGTTGCAGCGGTTTCTAATAAAGATGTCTGAATTAGAATTCTATACAGTATTTGAAAATTAAGATTTGTATTTCAATTCTGCAAACTATAGTGAAATGTTTTGCTACCATCATTATGCACATCACTATTTACAGAGAGCTAGTACTCCATGTGCTGTTTTTAATTGTACGCAGTGAGAACACTGCCTAACACCACCTGTAGTTAGTCCCCAACAATAATTGTAAAACATCCCCTATTTTTCTGGTTATATCACCAGAGGCCCAGTTTCATTTTATTATAGGCTCACATCTTCCCACGCAAACAAAAATATGCTGAGACAAATAACATTGATATACTCTAATGCCTTTATTTCCCAATTGTCACTAAACGGTTATGAATATTGGAAAGATAATATTGATCTAAAATCAGTTTGGGGTATACAACATTGCCAGGTTCAGGGCATTGATGCTTATTTAGGACTCGTCTGATTCCTCGACAAATAATATTTTTGAACAAAACAGAACAGACTATGGTGGTCATTACAAGTTTGGCGGTCCCAGGGCCGTCATGTTGGTGGCGGAGGTAGCACCACCGACAGCCTGGCGGTGAAGATTGCCAAATTATGACCATGGCGGTGTTCCCAACAGAACACAACCAAACTGCCGCCAGTGCGGTCAGGCTGCTCCGGACGGCAGTAGGCACCTTCAGGCCGGCGGGGTCCATGATTTCGCCGGACACATTACGAATCTGTACACCGCCAAGGTGTCCGCCACGGTCGCGCTGCCACCAAAACCCTGGTGGAAACAAACTCAATAAAAGGAGCCACTCACCTTCAGGGACACAGACACGTTCGGAGACGATGTATTAAATCACGAAAATAAATAAATAATAAGTATGTACAATAATAGGCCATAGGCCAATCCGATGTCAGAGGTGCAAAAGGCACATTAGGCACCTCACTGTGCCCCAACTTGACTCCTGGCTGCAAAATGTCCTCCACAGGGCAGGGGCATCAAGGGGCCAGGCAGGCACCTCAGTGGTGAGGAGGGTGGTTTGGAGGGGGGGTTTGGGCTTCGTAGGTGGGCCTTGGGTTTGGGTTTGGGAGAGAGGTTTGAGTTTGGGTGGGGGGTCCTTGGGTCTGGACTTGGGAGGGGGGTCCTTGTCCGGGGGTGGTCAACTTTTTGGCAGGGGAGGGGCATGGGCACTAGCAGCGGTGGCTTGGAGGTGGAAGGGCTGGACTTGGTGAGGGACACAGAGTGTGCCGGGGTCTCATGGGGTGGGAGAGGGGTAGGGAACAGGGAAAACTCTTAGAAGAAACATTTCTTTGGCACACAGGGGTGGTCATGGCAAAAGGGTTTGGGAGTGGTGGGAGAGGGAGAGGTGGTAAGATGTGTCTTTGTGGGTGCCATCGATGCAGGTGCGTACATGGAATGCTTGTGTGTGCTGGGTGTCTGTTGGGTGGGTGAGTGCGGGCGTTTAGGTCTCTAGTCAGGAGAGGGGAGGAGGTGCTGGGAGATGCCATGCTGGATGGGTGACTGTCTGTGTGCTCACTCCCACTGACACCAGGACCTTCATTGTCTTGGGTGTGAGGGGTCGACTCTGGTCCCTGTACTGTGGGGGTACACTATCGATTGTACAGTCCTTGGGACACAGGTTTAGGGATGAGGGGTTGGCTGTGCTGTTGATGCCACAGGCTGGGGGGTTTGGTTCGGGCAGGGTGAGGCTGGGAATGGAGGACGGACCAGGTGTCCCCGATGTGCCAGGTAAGTCGTCAATGTTCAGACATCCAGAGGTGTTGTCCCCACTGGGGCCTTCATCCTGGGGAGGACTCACTGTCTCTGGCAACCTCTCCATGTGGCAGTGGCAGGGGGTACCTGTGGATGGAGTGAAACTGGGTTACATTGTGAAGGTGTGATTGGATGTCTCTTTGTCTGATGCATACAGTGGCTTGACATGATTCCCAGTTATGGCAATGACAGATGCAGCACTGCCAACATTGTTTGTGGGTAGTGGATTGTGACATAGGCACCATGTTCCATTGAGGGTTGAGGAATGAGGATTGCATTGCTGTCATTGCCATCTAGTGGTCCTCAGTCGAAGCATCCAGTTGGTGTAGCAGGTGCACTAATTATACATGCAGGAGTTGCACTGTGAAGTGGACATAGCAGGTTTTGATGTAGGTGGACAAGTGCATTGTGGGAGCTGCAGTGATTGTTATTGGTAGTGCTGTCCATGCACTTGGAAGGGACTGTGTAGGCATTGTGGCTGGGTGGTTGTGTGGCATGCAGGGGAGGGGCATTAGTTGATGGGTGGGAGGTGGAGTGGAAGATAGGGTGACTTGGTGAGTGATAGGGTACCAGGGGAGTGATAATTACTTACCAGAGTCCAGTCCTCTGGGTATTTCAGTCAGGCTGCCAGGATGTCCAAGACCCTCTCCTCCCTCATTGCGAACTCTGGCGGAGGAGGTGGGGGCCCACCGCCAGTCTTCATCACGGCAATTTGGTGCCTGGATACCATGGAATGGACCTTCCCCGCAGGTCATTACACCTCTTCCTCATGTGTTCCTTTGTGCGTAGGTGGTTGACCACTGAGTTAACCCTGTCAACAATTCTTTGCCACAACTCCATTTTCCTGGCTATGGAGGTTTGATGGTCCTGTGCTCCAAACAGTTGTGGCGATACCCTGACGATTTCATGGACCTTGACCCTCAACTCATTGTCTGTGAAGAGTGGGTGCTTTTGACAGGTCATGATGGTTGTGTTGCGGGAGGTGGTGTGTGTTGGGTGCAAGGGTGCAGTGTGGGATGCTTGGTTGGGTGGGGGTTGTTTGGTTGTGTGTGCTGGTTGGATGTGTTGTTTGTGTGCAGTAGAGATGTGTGTATTGTGTTGATGGTGCAGTTGTGTGGTGTGGTGTGTGCTGAGTGTTGAGTGTGATAGTGCCTAATGTGTACAGTACAAGTGCATAGTCTTCAATTTGTGTGCTCCTCGCTGTCTGTGTTAGTGTTTGTGGTTGAAAGGGTTGTGTGTGGGTGTGTTAGATAGTGCAGTGAGCAGGTGTGTGTGGTGTGTGTATGTGTCTCAATTGTGGGGTATTAATACTGGCCAATGTGGTGTTGTGTTCTGGCTGAGGTGGGTTTTTGTTTGCCAATGGTTTTTCGCCATGCACAAACTACTGTGCTGATTTGTGGGTTGTAATCTGGAGGGTGGACTATACTAAGTGTGACAGTTCTGGTGGTGGAACTGCATCTTTCCCGCTCGCCTGTGTCCTGGCGATGTCGGATTTGTGGCTGTTTTTTGGAAGTCTTCATTGTGGACTCAATATGGTGGGTGGTATACCTTATCTTGCCAAAAGACCGCCAGACTCATAGTGAGGGCCTGTGTGTCTTGGGTTAGCTAATGATTAAAGTTTAAAAACACCCAGCATTCCCTCTGTTGCATGGTTTGACAACTGGAAACAGTACACGAATTATAAAAAACAGCTTATTGAAATGGTGCATAATGGTACAAACAAGTCTTCACTTTCTGGTTCAGATGGATGGTTTGTGTGGCCTGTTGACACTAATGGCTACTATTACAACTTTTAAACTCTTTCACAGGTTTTAAAGCTAGCAGGCCAGACTCCCAGTTTGTTGAGGCACAACACTCGGTGTTGGTACTACCTCTAACATTGGAAAATGATTCCATTAGTGGTTAGAATATTCTACCTTGTTGGCAGATAAACAACACATCTCGTCTTTCAGAGAGCTGGGATTTATAAGACTTCCTGCCAGGCCCTTGATCTCCCTGTTCTAAAAGTTTCATATATGTTACTTACAATAACATTTGGGAAAATTCTCAACAGGAAGCTGCTGAACAGTTGCAACCCATTGATAAAGAAAATGTTGAAAATACATTGGCTGGTTTTGTTAATGAATGGCATGACTTCATTATCTACTCGTATTTATTCATTGAATAACATTGCGTCATCTGCATTCAATATCATACAAAATTGCATGTCTATACTTCAAATTGGTCAAAGTCAATTGAGATTGATTTTGCAATTAGGTTGGATATTGCAGGTTCTAAAATCAAACTGTGTGCCATGGAAATATTTGAATGCAACGGAATTGTTTTTGCCCTATAACTTGCCACGTATGAAAATGATGGAACCTACGCTATGCTTAAAACAGAGCATTTAGAGAAACTGCCTTTCACAGTAGGAGAAACGCCTTCTGATATTTGGTTCATTCATTGTTTCATTTCTTTACCAATTAGTATATTTTATTTCACATTGTGCCTGAAACATTTTCAAGTGGGCAGATATGAGCAGATGGGTGGAAATGTTTTGCATGAAGCTTGGTTTCTTCCCTTCGATTACCAATATATGAGTAGAGACAAAGAGGTTTTTATTAGTGGAAACAAATGTGGAATTTCTTTGGGGCATTCATTAATCTTTAAAGAGATAACACTTCATGGAGCTTGTAATGCATCCATGGCTAACTTACTATGTTATTTGAAGGGAGTTCTCGTACTCTTGATTAAGTCAGTACTTCTGTTACTTTCTAAGGGAAGTTACTTGCTTTTAAGGTTGCTGTGGAATGAATCCAGGTGTCCGCTATGTAGTAGCTTATGTTGTGACTTGCTGTATGAATATCTTATATCTTCCTACACACGAGTGGAGCAGTTACCTTGTGGCCAACAGTCCCTATTTCTAAAATTAACATTGATAAATTAAGCCAACTGAAAGCCTTATTGTTTCAAAACAATGTGGCATTAACATCTGCCCGAGAAACTTTTGATCCCCAAGTTGCCTGATCTTACCCAAAAGTGCAATGGATTTTGTGCACTAACTTGCCACAGTTTTTCATTGCGTTTGTGCACCACATTTTTAATGCTCCTAACACTGCTGGAGTGGCACACATTGTTCTCAAAGTGATTGGGTCTGGATTTGTCCCTGTATTTCAGACTGTACTTGGAGTGATTCAGTCTTTTTTACATCCATTGGTTTCATGTGTTTTTGGAGGCATCCTAATTGTGTTATTCCTGTTGATTGCTATTTTGGTTCTATTTTTGTTGCTCCGTAATGGATATTTCACAACAAGGCCAAATAGTGATGGAATTGCCACTCGCCCTTCTGTGCCATGATCGTATAACATAGTACTTTGAATTGTCCTCTTCACAGGAACTAAACGAGAACTGGTCTTTGTCATTCCGGCTCATGTGGTTTTAGAGTGTACAGCCTATATTTCATTGTCTATGGTGCCATTTCAAGTGTGCACTAGACTTATTGTCTGCTTTGCACCTGTCGCAGACTAGGGATCTGAATCAGCTAGGTGTCCTTTGTGGGTGCATCAACAGTGTTGTCGTATGTTGCTTCTGTTGCTGCAGGATGCCTATTATGAGTTCCCTTCACCACTTTGGATTGATGCTTTCACTCCAGGATCTATGGCATATGGCTCCTCTTCTAAGGCTGCACTCCTGTCACCAATGCCTTCAGCTTCTGTTGAATGGGCTGGTACTGACCATGTTCATTCTTTGGAACTAGCTCTTCAGGCCTCTTTGGATGTGTTGTCTGTAGATTGGGTTCCTTCCTGGACCCCCATAAATATATAGACATAGTAGATATTTAAGGGATACCTTCCTGGACTTCAGGTGCCTCAAAGATACTTTAATGTGGCTCCTTGTTTTTAAATGTGTTTTATTCATTTTTTAATAGCTTGTGTGGTTTTTAATTTGTCATTTGTATGGCTTTCAGTATCTGCTTTGATTATTAAAGTCTTTTTTAGTGTAGTTTTAGTTTTTTTTATATTCCTTTAGTGCTTCTATATTTCCTCAAGTAGTCTCCTTTCTAACCAAGGAGAGGGTGTTGTAGGCCCCAAGCTTCGTATCCATATTAGATTTTCTTTTTAGCTTTACATCTTTTTCTGATGGTGATTTTTTTACAAATTTTCTACTAACACGAGAATGTGCAGCATGCACATTTCTTCTTGGTAGGCAATGTCACCCTGTAGTTTGCACATTTAGTCCAGGGTTGTACAATCAGAATGCAATGCTCTTGTTTCTTTTTCTGTGCTTGTTGAGGGACAACCCATTTATGCTAGACAAACCAAAGTATCTGTTCTGCACCTCTGTCACAGTGCAATAAGGACAGTGCTTTATTATATATATAGCGTCCACAGTAGGCTCGTTGAGAGTAGCACATCATGCTGGGATTATCATGGAACCCCTGTGAACTATGACTGAGAAACAGCCCAGCTGACTCTGACGTTCATCCTGCGAAGGAATATAGCCTGTTCACTTAGACTGACTTCATGACACTTCAGACCGAGGTATGGGGGTGAGACTATCCCAGTTGAAATGGCTGAGGGTACTCCCACTATGCTGGCATTACTACCAGATAAGAGTGAGGTAACGTTGGTAGCAAATGATATTAACAAGCTGAATTGTTCGTATTTTTCACCATTCTAATTAAAATCATTGCAGTAATGTGTCTCATCTATCTAATAATCACAACTCATGCTTTCTTTTAAGAATATGATCGTTTCAATAAATGTTTTGAAAATAAATTTTTGTATTTTTCTTGTTTAAACCTTCGGCATGAAGAGTAATAAACAAAAGGAACAGATCTGTTTCCATAATTCCTTGGAAATCAGAGTGGTTATTTTCACAGTTACCAAAAAGATCTATTACCCTGGTAAGGTAAGGGGTTTGTATGTGATACTGTCAGCTAGCCAAAGCAAAAAAAATTACTGATGATATATTTAGACTCTGGGTCAGATTATGACTTTGGCGGAGTGGATTACTCTGTCACAAACATGACGGATATCCGGCCCGCCATATTACAAGATCCATTAAATCCTATGGAACTTGTAATGCGGTGGATAGAATATACGTCACATTTGTGACGGCGTAATGCCATCCGCCAAGGTCGTAATCAGGCCCTGAGTCTCTATATTGTGAAGTTCTGGCTGACATATACACAGTCCTACTAAACTCGTCCGAACCGTTTAACACAACCCTCCTGCATAGCATTTAGGGAACCGTGAAGATGGTACCATCAAGTGGTCTCTTAAAAGACCTTCTCTGAAAGCCTAAGTTCTGCCCCTACCTGCAAAAGTTGCCTGGTACAGTCCCTTGAAAAATTCAAAAGGCAGCCTTTCCTGTGACTAGCTCGAAAGGTCTGGCCACCTTCCTTTGATGATGTGGGGTTGAGCCTTCTCAGGCAAGGTACAGTGTAAAATTTAATTAGCACATGCAGATTCTGTACCCATTTTATCCTCTCCCAGGAGCAAATGTTATTACTACTTAATGGCTGTATTGTGTGGGGAGCCCTTTGATCCTCCAGGGAAGTAATTAACCTTTCCCAGAAGGATGATTCATAGGCCTGCATCTCATTGGGAACCAAGTTGGATAAAAATCATGACCCTTAAATTGTCACAAGGAGTGGAGATATGTGAAAATGAATGCCACGTCTGCATTGTAGGTCCTGACTTACCATGATATTGGAGCATTCATCTCCTGTCTAGGCCTAACTATGGTGAAACTAAAGTTTGGTGCAGATACTGCCTGCAGTGTGTAATACAGTGAAAAACTCCAGATGTATGTACTCAAACTATTAATGTCTACTCATATTTTGAGGCCTGCAGATGCAAAGGGTTCCTTCTGCTACAGGCTACCTCTGGGCAGATACTGGACTAATTTAGTAGTCTCACACACTCAGCCAGTACATTTATGCGCATGTGTCCTCACTTGCAACCAGCCCTGAGCCTCATACTGTAGATGCACAACAGTAGACCTTATCTTAAATGGCAGACACTGGTGGTTAGCATGCTCAGTTCATTATAACAGATCTTACAGTGAGTGAGACTCAGGTAGTGCGATTTACTCACAGCAGAAGTCACCAAACGAGGTGACACCAGAAAGTGAAAAATCCAGGGGAATTAATTGAGTCGGAATGTTAAGATTGTTAAATCCTCCAACACTGGAAATGCATAAATAGTATTGCTCATATTCACAAAAGGATTTTAAACTACGAATTATTAATACAGGTCTCTGATTTTTCGTGCGCACTTAAATAATGTAACCTTGTGTTGTGTACAAGGTGTATGTTTTTATTGGCTGTCTTGGCACCCCTGAGGGCTCCGGCACCTGGGTGGACTGGGGAATTGATTTAATTCTTTGGTCTTTTGTAGGTTTGCTGTCGCACTTTCTGACTCCATCAGGGTCTCTTTATAAATGTGTCCATGATAAATATGGAAATTTATTTCACGCCTCCGGGAATGGATCGGAGGCCAATTGCTTTTCAAGTGTCAAGTCTTTGTCCTAGTTGTTAAGGCATATGTTTTACGGCTCTTTTGTGCATTTGCATAATGAACATTTAAAAAAAGGAAACATAAAATCATTTCTACATGGAAACGGTCTCTGTCCCTTGGTAACACCTTCCTGCAGGCGTAATTTGAACTACTATCAGATAGTCTTCCTCTTTGCCATTTCAGCTGCTCTTAAACAAACATTTAGGGTTTCATCATTAATTTAATAATTCACCAAAGAAGCTATAAAAACGAAATAGTGCAGTTTTATCCTCGTTTGAAGATGGTAGTAATGACTTGCACCACCTTCCTGGCGCGAGACAGTCTCTTTAGCTATTGTTCCTGTACAGTGTTTCCTTAAAATTGCTGCGAGGTAGCAAATGACACTTTGGTTGCGTTTGAGTCCTCGCTTTGCCCAATATTTGCACGGGATCGTCAGGCTAAATTTTGAGCGAATTTCTAATTTGATCCAGCAGCCAATTCCCGTTTTATTCATAATATCTGCTTAATACATTACATTTAAAAATCACTCCGTTTTTACCATTTTAAGAGTTACTGTATGGACGTGCCCAACCCAACGATTATGTTTCTCGCTCTGTTTACCGTCCATATTTTAAAACCTCGGCTATTTTCTGCTTATTTGCAAGTAAATATAACACAACCCTCTCCATGCTCGTGGTCTAATTAGCATGCACGTGCTAAGAGTAAAATAGGGGCCGTGACCTTGTGAGCCTCATTTAGTTACATTTCCCCAAATTGTCGCTACATTTACACTAATGTGTTCCCACAAGTAAGTGTTTATAGCAGATTAAGGTTGTCTGTATGAAGACATATGTGTATTTTTTTTAGGCATAGATAGCATACCCGATGAGCGACTTGGAAGTCAATAAGGAAATATATATACTAGGTAATCGCAATTCTCTCAGTCTGATTTAGAGGGTAGAGTAGCAAAAATGAGAATCTAAACATGGAGTTTGTGTCTGTTAAGGAGGGTATGCAAAATAGGACTGTAATTAAAGAATAAATGACAGAGAATGTGTTAAAGTGTCCGGAGTGTAACACAAGCTTTCTCTTACATTAATCCAGTTATTGCAATGCACCCTATTCCCAGTATTAAACAAGCATTTGTAATGCAATAGGGTCTCGCATTTCTCCGAGTTACAGCTATTAGCAGTTGTAAACTCCCAACCGGACTTTCTTGCCACATTAAATGGAAAAAACACAGCACCATCACGCTGGTACAAGAGTGCGATCGCGCTGCTACATTTCACTCGTGAGTGCTACCTATCAGCAAAAGTGCAATTATGTAGGTAACCAGCAAAAGTGCAATTAACTATGGAACAGGGTCGATGTCGTGCAAAGCGCTGGACTTCTGCCAAGCGAGATCACGCTGCGAAAAAAAGATAAAAAGTCCACAAACCTGACGGGAAACAGCGAGCCTCGCATGTTTTCAGGACTTGGTCGCTGCGCTCGAGGAGGGCTAACCACTAGAAAAGGCATGACGTATGCATGCCTTCCACTAATGAAAACAAGCAGATTTTGAAAGGCAAGCCCACGAACCAATGAAAGACACTGACGTAACCTGGACGGGGCTCCGAGCCTTTTTCTATCTACTAAAGCGTCTCGCAAGCGAAACGCATGCGCAAGCGCATGCTGCGCAGGCTCGACCCTAAAAAGACGTGCTTGTGTGAAGCCAATAAATCTGTCCTTGGCCAGCTGGTGCAATTGTTGCACTTCTGAGGATTTAAAAAAAAGTCACCCATAACCTTTGGGTTATTTTAGTGTTTTTTTTCTTTCTTTTTTTTTTGTTATGCCCCACATCCGTGAGTTTCCTACAGCCATCACTGTGGAGATGGCCAGCATGTGCACAGTCGGGATTGACTGTAGGGTCTAGACTCTATCCAGGTTCTGGTCCAAACCTCTATACATTGCCAAACTACTCTGTATACAGCCAAATGCTGTACCTAGTAGGGACTGGCTGCAGAGCCAGGTCTCCAGCCAGGTCCTGCATCCAACCCTCTGTAGGTGGACAACCCCTGATACTGTAGGCGGCAAGCCTTCATGAACTGACAATCCCCCATGAGCAGCCAGCTGCCACTGCACAAGCCTCTTGCCTCTGCTTGGACCTGCCAGGCAGGGCCCTGCAGCTAACCCACCATAAACAGCCAACCCCCGATGTGCAGAAACTTAAGCTGTGTGCAGTGAGAATTGGAAAACAACCACCCTGTGCCCAATGGCCACTGTCGGCCGAGTCCTACTGCAAAAGCATCTTAACTGTGTACAATGCAGGTTAGCCGAAGAGCCTGTCTTCTGTCCAAACTCTATGTTGAGTGTTATGGGGACAGTTAACCACTGAGCCTGCTCTCATCCTGCCTATAGCCAATTACCCCTAGGGAAGGCTTTTGACCATAAACAGCAGGGTTTGGCCCCAGAACCTTGTCTCTAGCAAGGCACTGCACCCTCCCCCCCACTGGTGGTTAACCCCCACTCCATACAGACTTTAGCTGTGTACTGCGAGAGTTGGTCAAAGGGCCTGGCCTCTTGCACCAGGGCTTAGATAGAGGACCAGTTTTCCACTGCTGAGGTTATCCATTAGGCATAGCCTCTGGCCAGGCCCCGTATCCAACACACCAAGCCCAGCCAAACCCTGTTGAGTACAGCCTTTGACTGTGCATCACATGGATCGATAGCATCTCATCCAAGAGGGTTGGCAATAGGGTTGGCTCTCCAAACAGCAGTGGGTGGCCATCTTCCACAGCACATGACCTACAGCAACCCCCATAGGCAGCCATTCCTCCTCACACATGGGGGCCACAGAGACTGACTGCAGCTGGATCCTGCTCCCAAACCGCCAGATGTGGCCAATGCCAAGTGCAGCAGTGAGGAACCTGAATACCTTTTAATGATGAAAGATGGATTTGCGAATTTCACTATAAAAATAGTTTTTGGACTATGTATTTCATTGCCAGGAAGTTTCCCTTTAAGATGTACTCATCCTGCCCCATTATGTACTTTTAGTTTTAATTTTTCGTAACACAGTGCTCTTTGAACACAGTGTTGTGTGATGATGTCTGGAACATAGAGCGGTGGCCAACCAATCAGGATGCAGCAGATTTACAAATCCAGACCTGGATTTGTGAATCTGAAATGCATAATAGGAGGAAAACCTCCCTCATCTAATGTGTGCCTTTATTTTTTTTAATGGAGCTGTGAATTCTCTGTAGGTTCACAAATCCGTTGAGGATCTGCAAATTAATGGTCCAGATATTTCAAGAATTTAACCTCTTCATCGCAAACCCAAGCACCTCATACTACTCAATAGATTTACATCAGACCAAGCAAAGGCATTTCCTTGAGTAAAGTTCTTGGCCCCTGCTCCACTTTACGTATCTAAATCAAACTTGCCACAAAGAAGCTAAAGCAGAAAGATTTTGGAAAGTTTTCCTTAGATTCGTTGGACAGTTGCAAAGTTATTATGAAAACTTAAAGATGACTTTGCTATAGAAACACAGACTCAACCATAACTACACTGGCACTAATGCTGACAGTGTAATATATGAAACTGATATTTACCCCTGCTGAAGTACTGACTGTCCAGGTAACATTCAGTGAAGGGGCTGACCTAAATTTCTGTAAATAACTGATTTAGTTGTGGTTTTGGTTTACCTTACTCCAAATTGTCACACACTGTGAGAAATTGGGTTGTTGGTTGAGTGTGGTATTAATTCTGATCAAACAGCCATAATCCCTTCCAGGGTGAACCACAAAAGTCACTGAATTAGCTTGTTATTAACCCTCTGGTAGCTTGGCACAAAAGCAGTAAAGCTTAACTTAGGGGCAATGTGTGTAAAGTATTTATGCAGCACACAATCAGTAATAAAATTAAAACACAACATAAGAAAAATTCCACACCACTTTAGAAAAATAGAGTGCATTTTAATAAATGTTTTCACATCAAAATGACAAAAAGCCAATCATTCAAACCAGAGTTAAGAATTTTTAAAGTTTAAGGTAAAAAGTTTAAAAGCTAGCACCTAAAAGATCAAAGTGCCAGCTGCAGACATCTAGTCATGCGAGACTGGGTCAAAGGTGAAAAAGTTCGCCGACCGCGATACAGCGCGAGTCGGATTCAAAAATGAATTGGGCCCGGTTAGTGCTTACATTCAGACTTAGAAGGAATTTTGACAAAACTTTGCTTGAGGTGAAGTTCAGTGTGGCAAGGCTGCAGTAGGTTTCTGAGGGGAAGGCGCCGCTGGGGAGCTGCAGGACAAAGTAGCGGTGAAGATTTCTATGTTCAGACTTAGGGCCAGATTTAGGTGGATGAGTTATTCTGTCTCAACGGTCACGGACATCCCATCCCCCGAAATATAAATCCCATTGTTTCTGCTGTGATGGAGTAACCCTTCTGCCGAAATCGAAATCAGGCCCTTAGTTTCTTTTTTTGGAAGTTGAAAATCTCAAGCAGGACAAGGCTACAGCCGACCAGAGTTCCATAAAGCTGTATACCCCTTTGGCAAAGGGCTGCTTAACAGGACTTGCTGCTGTGGAGAACAATATAGGGGGAGCTGTAACAAGGTCAGGCCGACCAGCGATGCACCTTAGCCAGCTAGATTAGCAGATTGGTCCCAGTCTTCTCTCTGTTCACTGTCCCAATTGTTGACATTTGGCTACCTGGGTGCCTTTAATACCACCATCAAGGGTGCAGGACAGGAGGGCCACCATTTGGGGGTTAGGACTCACTCAGGCTCAGGAATCAACAATATTGAACAGCATAAATGTTCACAAAAAAAGAAGTGGCAGGACCAGCCCTATTTTTAATCATTGGATGTGATTGGCAGAAAAGAATGTGCACTTTTACCTAGAGTGCTTTATTTTGTTCCAAGTACAAGTTACAATATCTTCATATTAAATTAGTATGTATTTTCCTTCTTTAGGAAGGTAAAACTAAAAACATTACTTATGCAAAATGCAATGGAGAATGAAGGGACTAATCGCTCAGAGTGCAAACCTAAATCCATATTCACTCCCACTTTAGATATGTTGGGCCCGGAAGTTGCAGTCTTTGAGAAAGCTGTATTGAAAGGTTTTAATAACATCACAAAATTTATTCCTCTGTACCAATTTGACCAAGGGAGAGGAAGGTGCCTTAAAAAATACTCCAAGAGAATCCAAATATTACAGTAAAGCCATGTCACAAGGGAGGGGGAATAGTTGTGATGAATACCAAACTATATTGATAAAGTTCAGAAGATGTTAGAGGTCCCAGAACGCTATAAGCGGACAAATTTAAGAGTATTTGACACCCTAAAAAGTCTTTTTGCACAATTGACATTAAGAGCCTTAGAGAGTAGAGATATTCGGAAAAAGGAATTTGAATTCCTCAATAAGGATAATCCAGTAATTCCAGCATTATATGGGGTCCCCAAATCCCATAAAAACATTGAGGGTCCCCCTGTTCAGCAGATCATTTCTTCCATTAATTCCATCATGGAACATCTATCCAAGTATCTACACATCTTTTTATGTCCATTGACCAAAACATACGTTTCACATATGAGAGGCACAGGAGATATGATTTCTAAAATAGAGAATATGCCCTTCAACTCCCAGGTAGAGATCTTAGTAACATTAGACATTAAGGCGCGCTATATTAATATCCTGCAGAAAGAAGCTTTGAAGGTGGCAGAAGCCCTTATAGAGAAAACTCCTGCAGAATGGCCTAATGGATTTGTTAGAAATGGGGTTTTTCGTTGGCAGTTAGGTTACACTCTGTCCAAGCAAGAACCCTCACTCTAGTCAGGGTAAGTCACACACAATCCAAATCATCCTGTGCCCACCCTCTGGTAGTTTGGCATGAGCAGTCAGGCTTAGCTTAGAAGGCAATGTGTAAAGTATTTGTGCAATAAATCATACAATAACACAATATAGCACCACAAAAATACACCACACAGTGTTTAGAAAAATATATAATATTTATATGTATATTTGCAGGTCAAAACGAATAAAAATGCAATATGAAATTGTAGAGATATCACTGAAAAGTGATATAAAGTGTCTTAAGTCTTTAAAAACCAAACAAATTCTCTTTCAAACACAAAGTTCCTGGTTTAAAGTGGAAAATCTCCGCAAAGGGCCGCAGAAGAAGAGATACGAGGAAAAATGGTGTGTGTGTCGATTTCTCCCCTGCACACACAGACTTGCGTCGTTATTTTTCACGCGGGGAAGTCGTGCGTTGTTTTACGGTGTGCAGACAGTCTCCTTCTGTCGTTTGCGGGGATTACCAGATGTCCCGGGGTCTGTGCGTGGAATCCTACGCTTGTTTTCCTGCTGCGCGTAGTTCCGGTGGGCTGTGCGTGGAATCTTCTCCCTCACAGCAGGCGTCGCGTCGATTTCCTTTCTGGAGTCAGGCGGCGTTGTCCAGACGAGGCCGGGCATCGAAGTTCCGGTCGCACCGGAGGCGTCGCATCGAGCAGCGTCTTTCCGGATCGGCGTGCGGTGAATTTTTCACCGCGGAGCAAGCTATGTGTCGAATTTTTCACCGCACAAGGCATCCAAATGAAAAAGAGAAGTCTTTTTGGTCCTGAGACTTCAGGGAACAGGAGGAAAGCTCTATCCAAGCCCTTGGAGAGCACTTCAGCAGCAAGGCAAGAGTTCAGCAAGGCAGCAGGGCAACTGCAAGGCAGCAGTCCTTTGTAGAAAGCAGACAGGTGAGTCCTTTAGGCAGCCAGTCTGTTCTTCTTGGCAGGATGCAGGTTCTGGTTCAGGTTTCTTCTCCAGCAAGTGTCTGATGAGGTAGGGCAGAGGCCCTGTTTTATACCCAAATGTGCCTTCAAAGAGTGGCTAAGAAGTTCACCAGGTCCCCTTTCAGTTCAATCCTGTCTGCCAGGGTCCCAGTAGGGGATGTGGCAGTCCTTTGTGTGAGAGCAGGCCCGCCACCCTCCCAGCCCAGGAAGACCCATTCAAAATGCAGATGTATGCAAGTGAGGCTATTTACCCTGTGTTTGGGGTGTGTCTGAGTGAATGCACAAGGAGCTGTCAACTAAACCCAGCCAGATGTGGATTGTAAGGCACAGAAAGATTTAAGTGCAAAGAAATGCTCACTTTCTAAAAGTGAAATTTCTAGAATAATAATATTAAATCCAACTTCACCAGTCAGCAGGATTTTATGTTACCATTCTGGCCATACTAAATATGACCTTCCTACTCCTTTCAGATCAGCAGCTACCACTTCAATAATGTATGAGGGCAGCCCCAATGTTAGCCTATGAAGGGAGCAGGCCTCACAGTAGTGTAAAAACGAATTTAGGAGTTTTACACTACCAGGACATGTAAACTACACAGGTACATGTCCTGCCTTTTACCCACACAGCACCCTGCTCTAGGGGTTACCTAGGGCACACATTAGAGGTGACTTATATGTAGAAAAAGGGGAGTTTTAGGCTTGGCAAGTACTTTAAAATGCCAAGTCGAGGTGACAGTGAAACTGCACACACAGGCCTTGCAGTGGCAGGCCTGAGACAAGGTAAGGGGCTACTTAAGTGGGTGGCACAACCAGTGCTGCAGACCCACCAGTAGCATTTAATCTACAGGCCCTAGGCACATATAGTGCACATTACTAGGGACTTATAAGTAGATTAAATAGTCCAATCAGGTATGATCCAAGGATACCATGTTTAAAGGGAGAGAGCATATGCACTTTAGCACTGGCTAGCAGTGGTAAAGTGCGCAGAGTCTAGAAACCAGCAAAAATGAGGTCCGAAAAAGAGAAGGAGGAAGTCAAAAAGTCTGGGGATAACCCTGCAGAAGGGCCATTTCCAACATATCCCCCACCAGCCTAAAGCCAGGGTAGACTAATCAACACTCTGATGGACTTCCCTGCTTAAGGCGATAGAACATGGACAATGGCCCACTACTGCAGGGGCACTTGCAAGTTCTTCGCCTTTCTGAACTCAGTGAGGATTCTTTGTCTATACTCTCTGGGGTCACTGAGCTGGCCCATGGGGAACCCTTCTCATCACCTGAGGACCCCATCTGTAAAGCTCCTAACTTTAATTTGCTTACAGATGCATCCCAGTATGCAGACAGTACCACCATGGCCAACAAAGTGATGTGGCCCATTCCATTCCTTGGGTCTGACTTCTGTCCCCAACCCAGGGAAAACTCTGCCCACAAGGACAGAAACCAACAGATGCCACTGACAGCTGTCAGTGTCATGAGCCAGGCCCCAGGCCATCCACTGCTAAGTGGAGACCCTGAAGGGGGCCGTTGGATGAGCTTCTCCTCCAGCTGGGGGGTGGTGGGGAGCTCCCAAGGGGCTCCTGAAGCATCCCAGAATGGGGGGCAGTAGCCCCAGGGGCCTTGCACCCCTTCTCCATTCTCACCAGGTCAGGGGTGGGACCCTGATACTGGTCACTCAGCCCAGGGTCTGTACCCTGAGGCTGAACAGAGGACAGGGGTGAGTCCTTCCTCACCGTGCCTCCCCATCTGGGCTCACCTACCCTCCTCTGGGGAGTGGTACTGCCAGACATCTGAACTGCTAGGGCACCATTAGGGGTCAACCCTCTCAGCTCTCCTGACACTAAGGGAAACTCATTCCCCAGAATGCAGTCAATGGGCAGCTGGGGACTAACTATGACCCGCCTCTGGGTCACTTCCCCACCCCACTCTAGGGACACCCGGGCCATGGGGAGGAAGAAATCTTCCCCAATGGCTGGAGTCACTCTACACACCTGTCCGGTGTACTGCTCTGGTGACACTAGTCTCTCCACAATAATGGTAAGACTAGCCCCTGTGTCTCTCAGAGCGGTGACTGGGACCCCATTTACTCCCACCTGGTGGAAAGGAAGACTCCCACCCTCAGGGATCACCAGTTTACCCTCTGAGTCCACCTCCCAACTAAAGGAGATGAAGGCATGGTCTATGACCTGCCCCTGGGGACTACTTTCCCCTAAGGCCACATGGGCCACCCCTGTAGAGGTCCCAATACTGGGTGAGTTCTTTGGACAGACAGAGTCCCCCTTCCTGTGTCCTATCTGGGAACACTCAAAGCAGCAGGGTTGGGAATGGGATGCTTTTGGGCCACTGCCCACCAGAACCACCACCCTGTTTCTCAGATGGGGCATGGGAACCCTTTCCTCCCCCCTTACTCTGGGACTCGTCTGGGTCATCTCTAACCTCCCCCTTACTCTGTCAGGGGGAACCGGAACCACCCTTCTTGGGGTCACTCCCAGATACCTTTTTGGACACTCTGGTACTAGCCCAGAGGTCCGCCTCCTCAGCAAGCTTCCTGGGATCAGTCAACTTACTGTCTACTAGGTGCTGGCGCAACTCTGTAAAACAAATACTGAGCATATGCTCTCTCAGAATCAAATGATATAATCCTGTGTAATCATCTACTTTGCAGCCCTGAACCCATCCATTCAGTGCCTTACTGGAAAAGTCAAAGCAATCTACCCATATTTGTGTGGATAGTTTGGTGCTGTCCCTGAACCTCTGATGGTATTTCTCAGGGGTCAGCCCAAACTTGGCAAGTAAAATGGCTTTCTGAAGTGGGTATGTGTTTTGATCCGGTTTGTCCAATGTGAGAAGTGTGTCCCTCCCCAGAGGCGGCACATAACCTCACATAGCTGTACCCCATTGCCCTTCAGGAACCTCATGAGCCCTTAGTGCAACTTCATAAGCAGCTAACCATTTATCTATGTCATCTCCCACCACAAAACTGGGCACCACATTTTTGGGTATACGAACCTTCTTTTCTCCAGCAGGTCCTGTCAGTACGCTGCCACCATTACTGCTGAATTCAGACTGTCTTGCCTTGATCTCCAGCTCCTTGAGACTCAGTTCATGAGCCAACAATAGTTTCTTTTCAGCCAAGGCTCTCTCAGCTGCAGCTTCAGCTCTTTTAGCTTCAATCTGTTTGGCTGCTCTTTTAGCCTCAGCTTGCTTGGCTTCTCTCTCTGCCCTTCTTTCCTCCTGTTGAGCCTCAATTTTCAGTCTTGCCATTTGCAAACTGGAACTCCCTCTCTTCTCTCCATTCCTCTGCGGTCAGGCTTTGCACAGAGACACTGCTCCCTGGTCTGGAAGGGGGCACAATTGCAGTGGTAACATCACCCACTGATAGCAACAAATCCTCTGAGGGGCCATTTTCTGGCTCCTCTTCCTCATCATCCTCCTCTAAATGGGATTCTGCCGAGGCCCTCAGTGCCACTTGAAAGTCCTCCTTTTTGGAGGCCCCTTGGGTGGGTACTCTAATCACCTTGCAGAACCTTCTTACCTGTTTGACAGTATATGTATCCAACAGGGCTAGGTCAAAATCTCCTACTTGAGACCCAGCCAGAGACATTTTGAGTGAGGATTTAGATTTAGAAAATTGTCAGGAAAAAAACGAATTTGCAAAAAAGAGATAAAAATCAAGTTGACCTTCAACTGTGGGTAGGTAGTGAAATACTTAGCTACTGTATGTCACTGCACAA
The DNA here is from genome assembly GCF_031143425.1 of Pleurodeles waltl. NCBI lineage: Eukaryota > Metazoa > Chordata > Amphibia > Caudata > Salamandridae > Pleurodeles > Pleurodeles waltl. Next base: position 1,092,611,301 of record NC_090437.1, read on the forward strand.
ATACAAGTCCTATCCCACCGCTGCCACCAATGTTAGAAATGGGGTTTTTGGTTGGCAGTCAGGTTATCCTCTGTCCAAGCAAGAACACTCACTCTGGTCAGGGTAAGTCACACACAATCCAAATTATCCAGTGCCCACCCTCTGGTAGCTTGGCACGAGCAGTCAGGCTTAACTTAGAAGGCAATGTGTAAAGTAATTGTGCAATAAATCATACAATAACACAATATAGCACCACAAAAATACACCACACAGTGTTTAGAAAAATATATAATATTTATCTGGATATTTGCAGGTCAAAACGAAAGAAATGCAATATGAAATTGTAGAGATATCAGTGAAAAGTGATATAAAGTGTCGTAAGTCTTTAAAAAGCAAACAAAGTCTCTTTCAAGCACAAAGTACCTGGTTTAAAGTGGAAAATCTCTGCAAAGGGCCGCAGAAGAAGAGATACATGGAAAAGTAGTGTGTGCGTCGATTTCTCACCTGCACACACGGACTTGCGTCATTTTTTTTCACGCGGGGAAGTCGTGCCTCGTTTTCCAGCGCGCGGACAGTCTCCTTCTGTGCTTCGCGGGATTACCAGATGTCCCGGGGTCTGTGCGTGGAATCCTAGGCTTGTTTTCCAGCTGCGCGTCGTTCCGGTGAGCTGTACGTGGAATCTTCTCCCTCACGGCAGGTGTTGCGTTTATTTCCTTTCTGGAGTCAGGTGGCATTGTCCAGGCGAGGCTGGGCGTCGAAGTTGCGGTCGCACAGCAGGCGTCGCGTCGAGCGGCGTCTTTCTGGATCGGCGTGCAGTGAATTTTTCACCACGGAGCAAGCTGTGCATCGAATTCTTCGGCGCACAAGGTGTCCAAATGAAAAAGAGAAGTCTTTTTGGTCCTGAGACTTCAGGGAACAGGAGGCAAGCTGTATCCAAGCCCTTGGAGAGCACTTCAGCAGTAAGGCAAGAGTTCAGCAAGGAAGCAGGGCAACAGCAAGGCAGCAGTCCTTTGTAGAAAGCAGACAGGTGAGTCCTTTAGGCAGCCAGGCAGTTCTTCTTGGCAGGATGCAGGTTCTGGTTCAGGTTTCTTCTCCAGCAAGTGTCTGATGAGGTAGGGCAGAGGCCCTCTTTTATACCCAAATGTGCCTTTGAAGTGGGGGAGACTTCAAAGAGTGGCTAAGAAGTGCACCAGGTCCCCTTTCTGTTCAATCCTGTCTGCCAGGGTCCCAGTAGGGGGTGTGGCAGTCCTTTGTGTGAGAGCAGGCCTTCCACCTTCCCAGCCCAGGAAGACCCATTCAAAATGCAGACGTATGCAAGTGATGCTGAGTACCCTGTGTTTGGGGTGTGTCTGAGTGAATGCACAAGGGTCTGTCAACTAAACCCAGCCAGACATGGATTGTAAGGCACAGAAAGATTTATGTGCAAAGAAATGCTCACTTTCTAAAAGTGGCATTTCTAGAATAATAATATTAAATCCAACTTCACCAGTCAGCAGGATTTTATATTACCATTCTGGCCATACTAAATATGACCTTCCTACTCCTTTCAGATATGCAGCTACCACTTCAATAATGTATGAGGGCAGCCCCAATGTTAGCCTATGAAGGGAGCAGGCCTCACAGTAGTGTAAAAACTAATTTAGGAGTTTTACACTACCAGGACAAGTAAACTACACAGGTACATGTCCTGCTTTTACCCACACAGCACCCTGCTCTAGGGGTTACCTAGGGCACACATTAGAGGTGACTTATATGTAGAAAAAGGGGAGTTTTAGGCTTTGCAAGTACTTTTAAATGCCAAGTTGAGGTGACAGTGAAACTGCACACACAGGCCTTGCAATGGCAGGCCTGAGACAAGGTAAGGGGTTACTTAAGTGGGTGGCACAACCAGTGCTGCAGGCCCACCAGTAGCATTTAATCTACAGGCCCTAGGCACATATAGTGCACATTACTAGGGACTTATAAGTAGATTAAACAGTCCAATCAGGTATGATCCAAGGTTACCATGTTTAAAGGGAGAGAGCATACGCACTTTAGCACTGGTTAGCAGTGGTAAAGTGCGCACAGTCTAGAAACCAGCAAAAATGAGGTCAGAAAAAGAGAAAGAGGAAGGCAAAAAGTCTGGGGATAACCCTGCAGAAGGGCCATTTCCAACAGGATTCAGTTTGGAATGTTTGGAAATTGTTCTACTAAATAGCTTCTTTGAGTGTAACAGGAGCATTTTCCAACAAATCAAGGGTACCAGTATGGGGCTTCTTGTGCCCCCAATATACCAAACATATACAAGGGGTAGTATGAACTGAATCACATCTACAATGAAGTGGCAACTTTTTTTTTTTATGTCAGGTATTTCTTTGTATGGTTAAGGAAAGGACAGGATCTCAGAGAAATAATCTTGTGGCTCACTTCCAGTAACAGTAATCTAAATCCACTGCAAAGTACAGCAGACAGAAATTGAAATTCTTTGATATATGGATAATGGGAACACCAGGTTACCTTCAGGTTAATTTCTATAGAAAAGCATCAGGCACAACTGCTCCACCGCAGAGTAGTTTACGCAACATGGAGAGGAACTCAAGCTGCGATTTCTTCAGAGGGGATACCCTAGACACCTCATTAGACATGCCTTTAAAAGAGCCAAGTACCGAGATGCTCTTCTACAGGAGAAGACAAAAACAAATGAAGATAGATTGGTATATATCACCAGTCATTCAAACATGAATTATGCAGTAAAATGAATTTTTGATGAAATTGGAAAATACTCAATACCAACAAGGAGGACACCAAATTAGAAAAAACACTTTTGGCGCTAAGGCCGAATGCCAATCTTATGGACAAACTGGTACATAGTAGATTGAAGCAAAACACAGGTTATCATCAAGGGACCATTACAGGTGCCGAACCAATAAAAGGAAACCATCAGTGTGGTACATGACATGCCTGCCATACTGCCATAGTCACTGAACATTTGGGACTTGCAGCCATCTTAAAGATATGACCAACAGTAGGTTACAATGTGATCTACCTTATTCTGTGTCCATGTGATTTAGGTTACAATGGAGAAACAGGTAGAGAGTTCAGGATAAATTAGGATGAGCACCAGTAAGCAATAAGAACAAAGAAATTGCAGGCACCTCTAGATGCACACTGTTTAGAAGCTCACCACTCTGAGAAGGTTTTTAAGTGGCTCATACTAGATAAAGTTGAGCCACGGTGAGGGAAGTAGGTGATGTAAGTGCGAGAGGAAAGGTGGACCTTTTGGATATTTACGTTGAACACAGTGAAAGAGGGCCTTAACAAGGAAATCATATAGGATACATTGTAATGGGTCTATATAAAAAATGATCAACTAGCTTGCACTTCTATGGCTTACTCCATCGTTTGGCATATTCTGCATTTAACATGTTAGGCTTCTGTTCTTACCTTGTGTCCCATAGTGTTTTAATTGTGGGTGGAACCTTTGGGTCCTCCTCAGAATTCCTGATATTATGTGTCTGTGGACCATAGGATGAGCCACCTATATTAAGTATACTTTAACTCTACCCATTGAACAAGGATTCCTTTTGGCCCATTTTTTATTTCTGGGAGGCATCTGTCAATGGCATTTTGTTGATAAAGTAAGTAGACTTGGACTAACTTAGACTCTAGCTATTTGTTTCAAGGGACACACTTAAAGGAAGGTCTAATAAAAAGTAGATGTAGATCTTATTCAGGTATGATGCCGGTGCTCATAAACGCACTTGCACACTCTAAGGAATGGCTGCTAATAAACGCACTTGAGCACTCTAAGTAATTGCTAATAAGAAGCACATATATATTTCAGCATGGCACCCAAATCAGAGACAAGCTTTAGCTTTACCTACTGGAATAAGGATTTCTGGTTTATTCCTGAAGTCATTTGCCAATGGTATTGTGTAGATAAGGTAAGTAGACTTGGTTTAACTTTTCACTTTAGCTATTCAGGGATGATTGCACTCATGTATAGTGCTTGGGCTATTAAAGTCACCTATAAACTTCAAGGAATGATGAATTATAAGAAATATATTTTTCAACATTGGGCCCATAGTAGAGACTTGTATTGGCATTACCTTATTTGAAGCAAATATGTCAATTATTAATAATGGCACGTTGTAAGTTTTATTACTGTTAGTAATGGGGTCTTTGGTTGGCAGTCAGGTTACCCCCTGTCCTAGCAAGGACCCTCACTCTAGTCAGGGTAAGTCACACACAATCCAAATTATCCTGTGCCCACCCTCTGGTAGCTTAGCACTGAGCAGTCAGGCTTAACTTAGAAGGCAATGTGTAAAGTATTTGTGCAATAAATCATGCAATAACACAGTGTAACACCACAGTGTTTAGAAAAATATATAATATTTATCTAGTTAAATGCAGGTCAAAACGATCAAGATTCAATAAGTACACGTTAATATATCATTTTAGAAAATGATAAAAAGAATCTTTATTCTTTAAAAAGCAACAAGTGTCTCTTGCAAGCACAAAGTACCTAGTTTGCGTTTGAATTCTCCGCAAGGGACCGTAGAGGAGGAGATGCGTGGAAAATGGGGAGGTGTGCATCAATTTCTCCGGGAGCACACAGACGATGCATCGATAATTTTCCACACATGGAAGGCTTTGTGCCGATTTCTGGTGCGGTGACTTGGATCCTCTTTGGGTTGCAGGATATTCGGACACATCGGGGACGATGCAGAGAAATCCTGGGTGTGCAGGACGAAGTCACAGGAGCTTCGTCGACCCGGTGGGCGATGCAGGGAAATTTCTGTCTCACAGCAGGCGTTGATTCTTCTTGCAGGAAGTCAGGCTGCGTAGTTCTGGCTCGGGTATGCATCGATCCAGTGGGCCGTGCATTAAAGTTCTGGTCGCAACGCTAGTGCTGCGTCGATCTCCTCTCAGGAAGCCGGGCTGCATCGTTCCGGTTCAGCATGCGGTGATTTTCTCACGCCGATGCAGGTTGTGCGTCGTTTCTGGAAGGCTGTGGCTCAAAATTTTGCCGCACAAGGAGTTCTTTGCAGGAGGAAGTCTTTTTGGTCCAGAGACTTCTAGGAACAGAAGGCAAGCTCTATCCAAGCCCTTGGAGAGCACTTCTCAGAAGAGCAAGAGGGCAGCAAGGCAGCAGGGCAACAGCTAGGCAACAGCAGGGCAACAGCAGTCCTTTGCAGAAAAGCAGTCAGGTGAGTCCTTTGAGCGGCCAGGCAGTTCCTCTTGGTAGGTTGCAGGGTCTGGTTCAGAGTTTCTTCACCAGTGGTATCTTGTCCAGAAGTGTCTAACTTCAGAAGTGTCTCAGTGGGTAGGGTCAGAGGCCTTGTTTAAATACCCAAATGTGCCTTTGAAGAGGGGGAATCTTCAAAGAGTGACTTAGAAGTGCACAAGGTCCCCTTTCAGTTCCATCCTGTCTGCCAGTATCCCAGTAGGGGGTTTGGCAGTCCACTGTCTGAGGGCAGGCCACTGTCCTTTTAAATTTAAGTATCAGGCCCTCCACCCTCCCAGCCCAGGACAACCCATTCAGTATGCAGATGTGTGCAGGTGTGTCTGAGCATCCTGTGTTTGGGGTTGTCTGAGTGAAATGCACAAGGGAGCTGTCAAGTAACCCATCCAGATGTGGAGTGGAGACAGGCTGTAAGGCACAGAAGGATTTGAGTGTAGAGAAATGCTCACTTTCTAAAAGTGGCATTTCAAAAATAGCAATATTAAACCCAGCTTCACCATTCATCAGGATTTTGTATTAATATTCTGGCCATACTAAATATGACCTTGTTACTCCTTTCAGATCAGAATCTATGACTCAAACAGTATAGGAGGGTAGTCCTAATGTTAGCCTATGAAAGGAGCAGGCCTCAAAGCAGTGTAAAACGAATTTAGGAGCTCTATACTACCAGGACATATAAACTACACAGGTATATGTCCTGCCTTTTATCTACATAGCACCCTGCCTATGGGTTCCCTAGGGCCTACCTTAGGGGTGACTTATATGTAGAAAAGAGGCAGTTTAAGGCTTGGCAAGAACTTTTAAATGCCAAGTCGAATTGGCAGTGAAACTGCACACACAGGCCCTGCAGTGGCAGGCCTGAGACATGGTTAGGGGGCTACTTATGTGGGTGGCACAACCAGTGGTGCAGCCCACTATTAGCATTTAATATGTAGTGCACTTGACTAGGGACTTACAAGTAAATTAAATAAGCCAATTGGGTATGAGCCAATTTTGCCATGTTTTAAGAAGATAGCATATGCACTTTAGCACTGATTAGCAGTGGTAAAGTGTGCAGAGTCCTAAAGCCAGCAAAAATGAGGTCAGAAAAACAGAAGGAGGTAGGGAAAATGTTTGGGGGTGACTCTACAGAAAGGCCATTTCCAACAATTACCATCTTAGAATGCGTACGCATGATGCTGGAATGAATATTTAGTAATTAGCATTGACACATTCAAACATTGCTTTCATTCCGAAGGAAGGTTTTAGCACATCCCCGCTTTACATCACCTTGGCAATTATTGTTGAATAAGAAGTGCTTATATTTTTCAACATGGTGCCCATAGTAGAGGCAAGTATTGGCATTTCCTCATTTGAAGCGAATATGTCACTAATTAATAGTGGCAAAACTGTACGTTTTATCACCATCTTAGAATGCATACCCATGATATTGGAACAAATATTTAGAAATAAGTATGGATGCATTCAAATGGCGCTCATTCTGACTGGAGGTTTTGCCACTTCCCGGCTTTCATCACCTTGTCAATTATTGCCACGTGTGTTCATGAGATTTAAGGATGGCTTAAGGATGGCGCAGTACAACAGTGGTTGAAATTGAAGATATTTTCCTGTTGTAATCTGTGGTGTATGTGAGATGTTGCTAGGATGGGTAGGAGTGAAGAATTTAGAGGATGTGTTGTGAAAGTGAAAGAGTGGATTGATGGATGGGAGAAATAGGGGAGATGTATGTTATAGTGTTGTAATATAGTGTATTATTCTGGGGTTGTTTTTATGAAAAATATACAAAATATGTATATCATTGCAATATAAAAATTAAAGTAAAAAGATGAAAATGTACTAAAGATAAATTGATTGAGTTTATTCTGGATCAGACCATGTTGCACTTTGAGCCATTAATGAAGAAATACAGGTTTTGTTGTGTTGTTGATGTTCTCAGTTTTTCCCTGATCCCAGACCTATAATTTGTTACAAAGGGGATTCCCTACTTCTCCTTGAGGCTCCCTCAGGCTGGGTCAAGGTGCCGGCCCAAGATGGCTGGAGCCTTTTCTGTCACCAAAGGTTAGATCAGGAGGCCAACCAACTAGCTTTGGAGTCATTCTGGTAGTCCTGGGTTCAGGCAGTGGAACAGGGCTCAAACAGCTCGTCTGGCCTCTCAGGTTTCAAGGCATTCTCCAGTCAGCAAAGCAGTCCTTCCAAGTACATCAAAGCAGTCTTGTAGAGTACACAGCAGGCCACAGCAGCAGACAGTCTGCTGAGAGTTGTGCCTTATTTGAAGTGTTTGAAGTTTTCTTCTTCCCCTGCCCTGGCTCCAAGTTGGCTGAATTAACAATGCAGGGCTGATAAGTCCTTTGTGTGAAGGTAGAGCACAGTCTATTCATTTACAAATGGGATTCTTCCCTGCTCTGCCCCCCATCCTGCCAGTTGATGGCCCATCCAGACACACGTAATCCCTCTATTGTATGGCTGTTGGGGAGGAATAAACAAACTCCAGCTGCCATTACACTCAGTCATATGAACCAGGAGTAGGCTGCAACTTTCTAAAAGTGGCATTTTCAAAACTGTAACTTAAAAGCCAACTTTACCATTACAGAGGATTTTTAATTACAATTTCTCAGATACCAAAGACAAAATGTTTACCTGCTCCTAACCAAAAGGTAGCACTAATTAAACATCATAAGGCAACCCAGTGTTATCCGATGGGACAGATAGGCCTCGCAGTAGTGAAAAATAAATTTAGGAGTATTTCACTACCAGGAAATATACAATTTAAAAGTACCAAGCCAACCTTTTAATTGCAATGCACCCTGCAATATAGCTACCTAGGGCCTCACCTTAGGGGTGACTTATATGCAATAAAAGGAGAATTGATGGCTTTGCAAGGTGGTTATTTTGCCAAATCGAATTCACAGTTTAAAACTGCATTAAGGCTGCAACGGCAGACGAGGGACATGATTTAAATGGCTACTTAAACGGGTGGTACAATAAGTGCTGCAGGCCCACTAGTAGCATTTAATTTACAGGCCCTTGGTATATGGTATATCACTCTACAAGGGACTTATAAGTAAATTAAATATGCCAACCAGGTGAAAGCTAATTGTATCCTGTTGAAAGGAGAGAGTCCAAGCACCTTAGCACTGGTTAGCAGTGGTAAAGGGGACAGAGTACTAGAACCAACAAAAACAAATTTCAGCAAAAGGTTGAGGGCAAATGCAAAAGGTTTGGGGGAAGCCCACCCTAAGGCTGACCGGTCTAACATACACCAACTATGATTTTTAAGATAAAATATTTATCTGACAAAGTCTGTATTGAGGCTCCTCAAAACCATGTTACTCAGAAGTAAATATTTTGAAGTAAGTTTGACAGTGGTGTGGCTTGTAGTCCTTTGCAATGGCCACATTGTGGAGTGGCAGCGGTGTTGGTTTGAGTCTCTATTTTCAGTAAGTAGGTATCAGCAGCAAAGCTGCTGGGGAGAACAATGATATGTGATTTTGTTTTTTTGTGAGTCTGCAAGAATCTGGGGGCTCATGTCTCACCTCCTCAGTGGGAACAAGCCACACACATAATTTTGTAAATGACCCGATCTGCTCCAAACAGAGAGGCAAAAATGCAAAAATTGTTTCCTCACACAATTTTCTAGATCAAATTAAACAAAACAAGGAATAAGAAGCTTATTGGCCAGCTACCTTTTTTTACTACAGCCTCAAAGGGACACCTGATAACCATTAATTCGGGTTTCCATAACTTACAGACTTTTATTATTATTTCTTGTGTGCACAGTCCCTTTAGCCCCTTAAAATTTCAATTGTGCTTTCTACAGGGCGAGTTTTAGGGTCAAAGAATCTGGGTAACATTTTGTTTTAAATCCTCTAATCTAATTTCCTCAAAAAAGAGGCTTTTGCTACAGTGGCAGTGGAGAGTTCCCTGGTTCCTGCCTCTAAATCAGATATTCAAGGAATAAGTACTTCCAATTGAGGGATGTAGTGACTTCTAATAAAAGAGTGAAAAAAGACACATTGTTGTCATCTAAATCTCACTCACTTACTAAGAAATATTTACTTGATAAAAATGAAGGCAATAAAACCTTTCATTGTTGGTACATATAGTACCTTAGAAAGACTTAGGTTCTCAATAAGACCTTGGCAGCCCTGCACCGTCATGCCTGCGGTCAGACCGCCGACAGCGTGATGGTGCAGGACTGCCAAATTATGACAGCGCTAGTGAACTGGCTGCATTGCAGCCAGTTCACCACTTGTACCACCAGAGTGGTGGGACCACCAGGCCGAAGGTTGACCACCTTAGACCTGGCAGTCCACCTAACACTGCCAGCTGTAATTTGAGTATCCATACCGTTGAGTATCCATACCGCCAGAGACTCCGTGGCTGGGCTGCCGCCACAGAATCCCTGGCGGTAAGGGTACTGGCGACAGGAATACGCATTCCTGTCACCACAACAGGGCTCCTCAATCCCCCCCATGTAGGAGCCCCCCCATACCGGATTAGATGCCCCCACCCCCTCAAGCAGCAACACCCACATCCCTCAGTCCCTGTTCTAACCCCCACCCGATCCCCGTTCTGACCCCGCACCCATATCCACGCTCCACACTTACATACATACACGCACACATCCACGCTCACTCATTCACACACAAATGCACACATGGCCACAACATCCCCCCGCGTACATGCACACATGCTCCCCCCGCATACACGTACACATACTCCCCCACCCCCTGCATACACGCTTTCACACAAGCACACAGACACTTGCACACACACTACACACAAACACACACAACACTCCCTCCATTCACACACACACACACCCATTCACGCACACAACAGTCAACACCCCTCCCCTTCGGACGATCACCTTACCTGGTGGTTGCGGTGGTCATCCAGGAGGGAACGGGGTCCATGGCGCTTGCTCTGCCACCAGCGCCCCGCCAACACACTGCCACTCCGTTTACAATGTTGTAATACAGCGGGCGGTGTTGTGGTGACTTGGCAGTGGCAACGGAGCAAGCTCCACTAAACCACCGACCGCCAGTATGGCTGCTGGAGGCTTCCTTGCCAAATAATGGTGGAGAGCAACCAGCAGCCATAATATGGCAGTCTTCAGACCGCCAACACTGGCTGTCATATGGCGCGATGACTTTGGCGGTCTACCAAATAGACCGCTGAAGTCATAACGAGGGTCTTAATGACAAATGGTTATTTCTTGATAGGAGAGTTACTGAGATGGAACAAATGATCAGTGATGCCAAAGATGTAACAGGGTTTCTTTGAAAATAAGTATTCTCAAAATTGTTGGGTTGTCTGATTCCCTTGACCTTTATATTCAGAAAGAAGACAGGATTGGTCCTGGGCTATTATTTCCATCAAAAGCTCGAAATCCAGAGCAATCATTATTCTTTCCTGTATCATACAGATATGATGGAATTTTTAAATCTTCAACCAGCTCTGTGCTCAAATGCCAAATATGGGTCAATCCATCCTTACTTTTTTTAAAGTGACAATTTCATATAAAACATAAATGCTTCATAACCCTGTAAAATGTTAAAGGATGTATTCAGTTCCACAAGGCAGAGGAGGTAAATGCTGATAGTAATCATGTTTCTTAGGGATCCACTGGTTACCTACTGATTGCAGGATTTGTCTGGGTGTATTCATGGTTCTCATTTGTTGGCTGTTATATTTTATATGTTTAAGTTATTTTTGATTCCATGTTCTTAATAATTTAGTTTTTTTATATTTTCAGATCATTTATTCTTCAGCTATATGTGCAAAGTACTTTAGACATATTTATGGTTGGTACCCAGATGAGTGGATTTGGCCGTTTTCTTTTTGTGTCCAAGTTTAATATGGGTGTTTTTTTTTTCTGTTTTCTTCCTGCCATACACTTGTGTCTCTATATTTGTTTGTATATATTTATATTGTGTTCCTCATCTTTGCTAATATGAATTGTATTAAAACTTGAATCTTTTACGTTCAACCACATTCATACTCATTACATTTGGTCTCATCTTATGGGTCGATGGTGGCTGTAATCATTATTGTGATCAGGTCTCTGTGGAGGGATTTGTGGCTTATCACTCTGTTTCAGCTTTTCACTCCTTCTCATTTTTATTCCATTGGTAGAGTTTTGACTTTACTATTAAACCTCTTTTGGGATCTTAGAGTGCTTTTTTATTTATTGGGAATCATTTGTGTCCCAATTTTATGTTTTTCTTCATTTTCTTTTATTACCATTTCAGTTCTTCATTCCTAACACATGTGAAATTCAAATTTTACAATGTATTGTGTCTGCTTTTATTGTTTGTTATTTTGAAGGTTTTCCTATTTACAGTTCTGTCTTACTTGTGCAAGGCTTATGTGTAATTACTTGGAATTTTAAGGGTCTACGCAATCCAGTCAAAGTGACCCATGTAGCTATATTATGTTGTCAAATAACTGTGTTACAAGAGACCCACCTATCCTATGATAGGTAATCCCTGTCCATGGGGTTTACTTATCACATCCATAACCTAACCCTAAAGTTATCTTGCACTAACTGTTTTTTTAACTGCAGTTGGCTGCACTATGCTCTCCTTAAGGAGTTATTTTCATATTTGATAAAATGATCAAAGGTCAGCCTCTATCAGTTTCTAAGGGACTACTCAGGGAGAAAGAGGAAGTTCTGTTTAAAGCAGGCAGGTTATAATCAAATAATAAAACAATGCAGCATTTCTATAAAGTAAAATATACACAGTGACTGTCACCTAGTTTGACAATGGTTGACAGTTCCAATTTGAGTGAGCAATGTGCTGTTCCACCTGGGTGGCCGACAATAGGCACACTAGGGCTGGAGCACACATGCTGTCTAAGTAAAGCTGTCTCTATCACAACCTGACACATTACAACACTCTATATTGCTCTGTCTTGCTTCTAATATTTTGAAGGTCTTTAAATTAGTCTGTTTATTGAAATGAGTATTTGCACTGTTATTACTTCTTTTGGATTCTTAACCCAATTGAACTTGGTCAGTGTTATACTAATGTTAGCCTTGCTTTTTAGTGCTCAATTTGTAGGGATAAAAAAATGATCAGTTGTATTTTTATTTATTTTAGTATTTTGTATTTTGTAGGGGTGGGCTGAGTGCCGCTCACCCACCTCTACCTGTGACTAGAGGGTGCTTAGCGATACACACGCAAGCAAGAGTGTAAAAGCCACTTATAACAATAAATCCAGCTTCTGGTTCAAGATGCACTCGTCTGATCCCACTAGACAGTGAACAAACACAAGATGTGTGTGAGGACTTGATCAGTTATTATATTTACTGTTAACCATCAAATGCAACAGTTCAATGGCCATGCAATGCAATACCTGAATAAAAAGCCCTGTGTGCGATCTGATGTGTCTGCCCATCTTGACAAAATGAGGAAATTGCTTTTGCTGTCAATTTGTTGCCCGTAATATGTGTTGTGATATGTTTACCAATAGAAACAGAAGAAAGAACCAACCCTAACAAACGGTTCATGTAAATCAAAAGCAGAACAAAGCGCAAATTAAACTGTTAGTTATAACTTCTGCGCAGCCTGGCTTTCTCAAACCGTCTCACACACAGACACATGCTGAAGTGCACAGCTCCCACCTTTACCTGCCTGGAGTTACCCCCCTGAGCTCACATCTGCCTGCCTGCCTGCTGCCGACACCAGCCCACCTTAGCACCCCCTGCCTTGGCACCTGGTGGGGCCCAGAGGTGGCAGGCAGCTCATCTGGGATGTCAGCTGATCGGGGGTGCGTTGTGTCACCCTCCAGGTGTGCTTCTCATGCAACTGCCACCACATGGCACCCCACAGAAAAGTCCAGTCCGGAACTGAGCCCAGACATCTGTAAACAAACTGGGGTTGCAGGTGGAGGGCTGTAAGGAACAAGGCAGCGGCAGCTTCTCCTGCCCCAGCAGCATTTTCAACAATATTAAGGTAAGGCAGTATGTAGGTGGACGTAAACAAAATACTGCTTCCTTTATACAACTAGCACTCCTGCTACTACTACTAACAATACTGTGTTTTACATGGAATTTGTTAATGGTTTATTGCACTATACATTGAAAACATGTTTAATAGAAGGAGTGAAATGGTGGGAGCAGTATTAGAAAGTATAGTAGTATGCATGGCAGTAGCAGTAGTAGTAACAGTAATACTAAACTACAATTCTGTCATTGCTTCTATTACTGCTGGTAAAATACCCCAGAGGGATAATATACTTACTGCTTAAGTGTATATGAAACTTAAAGTTGATGCTTTTAAGATATGTGACGTGGTGTGTGGGTGAGCGTAGATGGGCACAATAAGAGCAAAGATTTACACTCTGCCCAAAATAAAAACACAATTTGCCTTACGACATCCAAGGGGACTCCTACCTAAGACTTTGTTTTATTCTGGTCGGCATTGAGCTGCTGCTGATTGGCTGCACCCGCTCCGTTTCCAGGCCTCCCTCCTTTCACTATTCTCAGCAGCCCAGGAGCAGGGGACAGAGGGAGGCAGAGAGCCAGGTGCTGGCAATGGGGAACCTGGACCCAGTATTCAGACCCTCGTCTTGGTGTCTCTTGTATGTGCACACAGGGGTGGGCACTTGGCCTGGACATTATTTGCCTATTAGGGGGGGGTCTGTGCTTGGAAAAAAGGGACCATCAGTCAGAGCTCCATGGAAAGAAAGAACCTCTCTCCCCAAAGTCTCTGAGTAAGGAAGTGGTGCTATGGAGTACAGTGCTGAGACCAGCAGGGAGATCTGGAGACCGGGTGAGCATCAGCTGCTAAGTGGTAGTCAAGCAGCCCCCACAAGATAGGGGCCTGAGAGAGAGCCTTAGAGCCCAGTGGGAAGCAAGGCTAGGTACTTTGTGAAAATGGCAGACTGCTGGAGTTCAACTGACTTGTTGCTTGCTGCGCTGAGGCTGTGTGCAAGTGCAAAAGGTTCTTCCTGTTAACTTCAGAGATCAGTATGATAAGCTCACCGAGCCTATAAACATGTTTTGATGGATAATAGTATATGAGAGGCTTCTGCTCCCATTGTGTCTAATATAGTGACACAAGTGATTTTTGGATAAAAAGATTCTTGTTTTTATAAATGTCTTGGGTCTCATGTTGAAAATAGGGTAAAGGCTACAGTAAGAAAGTGGAATATTACTTGGGTTAGACAGTAGCCCATATCAAGCAATAATAAAACGATTTCATCAGCGTATCATTAATTTAATCTGAGCTCGGTCCCCTGGCAGCTATGGCACAGAGCAGATTGGCTTAACTTCCGGTAATGTGTAAAGTGCTTGTGCAGTGCCAGCACAGTAATACATTCAAAACACCAAACAATAAAAATACCAATCAAATTAGAAAACATGAGCATGTCTTATTAAATAAAATGACACTCAGTTCAACAAAAATCCATATATGTTTTGAAAGTTTTAAGTGACAATGATGCCAAAAAGCACTAATCATTAATGATAGTCTATGGGCAGTAGTAGGCTGGGATCTAGGTGCACTTTTAAGGCTGACCAGGATGGATCCCGAGGTCAGATACATCTAGTGGGATGGCCCGGGCAAGGATTTTCCCTTCTAACTATGTCTGAAAAATGAATGTCAGATTCTCTCAGCAGGCAAGGCAGCAGGCCTTATCCTAGAAGGACTCATCAATGTCAGATAGGTGTTGAATGAAGTCCTAGTGAAGCTGATGATTTTGGAGAGAAAAAGCTCTGTGCTGGCAAAGTCCATGCCAGGGCCTTTGGATACTTTAGAAATCTTCACTCAGACAAGATTTGTACCTTGGGACTTAGAGCCTTATTACGAGCTTGGGGGTCTTAAGACCACCAAACTTGTGGTGGCGGTCGGACCGCCCCACTGCTAGCGGTCCGACCACCAGGGGACTGCAGCAACTGCCAAGATTACAGATACTGACAGGGTGGCGGCGGTCGCAGTAGTGGTCAGCACCACTGTGCTGATCATGAGTCCACTTTCCGCCAGCCTTCCCATGGAAACTGCCATGGAATGGCCGGCACAAAGCAGCTGCTGGGAAACCCTGCACTGACCATGGCATGGGAAGCGCGCTTGGATTGTGCACTGTCTGCTCTGAGGGTGCTGTTGTGCAACGGCATTGGCCTTGGCTCCTTTAAGGGACCCGAGGCCAAAGCCGTGTGCTGTTTTTGCCGGGTTGACTGGCGGAACATCGTAATATGATGTTTCCGCTGGTCAGCACGGTGGAAACATTGTAATACACTGGGGGTGAGGCCACTGGTTTGACAGCGGCCTCATCCCTGCAACTTTGGCTGTAAGCTGGTTCGACCTCGAAAGTCGTAATCAAGTTGTAGGATGCTGGCCTGGTGTGTGGTGGGTACCTAAGGTGCTTACACCTTATACCAGGTCCAGGTATTGCATATTAGTGTAGTGTAGGCAGTGTCTAGAAGCCAGGCTTTCTAGAGGTGGCTGTGGATGAGCTGCCAAGGTTTATCTAGGAGACATGCAAAGCTCATGCTGTACCACTGTAGTCACACAGCACTTCCTTACACACATGAAAGAATACACTCAGTGTTTCAAAAATAAAGGTACTTTATTATATACTTTAGAGGCAATACTCCCTTAGGAGGTAAGTAGTACATAAGATAGATACACTAGTTGTCAGAAATAGGCATAAGCATAGTTAGAAAACAGTGCAAACAGTGTAAAGCTCAATAGAGAATAGTGGCCCTAGGGGAGCACAAACCATATAGTAAAAAAATGAAATGCAAGAGTTGGACCCCCACCTAGGTAAGTAGAGTGTGTAGAGGGGCGCTAGGGGTACCAGAAAAGCATGAAGGTAAGTACCACAACACCCCCAGCGACCAGGAGACCAGGAGTAAATCATTAGGATTTCCCCAAAATACCAACTTAGAAAAAAAGAAGAGAATTGCAAAACCCAGAGGTGACTGCAAGAAACCAACGGTGGATTCCTGAAGAGGAGGAACTGTGGAAAGAGGGGACCAAGTTCAAAAGACACAGCAGAGTCCAGTGGCGCAGGAAACAGTACCCACCAAGCTGAAGATGCAGGAGTTTGTCGACGGTGAGGAAGGAAAGTCAGCACTGCAGCCCTGGAGTCAGAGTCGCATTCCTGGAGGATGCAGGTGATGTCACACACCGGAAGGAAGATTGCAGTTGGGTTTGCGTGTTCGGATTCCACCACAAGCCTTGGCACAGGCAAAACACGTGGTTGATAGAAAGTGGTGCTGCCGGGCAGAACAGCAAGGCCCAGGAGGCCTCAACTCAGAAGGAGGAGGAGTCAGAGGGGGCCCTGAGTGTCGCAGAGAGACCACAGAAGCACAGGCAGCACTCACAGGAGTCCCACAGGATGGGGACACAGAAGTAGCAAAAGAAGCCCATGCAGCACTACGAAAAGGAGTCTCATGCTGCAGGAGTGCCACTCAGGGAGCTGTGCATCGCAGGGAGGAGTGCTAGGGGCTGGAGCTACCTGATGCCTTAAGACCGCTTGGAATAAGTGCCAACAAGCCTTGGCAGCTGCAAAAAGATGAGGTGCATGGGGTACTGTCCTGCGTGGAAAGGCAAGGGCTTACCTCCACCCAAGTCGGATAGTTGGTAGAGAGGACCGACTGGACCATCTCCAACCACCACCGGTGATGCAGGATCCATGCAGCTCAGCAGGAGAGGGGATCCACGCAGCTGGTCATCATTGCTGTTGGTGCTTGCAGATGCAGGGGAGTGACTCCTTCACTCCAAGGGAGATTCCTTCTTCGTTCGTGTGCAGACTGCCCTCTGAGGATGCACGACCCGGGAAATGTTACAGAAGCTGGAAGGAGCAGTGGAAACAATGTTGCAGGCAAAGTCTTCATCTTTGTTACAGATTGTCGGGTTCTGGAAAGTCCAGATGCAGTTTCTTTGCTCAGAAGTCGAAGTGGAGGTTGCAGTGGAATCCTGCTGGATTCTTGCAAGCTGAATCTGAGGAACCACCCAATAGAAAGACCCTAAATAACCCTGAAACAGAAACAGGAATTGGTCACCTAGCTGGGTGACCACTTATCGGGGGCTCTGACATCACCTGCCTGACCTGGCCACTCAGATGCTCCCAGAGTTCCCTGCCAACCTTGGATTCAAGATGGCAAAACCCAGGAACCCTCTGGAGGAAGTCTGGGCACCACCCCTGGTGTGGCGATGGACAGGGGAGTGGTCACTCCTCTTTCTATTGTCCAGTTTTGTGCCAGAGCAAGGAATAGAGGTCCCTGAACCGGTGTAGACTGGTTTATGCATGGAGGGCACCAAATGTGCCCTTCAAAGCATACCAGTGGTTGAGGAGACTAACCCCCCCCAAGTCCAGTAACACCTATTTCCAAAGGGAGAGGGTGTAACACCCCTCTCTGAAAGGAATTCCTTTATTCTGCTTTCCTGGTCTTGAGCTGCTCAAGTAACAGGAGGACAGAAATCTGTCTGTGAGGTGGCAGCAGCTTGATCTGCCTGTCTAACCTCAAAAGGCTTTAGGAGTAATGCTAGGGGTACTCTAAGGAGCCCCCAGAGTGTATGGAATTATACAACCAATACTTGAAAAAGTAATGGGGTATGATTCCAACATGTTTGATACCAAACATGCCTGTGGTTCGAGGTTACCATTATGTGGTTGGACATAGGTAGCAACCTATGTCCAGTACACACATAAAATGGCGTCCCCACACTCACAAAGTCCAGGAAAATGGATCTGGAGTTTGTGGGGGCACCTTTGCAAGTGCAGGGGTGCCCTCATATGCAGGTACTTGCACCCTGCCCTCTGGGCTGAGAGGGCCTACCATAGGGGTGAACTATTTTGACTTGGTGCAGTGACCTGTAGTGAAAACTAGTGCATGCATCCGGTTGACACAGACAGCAATGGCAGGCCTATTGAACCCTTTGCATGGGCTCCCCATGGGTGGCAGAATAACTGCTGCAGTCCATAGGGATCTCCTGGAACCCCAATGCCCGAGGTACCTGGGTACCATATACTAGGGGCTTACATGGAGGCACCAGTATGCCAATTGTGGATGAAATTTAGAGTTTTGGGAGAGAGAGTATAATCACTGGGGTCCTGGTTAGCAAGATCCCAGTGAACACAGTCAAACACACTGACATCAGGCAGAAAAAGGGGGTAACCACAACAAGAAAGAGGGTACTTTCCTACATGAGGACCTTAGTGTCTGATATGGTACTCAGATTTCGTCAGTGGAAACAGGTGTCAGGCTGTATCTGAAGAGGTCACCAAGGGGTCAGACATTCTTGTGGAGGGCCAGCTAAAACAGATTTGTGCTGCAGAGAAGCACTAAGTGGGACAAACATTTTTTTCAGCCTGGGGAGGGGGTCGCGTTTCCATCGGATCGACTTTGCGGGTTGGTCCTTGTTCTCTGGTGGCTGGAATTTTTCTAAGTCCCTAAACTTTACAGTGTTGAGCCCATTTTTCTTTAGCTCCTTACCTAAGGCTCACAGGGCTTGGAATGAGGGGGGTTGGGACATCAAGGCTTGGGACAGCAAAAGTCTGTGGAGGGTCCAGTGCAAGTCCAGTTGTGATTCGGCAACTGATCATTCAGGGAAATGTTTTTTCAGTTTGTTGTCTCATTAAATCCACACAGAAGGATAGCACACTGACCTATGGAGTACACCTCTTTGTCCTAGATACAAGAGGGAGCAGATACAGTAGATCAATTTTCCTCTCACATCACAGCAAGCAGGCTTCAGTCCTCTTCTGAACTTCCACAGTTCTAAAAAGTTTTCTGAGGAGGGTTCCTTTTGGTGCCACATTTGTGGTTTTGCAGTAGCCTCTGATTGGGGGAGAATCCTGGCACCTCCCAGACCAATGATGTAAAGTTTCCCAGGGGTTCCCCTACCTAGTATTTGGTAATTCCTGTCTGCTCTGCTGCACACAATTCCACAGCACACTTTATTTCTAAAATCCAAGATGGGTTAACCCTTCCTCACTTGTGCAGAGCTTTTTCTTTACCCAGAGATGTGACAAAGCAAATGAGCAGTTCCTTCTCCTTGTCTACTCTGAACTGATTATGGGAGCAACTTCCCTCCCACTTGGTTTGGGGCCAGCCTTGATTTTGTGGCCCTGGGGGACAAAGGCTTGCCTTCTCCCAGGTCTCATTTTACACTCACTTCTGAAAGGGCAGGCCTAAGTTCAACATTTACACATTAATGCATTTCCTGTGTACACGCCAACTCTCCTTGGGGAGAAAAACACCTCTCCACACCCACGTTATTATCCCTACTCTAGTAGCAGTTTTCACACCTCATTAAGGTCAAGCGCTACCAGACCAGATGTCAGCAGGCTAAGGTTTAAACAGGTAAAAGGCAACTTTCTAAAAGTTACTCTTCCTAAATAATTATTTAAAAAACAACTTCAGCATTACATTAGATTAAAAAATATTTAAGATAGTCTCTAAATGACTTGTAGTTGCTGCACATCAAATACGTTTCAGCTTAAAGTCTATAATATGTACGCTTGCATTTTCTGGGATTCAGCTGTGGTCCTACCAGTGAAAATAGCTTTTAGAGCCTAGTCACTTGAGGAATATGCCAATTTTTACTTGCCACATGTTCACTTTTATATATCACGCACCCTAACTTGTGGGCAATAAGGTACACGTGGGGCGACTTAGTGATATTTAAGAGCAGGGTTTACCATCAGTCAAAAGGGTTATTTTGACAAGTTTCTACAGCAGGTTTTAGGATGTAGCAGTCAGTCTAGACAGAGTAAGCCTGAAGCCATGTTTTTCCCATCACCTTAGTGGATGAGACATTAAGGGGGTCAGTACGAACTCAGCAGGAAATCCCACCGAGTTCGTTGCTGGCGGTCTAAAAAAAAAACACCAGCGCATTGAAGACCCCGCTGGCCACATAAACAACATTCTGCTGGGCCGGCAGCAGAATGCAGGGCCTGTACATTGTTGCCGCCTCCACATGGAGTCGGTGGCAATGTAGTAGTGTGGCGGGTGCAGCAGCACCCGTCGCGCAAATCACTGCCCGTAAATCGGGCAGTGACTTGCACGACTGGGATGTGCACGAGGGCCCCTGGGCACCCTTTCCGCCAGCCTTTTCTCAGCGGGCTAAACCGCCAGGGAAAGGCTGGGGAAAATAGGTACATTATCCGGCGGGCAGCACTGCTTGCAGCGCTGCTCTATCGGATAAGAAACTCTGCCATCGCCAGGCTGCCTGGCGGCGGTAGCCTGGCGGTGGCAGAGTTCCGCCTGTGGCTGTCTTGCCATTAACTTAATATGGCGGTCCGGGGCGCCATGCCGGTGACGGTCTGGACCACCATGTTCATAATGACCGCCTAAGTGCTGCAGTCCATAAGTAACATTTAACTTTCCATGTTACTAGTGTATTGTTTGCAACAACTAGGTGCTAGGTGGAATGGTTGAAATTTTCTCACCTGCTGACAGTCTTTCAGACGACATTCCAGTACATTGTTTTTCACCCACCAAGCCAATCTAGGCAAAGGCCTGTTTTATGCAAATTAGTACTGACCTTGCTACTCATGGGAACAGCTTGTCCCAAAATGCCTGGCACGCCCTCCTCTAGAAGGGACCAGAAGCAACCCCAGACCGGTATCTCCCTCCTGGTGAGAGCCCCACAAGTCACCCCATCTTTGATTTCCCTAGGTGTCTAGTTTTAAAAAATGTGCAGGTTTGGTAGGTTTCCTTAGTTGCCGGCTGACCTAGAGGCTAAAATCCACAGCTATGCACTTTGCAAAAAACAAGTCTGTTTTCTTTGGGAAAACGTGATGTTCCAGGTTGTGTTTTGGGGCATTTCCTGTCGTGGGAGCTAGGCCTACCCCCACAAGTGAGGTACCATTTTTATCTGGAGACTTGGGGAAATGCTGGGTGGAAGAAAAGTGGTGGCTCCTTTCAGATTCCAGAACTTTCTGTCACCAAAATGTGAGTAAAAAGTGTTTTCGGCCACATTTTGAGGTTTGAAAAGGATTCTGGGTAACAGAACCTGGTGAGAGCCCCACAAGTCACCCCATCTTTGATTCCCCTATGTGTCTAGTTTTCAGAAATGCGCATGTTCGGTAGGTTTCCCTAGGTGCCGGCTGAGTTAGAGGCCAAAATCTACAGCAAAGCACTTTACAAAAAACACGTCAGATTACATGTGTCCATGTTGCGTTTCCTGTCGCAAGCATTAAGCCTACCCACGCAAGTGAGGTACCATTTTTATCGGGAGACTTGGGGGAACACAGAATAGCAAAACAAGTGTTATTGGCTTCGTCTTTCTCTACATTTTTTCCTTCCAAATGTAAGACAGTGTGTAAAAAAAGACATCTATTTGACAAATGCCCTATAATTCACATGCTAGTATGGGCACCCCGGAATTCAGAGATGTGCAAATAACCACTGCTTCTCAACACCTTGTCTTGTGCCCATTTGGGAAATACAAAGGTTTCCTTGATACCTATTTTTCAGTCTTCATATTTCACCAAATGAATTGCTGTATATACCCTGTATAGCATGAAAACTCATTGCAAGGTCCATCTCATTTATTGGCTCTGGGTACTTAGGGTTCTTGATTAACCTACTATCCCTATATATGACCACAACCAGAAGAGTCCAGCAGATGTAACGGTATATTGTTTTAAAAAATCTGACATCACAGAAAAAAGTTACAGAGTAAAACACTGAGAAAAATGGCTGTTTTTTCACCTCAATTTCAATATGTTTTTATTTCAGTTGTTTTCTGTAGGAAAAGCTTGTAGGATCTACACAAATGACCCCATGCTGAATTGAGAATTGTGTCTACTTTTCAGAAATGTTTAGCATTCTGGGATCCAGTATTGGTTTTACACCCATTTCTGTTAATAAGTGGAAGGAGGCTGAAAGCAGAAAAAATAGTAAAAATGGAGTATGCCCCAGTAAAATGCCAAAATTGTGTTGAAAAATTGGGTTTTCTGATTCACATCTGCCTGTTCCTGAAAGCTGGGAAGCTGGTGATTATAGCACCGCAAACCCTTTGTTGATGCCATTTTCAGGTAAAAGACCATCAGCCTTCTTCTGCAGCCCTTTGTCGCAATTTCTTTGAAAAAATTATTTGCTGTATTTTGGCTAATTTCTTGGTCTTCTTCAGGGGAACCCACAAACTCTGGGTACCTGTAAAATTCCTAGGATGTTGATAAAAAAGGACGCAAATTTTGTGTGGGTAGCTTATGTAGAGAAAACGTTATGAGGGCCTAAGCGCAAACTGTCCCAAATAGCCAAAAAAAAGGCCTGGTACTTGAGGGGGAAAAGGCCTGGCAGCGAAAGGGATAAACAGAGACTCTAATGAATCCGATTAAACACTTGCGTCACTATCCGGTAATTCACTCCATATCAATGAAGAAGAGTTATTTCACCTCCATTCGCAGTTAATAGCAGAAAAGCTGCTATAGTTGCAGTCGAATTTAGCCTTAATGTACACATAGAACTGGCCATCAGGGTATGAAAATGCTCTGCTCAACTTACTGTTTGTGAAGGTTAAACCGTAATATTTATTTGAGTTAACTTTACAGATGGGAAGCTGTTATCATATTTCTTATAAATAGGCTTTACAATAACTCCCTTCCATGAAGTGGGAATTCAACCTGTTTCTGCTACCAGAATGACATTGTTTATTAGTTGAAGAGTATGTGTGTCCTGCCCAAGTAATAAGTCCAAAATCCTGTCAGGTTAAACACACTGTTTAATCATTTAAACCAAGGCTCAGCCCTTGCTAGCTAAAAGGCAGCTCAACCAGACTTAACTTAGAAAAAGTGTGTAAAGAGTTTAACGGTACCAAAATTAAAAAATAAATTGAAAACTCAACACTATAAAAGATGAAGAAAAATATAATGAAGTTGACACAACTGATTAAAATCTACTATGGGGAACTGGAGAAATGAAATGCTAATGTTGTAGAGCAAAAAGAGGCTAGAAAAAGTAAAACTCCAATCAAAAACCACTGTTCACAGTTGACCGGAAGTAGGCATGATATCAGAATGATTGAGATGATACCAAGAGAGCTGTCTCAGTCAGAGTTTCTAACTTCTGATTTAGGGCCTGATTTAGAGTTTGGCGGAGGAGTTACTCCGTCACAACAGTGAGAAGGAGAAACTTCTGACTTAGGGCCTGAATTAGAGTTTGGCGGAGGAATTACTCCGTCACAACAGTGACAGATATCCCATCAGCCGAAATATGCATCCAATTATATCCTATGGGATTCATATTTTGGCAGACAGGATACCT
This sequence comes from Pleurodeles waltl, assembly GCF_031143425.1. Classification (NCBI taxonomy): domain Eukaryota; kingdom Metazoa; phylum Chordata; class Amphibia; order Caudata; family Salamandridae; genus Pleurodeles; species Pleurodeles waltl. The sequence goes on from NC_090437.1 coordinate 1,092,634,733, forward strand.
GTCACTGTTGTGATGGAGTAACCCCTCCACCAAACTCTAACTCTGGCTCTTAGACTGCTTTATGAAAGTTGTAGTCCTCTACCAAGTAAGGAAGCTGTAATCAGGCAGACTCCACTGATGCCTTAGCAATGAAGGCCTGCTGAAGTTTCCTTTTGGGTGGCTAAAAGCTCTGAGAGGGACCAAATTGGCTTGCTTCCCTGCTGGGGACACACCTTTTGAGAATAGTTTTGAGCGGTTAGTACCAGTCATCCGAATGTAGAAAATGTTCAAAGTCCTAACTTTTTCTTCTGTTTGGAACAGTTGCAGTTTCACTTGGTTTTTTCTAAGGTTCCAAGGACCTCAGGGACAGCACTTAGGGGCCAGGAATCACTTTGGTAAAAGCCACCAACTGGGTCTAGCCAGGGTCTATTTGTAACTGGGCAGTAGGTCACTATAGGAAAAGGCCTCTTGCAGCTTCTGGTGTCCACACAGGAAGGCAGCCAACTTATCCTCAGAGTCCCCTTTTTAGTCCTGAGGACAGGCGGGAGCAGGGTCAACCCTGCAGGTTTCCACATAGGACACAGAAAGAAGGCCCCCGTCCTCTTCTGTTCATCTACAGTTCCAGATGTGATCTAAGGAACTAAGAATGAGATGCCATTTTGGTAAGGCTCACTATCTTGTGAATTGGGTTGCTCCTATTTTCTCCCTAACCAAAGGGCAAAAAGTTCCCAAGGACTAACCATCCCTTTTTTTGCAGCACATAGTATTTGCCTTTCTGCAACCTATTCAACAGTGCATCATTCTTAGAGAATATCAAGATAGCAGAACCTTTTTGCCCCTATCGGTGTATGGTTATTCACCCTGGGCTGTGTCTTGTAAAATGAGCAGACCCCCTTCTTCACCTCACCAAAATGATTTTGGTACCAGACTCACCCCCCATCAGAACACAGCCAGGCTGGCTACAGTTAGCCCTGGGTTCTAAGGCCCCCTCTTGCCCAGGTCTCAATTTACAGTTAACTATAAATAGGTAGGCTTCACCTTGATTGCATTCAACTTAAGGAAATCCCTGGACCCTCTCCAGCTGCCCTTCCAGAGAGAGGATGGGTTACATTCCTCGTACCCAGATCTTTCTGTTTAAAGACTTGTCTTTGTTTCTAGTCTGGGTGTGGGTTTTCCACCTCATCAAGAGGGAAAGAACTGACAGGGAAGCAGCTGGAGGCAGGCTTGCACTAATTAGCCAATTGGAGTTTGAAGCAGGCAAAGTTAAAAAGTTTAAAAGTTACTTTTCCTGTATATTAATCAAATCTCCATCATCACTTTATTAAAAACAGTGGTTAAATGGACTCAATAGCTGATTTCAAACCAAAGTTGTAACATATAGCATTTTAATTGTACTTTAGTTTTCCCTGTGGAAATGGCTACAACCCTATACAATGAAAACAGCTTTTGCCGGTTAGTCAATGTAGTAACATTCCAACCTTAAATTCTTACATGTTCCCCTTTTTAAATGCTAGGCACCCTACATTGTGGCCTTCAAGTCGTCCTTAAGGGTGACCTACTTAATATTTAAAAGTAGGTTTTTCCTTTCAACAAATATTATTTAGACAGATTTAGCTTCAGGTTTAAAATCTGAAACAGTCAAGATACACATGTAGGTTTGATGCAGTGTTCTCCTTGTGAGTCTAGTGGATGACACCATATGGACAGCAGTGCACAAGGGACTTTGAACTTTCCATGCCATTTGTGCCAGTTTCTGCACCATATTCTATAGCCATACTGGAAAGTTAAATATGCAATTAGGGATTAGCCCATTTCACCATATTTGAAGAGACAGAACTCACACAATGGGGACTGGACAGCAGTGCCTGGGTGTGCAGAGTTAAAAAACAAAACAGCACCAGTCAGCAACAAATGGGGGACAGCGCTAAAGGAGGATCTTTCTAACATCTATTAATAAACATTAGACTTAGGCCCTCATTCTGACCTTGGCGGGCGGCGGAGGCCGCCCGCCAAAGTCCCGCCGTCAGGTTACCGTTCCGCGGTCGAAAGACCGCGGCGGTAATTCTGACTTTCCCGCTGGGCTGGCGGGCGGTCGCCTTCAGACCGCCCGCCAGCCCAGCGGGAAAGAGGCTTCCACGATGAAGCCGGCTCGGAATCGAGCCGGCGGAGTGGAAGCTGTGCGACGGGTGCAGTTGCACCCGTCGCGTATTTCACTGTCTGCGCAGCAGACAGTGAAATACATGTAGGGGCCCTCTTACGGGGGCCCCTGCAATGCCCATGCCAGTGGCATGGGCACTGCAGGGGCCCCCAGGGGCCCCGCGACCCCCCCTACCGCCATCCGGATCCCGGCGGTCGGACCGCCGGGATCTGGATGGCGGTAGGGGGGGGTCGGAATCCCCTCGGCGGCGCAGCAAGCTGCGCCGCCTTGGAGGATTCAATGGGGCGGCGGTACCCTTGCGGGAGCCCGCCAGTGGTGCCGGTCCGACCGAGGCTTTACCGCCGCGGTCGGAATCCCCAATGGAGCACCGCCGGCCTGTCGGCGGTGCTCCCGCGGTCCTCCGCCCTGGCGGTCTTTGACCGCCAGGGTCAGAATGACCGCCTTAATCTGCTAAACTAGAAAATTATCAGGGATTACCCTGCTAGAGAGTTTTGTTGACATTAAATTAATTCACTATCAGTTCTACTGCACAGTTTACTGTACTAGGAAAATCTTTTGAAGAACCATAAACATTCATAAGATGGTTCACCTATGATTTGTGGAAGCCATTGATGAGAGATATTTAGATCCACCATGGTTTATCAGATTACAGAATTTCCTTAAATCCCCTGATTAGATTATGTCTGATATAATACTCCACTTTGATAAGAGAACATATATTTTTTCTCCTATATCATTACATTATAATTGTTCATATGTGCTTTTTATCTCTGAGCTATATTTGCAAGGTTACATTTTGACGAGTGATGTAAAGTTCTCCTTTAATAGGCCATCATATTTTGTCAAACCTTTTAATTTTTAAAGGAACAACACATACACCCACCTATAACCTCAGGATGGTGGGCTAAATCATAGGCTAAAAATAAAAGCAGGTAATTTATTTAACACCAAACAATTGTAGCTCAAAATCCCTCCATTCCTCTGTAATCAGGTAATATGTCAAATTTATCACAGAGTACTTTAATATCCCACCCCGTTACCCACCACTACACGAGTACCTGAGGCTTATGTCTCAGGTAGGCTGTTGTGGAGTGGGGCAGGACTGTGCAATGTGAAGGAGTTATTTTGGGCAGGTGAGTTCTTTGAATTCACTAGAAAAGAAGTCTGTGCACGGTACTCACATTTTCTCAAATTGTATTTTTCGTTTCTCCACTGTAGTGGTGTGGCTTCCATGCCCAACCTCTCCTAGCACCTGTTAAGTCATACGTTATAGTCTAGTATCTATTCTTTCCACAATGCTGTCATAACCTGCCTGGTTGTGCCTAGCATTGTGGTAATGGCCTTACCCCATGTGGATCACAGGAGGAATGTAAACCTATTCTGGAGGCTCAGTGAAATATAGGCAGAAAATTGTAAGTTCATAGTGTAGAACATGGTGTTGATGCTATCTAATAGCTACACAAAAGGATGATGAACAGAGTGCTGAACAATGCAAACACTCACCCCCAGTCACAGATCTGGGTTTAATCCATTGTTATTTTGCTCATCATTCCACCCCAGTTTGGACCAAGCCATATGCAAATCAGTCTTGACCCTGTTCCTTATGGGAACAGTCCAGCCGAACTGCCAGGCCAGGTCCTTCCTGGACTGGGAACAAACATCCTGGGACAGGTTTCAGGGTATCACCCTTCATCAGCCAGGCTAGCTTGAATCCAGTAGCACAGTGAGCATGGGACCCACGTCTTGGCATACCCTTCCCAATTGGGCCACTTTAGCAACACAAAAGGATGATGGACGGAGTGCTGAACAATGCAAAAATTCACCCCAGTCACAGATCTGGGTTCAATCCATCGTTCTTTTGTTCACCATGCCACCCCAGTTTGGAACCAGCCATATGCAAGTCGGCCTTGACCCTTTCCCTCATCGGAACAGTCCAGCCCAAACTGCAGGGCCTGTGACTTGGGGTGAGTGTTTGAAAAAATACAACACTCCGTCCGTCATTTTATTTTGTGATGTTGCTTGATGCTATCTAGGACTTCCTTCCACTATCTATGAAATTTAGAAAAATTGCTCAACAGGTGTGTAAGTGTCCCGGTTACACCAGTTGCCTCTTCAGCTGCCTCTCCCGTGTTGCACTCATTTCCTCTGCTGCCACTTATATACCCATACCAGTGTGTAGTGTGCCATTTTTAGGAGTGTCTATTTTCTGCTGCTGCTCAAGACCAAGATTCATGTTCTCATGTCATGTATATCCTCCCATTCCTTGTCTGAATGGGAGTGTTCAGCTTATGTTGCCTTGAGGACCTAGGCTGGGAGGTTGACTTCTGCAATTGTTTATAGATGTCTGAAAGGAGGTGCCTGTCATCATATCTGTAATGACCCAGTTTTTGAAGCTTGTTAGGGGACTATTGGCAGAAGCCCTAATTGATGGGTGTGTGACGCAGTGGTTGACAAGTAGGTAGTGTGAGTGCTCTTTTTCTTGCAAGCCATAGTCACTTTTCAGTTGGTTGAATGACGCGACATCCTCAGAGTCATAAAAATTCCCAACCCTTTTACATTTGGCAAGATGCCAGTCTATGTAGGCTGACCCTTCCAGCGCATGTGTAAAGTCTAGGTTGCCTATCATGGCAGTCATCAGTGAGGAAATGGTTGTCAATCCTCTTTTAACAGCAATCCTTTTCCATGCTTCTACGGTTTACCTCAGCACTGGGAAAGACTGCTTCTCAAAGACTGTCTTACCTGGTAAGCGAGGGAACTTTCCAGACATGAATGCCAGCGAGGGTGTGGTCTATGAGACACCAATGTTTACCTGACACTGGTCAATGCCCCTCCAACATATATCAGATTTGTGCTTCAAGGTATTAATTATCTATGCAAGGGATCCCCAAACCTCCCTCTATTATTGTTTGGTACGCATGTAGTTTGGCCACCAGGGCTTCTATACCAGCCCATATAAAGCATTTTATTAGGGATTAACCGTTTAATGATAAGTCCCAAGGTGGGCTGCAGAGGGTTCCCTTTGCATACATATAGGATTTTAGGCAACAGTTTCAATATGGACGAGCCATGACAAACCTCCCATCTGCCAACTTTGTAAATCTGTGTGGGCCCTGATTAGGTGACAGCTCCTAACAGATCTCAGTAATTCAGGGAAGCATATTTTTCCGTGGTGGGGCATAATTTGACACACAGGTATTTTGATGTAATGTCGCAACAATGACGCCAGTGGAAGATATTGTTGGAAAGAGTGTTGCTTCCCTGAGGGCTTTAATGCTCATGACTTGTAATTTGTGAGTGTTTACCTTAAACCCAGAATGGCTGCCGAATGTTTCCAATTCTTGCAGAAGGGCAGGGGTGGAGGGAAGGGGGTCCGTCAATGTGACAAGCACTTCATCAGTGTATAATGTCAGTTTACGGTGTTTTGCTCCTAGTTTTACATTCCTGATTTGCAGGTTTTCCTGATTATACTTGCTACTTGTTCCATATACAGGGTGAAATGAAAGGGAGACAACCGGCATCCTTGCCTCGCAACAGAACACCATTAACTTTAGCTCTCTAGTTCCCAAAGGAAAAGCATTTTTTGTTTTGCCTATAACTTTGGAGCTGTTTAAAATAGTTTGCAAGTCACTTTAACTGTTGTGTGGAAAGTTTCAGAGTGATTTGTCAAGCGGGGGCTGAGAAATAAAAGGGGGTTTCCCAAACCGCATTTTTCCCATGCAATTTCCTTTAGGGATTTTAGGCACAACTACAGACTGAACCGCTTATCTGAATTACACTGAATTTGACAGAAAGCTAGATATTGGTCCAGAAAAAGTGTTTTTTGTGATCTGGTGAAAATCCATTCATTAGTTTTGTAGTTATTAAAGGAAAATAAAATATAGATATCTCGGGCAAGGGTCCTTTCAGATACACTCACTGAGGATCCGCAGATTCAGGGGAAAAGCTGGCCGCAACTGAGAGGAAAGGTGCAGCTGCCATTTTCATTCTCGCATAAGGCTGGGTGGTAATGAAAAACAAACATGGGGGGTTGGATATAGCTATCCTGACCCAATAGGACAGGCCAGGTGTCTCTGAGCGACCCCTCATGGGAATAAATTGCCCATAATTTTTTTTTTGTTGCCAATCCGAAGATCCACCATGGCACACAACGCGACTCCCAATGTAAATCCGCAAGGGATTTGTGGATCCAAAATCCAATGAAAAAATACATCCACTCACACACCAAATCCCCTATGCACGGGCAAAGGCTGTGGGGTTGGGTGCACGCAGGGGGTTGGCCCAGCAGTGTTTTTAGCAACATACTAAGATTATATATTATTTTATGTTAAATAAACATATAAATTCACTGGAAAAAAACAAAGGTTACAGGGACATTACAGTTACGTTGACGTTTTACCCATAGAAAACATAGAATTTCAGCAGTTATAGTTATACTTATCTGAAGAAACTATAACTTGTGCTGTTTAGTAACTTTATGCCATCAGTTATAGTTTGTTATCATAAGTATAACTATAACTGCTGAATGTCTGTGGTTTTGTATTGGTAAAAGGTCAACCTAACTGTAACATCCCTGTAACCTTTGGCTTTTTCAGTAAATATATAAATATGTGTGTGTGTGTGTGTGTGGGTATATATATATATATATGTGTGTAGATATATTTATATAGAGATATAGATATATATGTGTGTGTATATATATATATATATATAGATATATATATGTGTGTATATATATATGTGTGTGTGTATATATATATATATATGTGTGTGTGTGTGTATATCTATATATATATATAGATATATATGTGTGTGTGTGTATATATATATATATACATATATATATATATGTATATGTGTGTGTGTGTGTACGTATGTGTTAGACCTGGTATCCTTGGCATGGTCTCCCCTGTCCTTTTTGTCTCTGCCTCCCATGTTTTGACTGTGTGCTGTACTCTGTTTTTGCTACTCTGGGCACTTTACCACAGCTGGCCAGTGCTAACGTATGAGTGCTCCCTGTGTAAAATGTATGTGTAATTGGCTTTTTCATGATTGGCACATTTGATTTACTAGTAAGTACCTAGTACAGTGCACTAGGGGCGCCCAGGGCCTGTAAATCAAATGCTACTAGTGGGCCTGCAGCACTGGTTGTGCCACCCACATAAGTAGTAAACATGGCTCAGACCTGCCACTGCAGTGTCTGTGGGTGCATTTTTAAACTGTCAATGTAGTGTTCTCGCTGTATTGCTGTGTGCATTGGTAGAAATACTTTACACATGCTTCTGAAGTTAACCCTGCCTACTCGTGCCAAGCTACAAAGGGAATGAGCAGGGGTTAACTGAGTGTGATTCTCCTTTACCCTCACTAGAGTGAGGATCCTTGCTTGGACAGGGGGTAACCTGACTACCAACCAAAGACCCAATTTGTAACATTAATCACATGTGAAGCACTTGAGTAAGATATAAGAAGGTAATGGATGGAGGGAGATGTCTCAGGTAGTGTCATGCTGAGGATGACTAGCAACACAATGTCATAAGTGTATGGTCACACCAAACATGTTATTGTACTGCATTGCACATAGGCTGTTAAAAGATTTCTGGACAGTCATAGTCAAAACGTCTTTGCCATTTTGAGTCAAACCAGATATCCCAAATGTACTGTCCCCCAGACCACACAAGAAAGGACTTTGTCAGACTTTGTCCCATAGATTAGGCTAACAGGGTGTGGGATTTTGTCACCAGTTTGACCCTAATCACAAACCAAAACCATGTCTGCCAACTTAAACATACGCCATTGTACAGCCAGAGGGCAGAACAACATATCCTGAGCCCAGGTCCTTCCCATTACAATGAGAAAGCATCTGGTGAAATGTCACAAACCTGTGTCAATGGTGTGGCACAGGCACACTCACCTGCAATGAAGGAACACATTGGCAACTACTAACAAAACATACAGGATCAATTTCAACACAATGAGAAGGTAGAAGGCATGGATTGCACAGGATGACATGATTCAAGGCCACATGATCACACACGAGACCATTGGACCAACACATCACAGCTAACAAGTCTATTGTGTATTTCAGATTCCTGCCCACTCACTGTCCAGGCATCTTGGTCATAGGACTCATACACCCAATATTTGTGACTAACATTACCTGGTTTAATCCATGTCCCCTTCATATGTCAGACCAGCAACAGCTTCCTGCCAATGACACAACTCTGAAATGCCCAGATGAGGATGGCATGGTGAAGGCAGCTAGAGGAAATAATGATATACAAGGAGTTTAGGCAAGTAAAGGAATGCCTAAGTGCCAAAACTAATTTAAAACTTGGGTTGATCCACTGACAGTACATTGCAACTGACCCAAACAAAGAAGATCAACAAGAGAGTCACATTTTCAAGTCTGACTTAGCCAGCACACCTCAGTTGTATGTTGCATAGCATGAGATGCCCTGTCTCTTGAAAACAGAGATACCCTTCTCAACACATCATGACCCACTATAGTTCCTCATACAGCCACAGTAATCATGTAACATCCCATATACTCAAGTTAAGTAGTGATTATTGAGATCTCATCACTGTTATCCTCACTTGGCATTTCAGGAGGCTCATCCGGTGGCCCTGTTAGCTACCCCTTATCTGGAATATTATGGGCTATTTTGCCTCAGGGCAATGCTGTGGAGCATGCAGCAGGTCATAATGATCTTACACACTTTTCTGGGTGAATAGAGGAGGGCTCCATCTGTCTTGTCAGTGCTACAAAATCTGGCTTTCAGGAACTCAAAAGCCCGCTCCATGACATGCCGTGTCCTTCCAGGAGCCAACCATGTATTGTTTGGGTATGCTGAGTCCTCTGTAATGGAATGCAACATATGTGCAATCCCTAAGTCCCAAGCATTGTCTCACTAGCAGCAAACACAGCATACAAACACACATGACATATGTGACTTACCAACCAGCCAGGCCCTCTTCGGGTACAGTCATGTCATCTGCCGTAGAATATCGCTGTTCCGCATGATGAAGGCATTATGGACTGAACTCGGATAACGGGAACAGACCTTGGAAATGTAGAAGTGCACAAAACAAACAACTTGGACATTGATGGAATGGTAGTTCCTCCTGTTCTGATAGACTTGTTCATTGACATGCAGTGGAACCAAGGCTACATGTGTACCGTCAATGGCTCCCACCACATGTGGGATGTGTCCCAAACCATAGAAGTCAGTCTTCACATGGGCAAAATCCTCTCACTGAGGAAACCAGATATAGCTGTCCAGATTTTTCAACATTGCTGGAACATCCCAGCGGATAGAGCCACTGCATTTTGGAAAGACCATGTGGCCAGGAAGTGCAACACTGCCATGACTTGAGTGATGGGTGGTATGCTATTTGGATGACTGGCTTCAGATCTGGTGCTAACTGACGTCAAAGATCCACGATTGTCTGCCTATCCAGGTGATAGTTCTGGATGATATGTCTGTCCTCCATGGCCTGAAGATCTGCCAGTGGACAGTACACAGGAGGTTGACTGATCCTTCCCCTCCCAGTGTAACTATGTGGGACAAAATTAGAGTATAGCCATCATTCAGTGTGTCCCTTGCAAGATATATCATAAATGTAATTTATGAACAGTGAATTGGCATGTGAGTAGCAGAGGACATGATACACAGTACACAGCACCACTCATAATTACACATAAGTGGCATATTTCTCCCTTCCTTTTCCACATATGTGTACACATCATCTATCTGGGCAGCAACAATGTGTGCATGTAACTTGCCACTCGGACTGTGACTCAGTGCCCCAAATCCTAAGTTGCCCATGGGGGAGAGTGTGGGGGCTGTGCCCCTCACTATGTTGTCATATGTGCTTGATTTTATACCAATATGATTACAAAATGAGTGACCTATATGACAGGATAAAGCCAGTACTCATGAATCGCCTAAAAAACATATTCAGAATTGTGACGCATCAAAAGTAGCTATTAATAGCATTGTATGCCTCTGAAATGGTGAGTGCCTGACCTACTCCACCGAACATTAGGAACCGCCCACAACCGCTGGGGGAAGTCATCATGATGGTAGGCAGATGCTACTGCAGGGGACACAGTCATAGGTCAACGTTGTTGCCTGTGGTGGTCTTGGCCCAGTGTGTTTGCTGGTGGTGACTGTCGCATACATGGCAAACATAACTGCCATATTCTGCTGAATCCCTCACTTGACTCTTGACACTGCTGCCAGCAAGACCTCCACTAACTGAGCTGCTGTGTAGTGCCTCTAGGAGCAGTAATGCCACGTCCATCAGGTGATAGGGCCCCTGCCTTCTCGCCAGAGGAGTTGGAGAAGCTCGTGGAGGAGCTCCTAAACCTGTATAGACGGCTCTATGGTGCACCAGAAGAGCAGGTAAGTGCACAATGTGGTGAGTGTGTATTGAGTGTTCCCTGACCCATTGTGTGTTGGATGCACATGACTAGGTGAGGTGTCATAACAGTCATCCCCAGGCAGCTCTTGCCAGAAGATGTTGTCAATGAGTAGTCACATGATTGCATGACAGCAGGAGGGGTGAATGCATGTTGTATGTGTTGGTTGTTTGTAGGCTGAGCTCTGTCTATGTTGGCACAGTATTGTCATCCTACATCTGGCCTTGTTGGACTGTTGTTTGGAAGCCAGGTAATGATTCACTATGTCCCTCAGCTCTGCACATAGACATCACGTGACAATTGGCTGTGGGCTACATGAAATACTGTTATGCTTTGTTGTGGTTCGACTCTTGCTCTAGGCAAGAGTGCTGGTTTAAGGATGACAGTACATATGTTTGTAGGTGACTATGCCAGTCCTACAACAAGTCGCAACTGTCGTTCCAACCCTTCCGGCTCACAAGCAGTACCTCACCAAAAACCCAAACAGTAAAAGGTGATTTGTGGCATCCTTTACTCATGGAGTCAAAAGTGTGACATCTCATGGAGTGTTGTCGTTAAACGGAGATTACCCCTTTCTCACATGAACAACATGTCTCAGTCAAACACAGACAATGAAGGAGATGCAGTGAAGTTTTCAATAGGTTTTATTAACAAGACTGCAATCTATGGTAGGTTGCATGGGCTGCAATGATTAGAATAATGAACAGTGCAAGAAGCAAAAATGTGAACACAAGAGTCATTAATACAAATACCCCACCATCTGATATAATATATGCTCTAATAACCTAGCATGATGAACCTAACCCTAACCCTAACCTAAAGAGAGATATGTGTGATAAACCTAATCTACCAATGCCATATCCATGGGAAAAGCCCCCACCCCAACCCTCGTTACCTTGGAATGAGTTCTCTAGATCAGACTCTGTGGGGACACGAAGACTGAGACAGCGTCAAGGTGATGTGTAGCATGGATAGCGTCAATAGCATCTGGTAGGAACCCTAACTATCTGTCTGATATGATGTATTTATACAGATCTGATTGGACCCCTGATGTAGGTCTGTTCCCAAACAATAGATAACAAGACATGCTTGGGGCGGCAATTACATAAACAATTCCTTCGAAGGTGCAAGGAGGGAAAGTACCTAATGTGAACACCTACAGGTTATTTATCTTTGTCACTTGATAGTGACGCCTTAGCGCGGTGGCACTGATAACATGAAACTAAAACATGGCCTAACTAAAAACAATGCAGCCATTCTGGAAAGATATAATTAAATAATTGCGCTAAAACAGAGCAAACTAAGTAGGGTCAAAGTCACTGGGTGACGGGTGCATGAGTCGACCAGCCAGAAGGCTAAGCTAATTCCTGCTTCCCATTAAAACAAGATAGGATTTACTACACCCTGCCCATTGCTGGAACAAGTATGACGCCATAGGATGACGCCACCTAAGGCAAATTAATCCAAGCTAGCCAGACTGTTCACCAAGGGCGGCTCATAAGTGGCCTAACGAATCAGCCTTATTCTCAAGGGGCACGACTGTGAATGAACCCTCATCGGGAGATCAGCAGTTCTTGGTCCACAAAAGGCACTGGTGTAACAGCAAGGCACACTGTAGGCAGATGTTCGAAGAGTCACCACACACAGCGAAAGACTGGCTACACACACCATAGGACTGGTCTGAATGGCAATGACCAGTCAGGCTCCAACTCTTCCAGCACCAGAGCATTAAACATCTGAACCATGCTTTCACAGCACAGCTGGGCTGGTTGTAGTGGCTCCATTACTCCGTTTGGCTGGAAAGGCACAACCAGTGCAAATCAAAAGCAATAACAGTAGTTTCCCGCCTATTAATACCAAAGTCAATGGAAAGCTGCCAAACAGACCGGAAAAGAATGAATGGATGGCCGAAGGAATGACTTGGAAGACAGTCTGGAACATGGACAGAAATCCAGACCCAACAGCCTTAAACAAATGGACACTCCCCGTAGTGCTCGAAGTGTTGAAAATTCTGGATACCAGCTCTCCAAAATGCTTGGAGTAGTTGGTATGGAATAGGAACTGTATCTCGGCTGATTATCTTGCTATCTGGAGAGCATACGTCTCTCTAGCCGATGTCAACGCAGCTTGTTTCTGGAACAGTAGCACCTTTATTCTGCTCAGCTTGTCATAATTTACATGAGTAGTTTCATTGTGAGGCCACATTTCTGCTATTCTTAGCTCTCGTGTGAGGGGGAATAAAACATGTCTGCAACACGTTACAACCTTAGAGACTGAAATTGCGTAGGCAATTCCTGGTCGCATACCGCAACAGCTTTGGTCGCTCAGCCCCACATAACTTCCATTCGAAAGTACATGAAATGCTGGTCCAATCAAAGGGACAGGAGTACCCTTCAGAAAGCAGGCCAAGTTTGCGACCCCCACATTGCAAAGGCCATAAAGGGACACCTATTTGCAGATTACTGAATGACTAACAGTAGTCTCAAATTTGCTTCCACTAAGAAAGGCCTCTGTTTCGCTGTTCAGACATTTATATTCAAAGGGCAACTCCCACTCTTCTTTAATATAGCTATTGCCTAGCCAATCAAATCTGCCCACAGAAAAATGCTTCAGGCATTTCAAAAAACGAAAAGTGGAAATGGGTAGATTTATAATGCCATGTAGGAGCCATACTGTTGATGGACTTTATGCAACTGTGAAAGGCAACGTCTCTAACTTTTCTATGTGAAGCATAGTAAAACTCGCTTTCCTTTTAGCCATTGCCTGTTGTTCCTTGGATAAATTAAAAGCAGCAAACAAGTCACTACCGTTAATATACTTCCACAGAACGCGTCCGTTTTTCAGAGTCTGTAATGTCCAACCTAACTGCATGATGGAACGCAGCTGACTTTGTCCATGGTATAAAAGGGACATGTCATTCTGAATTATGTCAATCACAGATGACACTATGTTATTAAGGGAATACATCCTGTTGGACAGAGTGTTCATGCCATTGTCAACAACAGCTAAAACATTTTCCAAATTTTGTCTATCTGCTTTAAAAGTGCAGCAGCTTCTATCGGAGAAAGCTTCCAGGTCTCATTGTAAATGGCATAGATGAATCTTTTACAGCGTGGCTTTCTTGGACCTAACAAGAAGTCCTGTTAGTCTATATCTTCAGAAAGAGTGTTAAGATGTTCCTTAACTGCAGCTAACGTGTTAGTCTGTACCAAATGTTGGCACAGTTTACCCACGCTGTATGCTATAACTAGCCCAGTGTGTTGACCCAAGACAAAGCAAGGGTGTGGCGGGTAATTTTGAATCACCCCGAGGAATTAAAAATAATTGCCTGACACCTATTTGTGTCTATTGGCCATACTAACCACCCACCGGGACTGGAAAGTGAAGAGTTATAGGTACCAGCCTGAACCTTTGCATTTAGTTCTTCTTCCGTGATATTCCGAAAGGATTGCCAATTGTTGAATTTAGCTGTTGTGGGGATACTGGCCACATTTATTTTCTTCATTTTTGCTAACCCCAGACAGGATGTATGTTGAATGGTGTCATCATTTGCACAGGAATAAGCCATGATCTAAATAAAGCTTCCCTACCCTGTATTTGCCAATCTTGTGTTCCCCATACACTCTTTACATCAATAGTGTTCTTCCATTATTCATAACTTTCGACTGCAAGACAGGAAACAAAGCAATCTGAGTAAATTAACTTTCTGTTAGTTAGCAAAATGTTTGCAAGTGGTCATTTGAAGTAATATGACTCTGCATTTTTTGTGCCATGCCCAGAAGAATATGTTACTTTATCTGAATAATGTTTTGGGCTCCCCACAGGTGAGCTGAACAGTGTTCCCACTGTGTGTAATTGAATACTGACCTATGTCTACTTGCACGGTGCAGGTGGTAATGTCCCCAGTTGTTGTAGCAGAACATTTCCCCATAATTCTTTGTGTTGGTATATACATCATCACTTTCAAACACTGAATAGTCCTTCATTTCAGTTAACACTGAATCAACTGTCTGGACATCCCAATAATCAGATACAACATCAGGTGTAATTACATCAGCCATAGAAATTTTAAAGACATAAGGAATTTGAATGACCTCAGTAGGCTCTTATATATCAAATGGAACTTTGTCCCACACAATCCCATCAGGAATCGGTACAGCTGAAATGTTCACAAGGGAGCAGTCTCTTCGGACCTTATGTGAGGAATGATATGGAGTTAAGACTTCATCCACAGGCTCAACAGAGGAGCGTTCGGGAAGGTAATGACCATTTATAAGCAGAAGGAAAACAGTCACAAAACCAATTCATAGAAAAAATGCAAATAATGTCAAGAATAACCATAGATAGTTCCATGGGTGACTTAGATAGTTATTTGTAAGCCATATATACAGCGTATGTGTCTTTGAAACAGTTTCAATTGAGTGGATGAAGCTAAAGAAAAGTCATCAATGTCGATGAAGTAACGAGAATCAGTTTCTGTGAACGCAGGAGCAGGTGCATTACCAGTGGATGGATCCACTTTGCGTGGAGGCTCATAGTAGACGATGTTGTCAGCTTGTGTTGTATTGGAATAGAAAACAGCCACATCTTGGACAGGTGTTGTCATTGAAGTGGTAACAGGAATCAGCAAGAGCTCATTTTCCTCCCTCCCCATGGTCAAGGAGGTATTTGTAGCTTCGTTGGACATGCTTGTGAAGTCAGATGTATTGTTGTTTCTTCTTTGAAGAAGTATGCCTGTTGGGGAGTGAGAGGGAGCAGGGAACTACCCAAGGGACCTCTGGGTCTACTGTGCAGGATTGTCCACATGCTGAACTTTGAGTTGTCAATGGAAATGAATCTGTTAGCTTTGGAGCCTTGCAGCGGTGGTAGGATAACAGTTCTGGTACCTTGTATTCCCAGGACTGGGACCAATGCTATGTAGGACGGGCCAAAATCCTTCTTCACAGCAATCTTATCATGAACCAGATCCCCAACTTTAGGAATCCAGTCAGTAGAAGTTGTTGGTAAATACCCCATTCCTAAGGTGGCAGCACTCGCGGATGAGTTATCGTCACGGAATTGCTGAAACTCCTGTAAGACAGTGAACGTTCATTTTTGGCAAATGGTGTATCTGGTGCCACCAAATCAGGGCTGTTAGAAATGGGGTCTGTGGTTGACCGTCAGGTTACCCCCTCTTCAAGCAAGGACCCTCACTCTAGTCAGGGTAAAAGAGAATCACCCTCAGCTAACCCCTGCTTACCCCCTTGGTAGCTTGGCAGAGCAGTAGGCTCAACTTCGGAGTGCTAGGTGAAAAGTATTTGTACCAACACACACAGTAACTTAATGAAAACACTACAAAATGACACAACACAGGTTTAGAAAAATAGGAAATATTTATCTAAACAAAACAAGACCAAAACTACAAAAATCCACAATACACAAGTCAAGTTATCAATAAAAATGCAAAAAGAGTCTTTAAGTAGTTTTAAACACACACTAACGCTGTCAGCGTGAAAAAGTACCTCGGGCGTGTCAAAAATAACCCCACACGGACGAGTGCGTGTCAAAAAGGGCTTGCAATGCATGGGTTCCACTCACAAGCGGGACCGTGTGTCGTTTCTCCGCCAGGTCGGGCGCGTCATTTCTTCTCTCCGCAGGAGAGCGATGCGTCGATCTGGTCAGCACTCTTGGATCTGGGCAGGCCTTGCGTTGTTTTTCCACGCACAGCAGTACTTGAGTCGGAAATCCAGCCGCACGATGAACCGAAAACCCCGCAGCGTGGGTTGTGATCTCCCAGCCTCCGTTAGCAATGCTGCGCATCGTTTCTCCTGCTTCATGTGTCGATTCCTCAGTCACGTTTCCTGCGAGCATCGTTTCTCAGCTGCGGAGCCGGCGGTGCGTCGTTTCTTCAGCCGCAGATCGGAGTTGCGTCGATCTTTTCCCCGCACGGCGCTCCGTGCGTGGAGTACCTTGTCCTTAGGCTGCCAGCTTCTCCTTTCAGGGTCCCAGGAACTGGATGGGCACCACAGGGCAGAGTAGGTGTCTCTCCAGAGACTCCAGGTGCTGGCAGAGAGAAGTCTTTGCTGTCCCTGAAACGTCAAAGAACAGGAGGCAAAGAACAGGAGGCAAGCTCTAAATCAAGCCCTTGGAGATTTCTTCTCAAGATGGAAGGCACACAAAGTCCAGTCTTTGCCCTCTTACTCTGGCAGAAGCAGCAACTGCAGCAGGATAGCTCCACAAATCACAGTCACAGGCAGGGCAGCTCTTCTTCCTCAGATCTTCAGCTCTTCTCCAGGCAGAGGTTCTTCTTGTTTCCAGAAGGGTTTTCTAAAGTCTGTGGTTTTGGGTGCCCTTCTTATACCCAATCTCTCCTTTGAAGTAGGCCTACTTCATAGTAAAGTCTCTTTTGAATGTGAAATCCTGCCTTGCCCAGGCCAGGCCCCAGACACTCACCAGGGGGTTGGAGACTACATTGAGTGAGGGCAGGCACAGCCCTTTCAGGTGTGAGTGGCCACTCCTCCCCTCCCTCCTAGCACAGATGGCTCATCAGGAAATGCAGACTACACCCCAGCTCCCTTTGTGTCACTATCTAGTGTGAGGTGCACCCGGTCCAACTGTCAAACTGACCCAGACAGGGAATCCACAAACAGGCAGAGTCACAGAAATGGTATGAGCAAGAAAATGCTCACTTTCTAAAAGTGGCATTTTCAAACACACAATCTTAAAATCAACTTTACTAAAAGATGTTTATTTTAAATAGTGAGCTCAGAGACCCCAAACTCCACATGTCTATCCGCTCCCAAAGGGAATCTACACTTTAATCATATTTAAAGGTAGCCCCCATGTTAACCTATGAGAGGGACAGGCCTTACAACAGTGAAAAACGAATTTAGCAATATTTCACTGTCAGGACATATAAAACACATAACTATATGTCCTACCTTAACTGTACACTGCACCCTGTCCTTGGGGCTACCTAGTGCCTACCTTAGGGGTGCCTTACATGTAAGAAAAGGGAACGTTTAGGCCTGGCAAGTGGGTACACTTTCCAAGTCGTATTTACAGTTTAAAACTGCACACACAGACACTGCAATGGCAGGTCTGAAACATGATTACAGGTCTACTCATGTGGGTGGCACAACCAGTGCTGCAGGCCCACTAGTAGCATTTGATTTATAGGCCCTGGGCACCTCTAGTGCACTTTATTAGGGACTTACTAGTAAATCAAATATGCCAATCATGGATAAGCCAATTACATACACATTTTGTAAAGGAGCACTTGCACTTTAGCACTGGTTAGCAGTGGAAAAGTGCCCAGAGTAACAAAAACAGCAAAAACAGAGTCCAGCACACATCAACAACCTGGGAAACAGAGGCAAAAAGTTAAGGAAGAGCACGCCAAGGATGAAAAAGTCTAACACCACTCAAACAGTATATGACGGTAGCCCCAATGTTAGCCTATGAAGGGAGCAGGCCTCACAGCTGTGTAAAAACAAATTTAGGAGTTTTATACTACCAGGACATGTAAACTACACAGGTACATATCCTGCCTTTTGCCTACACAGCACACTGCCCTATGGGTTACCTAGGGCATACCATAGGGGTGACTTATATGAAAAAAAAGGGGAGTTTTGGCAAGTACTTTAAAATGCCAAGTCGAATTGGCAGTGAAACCGCACACACAGGCCTTGCAATGGCAGGCCTGAGACAAGGTTAAGGAGCTACTTAAATGGGTGGCACAATCAGTGCTGCAGGCCCACTAGTAGCATTTAATCTACAGGCCCTGGACACATATAGTGCACTTTACTAGGGTCTTATAAGTAAATTAAATAATCCAATTGGGTATAATCCAGTGTTATCATGTTAAAAGGAAGCGAGCATATGCACTTTAGCACTGCTTGTGCAGAGTCTTAAAACCAGCAAAAACAGTATTTAAATAGTGGAAGGAGGCAGGCAGAAAGTTAGGGGTGACCACCCTAAGGCTGTCAGATCTAACATGTGGAATGTGAATGATCTTTGATCTGCCTCAGGAAAGGTGACTCAAGAGTAGAATGTTTCTGTTTGGTAAGCTTCACTAGCTTCTAATATGATTGTGACATCCCCGCCCTCGTCTGTTAAGCCATGCGCTACTAGGTGTAATGTTAATGCTTGTCTAGCATTCACAGGAATGTTTATGTTGTTAGCCATATTGTGTAATGGGTAAAGACATGGAACACCAAGTGGGGAGAAAAGTTGTTTTAAAGGTTCGAGCTCGAACAACCTACAGCCTAATTAGGTGCTCCCTGTTTGGCTGAGGAGGGTCTTTCCCAAGACTGCGGGCGTCTCCGTATAATGGTACTTGGGGTACCTGTTGTATGTGAGACAGTGATAGTCAGGGTATCCGGAAATTAGTGCCTAAACACCATCGTTGGTGGCCCCATGTCATAGTTTGAATCTTGCTCTAGGCAAGACTGCTGGTTTAGGGATTACAGTACTTATGTCTGTAGGTGACTTTGCCAGTCCTACAAGTTGCAACTGTCGTCCCAACCCTCCCGGCTCACAAGCAGTAACTCACCAAAAAGCCAAACAGTAAAAGGTGATTTGTGGCAGCCTTTACACATGGACTCAAGAGTGTGAGATCTCAGGGAGTGTCGTGGTGAAACGGAGATTACCCATTTCTCACATGAACAACATTTCTCAGTCAGACACAGGCAATGAAGGAGATGCAATAAAGTTTTTAGTAGGTTTTTATTAACAAGACTGCAATGTACGATAAGTTGCATGGCTGCAATGATTAGGATAATGAACAGTGCAAGAAGCAAAATTGTGAACACGAGAGTCATTAATACAAAAACCCCCACCATCTTGCAATAACATGAAATGACATGAGATATAATATATGTCCTAATACCCTAACCTAAAGAAAGCTAGGTGTGATATACATAATCTGCCAATGCCATGTCCATGAGAAGAGACCCCCCAACCATTGTTACCTTGGAATGAGTTCTCTAGATCTGACTCCGTGGGGACAGAGTCAAGGCGACTTGCAGCATGGATAGCGTTGATGGCATCTGGTAGGAATCCCTCTAACTGTCTGTCTGTGTGAGATGTATTTATACAGATCTGATCGGACCGCTGATGTAGGTCTGTTCCCAAACAATAGATAACAAGACATGCTTGGGGTGCAATTACATAAACAATTCCCTCGAAGGCGCAAAGAGGGAAAGTACCTAATGTGAATTCCTACAGTTTATTTATCTTTGTCGCTTGATAATGACGCCTTAGCGCAGTGGCACTGATAACATGAAACTTAAACATTGGACTAAGTAAAAACAATGCATCCACCTTGGAAAGATATAATTAAATAATTGTGCTAAAACAGAGAAAACTAAGTAGGGTAAATGTCACTGGTTGACGGGGGCACAAGTCTGCAAGCCAAAAGGCTAAGCTAACTCCTGCTTTCCATTAAAAGAAGATAGGATTCACTTCAGCATGTAAGTGTCGGATATGGTGTTCAATGAAGGTCTGTCTGCTCAGCCTGCAGAGACCGGGGCCTGTCTACTGTTTCTTACATTAGCAATTGAAATCTGGGCTGGTATGGGTTCCATTTTGCTATGCAAGTGTGACACTGTGCCCACACCCAGTATCCCTGCACAGCATGAAATGATGCCAATTCATGCCTAAGTGCCAATATGCAGCTTCTTTAGCCTCTGCCCACTGATTAGAAGGGAAATGGTATCAGGGGCAGGCTGTTGATCTGTGACTGATGAGCTCTTATGATCTTTGACAATGTGTGTTACATAGCCTTGACAGTTTCCTTGATCCCACAGCTCTGTTGTCTCTTTCATCCAGCTCAAATGTGTCCTGTGCAGGGTCCTTGCATTTTGGTCATTGCATTAGTGCACGCAGTGTGTTGTTCACTGATGAGCCATGATATCTGACTTTATTATTTGGGCATAGAGCGGGCCATGGACAATGCATGCTCATGTTTTACAGAAGGGAGACACACATGTGAGGAAGTGTGTATTGTGATGTGGATGAGACACACAGACACCCACCCCCTGAAGTGGCATGTTCATGCATTTGTCTCTGCACATGTCCACGCATGGCTAGGCATGACTCTTTGTGTGCCTAACACGTCACTCCCTTCATTGTGAGCCAAGTGCGATGCAGCAGTTTGTAGGCTGCCTGTAGGGACTGTGTGCAGTGAGTGATTTTCAGAGATAGGGGAGGTTTGGTGCATTCATGGCTGAGGGATTTACCTGTCAGTTGCCACTTCATGTAATGTGTTTTATAGTGTTTCGGATCAATGTCAGGTTGCTAACTCATGTCCCACAAAAGTCACAGTTGGCCTGCCTACTCACAGCAGGACCAGAGCTGGGTGGTGTATAGGGCATCCTATTGGGGAGTGTATGTAGTCATGTCCCTGTCCGATGACTGCATTGTGTGACAGGTGGGAAGGATGGTCAGGACAGGATGTTCTTAGCTTGGTACACTGACATGTATGTGCCTCTGCCAATTTGTATGGGACAAGTGGACATAATTTCCTGTCTTATCTTTTGCATCCATTTAGGTCAATGCCCATCAGAAGAAGGGGATATGGAGAGCCATTACCAAGAATGTGCGGACCCTGGGGGTCCCCAGCTGGAGGGGTGCCCACTGTCGGATGAGGTGGAGGCCCTGGGATGCTGGACCCAGAAGATCGTGGTGGCCCAGCTGACGGTGTCCTCCCTACATGGATGGAGTGCCCGTCGGACAATGTCCCCCCTAATGGCCCGCATATTGGCAGTGGACAACCCGGAGTTGGATGGGCATTTGAGGGCAGCACAGCAGCCACAAGGGGGTGAGTACAAGGCAAATTCCTGCCTGACCTTTTGCTAGGTGATTGAGTAAGGAACTAACTGCTCTCCCTGACAATGAGGGACTTGTCATATGTCACATATAATTTGGGAACTAATTTGTGTGGACGGGTCATGTGTTTCCAACTAGTGTGCTCTGCCCTTTTGGACCTTGGACCTAGGACAAAACAGTAGGAAATCCTCAGTCCATTTGCTCAGCAGAAAGCAAATATGGCTGAGTTTAATGTACAGATATTCCGTAGGACCTCCTCTGGTGTGGTGGGTGTTAGTTTTCACTAACAGATCACTCCTCCCAAATGTTACAGTCCAAAGGTAAGTAGGATGTGGTTCACTGTACTCTGCCATGTGTCTGGGAGAATGTGTACATTGACATCTGCCAAACAGGAGCACATTTTCTAATGTGTATGATAGGTGCTGGTGCCTCACTGCACTCTGTGATGCGTAGGTGCCCATCATACATGACATGACTTACATGGCTAATTGTTGGCAGAAGTAGCAAACTACTTTTCCTTGGTAAGTGGGGAATGTGCATTGTCATGAGTGATGTCATCACTGTAGCCCCCATTCCTTGTGCCTACATTTATGCATGTGCTCCATTCCCCTTATGATACATATCTATGCACTTGGTTTAGGCATGTGCTAACCATGTGGATGAGATTATGTATGGAGCATGCAATACTATGGATGTAATAGTGCATCTACAATGGTTGACCATTTTTTGTGGTGCCACAGACAGGAGTGTGTCACCATCATATGTTGTCTGACAGATACATTCATGCCTCATAGTATGTCATTAGTCATGTAGAACTGCAGTAGATATGAGGAACATGGCAAGTAGTGCCAGAGTGTGGATCCACTTCAAGTTAATATGTGCCCTTGATGTGGAATCATGTTTGGATGTGCACTGCACCTGTATAAAGATTGGACATTGTGCCTTTACTGTTGGGATGCACCATGGACTGATTTGCAGTGATGTTTGCATCACATGTGTTTGGGGTCAGGGATTCATCTACAGACGGATGCCATGCTTGCCATGTCTGAGGTGTGGGTAGTGATGCTGCTTCTCTTTGGACAACAAGTTGGGGTCCTTCTACTGTTTGCAAGGTATGTGTCTCCCCTTCCTGTATGGTACAGTTGTCTACTACTAACACATTCAGATGATGTCATTGTGATGGGTGTCAGACAAGCCGACTCCATCATCGCCCCCCAACTACGGAAGATCATCAACATTTCCTTCGAAACAGCGACATTCCCGGAAAGTTGGAAGCATGCCGAAATCCGCGCCCTCCTCAAGAAGCCCAAAGCAGTCCCCAACGACCTCAAGAATTTCTGACCGATCTCCCTACTCCCTTTCCCCGCTAAGGTCATTGAAAGAATCGTCAACACACAACTAACCAGCCACCTCGAAGACAACGACATCCTGGACCCCTCCCAGTCCGGCTTCAGACGAAACCACAGCACAGAGACCGCCCTTCTCGCAGCCACAGATGACATCAGGTGCCAAATGGACAATGGCAAAACATCAGCCCTCATCCTCCTGGACCTATCTGCCGCCTTCGACACAGTCTGCCACCGCACCCTGAAAACACGCCTCCACGAAAACGGAATTCAAGGAAAAGCCCTCGACTGGATCATCTCATTCCTCTCTGACAGAACCCAGAGAGTCCGCCTCCCCCCTTCCGCTCCGAAGCCACCGACATCATCTGCGGCATCCCCCAAGGCTCATCTCTCAGCCCAACGCTGTTCAACATCTACATGGCCCCCCTCGCACAAGTGGACCGACAACACAACCTCAACATTCTCTCCTACGCCAACGACACCCAGCTCACCCTCTCCCTCACCAAGGACCCGTGCACCGCCAAAACCAACCTCCACGAGGGAATGAAATCCATCGCCGAATGGATGAGAAGCAGCTGTCTGAAACTGAATTCGGACAAGATGGAGGTCCTCATCCTCGGACCCACCCCCTCTGCCTGGGACAACTCCTGGTGGCCTACCTCACTAGGAACCCCACCGACCAACCACGCACGCAACCTGGGCTTTGTCCTCGACTCCTCCCTCACCATGTCTAAACAGGTCAATGCAGTTTCTTCCTCCTGCTACAACACACTCCGCATGCTCCGTAGGATCTACAAGTGTATCCCAACAGAAACAAGAAGAATGGTGACACAGGCCTTCGTCAGCAGCAGGCTAGACTATGGCAAAGCACTCTACACAGCCATCCCAGAAAAAGACCTACGACGCCTCCAACGCATCCAAAACGCCTCCGCCCGGCTGATCCTCGACGTACCCTGCCGCAGCCACATCTCCCACCACCTGAGAAACCTTCACTGGCTCCCCATGGACAAGAGGATCACTTTCAAGCTTCTTACCCACGCTCACAAAGCACTCCACGACACCGGACCAGCCTACCTGAACAACAGACTCAGCTACTACACCCCCACCCGTCAGCTCCGCTCCGTAAACCTCGCCCTCACCGTCGTTCCCCGCATCCAACAAAAGACCTCCAGCGGCAGATCCTTCTCATACCTCGCTGCCAAGACCTGGAACACCCTCCCTACCAACCTGCGACAGACCCAAGACCTACTCACCTTCAGAAGACTCCTCAAGTCCTGGCTCTTCGATCAGTAACAGCAGCTCCTCCTCAAACCCCCCCCCCCCAGCGCCTTGAAACCCTCACGGGTACGTAGAGCGCTTTATAAATTCATTGATTGATTGATTGGTGGTGGCAATCCTAGGCCTTAAAGATTCATTGTTGTGTGCAATCAGGAGCCATCTCTCCATGAGATTAGGGACCTGACTTTGTTGTTGTTCCTTGCAGTGCCACATGTGGGACACGTCAGACTGACCTTGCTAGTACCTCATTGACTCATTTTAGGCAGGTGTCACTTGTGGAGCTGTACATTGTTTTGATGTGTCCATGGTGACATGGATATTCCCATGTCAGCTACTCCCGGTATAGCACATTTGTACCAGAGTTTTTCTGCATTTTCTCAGCAAGATCTGTTACTGTCAGTACATTACATTAGATGTGTGCATAGGCTTGTGTCTGTGTAATTGGTAGGGTACCTTACAATGGGATCCAGTTGTTGACTACTGGTTCACTAGACTCTGCTGCATGTGGCACAGGATTGAGGGTGGAGTGGCCACCTAGTTGTGGTAGGGTTAGTGTGATTGCTAGACTTCATCCATGCTATTGTAGTTGTCTGAGAGCCTGAATTTCTCATGTTACTTTTGTAATTCCGTATGGCATTCATAGTGTTGTATTGGCACATGATTGTGCCACGTAGCTGGCATTTGTTTGTGGGAGCTACTTGACATGATGGTCTGGTTTGTCTCTCAGAGTTGTGATTGAAATGTTTACATGTCCATATTGTGACCCTATTCCTCTTTCTTTTAGCAGCATCAGCACAGGCAGGCGAAGGAGATGGGCCCAAGCTGAATAGAGAAGCATCTTGCCATGGGACCTTGGGTCAAGACAACACTGACACAGAGGGACTCAATAGGCCAGAGGGCAAGGGAGGTTCTATGAGGGGTGGGGTGGGGGCACCGGATCTGTATCAATATCCTCTGATTCCTCCTCCAGTATCAGAAAAGTGAAGGTAAAATTCCACAAAAAAAGATCTAGGCCAGGTGTTATACCACTTTTAAGTAAAGAAGTAAATAATTAGCAAAACATGCTTCTTGGTGGGATATTTCTCTCACTAGGGAAGAGAAATCAATATCATTCATCTTAGAATTTGCATTAATATTTAATTAGTTATCGATCTCATACTGAGTTAGGGCAACTCTTGGGGTATAAAGAGATTTTATAAATGTACAAATTCTCCAGGAATGTCAGTATCATTGGAAATGTCAGATTCCTGAGAATTCTTCAGAGTTTACATTTAAGTTTGCTTCTTTTTAATGTTTAGATAGTTAATGAGTAACTTACCAGTCGTGTTATGGTCAACATAATATTGAGCACTACTTTTGAGTATGTGTGGGTAGAGATTTCATCAAACCTCATATTGGCTGAAACTAAATCTAGAAGAGTGGTGTTGGATTTTTACGAGTAATAGTGGTGTTCTAACTGCTTGATAGATGCAATTAACAAGTTATGTTCTTTGACAAATTTGTATTTTTTCAGAGGCACATAATCAATTATAAATCTAGAAGCAGTGGCCTTAATTGTGACCAATATCAATGAGACCGATAGGGAAGGATCATTATGTGTAAGAAACAAAATTGATACAAATTAAACGAAAGACAAAACAAATTCAGTATCCTTTAACAAAGAGGTATTACATTTCCATCTGCCCAGGGAAGGCTGAGCAGGGATAAAATCCAAATCAGTGATGACTGGGACGTGATCTGAAATCAAACTGTACCCAATTTGAATGCCAAGGATGTTTTGGGATAGTTGTTTTACTCAAAAGATATGATCTAATCTAGTATGGGAGCCATGTGCCAGAGAATATAAAGGGGGTCATTACAACAATGGCGGTAAAAGGCGCTTACCGCCGTGCAGAAGACCGCCAATGCACCGCCGCGACCGCGGAATCCCGCCACAGCTATTATGACCCACATCTCGGAATCCGCCGAAATTCAGACACCCACACAAGTCCGCCACACCAAAGGTCAGTGTTAAACTGGCGAAAACAAAACCTCCACCTCCACGGCAACAGAAACTCGCCCGTGCTATTACGACCCACGAATCCACGCGGCGGTCTTTCAGCCGCGGTATTCCATTGGCGGTACACACCGCCACGCTCAAAATACACACACATCTCCAAAACACCACCACATTGGACAATTCCAAATGCACACACCTGATACACATACAAACAACACTCCCACACACCCAACACAATATAAAACACACACCCACATCACCCACAAACCCCTACAACTAAAAAATAGAGACGAAGGCCAGAGAGAGAGCACAGAATAGACAACCCCACCACACAGAGGCACACAACACCATCACCCACACAACATCCACGCACAAAACACCACACACCACTACACATCACCACTCTCATCAACACATACAATACCCCACACATCACCTACACCACCCCATGTCACGGCAAAGACACCTCCGGTTTTCTGACGAGGAGCTCAGGGTCATGGTGGAGGAAATCCTACGGGTAGAGCCACAGCTATTTGGCTCACAGGTGCAGCACACATCCATAGCCAGGAAGATGGAGCTATGGCGCAGAATTGTGGACAGGGTCAACGCTGTGGGACAGCATCCAAGAAATCGGGAGGACATCAGGAAGAGGTGGAACGACCTACGGGGGAAGGTGCGTTCAGCGGTCTCCAGGCACAACATCGCGGTTCAGTGGACTGGCGGCGGACCCCCACCTCCTCCCCCACAACTAACAACATGGGAGGAGCAAGTCTTGACCATCATGCATCCACAGGGCCTCGGAGGAGTCGGTGGAGGATGGACACTGGTAAGTCAAATCTTAACTATCATATCCCCCACCCTACCTGCATGATATCACACCCCCCCACCCTCACACCCTCCCCTATCACTACAACTCCTCACTAATGTACTAATAACACAAACCACACATCCCAACACCAAGCCCTCAATGACACAACTAAGCATGGTCACCCCTCACCAAAGCATGCTCACTGCACATACCCAGAACACCCCCCCAACCATCATCACACAAGCCCCCCCACAGGAATGCTTGCACTGGTGTACACGGTGAGCCACCCATTGCACACCATGACACACACACATGCAATAATCATGCACTTACGCCCCTGCAGGATCACGAAGGACCGTCACCATACCGGAGGGTCCAGACAACTCCACTCCACCCACAGAAGAGGCCCACAGTGACGATAGCAGCTCTGCCCTACTGGATCCTGATGATTAGCCCGGACCATCGTGGGCCTCGGGACAGTAGGTTCCCCTTGCACAGGCACAGCCCAACACTGACCTTCCACCCTCTGGTAACACCAGCACAGCACCCACTCAGCGGGCCCATACCTCCCTACCCAGGACATGTCAATCAGCGGTGTGTCCACCACTACAGGGAACCCAGGATAACCCACCACCCCAACAACAACAGGGACCTGGGGGCAGTGGTAGTGGGCACACGGTCCAGGGGACGGAGGCACAGGAACACAGGGGAACTGGGAGGACTGCTGTGCGACAGGGGGCGGACAGGCCAAGGGAACCCACTCTCCACAAGGCCCTATCCTCCATCATGGGAGCATACCACCACTCCCAGGAGACGATGGCGATGGTCCTGGCCAAGTTTCAGGACACCCAGCGCCTGCAGGAGGAACAGTATTTGGGCTTCAGGGAGGAACTCAGGACCATCTGCTCCGCCCTGGGCACCATCGTAGGGGTGCTGAAGGACATACAGCAGAACTTGAGGGACACTGTGGCACTCCAAGGGGCCCCTGACACAAGCCAGGACGATGAACTGCCCACCACCTCCGCCAGCGCTAGTGGACAGGACACCCCGCCACAGGACCACCACACCAGCACCCCACCCCCTGCAGACAGAGAACCACCCTGCAAGCGATCCCTGAGATCCAGGAACAGGACAGAGCAAGATGCCAAGACCCCCGCCAGGAAATGAGACCACCCTGATTGTCCTCCCACTGTCCCACTTTGTAACCCTGTCCATACTTTAACTGCCCCAGCTCCACTTCCTTTGCCCATATGGCCAGTGCACCTGTGTGACCAATGGACTGGACTCTGCCATGGACATTCCTCCACTGTCCCCCATCACCATAGTACAACCCTCCTCCATTTTTGAGCACTTCAATAAACACCCTTGAACCACAAAAAAATCTGGAGTCAGTCTGTGATTTGGTAAAATGTATTATCAATGACAGTGTCAAAATGCGTTTCTAGTTGTGAAGCCACATACCTATGTCACACATCACAAGTCCTTGAAGGATGCAAGCAGATAACACACGTTGGTAACCACATCTGTGAAACCGTAATGGAAAGGTACAACTCAGTTACCAAATAATGCTATGAAATTACACACAGGATAGAGGAAGACGTGTGACAGTGAATGTAATGGTAAAAATGAAAATGTTCTCACCTGTGTGTCACTGGAAATATTGCTGTATGACTGACTCCCTGTTGTCGTTGTCTTCTTCCTCAGCTTCCTCCTCATCACTGTCCACAGGCTCCACAGGCTCCACAGCTGCCACAACACCGTCATCTGACCATCCTCCTGCAGAGCAGGCGATGATGATCTGGCACACCTTCTTCGGTGAGTAGAATAGGCAACCACCTGTCATATGGAGGCACCTTAACCTGGCCTTCAGGAGGCCGAAGGTGCGTTCGATCACCCTCCTAGTCCGCCCATGGGCCTCATTGTAGCGTTCCTCTGCCCTGGTCCTGGCATTCCTCACTTGGCTCAGTAGCCAGGACAGGTTGGGGTAACCAGAGTCCCCTAATAGCCACACACGGTGCCTCTGGAGTTGACCCATCATATAAGGGATGCTGCTATTCCGCAGGATGTAGGCGTCATGCACTGAGCCAGGGAACATAGCATTTACCTGGGAGATGTACTGGTCTGCCCAACATACCATCTGTACATTCATGGAATGATAACTCTTCCGGTTCCTGTACACCTGTTCACTCCTGTGGGGGGGGGACCAGAGCTACATGGGTCCCATCAATAGCGCCTATGATGTTGGGGATATGTCCAAGGGCATAGAAGTCACCTTTCACTGTAGGTAAATCCTCCACCTCAGGGAAAATGATGTATCTCCTTACGTGTTAGGGTAGCCAACACTCTGGACAACACGTTGGAAAACATAGGCTGGGACATCCCTAATGCCATGGCCACTGTTGTCTGAAAAGACCCACTTGCAAGGAAATGGAGCACTGACAGCACCTGAACGTCAGGGGGGATTCCAGTGGGATGGCGGATTGGTGACATCAGGTCTGGCTCCAACTGGGTACATAGTTCCTTGATTGTGGCATGGTCAAACCTGTAGGTGATGATTAAATGTCGCTCCTCCATTGTCAACAGGTCCACCAGCGGTCGGTACACCGGAGGATTCCGCCATCTTCTCAATTGTCCCAGCTGACGGTGCCTAGGAAGGACAACAGCGACCACAGAGTCAACAAATTTCCAGGTATGTAGCCACAGATACACAGAACACAACATCAAACACAAAACCATTCCTGTATGTGTGTTGAGTGTAGGCCTAGCTATATGTGACGCAGAAGTAAATGAAGCCATGTGCCATGTGGGCCCCTGAAATGGCGGCTGCCTGACCTCTAAACTGGGACAATGGTATTGTGAGGTAACTGCGCTGGCATTGCACACCGTCGCAGTAGGCGGTGGTAGACCGCGGCGCAATGCAGCATTGGTTAACATTGGACCCTACGGGTCCCAGGAGCCAATGAACAAGTGCGCCGGCGTTGATGATACGCACCGCCGCGGAAGTCACCGCCGCGGACGTCACCGCCATTTTCTATCTATTCAATCACTTGATACCTGACCTTCGACAGGAAAGGACCTACACTGCAAGTGCTGCTGTGACCTCGGTCTGGAAGTGACGATGACTGCTGCGTCTGGGGAAATGTCATGTAGGTCAGCACCCACGTGAAGAAGGACATTTGGCGTGCCATCGCCAAGGAAGTCCGGACCCTGGTGGCCCACCAGAGATGGGGCACCCACTGCCAGAAAAGATGGGAGGACATTCGCCTCTGCAGCAAGAAGACGGCGGAGGCTCAGCTGGGGATGGCCTCCCAACGTGGGAGGGGTGCCCGTCGCACCATGACCCCCCTGATGTTCCGAATCCTGGCGGTGGCCTACCCTGAGTTGGATGGGCGCTTGAGGGCATCACAGCAGACACAAGGGGGTGAGTACACTATCATTCTGGTGACTTTGCGCGCAGTTGAGGGGTCTAGGTGTGGGAGGAGGGCTGTGGGTTTCCCTAGGCCATGGCGACTTCCATAGGCTAGGTCCCTCCGTAATGCAGGCCATGTGACACTCCACCCCACCCCAGTAGAGTGCCAAGTACAGGTATACATGCCCCTGTGGCATCCATGTGTGCAGATGTCCACCATAGCCATGTAGGCCAGATCCCAGGAATTGCATCTGTAGAGGCCAGGAGCACGGTGTAGTGCAGGGGGCTGCTGTGTCTGTATTGTCTGCCAACGGTAGCGGTATGCCATGCACTCAACCTGTCTTTCTTCTGTCGTTCACCCCCCCTTTTTGTGCTCTCCCTGTTCTTTTGTGCATCAGCATCATCAGGCGGAGGTACAGTGGCACCGGAGCACGAGGGAGCTGCATCCCACATGGCCATGGAGGACCACACCACGGATTCAGAATGCACCAGTGGGACGGAGGGCGAGGGGAGCTTCACGTCGGCCACCGGATCACCAACCAGCGACACAGACTCGTCCGCCGATGGGAGCTCCCTTGTGGTGGCGGCACCATCTGGGACCCCCACTTCTACAGGTACAGCCGCCACCTCCCCTACCAGCACCGCCCTCTCAGCAGCCCCTCAGCGTTCACCCCGTGCCCGCTCACCCAGGAGGGTGGGCATCACCTTCGCCCCAGGCACCTCAGCCCCTGCCCCAGTCACCCCTGCTGCCCTCAGTGAGGAGGCCATTGACCTCCTCAGGTCACTCACTGTTGGGCAGTCTACCATTGTGAATGCCATCCAGGGTGTAGAAAGGGAGTTGCAACATGGTAATGCATTCCTGGAGGGCATTCATTCTGATCAGGCTGCCCTTCAGCGAACCCTACAATCTCTAGCCTCAGCACTGATGGCAGCCATTGTCCCTGTGTCTAGCCTCCCCCCTCCAACTTCCTCCACCCAGACCCAATCCCCTGTACCCCAGCCCATCCCAAGCACACCATCAGACCAGCATGCACACACCTCAACACACAAAAGTAGCTCAGGAAAACATAGGCACCACACATCCCACAGGCACTCATACAAGCATCACACACATACAGACACAGCAACATCCACTGCCTCCACTGTGTCCCCCTCCTCATCGTCTCCCTCCTCCCTCCCAGTGTCGTCTACACTCTCACCTGCATGCACTACATCTGCAGGCACTAGGACTCGCACCAGAACACCCAGCACCACACCCCGCTCACCTGCACTCACCACCCCCACTCCCATTTACACATCCCCTGTGTCCTCTCCCAGTGTGTCTGTGACACCCCCTCCCAAAGTACACAAACACGGGCACCCACACACCCAACATCCATCCACCTCACCGCAGCCTCCAGTACCTGCACCTGCACCCAAAACACCTAAAGTGACACCTCCTACAACCACCTCCTCTTCCTCCACTCCCAGACCCCCTCCAGCTACCCATTTCAGTGTTCGTCAGAAACTGTCCCTCTGCAAAGTTGACCTTATTGCCCCCACATCCACCCCTCCAATTCATCAGTCCCGTCGTAGCGCCTCAGCCAAAAAGCCTCCAGTACCAGTGGTGCGTGTTCAAGGTGTGTGGAGTGCACCGGCCACCAGGGCAGGCAGTGTGACATGGAGCCAAGGCACTGCCAGTCCACCCCCTGTAAAGGCTCTGAAGTTGGAAAGTGGCCGACGGGACCGGCTGAAGACTCCTGGAGGCAAAACAACTCACAGGGGTCCCAGGGGGATTGCAGAGTCAGCTGTGACTCCTCCAAAGGTGGGGAAGGGCCAGAAGAAGTCTGCACAGCCTGGTGTGAGCATCACAGTGGAGAAGGGCGGCATCCTTCCCGGCGGCCGGGACGCCACCGCCAGCACCGTCGTCACTGGTCAGGAGACCACCGCCATAGGCATTGCCCAGGAGGGCCCAAGTATTGTCACTGGTCATGAGACCACTGCCACAGTCATTGCCCAGGAGGGCCCAAGTATCGTCACTGGTCATGAGGCCAGAGTCAGTGCCCAGGAGGGCCCAAGTATCGTCACTGGTCATGAGACCACCTCCAGAGTCAGTGCCCAGGAGGGCCCAAGTATGGTCACTGGTCATGAGACC
Source organism: Pleurodeles waltl (assembly GCF_031143425.1). Classification (NCBI taxonomy): domain Eukaryota; kingdom Metazoa; phylum Chordata; class Amphibia; order Caudata; family Salamandridae; genus Pleurodeles; species Pleurodeles waltl. The sequence continues at coordinate 1,092,667,072 of NC_090437.1, forward strand.
ACCGCCAGAGTCATTGCCCAGGAGGGCCCAAGTATGGTCACTGGTCATGAGACCACCGCCACAGTCATTGCCCAGGAGGGCCCAAGTATCGTCACTGGTCATGAGACCACCTCCAGAGTCAGTGCCCAGGAGGGCCCAAGTATCGTCACTGGTCATGAGACCACCTCCAGAGTCAGTGCCGAGGAGGGCCCAAGTATTGTCACTGGTCATGAGACCACCTCCAGATTCATTGCCCAGGAGGGCCCAAGTATCGTCACTGGTCATGAGACCACTGCCAGAGTCAGCGCCCAGGAGGGCCCAAGGAGGGCCCAAGTATCGTCACTGGTCAGGAGACCACCGCCAGAGTCAGTGCCCAGGAGGGCCCCAGCAGCCACAGCCCCCCTGGGCAATGAGGGACCGTCATGCCACACACCAATGCCCAGTCCAGAGCCCGCCATGGCAAAGCACTGCTGAACAGTCCAGAGACCGCCATGGCAAAGCACCGCTGAACAGGGCATGCACCGCTGAACAGTCCAGAGACCGCCATGGCAAAGCACCGCTGAACAGGGCATGCACAGCTGAACAGGGCAAGCACCGCTGAACAGTCCAGAGCCCGCCATGGCAAAGCACCGCTGAACAGTCCAGAGACCGCCATGGCAAAGCACCGCTGAACAGGGCAAGCACCGCTGAACAGTCCAGAGACCGCCATGGCAAAGCACTGCTGAACAGGGCATGCACCGCTGAACAGGGCAAGCACCGCTGAAAAGTCCAGAGACCGCCATGGCAAAGCACCGCTGAACAGTCCACAGACCGCCATGGCAAAGCACCACTGAACAGTCAACAGACCGCCATGGCAAAGCACCGCTGAACAGGGATTGCACCGCTGAACAGGGCAAGCAACGCTGAACAGGGCATGCACCGCAGAAGAAGGAATAGACCGCCACATCAAGCATCGTTATCCCATGTGCAGCTGGGATTGTGACGGGACAGGAACTGTCACGGGGAGACTAATCCAGTCTGGGCACCATTCCCCCTCCAGAACCAGTGGAGAGATCCATCCACTACCTCTGTCCTTCACAGGATGAACCACTCTGGGCACCAGTCCCCCTCCAGAACCAGTGGAGACATGCATCCACTACCTCAGTCCTTCACAGGATGAAGCACTCTGGGCACCAGTCCCCCTACAGAACCAGTGGAGGCTGTTATGTACTTGTGAGACTGTGGCTTTGCACTCCCCAGGATGGAACAGTGGGCAAACCACCCACTGTAGAGACTTGTGAGACTGTGGCTTTGCACTCCCCAGGGTGGAACAGTGGGCAAACCAGCCCACTGTAGAGACTTGTGAGACTGTGGCTTTGCACTCCCCAGGATGGAACAGTGGGCAAACCACCCACTGTAGAGACTTGTGGAACTGTGGCTTTGCACTCCCCAGGATGGAACAGTGGGCAAACCACCCACTGTAGAGACTTGTGAGACTGTGGCTTTGCACTCCCCAGGATGGAACAGTGGGCAAACCACCCACTGTAGAGACTTGTGAGACTGTGGCTTTGCACTCCCCAGGATACATCAATGGGCATGGAGCCCCGTCGTGGATGTGGCGTGGTGCTGTAATCCGGCTGAGGTGCCCCCCCCCTTTCCCTTCCCCCTGAGGTGCCTGTTGTTTTTGTCTCTGATGTCCCGGCAGTGTTCTCTCCGTTTGTGGACAGGTATCTTGTGTGGGCCTCGCCCATGCATTTTTGGCCTAGTGGTGCACGGACATTGAGATGTCCATATCTGCACTACTTCTCGTACTTTATATACCTTTGTATGAGTTTATATATATCTGTATATAATTGACACATGTATATTGATACATTACAATGTTTGTACTGATTTTGTTTTGTCTTTGCATTCTTCCGGAGGGGTTGTGGGTTGTTACTGTGATGTTTGTAAATGCATTGGTGTGTGTGTTGTAATATGCGAGGGTGGGGGTGGGGTGGGGGTGCTGCGTGTGTGTCCCCCTGACTTTTGCCTCCCCCCTCCTCTGTGTCGTAGGTGCAGTACTCACCGTTGTCTTCGCCGCCGCCGCCGCCGCTGGTCTTCGTAGATGAGTAGGAAGAGAAGGGCAGGTAGGATTTGTAATTCCGGCTCCATGGTGTCCTCCTTCCTCGTGGGATGTGTTAAGGTGAGCGTTTTCCCATTGCAGTAACTGTTTCCGCCGTGTTTTTATCCACGGTGAATCCGCCCCGGAAAAGGTGGCGGATTGGTGGGTTGTGATACTATGGGCGGTACATTGTCTTCCGCCTGTCTGTTGGCGGTGACCGCCGTGCTGCTTGTCTGTACCGCCGTGGCGGTCGGAGTGTTAAAGTGGCTGTCTTTGTTGGCGGTTTCCGCCACGGTCATAATTCCCCTTTTTTGTCCGCCGGCCTGTTTGCGGTATTACCGCAGCTTTAACACCGTCCGCCAGGGTTGTAATGACCCCCAAAGTGTATTCTTCTAAATGGAAGCTACAAAGTCTCCAAGAGTCAAGGTTCTCTGAGAGATAGTAGAATGGAATTCTTCGTGCACTTTATGTGGGATGACACCAACTGGCGATTGATCTAGAAAAGGGTCTATTACCTGTTTGTAATCACATCTCAGTAAAAAAAAATACTTCTCTTTACATTAAATGCGTATCTGAGCTAAGTTATGCCATAAAGTAAAGTCATTCTGAATGGGACCATGCACTTTAAGAACAGTCAAAGGAAACGTATCAATCAAGAACTTTACAAAAATCCGTCTGCCTTGTCAGTTTCATGAGATAACACAGTACAATCTAATTTTTATAAAGAATAGCAACTTAATTTTGCTTATTAAAGGCAGGTGAGACAAGTACTGTCCCAACTTAATTACTCTTGAGTTTCAATGCTTCAAGTTCAGTGAAAGGAGTCTCTTGTAAAAGAACCAAATTGACAGGATTAAATTGACTAAATCCTCTGTTTTTTACAGGATGGTGAACACTTTTAACGTTTCATGAAATAACTCTGAATGGTAATAACAATGAAATATATAAAACTTATTTGGGCTTCAAAATGAGATAAGAAAGCATTACAATATATGACAAGCAATGATTCATATATTAAGGTCCATGAAAAGGAGATCACGTGGAAAAGGGGGTGGGAAAAGGAGAAAGAAAAGAAAGAGCAAAAAATAGTGAGAGGAAAAGGGATTTTTTGTAAAGATAACAGAGACAGTACATGTCATATATAAACTTCTGAATGAGACAATACCTTAGTAAGATGACCTAGGAAGGAAGGGGTGGTGACAACTCAAATGGAGGCACAACCAGTGATTATAACATATCAGCACCAGGTTGGATGGGAAACAAACACGTCAAAAAGGAGTACTCCAAGGTATTAGATGCCTGTAATGATAAAACAAGGGATTAAGACAAAAATAAGGCAGTCGCTGTCTATCAAAGAGACCAGAACAAAGCAACATAACACCATGTGAAAAGGATGATTCAACTATATAAGCTACATATGTGATGAATAACTACTTAAGTCACAAAGGTCCTGATGTGTCCATGACTTCATTAGCATGACTGAAGAAACTTCCTAAGGTCCTTTGGATTCTCATATCTGCTTGCTTTTGTTTTTATTAGTTACACTGAATATACATGGATTAAACAACCCATATTGAGCCACTAGAGAATAAAGTGATGAATGAAGGTCCAGCTATTCCTTCTGTCTATTGCCCATAGCTCGTGTGACAGTGAGTGAGAAAAACCTTCCTGCCTGACCACAACAACTGTTTCTTTGCCTTTGCTGCACTCAGAACCTTGAGGATATACCTAAGATCCAAAAAACAAGATAATTACGCCTCTGGGTTTAAATGAAGAAGCAGTAAGCTCATACGCGGCCTCGATTAGTTGAGGTAAAAAACAAGCAATAAAAGAGACCAGATCAGTGCCCTCTATTTCCTCTGGAAGGCCGTAAATGCATAGGATTTGTTCACCTATCCTAATTTTTGGATCTTCTGACTGCTTCTTGAATAAAGCTACCTCTTTTTCCAGTGGATTTTTTTTTTTGTATGTCGTCTTCAATGTCACTGACTCTGCTCCACCTCTGAGACCTTCAGTTCAAAGAGAGACCATGTGTCATCTAAACTTTGGATACGCTTCTTAGTTTTTTCCACAAAAGGTTGCAATGCTGTAATTCCCTCGAGTAACAGCTCCATACATATGGGTGATGATGGCTTGTCAGGTGAAGGATGATTATGTTTGAGTTTCTTGTACGCAGAAGTGATATGAGGTTTTGAAGTGCTTTAGGATGCTGTGACAGGTTTGGGAAAAGACATAGGGGGTCATTCTAACTCTGGCGGGCGGCGGAGGCCGCCTGCCAGAGTTCCCCCCTCCGAAATACCGCACCGCGGTCAGTAGACCGCAGAGGGTATTCTAGGTTTTTCCCTGGGCTGGCGGCGGTCGCCAAAAGACCGCCCGCCAGCCCAGGGAAAAACTCCCTTCCCACGAGGATGCCGGCTCGTAATCGAGCCGGCGGAGTGGGAAGGTGCGACGGGTGCTGTTGCACCCGTCGCGTATTTCACTGTCTGCCAAGCAGACAGTGAAATACTTGTAGGGGCCCTCTTACGGGGGCCCCTGCAGTGCCCATGCCAGTGGCATGGGCACTGCAGGGGCCCCCAGGGGCCCCGCGACCCCCCCCTACCGCCATCCGGTTCCCGGCGGGCGGACCGCCGGGAACTGGATGGCGGTAGGGGGGGTCGGAATCCCCTCGGCGGCGCAGCTAGCTGCGCTGCCTTGGAGGATTCCAAAGGGCGGCGGTACACTGGCGGGAGACCGCCAGTGTTGCCGGTCCGACCGCGGCTTTACCGCCGCGGTCGGAATGCCCTTGGGAGCACCGCCGGCCTGTCGGCGGTGCTCCCGCCGACCCTGGCCCCGGCGGTCTTAGACCGCCGGGGTCAGAATGACCCCCATAGTAACATGTCACCAGAAATGGAGTTAGCTGCCATTGGATTTATGAGAGAAGACGAGCGTGAAGGCACAGTGGCAGGCAGAGAGGGTCTATGCTTTAGTTTCTTTAGCTTGTCCATGCAATGTACTATACAGCTACTTTGAAGAATAAATGGAATCCGTAAAGGTATATCCCAGCAGCAGTTATGCAGCATGACATGAGACAAAAGCACCATCCCTGAGCCGCAATACCAGCTCTGGTGTTAGTAAAACTATGGCGTGATGCAGTGCTCTTTATTAAGCGGCCATCTTTGGTGACGGCCAGACCACACCCCCCAGTTAAAATATTCTGACGCCCATCCTTTCGTGATTGCCAGGATCTGCCAGTCTAGATTTAGGTGGTCAGGCAGACAAATTCTGGAATGCACTACCATTGCAGCTGTGAACCTGTAATCAACATTTCTCTTTCAGGAAAGGTTTAAAATATTGTCTCTCGTCACAGCAGGTCTAGGTGGTGGTCTAATTTAGTCTTTGTACTTGCACTTGTTTCCTGCGGAGCAGGATGCATTTTAGGTAGAGGTGCACTGTATAAATTAAATTTACAATACATTACAAACGCACCCGTTTCATACTTCTATTCACTAGTATCAAGCATAACTTCCAGTACATACTGTAACGGAGATTGGGGAAATGGCACATGTTGTTTGAAATAAGAAGACACAGCCGATAAGCCAGTTTAGTAAAATAACCCCATTCCCTGTCCCTATCCAGATGTCTGAAATCGGGCAAGGCGGGCCCAGCCTTCCATCCTACAAATGTGCGTGAAATACCTTACCATTGAGCTGGATAACTACAGCATCCAGAGGTATTTCAGTTTGTATTGTCATTTGTATGGATGTCCATCATTATTACGATCAGGCGTTTTGCACAATAACCAACTCACTGGATACTGTATTATATGGTTTGGTTTTATGGGAAATGATATATGTGTATGTTTTTATTTATAGTATTTTTTTTGTAAAGTGCCAACCTAGCCCCAAGATACCGCGGTACATTGTGTATACTATGCAGTGATGGGTGATCATATGTTGTGCATTAATAACATTGTACCTACATTCAGAAAATTCAGTATATGTTCCCCCTTGGCAACAGAAGTACCATTTTGCTGGATATCCTAAAACTGCTTCCGTGTTAAAAAAGATTTATACAGTGCAAGTACAACACAGAGTGGTCGCAGGATACTGTTCTGATATCTTTTAAAATTTGCATATTAATTATCTGATTTGTGAAAGTTATGGTGCAGGAGAATAATAGTACCCGAACAGCACATGAGCTGTTGAAATTTTTTATACTCTCTTCTGGTGTACTGCTTGCACTAAATTATTGCATTCTTTATGTATTACATGCATTCTTCACACACTTACGTAATATTGGTAATATTTGCCACTTTATAGCATTATCACTACTGCTGTCTGAGGAAATTTGAATAGTCTCTCTTAATCAAACCAAGCCCTCGTTCACCCGTTGATACATGAATGCACTTTACCCACACACTCACACATTCATATATGCATGAATTGACCGCCTCATCAGCACAAATGTCTGCAGAGGCAAATCTGCAGCTTATATTTCAGGCCAAATACATTGCAAAGGAAATAAAAATTACACCTTCAGAACTTTATTCTCCCAAAGCAATACAAAGCTGTTTCTTTGATGAAATGAGAACACAAATTTATGGCATACATAAAAAAAAATTAAGAGGTCGGTGGGACATGACCCTCTATGCAGGATCACCCCAAACTGTTTGCCTTGACCCCTCCTGTTTTTGCTGAATTTGTTTTTGTTGACCATAGGTCCCTAGTAAAGTGGTATACCATGTACCCAGGGCCAGTAAATTAAATGCTACTAGTGGGCCTACAGCACTTATTGTGCCACCCACTTAAAGTACCCCCTTACCACATGCCCCAGGTATTCCATTGCAGTCTGAATACAGTTTTAAACTGTCAATTTGACTTGGCAATATAGCCCCCTTGCCAAGCCTTAAACACCCCCTTTTATTACATATGTCACCTCTCATGTAGGCCCCAGGTAGCCCATAGGGTAGGGTGCATTGTAACTAAAAGGTTGGACATGTAGTTTCACATATTCTGGTAGTGAAAAACTCCTAAAATAGTTATACGCTACTGTAAGGCCTACCACTCCCATAGGATAACATTGGGGGGCCTTGTTACATTGAATAAGTGCTAACTTTTTAATGGGAACAGGGGTACATTTCATGTTTGTTGTCTGAGAAATTGTAATTTAAACCCCCTTAAATAAAAAAATCAAGATTTAAGTTACAATTTTAAAAATGCCCCTTTTAGAAAGCTGCTGTTTACATACCCTAGCTATTTTGTGCCTGCAGCCTGCTCCTAAGTCACATGACTGAGTGTACTTGGCAGCTGAACTTTCCTTATTCCTCACAGACAACCGCTCAATAGAGAGATTAGGTGTGCCTGGATGGGCCATCACTGGCAGGATGGGGGTGGAGCTGGGCGTATCCCCACTTGCAAATCAATAGGCTGTGCCCTGCCTTCGTACAAGACTTGTTACCACCCCATTGTTCATGCCACCAGCTTGAAGCCAAGGCAGGGTAGGTAGGAAATTTCAAGACCTTCAAAGGGAATTCTCTAGAAACTTCTGCTACTTCAAAGAAGTCACCATGTATAAAAATAGGGTCCTCAGACCCACTCTTCAGTTCAATTTCTGGACATGTGGAGGGACTCTCAGAGGACTGCCTGCTGCTATGGCTTGCTGTGTAGTTCAGAAGACTGTTTTGCTACACGGTGAAGGACTGTTTTGATGCCTGGAGCCTGCCTTGTACTCTCAGCTAGAGTCCTGTTCCTCTGCTTGAAACCAGAACTACCAGAGTGACTCCCAGGGCTAGTTGTCTGGCCCTCTGATCAGAGCCTGAGGTACACAAAAGGTTCCAACCATCTTTACCCCTCACCTGGACCCAGCCTGAGTGACTCTTTATCCCACTCCAATTGTGCCCCTGCAGTCCTCGACCCTCAATAGTGGTGTTCAAGGTGCCCAAATAGCCAAAATCCATAGCTCCTGACTTAGAGCAATTTTGGCTAAAAACAGCTCTGAGAACTGAAATCTTCTTAAGCAGTCATTTGCCAAAGGAAATCCAGCCTCATGGAGCTCTCATCGGCTACAAACTCCAGCTTCGTTTTGCTGGAGATTTTCGACTTCTACAAAAGAGACTAAGGGCCTGATTTATGTGGTGGCGGATGGAATACTCCGTCACAAACGTCATTAATATCTTGTCATTCATATTACGATCCCCATTGGATATAATGGGATCCTAATAAGGCGGACGGGATATCTGTCACGTTTGTGACGGAGTAGTCCCCTCTGAAAACATCTAAATCAAGCCCTAAGTCCGAACGTGAAAATGTTCACTGTGACTTCTTCCTGCATCACCCTGAACGATGACGCCTTCTCTTTGGACACCACCTGCAGCTTTGGCCCACTGAACTTCTACCTTCTCAAAACATTTTTCTTGAAATTTCTTTTAAGTTCAAAGGCAAGCGCCAACCGGGCCCAATCCATTTTTTGAATTTGACCGGTGCTCCATCACAGTTGGACATATTGTTCTACTTTGACCCAGTCTTGTGTGACTATATGTCCTGATTTGGTGCATTGATGTTTTAGGTGCTAGTTTTACCTTAAGCTTAACAATTCAAAAGTCTGGTTCTAGTGATTGGATTTTTGTTGTTTTCGTGTCAAATAATTTATTAAAATTTACTCCATATTTCTAACTTGGTGTGGATTTTTTCTTGAGTTGTGTGTTCTCTTTATTACCATTTGTGTGCTGCATAAATACTTTATACATTGCCTCTAAACTAAACCTGACTGCTTTATTGCCAAGCTACTGAGGGTTAAGGCCATGTTAATTTAATGACTTTTTGTGGTTCACACTGACAAAGTCTGTGGCTGTCGATGAGCAGGGTTAACACCCCACTCCGCCAACAACCCAGTTTCTTACAAAGGCGTTCACATACGTGGTTAAAAGGAAGAGATTCTGTCAACATTGTTGCCTAGAGTCTTTTGCTATCTTTTGCCAAATCAAGGTTTCTTTTTTAATTACAAAATGTCAGCATTACGAACTACTGATGTATAATGCAACCACAACTACATAAAATGCACAATCATAAGAAAGCAATATTAGAATGTAAAAATGATAAGAGGAATGGTTCCCAGGTCTGTAAACTCAGCAGAGTGATGATATTATCAGAAAGACAAAGCCACAGTTTTGGAAATAATAAAGAAAAGTGGTTATATAATTATGTCATAGTTTATTACCTTATTATTAACACACTAGTATTTCATGTGATACAGTGTCTTTGTTTCAGTAGAGGTTCAGGCAGGCCTTTTTCAGCCTTAACAATCGATTGAATTCAGACAATACAGATTCATTCTTACACAGCTGCTACCCAAATCTGGATGTCAAACATGGACTTATTCCTTTTCAAGGCATTATTTGGAACCACAATTTTCCTGAAAGAGTAGACAAAGCAAACCTTATATCTACACCTATCAAAGATGGTGTCTTCGTAGTGTTTGCTGTTAGAAAATCTCAAACCAAGCTAATCTTGGTCACCCCTGAACCTTTTGTTTGCCTCCTCCTCTTTTTCTGGCCTCGTTTTTGTTTTGGCTTTAGGACTCTGGGAACTTTACCACTGCTAACCAATGCTAAAATGCATGTGCTTACTTTCCTAAAACATGGTAATATTGGGTCATCCACAATTGGCATATTTAATTTACTTGTAGGTCCCTAGAAAAGTGTGCTATATGTGCCGAGGGCCTTTGAATTAAGTGCTACTAGGTGGCCTTCAGCACTCATTGTGCCACCCACTACAACAGTCCTTTAAACATGCCTCAAGCCTACCACTGCAAAGCATGTGTTTGCAGTTTTAAACTGCCATTTAGACCTGGCACGTGCACCCACCTGCCAGGCATAAACCTTCCTTTTTATTACATGTACGTCACCCCTAAGAGAGACTATAGCTAATCCCTAGGGCAGGGTGCAGTATAGTTAAATTGTTGGACATGTACTTTTAAGTTTATCATGTCCTGGTAGTGAAAAACTATTACATTTGTTTTTTACTACTGCTAGGCCTATTCCTCCCATCGGTTGACATAGGGATTACTTTGAAACAACCTTTAAGTGTAATTTCCGATTAGTACAAGAAAGAAATTTGGAGTTTGGTGTCTCTGGACTCACAATTAAAATCACAACTTATGACGAAGTCGGATTTTAAATTGTAAGTTTGAAAATGCCACTTTTAGAAAATTGGAATTTTTTTACTTTACCATTCTGTGCCTCTGCCTGTCTCCCATACATGTCTGGGTTGGGTGACAGCTGGGCCTTATGCACTCCCTTTAGACATTCACACACAAAGGGAGCTGAGGTGTGCCTGATGGCTCATCACCAGGCTGATGGACCTTCCTGACCTAGAAAGGAGGGAGGAGCTGACACTTGCACCTGATTAGGGCTGTGCCTGTCCCCACACAAAGAGCTGAATAACCCACTGAAGCGTGTCTGGAGCCAGGGCTGGAAAGAGAGGACCTGTGTGTGCTTCAGAGTCCCTCTTCGAAGTCACCCCCACCTCAAAGACACCACTTGATGTAAGAAATGGACTTCTGACCCTACCAAATCAGTACACTTCTGGACCTCAAGATACACTGCCAGGAAGTAGGACTGCAGTGCTGGAGGTGCTGGACTCCTGCTTTTATGTGCCTTCCCTGCTGCCTGCTGCACACCTTTCCTGGGAGTGAGAAGGACTGGACTTGCATCTCTTCATCCCCAGAGCCAAGTAACTCTAAGGGCGTGTTGGCTTGCCTCCTGCTCTGAAGTGTAAGGGACATCAAAGACCTCCCCCAAATCCTGCTCCTGCTACTGGACTCTGCTAACTATGAATCATGTCCTGCCAAGAGGTGCCAATCCAGTCCTGGGCCTTTAAAGGAGGTTCTGCAGTGTCCTACTAAAAAAGAATCAATGTATCAGCGTTGTTGAATCGATCAGAATCGCTGCATCCTCCCTCGACGCCAAGGCACTGCAGCTGCTGTTGAGTTTGAGGACTCCACATTGCTGACTGTGCAGCTCAGGATCAACGCATCACAACCAGCCCCAGGCGGAGCTGGCTGTGCAGGTCAATGATGACACATCGCCTTCATCACAAAGGGTTTGACGCTGCATCCCTGCTCAAACAAACCAACTCAACCCAAGTTATGGCATTTTATAATTTGGTGACTTTTCTCCAGTGATAATGCGCATGGAGCTCAGATGCTGTTTCTTCATCTACCCCCAGGTTGGGCCAGGGTCAGCACAGGGATATGTCATATTTTTTCCCAGGGAGCGGGTGCGCATGGGGTCCCCACCTTTACTCCATTAAACGCTCAAGTGTACTCCTTTCAGGGGGGCAGGACCCCATGCACGCTGCCCGCATTCACAAAAATGATGGGTGAGTGCTGTCATGCCCCCCAAATTAGTTAGGCCCCCCTGCTCCCCATGTCTTGGGGGGAGCGGGAGGGTGACACAGACTGAAGCGCCTGCCCACAGGAGCAGGCAGGGAGAAAGAAACTGCTGGCTCTTGAGGCCACACTCGGAGGTGCGTGCTGCACAGGGGTGGGGTACCTCAGCTGTCCTCAACATTTTGAGGCATGGAGGTGTCCAAGTGTTACCAGACACCCCCATAAAGGGAATAAAGAACACCAAGAAAAGACACGTGGGCTTCCTGCACAGTGGGAGAAGCGCTACTATGTTATTCACTGCACTCCCGGAGGAGTGCCCCATAATGCCTTGCAGGGACGGATAGTTTTGCCCACCTTTTCAGCTGTTTCTCCCCTTGTGGTGGTGCCAGAATGACCTGTTAACCACCACCAAACTCAGGAGAGCGCAGCCTCCCCCCATCCATACCCCCAATGGATTTCAGGAGTCCTCACCCTAAATTGGGAGGCAACTCTGAAACATTCACCACCCCTGGATTCTCCTTAAGTTTTTAAGCACTCTCAAGGATGGAGCTGTTGCTCTACAGCTGGGAGTGCTGCACCCTCTAGGGACTTCATGGTTGGCTACTTTCATAGTAGCCTGAAAGGCCTAAAGGTGGTTAAAAACAGTACCTGTTTTGAAGCACTCTCTTGTGGCCAGTTGTATGGTTGCAATACAGTGTTATCAATGTAATGTCATCTAGAGGCTGTTTTTATAAT